>NC_051190.1:109975941-110659684 GCF_015220075.1 Falco rusticolus | reverse complement strand
ATTAGGCAGCCACTATATTTATGTCAGGCTGTCTTTACAGCCAGATACACAGTTAGTAAATCTGGAGATCTAAGAGCTAGAAACTCATAACAATTCTCAATGCACTACTTCAGCTTAGGGCTTAGAGGTCAGTGAAAGTCACTTCTCACTCTTATTCCTCCCTCCTGTTGTACGTAACAGGGATTCCTGTCAAGTCATGCTTATCAGTACTTATTTTCCACAGGAAAAGATTCAGGAGTCATGCCTAGAATAGCCTTCATCCGAAGATTGTGAATCAATAGCAAAGAGGCATTGCAAAAATTGCTCAGCACCTGCCACATTGAAAGCGGCTCAACTCTATTTCTTTACTTTCATGGTTAGCATCACAGAGCACCCAGACACCAAAATAGGATTAAGTGCTGCTGTGCTTAGCACTACGCGCTAACACGTGGCTCCCATCCTAAGGAGCTTGCGCTGGGTCAGCCCCGTCCTGGCACCCCGGGCAGGCAGGGCAGTAGAGGCCGAGCTGCACCAGGCTGAATGACCAAATGCGTTTCTTGGTCTCAGCTAGCACTTCGAGTGCTCGCTGCTTTGATTAACAAGGCACATACCACAATTTCCACTGAATTTGTATTTAAAAAATAACTCTGCTCATTTAACAGTTATCTCAGTTGGAACACTAGAATACAGAAAAGAATTTGTGCAAGTTTTCTGTTTTCTCCCCCTGCTGAGGCTGTCCTCTGGTGGTTGTTGTTGTTGTTTTTTTCTAAATGTTTCAAGCAACTTGCAACAATGTGTCACAAGTTTTATGTTGACAGAGCTCCAAAACCACCACTCCAACTCTGTGCTAATTCATGTCATAACTCCATATATAATAGAATCTGCTATTTCTGAACATATGCACTACGTAAAAGTACCAAGCAGCTTGAAGAACTTTACATGAGCAACAAGCTGATACATATTGAAAGGAGGAGTTACGGATATCCTGCCTTCCAGGATCCGACCCACAGATGTGCTTTTCTTAGCTGTTAAGTTTCCAACTTCACCTAGATAGTCATATTCATTAGCACCAACACCCACGTCACTCAGCCTTTAAGACAGATAGCAAGTTTCTCTAAGGCAATTAGAAATTAATATCAAGGAAATACATTTTATGTTAGCAAAATAAGGACAAGTACCCACAATGGGACAAAACCTCCTTGCCCTTCAGATAAACAAGCAACTAAAGCAATTAGACATGTATTTTAAGGCACAACATTCAAGGATTTACACACTTGTACCACAAGTGACAGCTGCAGGGGACTAAAAACAATGTCTGTCCCCCAAAGCATACTGCTTGAACACAACCACAAATGCAGCAGACAGACACGAAACCCCAGCATCTCAAAGAGCAGAGCTAGGTAAATTCAGTAACAGAAACACGTTAGTCCCCGTCTGGAGAGTTGTTTGCCACATCTCAGAATATCTGCATCCTATTATCTGAAACTTGATATAGGAAGAGGCAATTAGATTCTGCTAGAAGTTTCTTTGGCTACCTTAGCAGTGGTGTATTATCCCCTATCCTTTTATCAGCAACACTTTGCACCTTTGGGGAGTCAAATCTTTATATGACTGAAATAACTTGAGAATTACTTCAATAAGATCAAAATACACTGATATAGATACTGTGTTTCTTCTGACATAAAAGTGCCCCGTGACTGCACAATCGCATACTCATTCTGCTGCCTTGTTTGTCACAGCATTTTCTTGAAATACACATTACAGCAAATCAAATTTAAGTCTAAAACATATTAGCAATTTATATATGAACTACCTTTCAATAGGAAGGCTTTTCTCATTTTGTAGCTAAAGCACTGTTACAATTAGAAACTGTAAGACCCAAGACTACCAGGATAATGCCCTATTTCACTCTGCTTCCTACACAGCACGTAACCAGACCTACAGAATGCAACAAATGGAGACAAGGTTATTACATCGACACGCATCTGTTTATAATAGATACAGTTTGACCCAGACCAAATTCTTTACAACATAAACACAGCCCCTAAAAAATAAAAGCAGATAGGGTTTTGTGTAAAATACAGTATATTTACGTTTACAAAAAGTAAATGAGCTAGCCACACATGCAGTGTTGCAATGAGCAAACTCCAGCTGAGTCTCATCATCATTTCCTGTCCTTGGTGAACATGCTAGTGATTTCTGCCCAAAACCATTCAGTGCACACACAGGCACACTCGTACAAAAAGCGCATCTCCATTCCCTAAAATTCGCTCCACCTTTTCTGCGTGCAAACCCAGATATTATACAAAATGATGAAAGGACATAAATGGGCCTAACGTGGTATGTGGGGAGAGGGATATCAGAGTAAAGAAAAAGAAAATAAAGAAACATGAGTGCTATAGTTTTGAAAACTGACTAGAAGCCACAGTAGAAATTATTTAGCTTAATCTATTGGGAGTACAGACTATGGAGTGTTACTTGAGTTTTTTTAAAAAATAACCATTTTCAGTAATAAAAAAGCAAAGCTCATGGAAATTAAAACTGTTGTTACCCTTGGCTTTACAGAAAAAAACATCCATGAAAACACTTGCTTTAAATCCCCAAACTGGACTTACAAGCTCTGTTGAAATTGAGTGAAACATTCTGAACTCTATGATTAATCACTGAAAGTCAAGGGATGAAGCAACAACCAACTGTTCCCTGCATCCTTTTGAAGAAAACGGCCAGAAACGCTGCTACCATCATTAGAGGCCTAGGACAAAAACGTACGGCAGGCAAATTACCTTACAAGGAAGAAAATTTATTAAAACATCCTTTTCTCTACCTATTCCAGACACCCTCATAGTAAAAATAAATCAGCAAGTGTCAGTGAAGAATACTTCACTGTCAGTGAACCGTACCAAACGGTTTTCAAGCAATGGAGCATTTAAATGCTCATACTGACAAATTTGTCCTCAAATGGAAGTTAAATCAACCTGGAAACTGAAGCAGCTAGATTTAATTAACCTATTTTCTTTAAGGTGTGGGCAAGAAGGAGAAAAAAAAAAGGGTAAAAAAATAATGGTGACATTTTTTATTTTACAGGAGCACAGAGAACCAGGGATTTAGACGAGAGTGACGGCTTCGCACCGGACCCCCCGTAGCGGGCAGCCCGCGGTGGAGCTGCCCTGCCCGGCGTTCCGCGGCCCGCCAGCACTTCGCTCCGCCTCGGTGCCGCACGGCGCACACCGGGCGCTAAGCGAGCGACCGGCAGCTGCCGGCAGCACCCTCCCGGAGCAGGGAACGGTGCTGAAGTTGGCCGCCCCCGGGAACCGCCGCGCGGGGCTGCAGCGGCGGCGCCGGGCACGCCGCGGGCGGTGACCGGAGCGGGGCTCGGCGGGGCAGGCGGGGGCCGAGGCGCTGCGCCGCCAGCAGCCTCCCGGCCAGCGGCTCCCGGGCTCCCGTCGCGCCCGGGCCGGGAACGGCGTTTTTCCTGTGGTAAAAAGCCACTTTTCCCGCGTGGCGAGTTCGCCGGCGGCCGCCGCCGCGGACCCCCTCCACTCCCCTCCCCGGCGGCGCTTCAGCGAGGGACCACGACGGCCGCCGGCCCACCCGGGGGCCCCGCCCCGCCCCACCGCTGCCCCGTCCCTACGGCGCGGCAGGGAAGCGGCCCCACGGCCGCCGGCCCTGCCCGGACACCCACCTGAGCTCCTCACCTGCCGCCGGCCGAGCTACCGCCCCCCGGGCGCCCCCGCCATGGCCCCCCGAGCAGCGGCGCCCCGCTGCCGGCAGGGCGGAGGGAGGAAGGAGACGGGCAGGAGCGGCGACCGCGACCGCACAGAGCCGCTCTACCTGCGCCGGTCCGGGCGGGGGCGCGCGGAGCGACACCTCTGCTCGCTTCGGCTTCTGGGGAGCGTCCGTCCACGAGAGGCACCGGGGGCGGGGCCGCCGCGCTCGACTGGCAGCGGCGCTGGCCAACGAGAAGCGCCCGCTCGCACCCCCGCTCCCGCGCCGAGAAGGCGCTGCTCCCGCCCGCCTCCCCGCCGTTGGGGCGGGGGAAGGGGGTGTTTCCATGACGTCACGGGCAGCGCCCGGCGGACAGGTGGGGAGCGGTCCCTGAGGGGACGCGGGGACAGGAGCCCCGGGCTAAGCCGGAGCTGAGCCCGCGAGCCGCCCTTAAGCATCGGGGGCAGGGCAGGGCGCCTGGGGGAGGGGGCGAGGCGCGGAGCTAATCCCACGCCGGCCCTGAGGCAGCCCCGGGGCCGGGGGAGCGGTGGCCCCCTCGGGAGCCCCGTCCTGAGGGCGCGGCCTGCCTCGTCGCCGGGGTGAGGGGCGGGCGGGCGGCCGCGGCAGGGGGGGCTTGTCGGGGCGTCGCCGCGCACCCAGCGGCCTGAGGGGATCGACGACCGGAGAGCGCTCCCCGCGCCCACCCTGCCCGCCGCCGCGGGGGGGCTCCTCCGGTGGGAGAGAAACCCCCTCCCGCCTCCCCCCGCCCCGCCCCGGCATCCCAAATTTAGCACGTTCCTCCGAGTCTTATTTAAGAAGAAACAACTTGAATGACTAATTAGATCCAAGCCGTTAGAAGCGCTCTGGACTGCTTCCACGAACCCTTTAATGCGTGCGCTAAAGATTTCCAAAATGATTTCTGCTTGCAAGGATGTAGACGGGATGTGACCTGGCACCCGCTTCACGCAGTTTTTTGTTTCACAAAGTGCGATTTAATCCACACTCAGGAGAAAGGGCGAGGAGTGGGAAGAAAGACCCTGATTTCCCTACTCAGCCTCATGTGCCCCAAACTGATCAGCTGCTTTTCGATTCTATTCAGAACTTGGTGCTTCCCTCAGCTGGAGCGATTATGGGAAACAGAAGCACTTTTCTTCATTTGTACTGTTGGCACTGCGTTAGAACAGAAGCACTTGGAAAAGCAAGCCCAAGTGCCATCCCAAAAGGTAGGGAGGGTGTTCATGGATGGGCACTTGTGGTAGCATAACCCGCAAGTAGTACCTTGCACTTTGAATGAAACCTTACAAGGACATGAAAGTACCACAAAGTTAACACATTTAGTAAGAATGTTACGCAGCAGAAGCTTCCCAAACCATAGACACCAAAGCAACCCAAACACCTTCAATGCTACTTTCGGAGCTGGTCTCTGGGCTAAGACAGCAGAGAGGGCTTCTCTTGCCTCTGCTGCTCACTGTAGCTATACGGCCTGATGATATCTTGTGAAGATGCTGCCTACACAATGAAAACCCGAGCAATGATGTTTTGGTCAGCATCAAGCAGCAAAGTCAATGAAAGCAACAGAAGTGCTTCCAGTTTTAGTTTTGATTGTATTGTTTAATCTAGCTTCAAGTTGCTGCTGTATGGGAATCCAGGCATTGCCAGAGTATTTATCAGCTTGCAAAAAAATGGAATTCAACAATAGCATATAGCGGTTCCTCAGATTTCAGGTTTTATAAGTTTGGGTTTATAAATAGAAGTTTTAGGGTGAAATTAGCACTGTCCTTTTAAAGAGCACAACTGTTGAACTAAAGGCACCAAATAGCCTGCAACAGCAAACCAGTTAAGGAAAAATTAGGCAACTGGAATATGTTGATGTTACACATTTCTAGTGATCACATGATATAATAACATACTGTTAGGTAACAGTATGTTTCGTATGCATGTGCAGCCTATTCCAGCTCCCACTGAAGCCAAACACAGACCACCTCCTGATTTAGAAAGGAACTCTGTGTCTCCCCGAGGATGTATGATCTCCAGGCCCTGCAACAAAAAGGAAATGAACAGAACAAAAATAAAATTCTCTTTCAGTCCAAAATCTCCATCTTGAGTACTGGCCACTGAACTGTTTGAGGTTCCTGAAATATTTAGGACATTTACTGTTCATTACAGCAAAAAACAGGGACTGAGCACATCTCCAGGCTGTATTGAATTATTTCCCTGGAGTTACATCAGGAAGAAGTTTGAGCTTTCTATGGATTTAGGGCTTTGTTTCCTTTCCCTTTGTTCTGCCTTTCTGCTAAACAGAAATAATGAAAAGATATTGGAGTGCTTTCTTTTCCGGGCCTAAAGAAGAGTTTAGAAATAAATTAATAGGCAGCCTTTTGAGACTAAGATCATTCTTTCTGTTAGAAAACCAACACACAGAGTAGTGAATCTGTTAACTGAGATGGCAAAATACAAGATGGTTGTACACATCAGAGTAAATGTATATGCAGAAAGCCTCTGTCTGAATATAGATTTCTGGTTTTTCTTCTTAACAGATTTGTCAACTCAAACCCATCTGGTTTATAATAGTAAAAGGAACGTGGTTAAGGGTGTTCCTCAGCACCATGCACTTAACCTTCAATTTATCCTTGGTCTTCAGTTTTTCTGTTCTGATTGATGGAGCTTCATGACATTGTAATCTTTCCAGAGCTATTAAGAAGAAGAACTCCATTCTGCATAATTCAACAGGTATTTTTTAATTCAGTTTCCCTTTGATCTAATAGAATACAGATTTAAATTACATGGCCTGAATTAAAACTCTACCACTATGTGTGTCTTTTTAGCTTGCTCTTTCCTGTGGTTTTGTAAAGACTGTTCACAATTAAGTTCCCCAGTACTGCAATGAAAGGGATTGTCTTTTGATTTCCAGCTTTTTTTTTTTCCTAATTATTAGGTGAAAATAATTACTGCATTTCTACTGAACTCACAGATGTGCAATGATGTTTCATGTTTAAGCAATCTTAGTCTCATGTGAGTGAACAAACTTCCATACCATGTATACAGACCAGAGAAAGAAAGGCTGATTGTAAGATATAAGTTATGTCCTGTGGTTCGAGCTGAACAACTAAGACAAGTAAGACTTGTGAAGAGCTTCTACATTTACAGCAGAGGAATATATTTATAAGTACCCTTGTGGCTGAGGTGTGAGCAGCAGGAGAGTTGTGTACATTGCAAAGTTATTGTATTAATCTGTCTTTCTCTTCTGATGAATGTGCACATATATATTCAGTCCTGGGCACTAGTTCCCTGTCTTGAAACTCAGCATCATCTTTCCTTGTGTACCAAAATAAATCTGTCCTTGATAGCTTTCCTCTTTCCTCCAGCCTTCCCCATCATGTTATTTCTGTCCTTCTGCCAGTTTGTTGTTTTGGTTTTTTTTTTTTAATGTTATTCTCAGTCACTGCTGAGAAGCTTTCTATCCCATTGACAAATGTTGCTGTTGTCCTGTTGCATTTACAGGCTGGTATTATGCAAGCTACTGGCACTACCTTTGCTGTGTTGTTCTTGCTGGTACTTCTGAATGCTTCCCTGTCTCCCTAATCTGTCCAGGCCTCTTTTCACATGACCGTAGTCACTGTGTCTTCTTCATGGCTTGTCTGGCTTCCCAGCCAGAATTAGCCTTGTTAAACTAGCTTTGGAGCCCTTCTGAATACATCTGAGGTACCAGGCTTACCTCTGAAGTGCCTCATGCTGTAAGGTCCATACGAAAGCATCTTACAGGTGTTGCAAAATTCATTAATTGTTGTAAATACTTTTAGCAGTCTTGATTCTGCCCCTCATTTGTATGGTGATTGGAACTCTACAGTTGTGGGGGAAAGACCTGCTGTCACATCAGCCTTTATTCTTCTGTTTACAAACTTCTTAACTGGCTGTAGTTTACTTATTCAGATGAGGGCAGAGAAAGCAGGAGGTCTTAGTCTCTCTGTGTTGGCAAAGCAGATGTGTGGCCTGAGGTTAGTCAAAATGGGAAGGCAAAAACTGACAAGGAATGAACATCCACCAGCCTGGCACTCGGCAAGGAATTACCCCTGTGGACTGTACTACAGTGGAGAAAGCAAGCAAACATTCCATTCCCCATACCCAAATTGCTCTTCAAGAGAGTCCCTGTGCCAAATAGGCAAAAGAAGTTTGCTCTGGCCCAAGACTTACAAAGCTGGAGTAGGATAAACCAGGCAACAAACATTAACAAGACGCACAGATTCGCTGTGGCTGCCATGACTGTGCGTAGTGTTTACCTGCTGGGTAACATGACACAAGATAGCTTTACAGTCTCTTTCCACAGCATTGCTAATCCAACCTGGAAGGTGCCAGTGGACAGCAAAGAAATAGAGAAGGCATGTAACACCATTTCTTTTAAAAAACACACAAAGCTGACAATGCAGACTCTGAAGAACCCTGTCTTTTGTGTGTGTGTGTGTGTTTGTGCAGCACCTTCCACAACAAGACCTGTGGACTTGGAAGTAGCTGAATTCCTAATAGTAACATTCATTGCTAGTACTTTTCTTGCTGTTAATTTAATTTTCCATTTAGCTCCAGGGAAATGGAGAGGGCCCAGTTGTGTTTGGTCTAGCTCCCAGGCTTACTGCATTTGAGAGCCAACTTGTGAATGTCAAGTGGTCACTGTGTGGTGAATGAGAAAATCTGACATCCAGACTGCTGGAGAAACAGGGAGTTAAGAATCACTAAGCTTCTGCTTCACACAGATGAGGACGTGCTTCAAGCAGTAATTTTAATACTGACTTGGAAATGAGAGGCAACTCCAAGGTTTTCAAGATAAAATTATTCTGATTTTTTTAAAATAGTAGCATTTTCCTTTAAGAAGAAAAGCTAAACAAACTGGCAACTGAAGATTCTGGATTTGTCAGTCTTCTGCTGGTTTCATACATGCCAGATGCTGTTTTATAACATTTATCCTCCCCCTCATTGGTGACTATTACTCATTCTTCCAAGTATTCTAGGATTTTAGTATTTATATAAAATGCAGTCAGATGGAAGAAAACAGTCCTATTTTTTCCATATTACTTAAGACAGAAAGTATCAGAGTACATAGAAATTTACCGTATTCAGAAAGCGTGTTTAGAGAGATGTGATACAGGCCTCTGCAGAATCTGGCATCCAGATGCAGTTCAACTGGCAGGCAGCAGTACAGCTATTAGGAAACAGCGTAATTCACTGCACTGTGGGCCAGATTATCCTTCCTACTCATGCAAGCCTGGTTATTCGGGTTGCTAGTGGGGGGTTCTCTCTGGAGTAGGAGAGACAGAAACCTCCTGTGGGGCACAAAGGAGTAGCAGATACTCCACACCCACAGGTGTTTTGTCTTTCTAAAGTCTTAGGTACTTGCAGATGGAAGACTTAATGTATTGACCATTGCAACTGAAGTTTCTACTTCACTGGGCTCTGGGTGAGGCACAGGCATACCTCTTTTGTTATTCTTTCTCTGTAACTACTGCACATAGCGTGGAGCACTTAAAGTCCAGAGGTTAGGCTCCTGCTCTCCTTTTCTCAGAGGAACTACACACAGATTCTTTAATCTTTGAAGATTCTCGTGTTTTCTGCAGTGAGACTAGCATCCCAATTTCTCTTATTAGTGCTACCTTTGCTATTCTTTTCTTTTGAATGCACACAATAGGAAAAATGTGGAAACATTAATGCACAAAAACTGCTGACGTCAAGTTATTTCATTCTTTCGGGACCATGAAAGCAAAAGCTAAGATAGGGCACTGAATATATATCTGGAAGGCCATGGGATAGATGCCTTTGTGTTTCACTTCAAAGTAAAAATAAATCATAATTGTTCAAACCTTGTAAATTATACCTACAAGGCACATTTCCTGCCAGCATGGACAAAGCTTTCCATTGTGTGAAGTCCTTAAAGTTGCCAGTGCTTCATTGACTCAGCAAGGGTCAATAATGGCAGTAACGAGCACGACCCTGACAATGTCTGCAAGTCTAGCTACAGACATTAAACTTGTTAGCAAACAGATATGCCTCACTGGTGTCAGAAGGAAAGAAGAGAGGATCAGATCTCCTCACACTCACTTGAAAGTTAGGCTTCTGGCCTCCAACCAAAGAGCTGTTCCAGAGCCTTCCTGCTCCAGTGATCAGACAGTCTCCTAGCTCTCAGACTAGGCATAGTTTCAGCCAGTTTGGCCTATTGATACTTTGCACCCCCAGACCTGCACCTCAGTAAAAAACTAATGTACCAGACCTATCCACTGCCACAGCTCTTAGCTACATGTACTTAGATAAGAACTTCACTAGAGGAGAGTAGAAAGCATGCCTGTTGCTGGTGTGATTAACTGTTCATTTTGCATCAGGAGACTTCCAACAGAGGAACTGTTCTGTCTGACTGCCAAGTTGCAGCAGGGAAAAGCTAAGCTAGGTGGGTTGAGTTCTGCTGATGTACAGTAGTAGCCTCTCCTCTTTCTGTACCACAGCCATTAGTGTCATGGCCTGAGTTTTGAAACAATTCAGAAGCATACTAGTATGGCTTACTTTCCATTTTCAATGCTGCCAGCAGACCTTATTTGACAGAAAAATATATCTTCCCACACATCATAACCCTGACTCCATACAAAACAAGTCAGTAAGTCCAGACAGATTTGCTTTTTTTTTTTTTTTCCTTTTTTTGTGCCAGAGGCTAGCAATGGTTCCAGGCAGAAGGGATGTCCAAGAAATTAAATCTTTGCCTTTATTCAAAGTAATGTTACAGTTCCAGGCAGCTGCATTGGACCAGATCTAGAGCTGTTGAAATCAATGGAAAAATCATCCTTCAAGTTCAACACGCTTTGGGGTCAGGTGCCTCGCCTAACGGTTCAAAATGTTAAGTGGCTGGAATTTTCCCTTGCATCTCAAGACATTGACGAGAATCCAGGCAGCTGTTGGCAGGACAACCACATCCCTCCACTGTTGCCCTGTGATAACTGAGGCAAGACAGGCTACCTAGTCTATTGCTCAATGCATCCTTTCACACTTGCTGTTTTTCTGCGGGTTTACTGCTGAGGAATGGCTCTCTGTGGTTAAGAAAATTTTGACAATGCTAAAGCAACGAAAACCTTTAATTAAACTCAAAGGTGATTGCTGAGAAAGAAAAGAACAAAAGCATTTATGGCATTAGTGCACATTGACTGACTGACTGACAAAGTAAAATAGAGGAAAAGCAAACCTCCCATGCAGCCTGCCTTGGGCAAACACAACTATAGAGGTCACTAGCAAAAGTCGTGAAAGGAAGTTTATTTACCTGCAGCCCAGGTATAGCCAGTTTATCACGGTCACCTCAGTCCAGTCAGTTGCTGATCAGGCAAGTAGTAACTCAGCACAAACTCAATTAACAGTGCCCCCAACCACGATGGAGGTGTGCAGCTGCCTTTCCACTTTCCTGCCTCCAGAAAAGGTGTGGAAAAGGGATGTCTGTACAAGGTTTTAAAGCCAGCCACTTTTAAAATCTCCTTTTGAATACAAATAGACACAGATTTACCAGCTGTTAAATTTTTTATTTTTATAAGCTGCTATTTTGTAATGGAATTAAAAAACCCACCAAAACAACTGTTCAAATTTAAGCAAATACTATAGCAAAAATTTTGAGGTCATTGGTCTGTACACATTTGTAGGAACCAAGAGCAAAGAGGTGTATTTTAAAGTAATTAAAAAGGGAAAGTCCTCCACCCATAACCAAAGAAGAAAACTATTTGGCAGGGATATAGAGCTGTTTATGTACATTCATTTTCACCCTAGTTAGTACAATGGAATGGCAGGAAATAACTACCTTGTGGGGAATTCAGGGGTTTATCTTGCTTTTTAGAAGTAATAAAGGCAAAAGACTCCTGGAGACTTCTTTGAAAATATGAAATTAAATCACATTACATAACTGGAAGCTGGTGATATATGAATGTCTAGTAAGAACTAAAGTAAGAAGCAGCTGAATTCAGGAAAACCCAGCCTACAAAATGAAAAATGCACTTTGAATTAAATGGGCTTGTTTATCTGACCTCAAAGAGCTAAGGCAATGTGTTATGGCAAACATTTACTTTGCAAGGAGAAAATGAAAAACATAGTATTCACTCTTTAAAGTGGAACTCACGTTGATTTTAGGAATCATACAGGTTATAGAATTTTAGCTCAGTGCTGAGGTAAAGAATTAAATTTTTGTTAGAAAATGCATTTCTGAGGCAGCTGGAGGACTATTATAGGCTGAAAGCAAACAGTCATAACACTGGGAGAAAAGCAAGCAAATATGCCTTCCATGCACTGGCTTCGATAAACCAAAATAAAGACACTTGCTAATGGTAGAAAAAAACATTTATTTTCTAAGACATAAACAATATTTCAATATTAAAATAATGGCTGATGAAGAATGAGGGGTTGCAATTAATTCAGAGCCTTGAAACACTGTCAAAGAAAGTCTTTTTCGAAGAGGCTGTAAAGGAGCTTGAGAATCAGAGGTGAAAGGTAAAGTTATGTCATGAGTTAAAAATTAGCTGAGAGAGAGGCTATGAAGAGCTAGAATAAATTACTACCTCTTAAAATGGAAAAAAGGTTAATAGCAGGATGCCCCCAGGACCCTGGCTAGAGCCAGTGTTCTGTATATTATGCAGTCTTGGGAGGATGAATGGTCTGATAGTAAAATTGCCTTATGATACAGATTATTTGGGTTTGGCATAATTTGTGAGGATTATGAAGAATACCAGATGGATCTAATAAAGCTACTGTAAATGTTTGGAAGCAATATAATTGTAAATGAAATGCCAACAGAGAAAGTTCAATATAAGCCTTGTTGGAAGGAACATAGGCTGTGGCACACTTGGGTGCAGTGGGCTGTGAATGAACTGTAACCTCCAAGGACAGCTCTAAGCAGAACTGGCAAGAAGACCATTAAAAAAACCACCAGTAAAACTGCCAGTGTGACTGCTGTCATCTCGAGACTCTTTGCAAGTATGATCTGACTTTGCTAAATAATTTCAACAAGAAAAGACCCATAAATGGTTGAGAGCCATATTCAAAAAAGTGAAGAAATAACTGGAGCAATTGGCAAAGATGCAGCAGAACCAGTTCCTCTTCCTCCTTTGTGAGGGAGATGCTATCTCATGGGGGAATTCCAGAGCTACCACAGCACAAGCTGTGCCAAAGGGTGTGGGTTGAGGGATTTCATTTACTTAGAGAAAAAAAAAAAAAAGAGAATGAATGCCTAACCTTGGCAGTGATTAAACTATTCCCAAGAAGATGCAGTGCTTTAATGCCTATAACTGATCCAGTATGTTTTATTAGTTGTATGCCAAAAAAACACATTGATTCCTTTCAGTTATCCCAGAAAATGCTTCAGGCAGGTGGTTAGGAGTCCCACTTCATGCTTGCTTACTGAAGAGGCAGGAACAGTAATGTTGGAGGGTTAGATTGTATTTTCCTCTTCTTTTAAGCAAAGCCTTTCTCTAAGGCTGAACGGAGTATCTGTGTCAAATGAACCAGTGTTTTCCAGTGGTTTGTTTTGGCAAGGAGAAGATAGACTTCAATCTTAATTGTAACCGATTTTTGTTTAAATTGTCCATTTTAGCTATCAAATCAATTTGTGGTGCTCAAGATGCAAATGCATGTTGACAGCTCACCCCAAGACATCTGCTGAGTGCTCAGCAGATGTTGCAAAGTGAATGAAGTATTAACATAAGAAGAAAATGAAAGGTAATAAACAAAATAATATGATACTATGCAGTGTTCTTCTGGTTTTCACTTTGTCAGTTAACAAAAGGCTGCTCCAGAGCAGGTCTGAAACTTAAAGGCATTTTTCAAAGACGATACTGCTTTCATGTGCAGCTTTTTGCATTTCCACTCCCTCATTTCATCTACCTCTCTTCTCATTTGTTCCTTTACCAGACTCACATGTACCACAAGTGCAGATCCAAACATTCCCTCTACTATTTTACTTCTATTTTTCCCACTTTTCCCCTCTCACCTCCTCAGGTGGTTATCCTGTCACTTCTGTATGTATTTGAGATTGAGAATAACCTGAATTTGAAAAGGACCTTGTTCAGCTGATCCATGCTAAAAATCTCTATGCCTTCAATACTTGAAATCTCACACCTAAAAGAAAGAAAATGATCCTGATGTAACAAGCTGACACTTTCACAAATCATGACTGTCATCATAAAAGTTCCCCAGTGTCGTTGTGAGGTGTACATTCAGTATACACTCCCAAAAAGAAGAAAAGCAAAGTGACACAGACAACGTGGGGGGAAAAACGGAGTGTGCTGCTTGGGCTTCTGTGCTCTCAAAGTAGCTCAGGGAGAAGATGCTCAGAAAGGTGGCTGTCATTTTCATCCAGCAAATGTAGGCTGAATGGCAATGACATCTTCAAACTGCCAGCTGAAAAGATCTGAGTCATTCAGGTGAGATTTCTGAATATAAATGGTAAAAAAAAATTCAGAGTAAGAAACTCCAGAGGGAAAGACAAGACAGTATTTCACAGGTAGCAGAACTAATGAAGTCTGATATCCTGCAGGTTTGTTTCTCTACATGTTTCCTACAAAGGTCCACTCAATAACCCCAGTCTTCCCTTCATCTTTTCCAGTACACTTACATGTCCCTAAGCTCTCCTACAGTAGTCTCACCTCACTCCCAGTACTCTTATTACCATGCAGGGATGAGGCAAGATGTGCTGTAGCTGAATTAGAGCTCTGCACCTGGTCAATATGTAGCACAGACTAATGGTCCAGCCTGTTTTCTTTCAAAAGAACAATGACTTAATTTTTCTTCCCTTTTCTGTATCATGAAGGAAACAATAGGCTTTTTCTACCTAACCACAGATTTTTTACGTGATTTATGGGAACTTTGCAAATTTGCCAAGTCTTCCTGAAGTCGGTCTGCAGGTTTATAGTTACTAGAACTAAATTGACGTATGGGTGAGCAAACAACTTGGCTGAGTAGGCATTGTTTCCTTAAGAAAAAAGACTAAAAATAGTTTTCTCTTGTGAATGCTCAACACTCTGGGGCCTCTTTTCACAATGAATAAACTTAAATAATTTTCAGTCATTTTAAAAAGAAGTAAAACCTAGCTATGTGATCCAGCTGAAATAACTTAGTAAATGGAAATTAGCTCCTAGAAATATAAAAGAAGAAAAAGGCAAGAGTCTCTAATGAAAGCTGGGTTGAAGCATTGCAAGTGTGGAACAGACTTTTGATAAAACACTGCCATCCTAGACACCAGATCCAGTCATTATTGTCTTTTTTAGCCTGTATGAAATACAAGTAAGCGAGGTTTAGTTTATATTAACCCATCCAAAACAATGACAGTCTCCTCCTGGTTAGGTGGGGGAGAATTAACTAGGTGGCCTGGAAACACTGCTCTCATGGGCTCCACGTGAGCCAGGTTAAGTCTGGAAGTAATACACCCATGTTCCCATGGGGATGTGCTCTAGGAGTTAGAGCTTATGAGAGTTTGGAGATCCTTGTACTGCAGAGTTGCCTACTATTAAATCTCTTGTATGTGCTGATGCCAAGTTTTACCAGTGTTTTCATTAACTTTGTTATTGTCTTGTCCATCTTATCCTAACAGCTCCCTCACTCGGCAGGATTGTGGCCCTGACTCTGGCCCAGAAACCTGAGGGTGGCCTTCGTGGACCCATGCCAGGGAAGACAGAAATGACCAAGTTATTTCCAACTACATTCTTTCTTCCAGTAAAGCCCAGGTAGGATTCAGCAGTGTTTCTCCAGCCAGATATACTTTAAAATCTAGTCGTCCTCAAGCATTCACCCCAAGCCCTTTAATCCCAGTGCCAGCTAATGCAGTGGGTAAAGAATGTGGAAAACTTCTGTCCTGCCTATCCTAAGTAAAAAAATGGCTTAAATTGTGAAAGCTAACAGGGACAGATAGTTGGATGTATGTGTGGCAGGGTGAAGGTCTGAAGCTGAACTTCTGAACTATCAAGCAGAAGCCTGCTACTTACTAATTGCAACTGGTACAGGCTGGTACTAGATTTTGTTAACACCTGGACTAAACAGAAGTGGCACATCCCAAATCCTGTAATTAATGAAGAGATGAGACAGAACCACCAATTACGAGACTGATCATGTGCATTGTGCTTCTGCACACTGGCTGTTCAGACTGGGGAAAATGGGGTCCTGGAATTCTGGAAAGAAGAGCTGGTGATAAAATTAAGGGTTTCTGAAAAGATGTGGTCTCAATAAAAAGAAGATTGCCTGGAAAAAGGAAGGTGACGTTCTTGGCTAGAGGAAAGGTCCTGAAAGTAGGGTAAGATCCTAGAGACCAGAGGGCTGCATGTAGGTGAGTGCCAGGGGATGGCCTTCCTGGATGGACAGTGATGGCCCTGCTGAGAAAGGAAGTTGAGGCCTGGTGGATGTAACACTGGGCTGGTAGTGGGCGTGAGTGTGTGAAGTAATTAAGAAGGGTAAAAGTTCTAACTTTGTTGGTTGACAAGTAACCCCCAGTTCCCAGATCCACTGTCATTTATTCTGTCTTGTCCATGACACTGCCTTTTTTAGGGTAGTCTGCATTTCCTGGGCTAGAGAAGGTGTTGGCCATGTGACTTTTTTGTACATTTCTTTGCTGTTGTGATACAAAAGATTAAAAAGAACATTGTCATACAATTACTCTTTTCCTCCAAAGATTTCTTGGCTGATCCAAAAGCACACCTTTCAGTGGGAGAGCAACATTGATGCTTTTGACCAGGAAAGTAGGCACCTGAATAAGGATAATGTGGTATAAAAGGTAAACGCTGGTCTGGTTCAAAAAACTGCAGGTATTTTAAATATTTGTGCATGGGAAGGGCCTCTTCCAGATGTAATAAGAAGAGCTAATATGGAAACTCAGCAATATTAAGAAGTCTACAAACTGTTAAAAAGTGTGCAATTAAAAAGTTTATCAGGAATACAATTGATTTACAATGCAACAAAATCTATTAGTGTGTGGCCAAGTCATAGTCGTACTTTTCAAACAAATTGCCCGCATCTAACAGTGACATGCCTTTGAGTGACTAAGCTCAAGTGTTTTTCGTGGTGTGAAGCGAACCGCTGGAGATTTGGCATGACATCTTACATCCTACTGTGTGTTAAGCTCATCTAGAGAATAAGCACTAGTCTTGTATTAGCAACCTGCTTCTCCTTTCTCCTCTGTCTCCACAATAAATTCTTGACAATTCTTTCTGATGGTCAGATATTTGTTGCATGAGCATGTTAAGCTGTCCATGTGGACATAGCCTTTTGTGACTGTTTTCAACAAAGTTGTGTAAGCAGAGCTGAGAAAAGTTGGAGATCTCTAGTTCCTTGGTTACAAAGAGCCACTTTCTTTGGCAGCACAATACTTTGTGGCGGCTCAGGGCAAGCATTTCCTTCTGACAGCACTCCAGAGATGTAATCATAAAAGTTGCAAACCATTATCTTCTCAGAGAGTTTCTGAAACTTACTGGTAAGGGGAGCAAGACAAAGTAGCAAGGATTCTGGCTGTGGTCTAAGTCTTGCGAGGAAAAGGAGGGTGTCACTAATTTGGCAGGCCATTTCCATTTCTCATTTTACTGCTAGATCTTCACATTCCTAGATTAGGACAATAATAAATAATGGTCATCTTATTTTCTGCAGAGTAAACTTGTGCCTTTTTAAATGTTTTGGACCATTTTTACAGACTGCCCATTGCCTGTCTACAAATAATGTTGTTGTAGCATCTTTCAGCTTGGTGAAATGAATGTCGTACAATGCCTTTGGTCTGCTCTCTGAAATTGGGCTTTCCAGCTGCCAGTAGGCACAGCGCTTCCTTTTACACATCCTGTAAAGTTCCACGATACTTTACGTCAGATCACGTACGTGAATAACATGGATCCTGGAAGGCTGAGGGTAATTATCCCAAGTCTTTTCACTTTGTCATATCCCACCACTTTCTTGGAGACTCAAAGAAATATTATTGCTGTTGCCATTTGTCTTAGGACTTCTGTAAAGCTCAAGTTTTGTAAGAACATAATACTGAACTACAAAAGGTTACACGGTTACCTTGACAAAGGGAACAGCAATCAGATCTATTGCAAATGCTATTCTTAGGAGTAAGTAACAGATCTAGACTTAGTCTCTGGTTAGTACAAACTCTGAACTAGGCATGCCGCCAAGTGAAAAAAACCTCTATTCACCGAGGAAGCGGCTAATAACTCTATGGTGGACTGCTAGTAACTTTTACACAAGCACTGTACAAGTGGAATCTGGTTTCTTGCATAATAGCAGCTCTTTCAAGGTCACAGCTTGATAAGGCCTATTCACATTTGCAGAACACCCACACTAAGCACATCAGAAAGCCAAGAGTAGGAGAAGGTGCTAAGCACCACACTTTGGGTAAGTTCTACTTATATCAGCTGGCTGTGTAGCAACTTCTGCTTCTAATTCGTACAGATCGCTGCACTGAAAGAGAGAACCACTGCTGACAGAAGCACACATGCACTTCAGAGCTCGGGCTCTTCCATTTGCTGCAGTTATTGGGCAGCTGTTCCCTGGCTAGGAAACACTATTTTTTTCCATGCTAAAATGTCAAGCTACTGTGGAAGTTTGTGCCTGCCTCTCTACTCATTGTGGACGAGGGGTCTGATACAAAAACAGAGCTATGGCAATTGGGACTGAAGAGGGAAATAACATATTCTGTTAGGAGTAAAGCCAGTTAAGCCTGATGTCTTACAAATGTATTTTCTGTGTCCTGAGCACTAATCCATATATGTAATCCAACTCTCACCTATGTTTCTTGCAACACCACAATCTCCATGTCCCCAATCTCCACCTCTGCTAAATCCTCCTCACCTCAAGCTCCTCTTACAGTCCCTTGATCTGTTCATACAACATCCAAAGATCTACTTATGTCCCTTGTTTACAGCCTTCAGGCTTCCTGCTGAGCACAAGCAAGCACAGGGTATGAAGAGCTACAGGCACAGTCACTGGTTAACCAGCTGCTGTCAGAGAGAAATCTCAGCTGAGTTCCCCCTGCTGCTCCCTCTTTCTTGCCCCCATCCAACCACCTGTCAGATCTTCACTCCTCAGAGATCTCTGCCCAGCAACATGTTCAAAACTCTTTGACAGAGACTTTGTTTCCTTAAGACACAAAAGTGAAAAAGAAAAAAACAAACCAACATGCTCTTTCTTTCCCTCTCTAAGAAAAATAATCCACTAAGAGTGTGCACACTTAGCATCCTTATACACTGGAGAGGGAGAACCTACAGCAGTGAGAACCTGGCCAAGCACTAGAGGTGCATGGTACTCCAAATAACAAGACCTAGAAATCTAGGGAAAAAACCTCAGGTTCAGCTCTGTTTTTCTTCTTAGCCAAGGCCAAAGCGTCACTTACGCCCAGAGGTTTGCGTGAGATGCAAAACATGAGTAGGACAACATTCCTGCTGCCAGCCTGGATTCCAGGGAGAATTGTGACTCTGCTGCAGCACCACCACTGCTCTGCAGTAGGAGAGGTGTGGGGTGACATCCAAACCATTACTCATGTCCTTCTGTCTGCAGACAAGTGATGATGGCAGTCCCTGGCAGCTCTCCCGGGCCACTGAGCCCAGAAAGCTCATCATGTCTGAGTGGGGAAACTGTGCACTTCTGAAATTCTGAGTCTTCCCTACCTAGCCTCCCCTGAGCTGCAGATGTCATCTGAAAGGCCACAGACATCTCAACTCTACCAACATTAACAATTTTGAGCAAATTCTGGTCTTCCAGTATTCCTGTGGTCTACATCTGCATGATCAGTGGCAATGCAGGTGATAATTGGATCATTCATTGTAGGAAACCTGAGTTAGCTATGTAAAATAATCTTGACAGGATACTTCATTCAATAATAAATGAAAAATGAGTCTTGCTTCCCAACACTATCCTAATAATAGCCGTTACACTAACAGCTCAGTAGGGCTTTGCACAAACTCTTTTGTCCTGCTAATTTCAGGATAGAAGTAGTATAAGTGTGAAACTCAGCTGGCAACTGTGAAAACCAAGTACTGGTCCCAATCCCAGCCGTCAGATGTACATCAAGGGTGGAACAGCACACACAATCTCATTGCTGGGAGAGATCACTAGCCATATTGCTAGTATCAGGGAGGAAGAAAATGCAATAAAGATGATTCATACTTATAATATTTTCCCATGTAAGCATGTGGGAGTACCCTTAGCCTTTCACCATAACCTAAATTTAAAGAAAAGAAACAACTTGTTTCCAGTTCAGTAACAGAAGCATATGCCATTTTATATTAGCCTGAGAAATGAGGGAGGACGCAGTACAATGTAATTCACTTCTTTGATGCTCCATATTTTGCAAATTCATTCTATTTACATGCTATATTAAGCCATTTGAAGAGCTGCTGTAAGCCAGACGCAGCAAATAAATGAAAGTAGAAGAATGTGTTTGGAGGGTCATAAGAAGAAAAGGCCATATCTTATCAGACTTCTGACTAATAAATACAGCATAGCTATGATGAGATATTTCTAAACTGTCACAAAATCTTTTGACTTACAGAAAAACAGAAAAGATGAACAAGATTCTCAAGTGAAGATTGATATGAGTAACTGGATTTAATGACCTGACTTTCTTAAATAGCAACAAACAAGTAGATAAGGTCTTGTTTCAAGACACATTTCTATCCCTAGATAATACCCTAGGAAGCTAGCCCACCAAGGTATGATTTTCTCCTCTTAGTGCTAACAAAATGATGTCTGAAGCAGATTTTAGGTGTCTCTTTCTTTATTGAGCACTGCCTATGATCTTTTGGAAGATGTCAAGGGAGCCCAACCAATCTACACAAACCAGAGATCTGGCTGTGAGAAGCTATAAACAGAAGCTGTGGTGTAGGAGACTCCTGGTATGAAGTTAGGGATGACTGGCAGGATGGGATTACAACTTCCAACAGCACCTTGAATATGGAACCTGTAACCTCTTTTTTTCTGAAGATATGTTGGCTTTTTTTAAAACAATACTCCAGAATTTAACCTGGGAAAAGAAACAGCTGTGCTAGCAAGAAGAGGAAAAAAATAAAAGGATTCTTTCAATATTCCTTTCTGTCCATTGCTCAAGGGCATAAAATTACAAATCGTAAAGTGTCAGTCACAGCAATCATATTTCCTGGCCATTCAGATCTCTCTCTCTCATTCTTTCTCTCCCCCCTCCTCTTCCCTGCTGCCGCTGCCCCCATCCCCCCCCCCCACCCCGTAACTCCATGTGAGTTGCAGCCAAGAGTGCAACTACAGAAACCTAAGTTTAGAACATTTGTTTCCGAGGATGTGCTGCTGTCAGAAGAACTCCACTGAAAGAACAGCTTAGAAGGACACATTTCTCCTTATACGATGTATTTTTGCCATTTTATACCTTATTACCACATACAAGGGTTCAAGCTATTGTACATCTAGCAAGCTGGTGGAGATGAGCCAATTTTTACTGCTTGGAATCCTGGCTCTATTTCCACATTCCTGTCCACCCACTTGTTCTGTATTGTTCCACAAAACCACCTCATGCCTGGGTTATTTATTTTCAAATGTGTTACATTTCTCTCTAATTACTATGAGAGAGTAGATGGGCTTGCTAGTTCTATGTGAATTATGCTAATTGTAGCATCATCTAAATAATTTCAGAAAAAAATATCAGCTCTGAATAAAGAACACAGTGAATAAAGGAGTAAAACATGACCATGAAGTAAGTAGTCCTGATAACTCAGGAATGTGAGTCAAGTGTTTCAGAAATTTTGAAGATTTGGGAAAATCAGTTTCTGGCACTGTACAAAAAAAAATAAAATTAAAACCCCCTCCAGGCTCCTTGCTAATACAGTTGAATGCAATTTGTTTCTTTATATAGCTTGCAGCATACAAAACTTTGCAGAGAGTCAGCTGATGAAAGAGATGACTCAGTGACTTAAAGAAGGAAAGAGGATTAGGTACACGTGGGGTAGCAGGTGTGATGCAGCAGTCCTTTGCTGTAGGATACTGCAAAAGTGCTAAACAAAGGAGCCTTAGGGTTTGTCTGCAAGGGGACACTCGGTAAGTTAAGCCAATTCATCTGACCATGGGAAATCAACATGCATTAAAGCCCCAAATGAGTGTCCTCATTTAGGATTAAAGTGGTCCTAATGTGACTAAAGTGGTCCTTAATCCTTAAGGGATTTAGTCCTTAGTGAAAGAGTGCTCTGAATTGATTCAAAGACATTTTGTAGATGAAATCTTCACCATACAGGTTTCTCCCTTTTTAAGTTACAATAACTGACTTTTCTACTTCTTGACTCACCATAGCATTGCTGATTTTCCCCATGAAACACAGCCTTAATTTGAGATAAGAGCATTCGGAATAACAGGACAAAATGAGTCTTGGGCACACTGCAGCCAAACACTGTATTGGGAGCACTGAAAACTGCATCATATCATTGAGAGAACAGGTAAAACCAGAGCAAAAGCACTAACCAAACTTGCCCCGAGATAAAAATTTCCAGGCGAAAGCCCAGAGGTAGCCGCCCTAGACCAACAGCACACACGCTACTGTTCCCAGAGTAAACCACCTCTGCTAACGTAAGAATCACCTCGCCTTTTAGCTGGGGTAAGAATTTCCAGCCAGGGCGGATTTGCCTTAGTTCAAGAAATTGTGTCATGTTCTTTAGCGTGGAAAATGGGGAGTAGGAGGTAGTTAGGGTTTTCCAGAAGTATCTCATCTACGTGTTCATAGGTCAGGGTTAGCTATAGAGCAGTTGTGATGCCCTTTCTGGGGAGAAAGCGGTGCCTGCCAGAGTCATTTCCCCATCTCATGATACAAAATATGCGATGGTACTTCTAGATGAGGAGAATTATGCTCCTCCCGATTTCCCCCTGCAAATCCATCTCTGCGAGGCCTAAGAAGATAAACCCAGAAGAAGGCAGGACATACTGATCTCCAGGGCATACCCGGCTTTCAGCCTTCTGCACTCGGCTTCGGGATGGGATGTCAGCACCAAATGCGTCAGCTTGTGCAGAGCAGTACCCATCTGCTAGAGTTTGGATGTAGCTCAGGTTAATTTTACACAGACCCAGCAGCTGTTCCAGACTAGCAGCTTCCTTATGGACAGGCAGCAAATTAAGAGAAGCATAATTAAGTAGGAAAATGTCAATACCATCTCAGCTCCCAAGGACACTGGCAGCAGGGCGAGTATGAGAATTATTCTTGATACTTGCACACCTACTTCACTCTTGTTTTAAAATCTTGCATTGAGGAAGATAAAAAAAAATATATATATATTTTCTAATGAGGAAAGCCAAAGATGAAGAAGAAACCATGCAGGTTGCATCAGTCTTTGAATCTTTTGTCATGCTTACCTAATCTTGTGACATGCACTCACCTGCAGTTTGCAACTGTCTATGGTCTACTTCTGCTATCAGTTACAGCAAATGTCCATTCTGACTTCTGCATAAGCTTAAGTGTGGGGAGAAATTTCCTCTCAGCTTCACTCGTGTTGAAGAATTAGGCCCCAGGCTCTGCAGATCAGGTGTGCTGGCCTCCTCTAACAGATGCGTGCAGCAGAGTCCTAACGGTGCTCTTATATCCATATATAATGATTTCTAAGTGAAAGATACTTGTGTGGCAAGCGCTGGGCTAATTTCAGTGGTGACACAGGCCAGATAAATGAACGGGGCTAGCACAATCTTGTCTCTGAATAGCAATGAATAGTTAAACACAGTTTGAAGTGCTGAGACCAACTACTACTGTCTGCTGAGTCCTAGGACAGACAGACAATCCAGGCCAAACACTGAAGAACAGATTCATTATGTGTAGGGGAATACAACATCTGCTGATATTTCCAGTGCACAGTGGGGCTTATCAACCACAAATGGCAGATTTGGGGGGATGCTCTGGATCTTGGCTGTCTTTCATGATGTGGAATATCCCTGGACAAATCTAATCATACAAATATGGAAACTTCCTTCAGTCATGCTATAGCTTGCTGGTGTGACAATCAGGCCCAGAGGGATGTGAAACAACAGGTAGGAAGCTATATGTGTGTACGTGCCTGTGTATATGAGGAAGACACATAGAGGGAAGGAAAGCAAACTTGATTTTCTCTGTATCGAGATGAATTTGTCTGGTCTAGCAGCAGTGAGACGGGAATCCTTATTGATGCACTTATCTGATCATCCCAGCAGCTGAAGCCCATCTGAAAAGAGTCTCTAGAAGAACAGACAGCGTGGTCTTTCCCTGGGGAGTTGTTGAGAAACTAGCTGTGTTTCTGCAAAGACAAAACAAGTGGACACAGCAGAGTGAAAATGCAGGAGATACAGATGAGGCTTGTGCTGCTGCAGCACTCCTTGCACCCAGATTAAGTCCACAGCCTGTGAAATCTAATGAGCTGGCATTAGCATTCAGCCCCTTTAAGGCACAGCTTCCTAATCCAGGTGTTCCGGAGGTGTGCAGTCTTACCTGCTCAAGGAGAGGGTGAAGAAGAGAAATGAAAATGGGATGTGAGGAAGGAGAATGCAGAAAGGACAGGCGGGAGGAAGAACAGCAAGTTTCATCTGTAAACTAAAGCCAGTGGAGATGATGCTGCTTCCTATGAATCTTTCTTTTTCTTAGTGGAATTAGGATGACAAAAGCCTATCTCTCATGGAAAAGGAAACAGGGCCCCCATTTTGTTATAGAACATTTCAGCAAAAGGTAAAAGTAGGGTCATGTTTGTAAAGCTGGACTCCGACTGTCAACTTGGTACTTTCAGCATCAGTATCAAAGTGCAAATCCAAAGGGTACTAGTTAGAATGGCTAACCTCCTCTTCTATTTTTCTCAACAATAAGGTCTGCTTTCAGATTTTTTGGAGGAATCACTTTGATTTCTTGTTAATGCGCTGTTCACCAAACATGATCTCAACACAGATTTTAGACAGCATATTCTTTACAAACTAAATTCTTTCTTTTTCGCCTTTAGCTTTTTTTTTTACTTAAAAAAAAATAATTCATAGAGCAAGCAGAGTATGACTTCTGCTGCTGAAGACACCTTGGAGTGTAGTCCACAAATACACAAGCTTTGCCCTTTGCAAGGGCACTCTGCCCAGTGCAGTGCAAAATCGCTCTAAGGAGGGCTCAGAATCTGGGTCAGAATCTTGCAACAAACAGCTTCAAGAATAAATCACAACGATTTTCATCTTATTATGGTTTTGATCATCCTTTAAGCAGCAAATGTCTGAAACACTTGTTCTGCAGAGGACATCCGTGAAGGTTAAGCAGAGCTATGTACATCCTGGACAATGAGTTTATGAGACACAGGAATGAAGACATTACCCTCTTTCTGAACTGCCTGTTATATGTCTGTGTCTAACCATTAATTGCTGTTGTCTAGAGGAAAGTGACTTACCTTAAGATGAATGTTACGGTCTGTGATCAGCAAGATATTGCTCAGTGTTAAATTATATTTTCAAGTTTATTTCTGCACTGCAAAACTTGCAGTATCACAGTCATACAATGCCAAAAAGGATTTCTTGTCATTTGGCTAAAGGGAAGTGAGTGCTCCCCAGTAAACAGCTTCAGTACTGAGTCCACTGACAGTACATCCAACACACAGGCCTTGTGCTGTTTGAATCGTACCTCAAACATAGTTAAATATACAGTCTTGCTCATGTAGCCTTCTTTTATTTGCCTGTAGTTCTGATAAGCTAAGCATTAATGCCGATGTTTAATGCTGCACTCACTCAATGTGAAATTTGGCACAATATTCCTCTCTCAGGACAGGCAGAGCCTGGCGTAACAACAGATTTCCAGCAATCAAAGAGAAAGATTATATGCTATCCTACTGCATTAGGCCTAGCTAATCCCACGAGCTTTCTGAACAATACGTGGAGGTGCAGCGGATCTTCTGCTGATGCTTTTATAATGCAGCTTTTTAGAAGAACTGAGTCCTGATGACAAGAGAACGGAGCAAAATCGATAGCACTGCTCCTGGTGCTGGGTGAAGCACTGGCTGTAACGACTGCAGAGCCTCCCCCGGCATCTCCAGGCATCAGAGAGATGCTGCTCTGCCTCGGCCCCCGCACAGCCAGTTCCCTTCGAAAGGAGGGGCAGGATCCTGCTCTGCTCAGGCTGGAGAACGAAACAAATCAATACCCAGATCAATGTTCCCAGTCAGCCGCTACCACTCACCTGCATCTCCTCTCATGGAGGAGTTTGCTGAGGAGCTGAAGGTGCAAAGGTCTCTCAGCCTCTTTGTGTCACTCATGGCTGACCGAAGGCTGTGGGACATCACGCATGGATTGCTAACGGGCAGACTCGCCTGATGAATCACTGGGGAAGCGGTCAGTTCCTACAGGAACACTGCCCACGTCTCCAAGCCAGACTGTGCTACCTGGCTGTGACGCCTGACCTAGTGCTAAATGAGTAGAGGCGTCCCAGCAAGTTTCTCAGCGGGAGAAATTGGCTGTCACACAGTACTCTGCTAATGCAGCTCATCTCTGTGATAGCAATTAGTTTGGAAACCTTTACAGCATGCTGCAGCGTGCAGCACAGGTACTCCTAACCCTTAGAGTGAAGAGCCGGAGCAAGCGCAGAGCAGAAGAGAATAGGAGGAGCACCCATTTCTGCTGTCACCCTGCAGTATGGAAACATTACTTCCTCGAGGAGTTTTTACTTGGTTGCTGAAGCGTCCTTTTAACCAGGCCTTCTCCTAAGCACAAATTAAAAAAATAAACTGTTCAGAAATGAAAATGCTGTTGTCAAGAAGCCAGTAAAGTGCCTGCCATGTGAGGCATGAGATTTTCTGTAAAACTCCATTTCCCGTTGAAATGAATCCCCTGCTTCAGATGTTCCTAGACATGTACTTATTATCAGAGGATAGAAACTGTCTATATATTTACATACAAGCAACATTTTGGCTATCACTGAACTGTGGGGCAATATTATTAAAAGGAACATAAACAGCTTGGGTAGTAATTTCCCCCACTCCATATTTCCAAAAGAACTTTAATCAAAAGATGACAGTATAGGACTATCAATTTCAGCAATGAAAGTTGCCTTCAAGAATTGCTATTATTTTATGAGTTTGTATGTAAGGCTTAGCTCAACGAGTTATTTAGTGCTACTAGAGATACTCTTTGCTCTGAAATTCCTCTGAAGGAAAGGGGATCATAGGTAATCTCTTTCTTCTATGTGAAAACAAAGTAAAGAAAATAAAGGATTCATATCTTTATGAACAAATAAGGTACAAAGCTCAAAACCATATGAAAAAGAGCATAATTGGCTTGGGCATTTTGGGAAGTGTGATTTCAATTGAGTAATTTAGAATTGTTTCAATGTATGTATATGTCCTCCTGTTTATATATGTTCTAATTACTAATGAAGTAACTACATAATTAATAATATGAAGCTTCTCCATAGTTTTCAGTTGTTACCTCTTGGTTATTGCACAGAATGAGACCACAGGCATGTGAAAATGCTCAGCTGAGGAGCTGATCAGAGTGAAGATTAGACCCCACTCCTGCAGCTGCTGCCTGTGGAGGCACAGGGCTTCGCTATTGTGATACTGCTTTTTGCTGTGAGATTACTTTTTTGAATTTTTATGGACTTTCAGCTGTACGAGTGCAAGATCAGTTAGCTTTTCAGAATGAAAAGAAAAAGGCTGGTGTAGACGGTATTCAAATGAGCGGAATCTAGGGAGGAAAACAAGCTATTAGTCAGTCACTCATAGGGCAGAATGCTGGATGGGCCAAACAATAAAGCAAAGCAAATAACATCCTAGTCCTGCTCCAACTCTTATTTTGTGTTTCTCCAGCATTATCATCTTTTTATGTCCCGGTGAATTTTCTGTAATTGTCTTCATTTCTCACACTTCCCACGGAAATTCCTCGGTCCTTTTAAATTGCACTTATTTTCCTCCTTCCTAAAGCCGCCTGCTTTACTTACAGCTTAGTCTCCCTTCAGCACTGTGTCCCCAGTAAATGTCATCAGGTCTGCCTCCCTAATTTCCATGTGATCACTTCACCAGCTTTCCTTCCCCTTGACTATCTCCAGCCCTTTTGCTGTCTTCTTCCTGAGGAGTGGGAGTCTTGGGGACCTTTCTCCCATGAATTCTTTTCACCTTCCCCTCAGCCCCTTCCATGTTTCCCTTACTCCTTTCCACAACTGAGATTTCATTCTTTTATTTCAGTGCCTGTGCATTTCTCCATCTAAATGCTTGACACGGAGCACACCAACTGCCTCAATCATTGGTACTTTACTTTCCACACCCTCGCCAAATGTGAATTATGTAGCTGATTTTTCAGTGGCTTGAGGAAACCTTGGTGACATTGCAGCTTGGTCAGGTGTGCCAAAGCCCATGTTCAGTAACTGGCAGCAAGGGCAGACACAGGCAACCAGTGTCAGTAGGCAGCAAGAGAGAATAGCTCCTTGCATTGCCAGGCAGTTGTTTAGTGCTACAAGATGGTCTGTAGTGACTGAGGAAGAGAATGCCATTTCTACAATACAAGCTTTTGTGCATGTATGTGTTGTTGTTTAATGGCCATTATTGTTGAAAACATTGGTAGAAAATTAGATGTAAGCAACAAAGCATTTGAGGACCAAACATCGTGCATTTCCAGTTCCCACTGTTAACTGATGTAGTGCCCTATTCCTTCCCTCAAGGGCTTGCTGACTTCTTGTCCCCACTCTTTTCACCGTGACAAGCTGAAGAGCAAGCTTAATTTTAGCTTGACTTTATTTACTTTCCTGTTTTGTTCTCAAATTTCTTTAAACTTCATTTTTCATTCCTTTTAGTATGACATAATGATGCCCAGCTCCATTACAGAGGAGGCTATTGGCTCTGTTAGCGTGTGGTGACAGCAGATGAAGCTTGCATGACTTCTCTAACTGCCTGGGAGAGAAATCTGCTTTACGACAGCTGCTCCCAGGCCTGGGCACAGTGAAGGCAGGTCCTGCTGGATCTGCAGCACCTCAGGCACTGCAGCTGCTGAGAAGCTCTCCTGGTTTCCAGAAACCCCCTGGGTACTCTTAGCTATGGTGAGGTGTGCTTGGTCTCTGCAGCCACCCACAGCCAGTTAGGATGTGGAAACAGCCTGTCTGCCTTTCCTCTCCTTTCCCAGTCCCTGGAGGTGGAGGAAGGCTTGTATTACGTGGTTATGTTCCCTTTCTGCCTGTCAAGTGCCTTACCTGTATGTCCTTCTGTCCGAAGAGGCATATCTGAAAACATTGCCTTGTGGCAAGGCTGGGCAGGGACGTGAAACCGGCTGCCCCTTGTGCTTTTCTGCAGGATTTGAGTTCAGATTACTGGTCCACTTTGGATTCATGGACCTTCTGTCTTTGCCGTCTTTGCTCTGAAGATCATGCACTCTACCTGCATCTAAATACTCTCCGTTTTGCCCATCTTAGGCCCAAATTCCTTCCTCTCTCCCCGCTGCTTTTCAGCAGCCTACATTTATGCTGTGCCTTACATTTATGCATCATTTGTGTCACTGTAAAACAGAAAAGAATCAAGCCTTACAATTGCAAACAAGAAATCCCCAGAGACAGAATAGCATTCATACCCACTGTTTTTTTTTCCTGTAAGTAAAAGATAATTGAAAAAGTCTAATTGAAATTGATCCTGATTTTCTGAAACATTGAATCATGCTGTCCTAAATCAAAATTATAGCAGCTATTCATGTAACAACCATGAGATAGATGAGAAAAAATTTGGTTGTCAAAACAGCTAAGAAATATTATCAATATTGTTTTGCTGGCTCAGGAAACAATAGCAGTCTTTGAGCTGCAGAGTGGTATATTCTTATTCAGATAGGTGGCTTGCAGAAATCCAAGAAATCTGTTCTGCTGTTACCAGAATGGATGTCACAAAAGCTAAATCTCAGTGTGGCACTAGCAGTGTTAGCAGCCTAGGAGAGGACTCACTGCTGCCTTGATAGAAATAAAGAGATCATCAACAAGTCCAGACAGGGCTGCAGAAAGGACTAATGAGAATTACATAGGTTTTGTGCATAGAGGTGAGGACAGAGGAGAAGCAGAAGGAAACAATTCAACCCCCCAGTCCCAAAATTGAGTCAACCCTAAGCAAAACTATAAAAGCCATGAAGGAGCAAAATTTAGAATGTTTCTTTTTCTACTATGACGAAAAAAGAAAAGTATAAAAGACAATCATTTTAGAAAGATACTGGGCAACATAATTAGCTAGGAGACATGCCTCTAGTTTAAATTATATATGAGCATTAGTATACAATAAACATTCTGCAAAATGTATTTTTAAAATGAAAAACATGAGTGCAAGAACAGTGCTGTAAATCTTAAATGCTTTTAGACCTGCTGCCCTAAACTAGCTGTCAATGCGTATTAGTTTAAATATTCAAAAAGTTGTCATTCACTGAAATGTGCCAAAGTAGAGCTTGCCTTCCCATAAATGATAACATTTAATACTGTTAATGAAGTCATGTTCTGCTAATGCATTCAATATTTTTCTTGGAGCAAGAACCACAGCTTTTGGGATTTCAGCCAACAGTTGTGGTGCCATCCTTTTTGATTTTCATAGTAGCTTCTAAATTGTAGAGTAGCCATTAAACTTAACAGCAATGAGAGTTTAGAAAGATAGTGATACTGTATGCTGGAGATAATTACTAAAGCCTTTGTTACTTGAGTGCTTAGAAATAGAGAAGCACTGTAATATCTAAATCCCATAAAAGCTGATTATTTTCCTCCTGAGCTTCAGACACAGATCGAGAAAATGCATATGAATAGTAGGAAAGGAGCTGCAAAAACAGGATTGCTGAAAACATTGTCCTTGGGCTAGATATCTTTATCCAGCATCCTATTTAACTGTTCTGGATTGCTAGGGACAATTACTTAAAAAAAAATAAAAATCACTCAGTGCACTGAATCTGTAATTATTGTTGTAGGAACTTATGTGGTACAGACTTTTAACCTCTTGTTATCTGTACATAAACTGTGAAGCAATGAGAGAATATAGAACATACACACATATATATATATATATATATATATATATATATTTATATGAGGTAGTCATCAATGAGCAAACAGCAGAGCAATACCAAGACAAGGCTTTGTTCAGAAAGAATAGACAAACTACTTTTCCAGAAGGAGCTGGGCGGGGGGGTGGGGGTGGGGGTGGGGGTGGGGGGTGGTTCATCATCTTTTCACTGTAGACAAGCTCCTTCCGAATAGAGTATTTAATGCTGGATAAATGAAAGATGAAGAGTTGATCCCTCCAGGACATAAAAATGGGATTCCGGGTACAGCATGTCTATGTCTTTTTAACCAAAGCTGTTGCTTCAGTCATTGAATTTGCTCTTTTCATTAAGGTAACTGCAGCAAAACATTCACTTCTTCTTAATTACTGGACTGCCTCTCCTGTGTCTTCTGTAACATGGAATTCAAAGAAGGAATAGAAATAGTGGCCTCTGAGCTTTTCTGAGGCAAGCTTTGAAACTAAAGAGAAATAATCCAGGAAAGGACATACCAGCAAAATGCAATCAAAGCAAAACAACTGAAGTCCAGAGCTGAAAAACAAAAGCACAGACCTTCAGGGCTGATGTACATATACACCAGCCTTGCAAGCCCCTACTGAGATGCTTTAATACAGTGGTCTACACACAACTTTCCCAGCTAATATAACGCCTAGAAGAGGTTTCTCGTTTTGATCATGGTGACAGGGGACTAAAACCAAGGCCAATATGGAGAGTAAATCCACTCCAAGTTTGGATGTAGGAGCCAAACTTCAGGCAGACATGTGTGAGACATATGGCCACATTAATTTCTACTTGACACCTGCAATTTTTTAAGACCTTGGTTTTCCTGAGACTAACAAGAAATGAACAGTTAAGCTCACGCCTCTGGCATGCTTTTTGTACGCCCAGTGTGGACTTACTGCATTTTCTGTGATTAGACACCTATTGGCAGGTTCACACTCTCATATATCCATTAAAGTGTAAGAGAAAAAAACTAGCATTTCTGAACTAACCGAAGTCTATTCAATACTTACAAATTGCTTGTAGCACTAACTGCTACAAAGTTTGGCAAGACAGAAAGACTCCACCTCCTTGCACATTTCAAACAAATGCATATTTGCCCACAGTTAGAAAGTTAAAGCATTTTATTTTACAATTGTGTGTGGATACCACTCCTAGAGGAGTGAAAACTCTGCTTCTATTAATCAAATAAAACCTCTGCACCACTTTAAACTTGCAAAGAAACAGTTTCAGAGACAGGCGTGAGAGCCTGCAAACTCAGACTGGTTCTACCTCCTGAAAATACACCTTTACTGAAAAAGAGGGGCTTAGGCAACAAAATAACAGGCATTCCTTTAAAAGGTGGCTTCACCACAAGGGAGAAGGTCTCCTTCCTCTGTGGCTGGAAAGAAACGGTACGTATGAACAAGTCACAGGAAAAAGAGAAAGCACTACCCATATGGACCACATCCACAGCTATAGAAAGAGTGGTCAGAGTTCACTTGCTCCTCTCTTTCCTCTTCCACCCTCCATGTGTGTGAGAGACAAGGGTCTCAGTTAAACAAAAAAAAAAAAAAAAGAAAAATGAAGAAGCTATTGAGTTCATGTAGGAACTCCCTTAAAAATAGCTTTAAAACAAGCGTCTGCTAGCTGAAGGTTCCAGTAATCACCACAGCCATGTATTTGATTCTTTGGAGACACGTGGCTGTAACAGCTGAAGACAGCAAAAGAAAGCAGGGTGGGTCAACAGAGGATCAAGCATTTTAGAATTTCATTAGTATTTTCTTGTTCTAATACGAAACTTCCAAATTAAGGATTCTCATTGTGCAGGTATAAAGCTTTTGTTTAGGCTTATGCACCTGTGCTACTGAAAGTTAAGAAAATTTCCTCTGAAACCTCTTGATGTTGAGTGCTGTCATAAAATGCACACTTGATATTTACTACTGTTTTCAGTGAAGTTACAAGTTCTCAAATTACATTAGGTCCATAAATGAAAAGAAGGTGAGCATATGATGCACCAATAAATTGAACTTCTGCAGATAAAGTAACAAGAAATACCTACCCAATATTTGAAGTCCCTCAAAGTCACCTTCAAGCAGTCAGAGAAATAGGAAAAAAAGGAAAGCCCTTGTGATTATATTGTTCTGTTCTTCTCCCATGAGGAAGGGACTAGCTGGGACATTCAAATGACCCTCTCAAATAAAACCTACTACTTCTTGCAAAACAAACAAACAACCCAGAAAAACTCATCCCGCTGAACTTAGAAGATCTTCCAGAAAATGAAGAGCCCAACTCTTCTGGTAAAACAAACAAGAGTGATTGGATTGCCCAAGAAAGACCTGAAGAATTCAAGTGACTAGCTTCTTCCAGAAAGCATCCTGTGCTGCACTTTAAAGAAGAACCAAAATCTGTAACCCTAAGGTTAGAAAGAAAGGATGTTTGGAAATTGTAACACAGTAGAAAGGAAATCACGCCCACCTTGCAAGATCAGTGGAGACTGTCCCCCTGTTTGAAGAAGTCAAACATGCCCAAGATCTGGTGGAGGTTACTGCTGTAGCTATGCAGGAAAGGGAGCTGCAGGGAGGGGCAGCAGAGGCACTAATGGTGATGGGCAGTGGGAAGGTCAAGATTAAAGATAACTCTGGGTGGCAAGACATCTCTCAGCACACTAGCCCAAACTGGAAACTCTCCCAGACTGAACCCCTGCATCACAGTGGACAAACTGGTAACAGTTTCTGTCTCTTCCTCCATCCCCTTTTGTAACCACAGTAGGAGTGGGCATAGACTGGCCGTCATTAGATCACAAAAACGGGACTGGGAAGGGCTTCCCAGAGCCATAGCAAAACCCCAGCTGCCAGGCACCAAATGGTTGTGGCTGCACGGTTTGTGATGGTGCTGTCTCTGGGCCGTGGTGTGAAACCCTTGGAGGGCACTACCCCAGCTCACTGCAGGCAGCGGACGAAGCCTTTGCTTGTGACTTCCCTCTCCTGCTCTCCTGGTGAGAGCATCAGTGCTATGTATGACACCGATTTGACTGGTATGAGAAAAACAAACCCAACTGCTTTACCAAAGGAATATTTTCCTTAAAATCTTGAAATAATGAAAAAAGGTTATAGGAAACTATTTCCTGGGAGAAAAACATCAATTTGCTACCTGATCAGTCTGAGCATCAGGCTGCACTATCTAGAAAATGAAAATTGGTGTTAAAGAGCCAGACAGTTAAGAGAGCCAGACAGAGGGCACTGTAGCAGATGTGGATTCACTGGGCTTTGGATCTTTTTATCTTAACTTGTTGATGACTTCCTTGATAACTTGACTTCCAACTGAATTCTGGATTGGCACAGAGCAGCTCAGAGAACTATCATAGAAAATAATCTGTAATGTAAATGTAATTTAGGCCATGCTCTCCATCAGTGCTTTTCGTCTATTCTGGCTAAGGAACAAAGGCTGTTTTTCATGCTGACTCTACTGCGTGACTACTCTCTGCTGTTCTAGAGCCCTTCTTGTGGCCCTTTTGTCTATCTTATGTTCACCATAGCTACTGGCCTGTACTTTTGAGGTAAGATCTGAAACTGGAGCAAAATTTAAACCTATGCCATCAACTGCAGTGTAACTCAAGCATATTGCATAAGTGGGGATGTTAGGCTCTAGTGTTACAGAAGGATCAGAGCTTACAGCCCTGCAAAACATCATTTGATATGTGCACTGAGTAAACATCACACCATTTCTCAGCTGGCTGATTTGCTAATGTGGAACATATATCACTAAAATCAGTGGAGGGAGTACAGACTGCTGGAGCCAGGTAGCCTCAATTGGATGACTTCACAGAACTGAAGCAAAATTAAAGGCATCCAACCAAAGGGATATTCACTGAACACACACAGAGTTGCCAAACCTTCAGCTGGAGGTAGGCAAGTGTGGTTTTTATTGCTTCTAGGTTTCCCCTGCTTTTGCTTTCATACTGCAATACCTGGCTCACTAGGTTAAAGCACAGGCACAGTCTTTGTAACTGCTGAACACGTAATGAGAATATGTAATATTTCATGCAGTACTAACCTTGTTTCACTTCTGCCTTGTTTCCCCTTTCTTTGCTTCATTTGTGCCATCTTGATTTCTATCCTGTAGCCCTGTTCATCTGTAGAAGACTCTCTATATTATTGACAGATTTTCTGGTGTGGCAGTACCTTTCAACTACAAAGCTCTTCCCTTGGATTGCTTCTTTCTATGCAGGGTTTCTTTCTGATGTGTCCTTGCATGGTAGAAAAGAGAGATGTCATCTAAGAATACAGAGTGACAGCAAACACACATATGAGCGAAATTTTTAATGTCTGATCACATTGGGGCTGGTAAGAGTTAGGCACTGAAAAACAAGCTTAACTTGCAACATCCATGTAGACCACGGATTGATATGAAGAAAGGCAACAGGGTAATTTGAAGAGTTGCAAAGGCTTTGTGCTCGGGCATGTGCCAGGAAATCCATACTGATAGTTAAATTAACATTGATATCCCCACGAGCAATGTCCCAGGTAAGTAAAATTCTGACTCAGTGTTGCAAATGTTAGATTTCCTAGGACCTTAGGTAGTAACAATGCTGGTATTTAGTTATAATTGCATTATAAAACTTACCATGGTTTGCAGAGTAATTTGAGTTTATCATCAAACGCCATCCATAAAACAGTATTAAAGACATATTTAAAGTGCATTTTTACTAACAAAGGTCATCGTGTTCCTACCTAACTGCAAGTGGAAAAACTACATTACAGTCTGTATATCCATCTCGAGTGCGGTACTTCAACTGATGGTATCAGTGAGCTCCACAGTAGGAACAAAGCCAGAGTATGCATTAGAGTTTGCCACTTTTGATTAAGATTCTTTGAGTAGTCAGAAAGAAACATTTTGCTTTCTAAATAATCTTATACCATTTGAATAGGTTGAAATTTAATAGAGGCTATTTCAAACTTGGGCTAGCCTGATAAAATATGAAACGTTAATTAGTTTAAGAATTCAGAAGACCTTAAATTTATTGCAGACATATAAATGCATTCAGCTGTACTAATCACCTCCGGCGCTTTTTGCTGGGCACTTGCAGTAAAACTGCTTTTTGTACAAATGAACTTTGTCTTTCAGACAGTCCCAGGTTTGCTCAAAATTACCTTCCAGTGCACGTCATTTTTTCCTCCAGCTTTTTAGTACATTTGCTCCCCCTCCTGTTCATTTACTGCAAGCAATAACCGGCTCCGCGCCAGTTAGAGAAGTTTCTCAGCACTTCCCATGATTGCTTTTTGGAAGCCTGTTCTGAGGCTCATAAGACTGTTTCTCAGGTATCCATATGAAGGACACAGTCCTTGTTTAATACATAAGAATATCTGGGTCCAAAACAGTGGTGTATACAAAATAGTTAAATAGAACATCAATGTGTGAGGGACAGCTTAAAAAAAACCAAACCCTTTTCAGTGAATTTTAAAAAAAATATTTTAACCTACGAAAAAGGCAATGAAATAAGTAAAGTAATTACCTGGAAACTTTAAAACACAGTTTACTACAGAGTTAAGAGGTGTGTAAATTAAAGAGTACATTTGAACAGTGAAGAAGCTGCCGGCAGTTCATCCAATACGAAAGAAGTGTAAGTTGTAACAGTAACCTGTAAAATGAGGAAGAGAAAGACCAGATGGGTAAGCTAACCAGTGATAATTTGTATATGAGAATTAGAATTAAAATCATTTACTATGGCAAAAATCTGTGAAATTGAAAATGTGGTAACTTTCCTTTAAAAATAGTGCTGGAAGAACTCCAGAACCAGTATCAATAGCAGGTAGAGTGACAGAATAATTGCACATAAAATGACAGAGTCCTAGAGGAAACATGGTAAGATAGGGAGAAGTCTGATTTCCATTTCTCTCTGTTCTCCATACAATGAATCAGCAGCGGAAGGAGAAATGTGAGAAATGCTTTCAGGGAATGGTTACAGTCAGCATAGGCACATTCCTGCAATGAAACATGGGTAAGAGGAGGCTACCAATGACATGTAGGTGACACCAGAATTTTTAAAATTCAGTGTATGTGGTGCATTTTTCCAACTTCTCTGGAAGCACTACACATCAGGGAATGATGAATCATCATGCTGCACCTCACAGTAAAAAATAAACCAAACCCTGAGACAGTGCAGGTAAAAGCCACGTAAAACTCTACCTGCTTTAGTTAGCTCTACTAAAAAATCTGAATTAAAAAAGATCAATAAAAGGCAATGTCATATAGATTAAGAACCATCAGCTGTCTTAAGAAAAAATTGTCACCGGTCACAACTGAATGGGGACATCAGCAGTGAATTTCTGCAGATTACTGTAAGGATGCAAACACCGCTTGATGTTTCCATCAACAGCTTTTGTGTGCTGATGACCAAAAGCCAGGCAGCGCGGTAAGGCAGGGACAGCACAGTCTTATATACAAAACTACGGTCTAACACATAGAGAATGAGGAAGGGGAAGATGCGCCTGGAGCGTGGGTGATTCTGAAAGGAACAAGGCAGGGGTTCACGCAGGGCTTCACATTGCCTGAGCAAGCAGCGATGAAGTGTTAGTAACATGTAGAACCAGCAGAGTAATGACTTCTGATCTTCACTGCCAGGTTTATTTTTATGCAAGTCTGTTTAAAATTAAATGCATAAACAACCTGGAAAGAACACACCTCTCCCGCTCCAGGGTGTGTTGTTTTGAACACTATGCTACAGTTAGCTCCTCCGTTGCCAATTTCCTTTCCGGCTCTCCTTTTGTATAATGACAGCTCCAACAGAGGTACAGAGCATCTTCTTCAAAGCATACACATTCAGCTTGGTGGTTAATGCAGCCTTCCGGAAATCTGGGAATGTGAATCTGGATCTTGTCACAGAAACAAATGTCATCCACACCTCTTACCTCCTGTGAGACCTCTAATCAGAAACAAATTATTGAAAAGGTGACCATAGTGGTTTTTGTATTTCAAATCAAAAGAATGATCCTGGAAAAAACCATGCAAGTACTTACATGCAAGCTCTGAATCATGAGCAGATGGTAGTAACTACCTGGAGTCCTTACTCAGCCATTGTAGCACTGGAAAGGGCCAGGATTTCACACCCTTCCCCAGGGTTAACGCTTCCTACAGCTAGCTCTGGGCTGCTCATCTCCCACAATAAAAAATTTGCAGGACACCAGTTTGAAACGGCTCAACTCATCCTATATGCAGTAAGACAGAGACTTCTATTGGCTTTGGCCCTGGAAGAGTTTTTAGGATGCGTTTTAGATAAAGGCAAATGACGAGGCTTATTACAGAGGTAAATGTGCGCACTTCAATGGCCATTGATATACACGAGAGTAGAATATCTAATAGTTCTTAACTATTAGCTGTTTAGTTTCTGTTCTCCCCCATAAGAGAAGCATAATGCATCACATTTGTTTTGGATCACCAATACTGTATTTTACACAAAAAGGAAAGTATTCCATACAAGACGAGATTTATTAAAAGGAACAGATCTTTAACTGAAGCGATTCTCTAAAATTGCACGAACAGCTATGAATGGAATTTTCCCAAATTAAGCTGTTTGTAGAGTGATTACGCTCAAGTTGTTACTCTAAATAAAACAAGAGCTTCTATGTCACTAAATTTCAATGGGGCGCATAAATAATAACTTCTACCATTTTAAAAGTACCCTACCTATTCCACTTTGGGTTTGAAAAGTCGCACTGTGAAAAGGTGTACTTTTGAATTTTACCTTTTTTCCAGTCATTTTTGATATTGACATCATTATTGACAATGTTTAGGCATTTGCATGAGTACACGTGAAAACAGTTTTAAAGACATGCCACATCAAATTTGTAAACTAGTAGCCAAGAACCATTTTTATGGGATGGTGCAATGTTTGGCAATGGTGCCTTGATTCCAATTTGGAACTGTAAAGGAACTACAGAAATACCAAGTGTCTAGATTGGTATCATTATCGGAAAGAAAAAACACTAAACTTGCTACTTTGTAAAACAAAGGCAAACCCCATTCCTCCTACGCTACAAATCAAAGAACTAAAGCTTGATTCCAGAACTAATCCGGACGCCTTCCCCCAGCCTCCAAAAGACCCAACTCAGGCACTTGCATTAACATTTCTCTCAACAAGTGATAATCTAACTCCTTCCATTTTAACATTCTTGCTTCACCAATTCACTTGTAGAAATACTACAGCATTGTGTTTGTCCAGTGGTAAGCGGTTGCTAAGTTATCTACTACAACAAATCGTTGTTGTCTAGGGCTGTATACAGACGAAAATACAAAATTTTAAAGGTAAGAAGGGTCTTTTCCCTAAAACATAAGCAAGGATGCATGCCTAGCCTAGAATTAAGAAGTTCAATTTTCTCCATCTTCAGTGGTATGTATAAGCTGCACTTGCTGTTGTGCCAAGGTCTTCGAGGTACTGACAGGTAGAATAAGCCAAGCTAAATTGTGTCCCCTACTCACTTGGGCCAAAGAATCACACTGCTTTCTCCTGAAGTTTTTCTGATGATGGATAACTTCATTTTTTGTAGATTGTTGCCTGTGCAGAAATAAATGCCACCTTACTGCAAATTTCTGTTCTCCAGTCCGTTTCTTCTCTGGCTCAACTAGGGAAGAAAAGCAGCTTGGAGATCACAGTCTTCTTCCAACTCACAGAAGTGCTGACAGAACAGAAAGTGTCACAACTCCCTCCATGCAATCCACTTTCATTTCAGAATCATTTCAGAATACTGTAGGGCTGGGTAAGGTTACATTCTGTACATACAACTGCTCTACCAGGATTTTGGCACAGTGAAAACTGAGTTCTGCACAGCCATAAGGGTGCTATAACAAACATCACTTCTGAAAACTGGAACACTAATAGACTACTACAATTTGAAGGTGTCTCTTAACAAGCTTTTAGTAAAGACGCTGCTGTTGGTTAATATTAAGCCTTTCTGTTTGGAAGAAATACTGCTTGCACATTTAGGTTTTTTTTTTAAAAAAAGTTAATAAACACAACATACAGGGTAACCACCATTGAGACAAGTTGTTAGTAATCTTAACGCTTCCCACTTACTGTGAATAACAGCCCTTTGCAACTCAAGTCATTAAGCACGCTATTCTATTGACATGACTCAAACTCGGCCAATTCACCACTACAGCTTTCAAACTACAAGTTTTCTCCTCTGTCTCTCTCAGGAAGCACAGCAAAAGCGCCATTGAAGAGAACACCAGTGGAAAAGCTCAGCTTTGCCCATTCTAGTCCCAACTACTTTCTAGCTTTGCCACATTCATGCTTCTCACACCAACTCCATTAGCATCTACTTTTATTTTTCCCCACACTGAGCTTTTGCTCGCTTTGTATCCTAATGATGTAAAGCTGGACTCCCAACTTTTCTCTATGTTCTCACTGGTTTTCACTTAATTTCAGACACATACAGCAAACAAGACTTTTAATTTTTTTTAATTTACAGTTTTGATTGCTCCAAGTTATGCTTTACTGCTAGTACACAGTAAACACATTCATCTGAACAATTCACTTAGTATGAAAAAATGCAGTTAAAACATTAAAAAGTCTGCTTTACACTGTGCGAAACAGAACCTTGGAAGTAATGACATCGGCTGCAGCCAGGCACAGAGGAAGACCCTTTCCCTTTAGTCTACCAGTGCATTCATTTCTGTACCCCTTCATCTGAAATGGCCTGTAACAGTAGATTTTAGGTGAATGCTTCTGCTGAATTAAGATTTAATAACCCTCAGCTTGATCTTCAGCACTTTTATTTCCAGAATAGGATGTTCTTCTGTTCTATTCATTACACTAAAGATGGCTGTTTTCAGAAGATTTACTGAACAAAGGGTTTCAATAATATTTCAAAGCTGAAGATGTTTCTGAAGGGGAGTTATACTCTACTAGTGCATGCAGCTGTCAAGAGTCTTGGATAAATTAGGTAACATGCTTCCCCTAGATTAAAAAAAACAAAAAAAAAGTGGCGGGGCACAACTGCCATTTTACAAATAGTACTTAAGTCAGATGAAATGCATTCTTACCGCAAGCTTTCGATTAGTATGTAACACCTAGTACTGATTAAATTTAGAAAAATATTATCTTGGGGTTTTGGTGGAGGGAGTTTTGGTTTTGTTTTTGAGTTTGTTTTTTTTAAGTTTTTGTTGTTTTGTTTGTGTTTTTAAAAATCTTTAAAGTAATGCAACTGAAGATGTATGGTGGAAGATGCCAAAAACCACCCTGTTTTTAAACCTGAAAGAGTTGGGCTGTCAAAGCTATTATGCTGTTGACAATTACTTGTTTGATTATTTATATAATTCTTTTAAACAATGAAGAGGCAGGAAATTTTTATTTTTTTTTTAATTCTACCACCAAGAATGACTGAACATTATAGTCATTTTTAAATCAATGCAATTACATAGTTTCCATGAAGTTAACGGCTGCCAAACAAGCGTGTACTCTAGTGACCCACTGTGAGCAGTGTTATCTGATGGGCGAGACAGATTTTAAGTTTAGACACAGTACATGTAAAAATAGAAAGTTTAAAAACCGATCTCATCACAGACATTTCCATTGCCATCTCCTTTCTGAAATAAATAAGGCAGCAGATCACTTTTACTTTGAAGTGGCATCTTTGAGGTATGCTATTAAGTCTGCTCTCTCAGACTTCTTCTTAATACCCGCAAAAATCATCTTTGTTCCTGGGATATACTTCTTTGGGTTTTCCAAATACTCCATCAGAGTATCTTCACCCCAGGTGATACCTAAAAAAAAAAAAAAAAAGGGTAGTTGGCAACTTTACAATAACACACACATTTATATTCTTGTCCTCTATGTTATTTTATGTTTTGGCCGATTTCAGTACTCCTAGAACTATCACTGATAACAGAGTAATTTTGTACTTAGTAACCTGGAAGAGCAGCTTTAAAGTTTACCTTTATTCTTATTAGCATCCGTGTAAGAGAAGCCCTCAGCTTGTCCAGTTTTGCGTCCAAACAGGCCATTCAGGTTGGGTCCAGTCTTATGTTTGCCTCCCTTTTCAACTGTATGGCACTGGGAACACTTCTGGACAAAGATCTTCTTGCCCTTCTCAATATCTCCCATTTTCAGTACTAGACCAAGAACACATGCAGAGGTCAGTATCACAATTTCAAGGTCACCTATCAACAGAAACTTTAAAAGCATCCCGTTTATAAAACCTTATACGTGGCCCATCAGTCTAGTAATTCTCCAGCACACCTTCCATCCACAAGCTCCCAGGTTTCAAGGTTAGCACATAATTGTTAAATTACATAAAAGGCATCAAGGTGATAAACATTGAGGGTCTTGTCATTCCCTCAGGCAAAGTAATCGCCCCACTGCATTTGGAGCGTACAGAGATAACTTCTGAAGAGTAAGTTGAACACAACACCCACGTACATAGCTTGTGCGTCTATAACAGCAAGGCTTCCTAGCCGTGACTTTGTGTAAAATCGCAATTATGTAAACGGACAGGGCCGCGGCGCGCCCCGGCCCGCTCCCGCCGGCGGCACCGCTCCCGGCGCGGGCTGCGGCGAGCGCGACCAAGGGCAACGGCACCGGCCGTGCCCTGCCCCGCGCAGGCTGACCTTGAGGCGGCGGACGGGCTGCGGCGCGGGGGCCCCTCCGGGCAAGCGGCGCCGCCCCGGCGCGACCCCGCAGCGGAGCCCGGCGCACTCACCCCGCAAGGGCGCGCGGGCCCGGCCGCGCCACCCCCGACCGCAGCGGCCGCCGGCGGAGCTCAGACAGGCCGGGTCCCCGCCACCGCTCCGGCCCCCCGGCCGCAGACCCCCGCGGTAGGACCACTAGGCCCCGCGGTGACCTTCCGCCGCAACCCGGCGCCTCCGCAGGCCGCGACCCCGGGCTCCCCCGCCCCGGCCCGCGGAGGCGGGAATGGCGCTCCCGGAACAGACGAGGGCATCGCCCGCCCCATCCCGTCCCTCACCCCTCCGGCCCGGCTGCCCCACCGCCCCGCTCCGAGCCAACGGTCCCCCCGGACCACGGCCCGGGCCCGGGGGCAGGGCCAGGCCGCGCGCGCAGCTGCTGCCCGCACCTGCCTGGCCGGCCGCCCCGCTGACGCTGCGCCCACGGCGGTGACCGCAGCCCCGCTAACTCCCGCACCGTCCGGCGTCTGAGCCCAAGGACACGCCGTACTCCGCCCTATGTAAGCCGGTGTTGGCGCAACCTAGCTACGCAGGTTCTCGACCCGCCTCTTCCGACGTGACAACCAATCAAGTGCGGCCGGTGGACCGCTGATTGGTGGTGCCTCCTGTCCGTCACGCTGACGTCACTGCGCTGGCGGCTAGCGGGGTAGGTTGCGATGGCGGGCCTCCGGCTTCCTGCCCCTCCCTGCGGAAGGGCGTCAGACGTAACTCTAGTACGTACGGAACGACGGGGCGCGAGGCGAGGCAAGGGTCGCGCGCCGCCGCGGGCGGGTGGCGACCTCAGCGGGCGGGCTCGGGCGGCCGCGTGGCGGCGCGGTGGGCGGGGCCCCTGCGCGTGCCGTAGGCGGGAGCCGGCGCCCACCCTTCCCCCCCCGCCCCCCCTCCTCCCCCCCCCTCCTCCCCTGCGCTCCGGTGGCCGCTGCCGCCCGCGCTTTTTGGCACCTTCGAGGGGTGAGGGAAGGAGCGCTGAGGCGAACCTGAGGGAAGTGCTGGCCGTTCTGACAGCTGCCCCCAGGGAGCCCAGGGGGTGGAGAGCGGGAAGTGCCTCAGGTAGCGCGGGGGCTGGACAAGGGCCAGCCGGGACCCCTCGCCTGTGGCCACCATATGCTGCTGGCGGGGGAGCAGGTGCGCGGTTGAAGCCTACATCTCATGTGGCATCCGAAAATCTTGCAGTTTTGAAGAAGATGAGAGTATTACAGAACTGACCACCACAAGAAAAGAAGATACCCCAGGCATCTTCCCAGCTGGCTAGATAGCATTGTGGTGCCTGAAGAGGATGTGCTGGTATCCATACATTGTGGGCTTCTAAACAGAATTCAAATAATGAATTTCAGATGTGACCCCAACTCGCTCTCCTTGGCCAGGAAGAAAAGCTGTTAAAAAAACCCTAAAAAAGCCTAGTGTAATAACGTCCAGTGATCAAAACACAGTGATCACAAGAGGTGAACTGTTTGCCTTAACTGTAGACATTAAAACTGAGAATTTACCACTATCTGGCACTGGAAGAGGTTTTTCCTGTGTGTGCTTTTATGCTGTGCTGGAACTGGTGTAAGTTGCTCCAGTGATTGCCCTGTGAGGCAGTGCTCATCTGAAGTGCCAACGAAGCAAGAAGAAATGAGGATAGGGTAAAAATATAACAAAAGTTTCACTGATGGTAGAATATTGCAGACAATTCATAAGAATATTCAGCAAAACATCACTTCCAGGTTTGGAGAGTACGTTGTTTTCCAGCGCTTGTGGTGTCTACAGCATGAGAGACATGTTTGTGCAGTTTCTAACATTTCATCAGAAGGTGTATACAAAATATTAATATAGTTGTAAACTTTAACAGTTAACACTGTAGGCAGTACACTTACCACAATAAAACTAATTTGCATATAATATACAGCTAAATTCATATACCTTACGGGGAGTGAGGTAATACATGTGCAATGGAACCACTTTAAACTTGCATCATGACCTCCTGTTGCCCAACTCAAACCTCAAATCATGTCAGACTCCTGGAATTACGAGGTTGACTGGAAAAATACTAGTTTAGAAGCTAAAGGCGTTCTCTGTTCCTTTTATTTGCCATTTGGTTTTGAATCTTCATGGTGCACTTTGCTCATGTTTTTAGATTTTTTTACCATGATTGTAGGGAATGTAATTTTGTTCAGTAAGGCTTCTGTGTCTTACATGATTTCAGGAGCCAGATGTATGTAACTTACTATCACAAGACTCATAAGACTGCTGGTTTCTCTTTATCTTTAAAAGAGGAAGGAGCTGAGAGTACCTTTTAAGCTGTGTTAAGAAATTACAGTAGTAGAAATTCTTAAGCTTCTTTAAGTGCTTAATGTGGACTGATGGCCACTCACGCCCATCCAAAGGTTCTCCCTTTCGTCACAGAATGCAGGCTTCAAGCATATGTAATTCTCATTTTCTGTTGGGTTTTGCCATGTAAATATGTACGCTCCATACTGAACCTTGCATGTTGAACTTCATGGTTAACCATTCTCATGCATGTGGAGGGACACTGTATTACAAATGTTACTTTAATTTTTCTCCAGGAAGCTGTTTTTGAAAACCACGCCTTAATTCAAGACGGTTGAATCGGTTTTGCTAAACATTTGAAATAAGGAAGTAATACTCTCAGGGAAAATACTGAACCTGTGAGGTTTTCAGCACTAAAGACTAGTGTACTAAAAATTAGTCTGTGAAATGAACTGTTGTCTTCTCTGCTTTACACCTGACCATGCAGATGTCTGCAGCAGTCATGATGTAATACCCTTTCATGAAGGTGTAAATGATACAAATGGAGTGTTGATGGGTTTGCATACCTGTATGGTTAGTGGAAGCAGAGGTTCTGCCTAATATAAACATATACGAGTTTAGAAGGTGTTTTCACCAGTAAGAAGAGGTATCTCAAAGAGAACTTACTTATTTAAGCCCATTTTGGTATAAGTACATGTGAATCTGGAGCAACACAGTGGTAAGAACTGGTCTGTAAGTAAAGTGGAAGGTGCAGGAAGGGGGGTTGTTCAAGGTGCCCGGTGTTTTATTTTTTGAAACATTCTGTGGTAGGACAATTTCTTCTAAGTGCAGCATCTGTAGTGTATGTTATGTGTGAATCCTGCACACGTATGAATTCCTCTGTAGGACAGAGTATGTTGTGGCACTTCCAGAGGCAATGCTGAAGGCAAGGTCAGGGCTTTTCTGGCTTTGTGGGTTTGAATTGCTTAAGTAGGCTAAAATGACTCAGGGCGTATTTCAATGCACTATTACTTTGCTGCATGTATTAACATTAATTAGACTGCCTTGGTATGGTTTGCCTAGAAGGTTTGTATTTTAGCCTTTCAGTTATTCACTGTGGTTACACCTGAAATGCCTTTGTCTCTTTACTACCTCAGACTATTACACACTGGAACAATAGTTATTCTGCAATCAGAATTATTGCTGTATAATTCTGTCCCGAAGGAAGGAAAAATGAACCCAACATGTGACGTCTAATACTAAAGGAAAAATGGCAAAAAAGCCAACCACTTCTCTTTAAGAGGTACACTGCAGATAAAAGAAGAAAGATGGCCTTACGGGCCTAGACTAGAACTCAGGAGAACATCAGTGTTTTCTCAGTTCAGTGGTGAACGTTTTGTTTGTTCTTTGGTGGATACCTTAGAACCCATTCCTTGCGTTGATATCATCAGGGACTAGGTGCTTGAGTACCTTGGCCTCTTCTCATCCTCTTACATCATGGAAGTAGGCCAAGCCCGAGGTGCTGCTAGTTATCAGTGTTGGTGAGTCTGCGATTTGTGCTGCAGTCACGGTGGGGTGAGCAGGTTTTAAGAATATGATCTGAGTCGTAAATCTTACCTCATCACAAAACAGTACTGACTAATTTGCACGATTAGGATTTCTGAATTGTACTGAAGCTGTTCAGAATACTTGCTTTTTAAAAAAAAAAAAAAAATCTTTGCCTTTGAAATTGTTTGGGAGAATGGTCTATCCATAGTTTTTTCAAAGCCTGGTTTATCAGCATGAAAGAGCAGTTCTGGGCTGGGCTTCAAAAATTCTTGATGCTAGGATCCTTCAAACATATACTGTAGTGGAAAACATATGCTTTGAGGGTTACTTTTCAACACTGTTAGAGTGCAAGTCCTGTTATTCGGAATATACTGATAGCTTTATGTTTATCATGTCTTTTACAAGGCATTTGGATGGAAGACAGCAACCTGCTCACCCAAACAGGTGAGGAACAAAGATGGCAAACATTATAGAATGAAGAGTCTCTAAAGAGTCTAAACGTGCCTGTTGAGTCTAAGAGTCTGAAAATAGTGTGCCTCTGAATAGAGTGTCTCTAATCTTCGCAGCTTGCTGTGTTTTATACAGTCTTAAGACAGAGAGGGCAAATCAGAGAACTATGGAATGGGTTGGGTTGGAAGCGACCTTAAAGATCATCTAGTTCCAGCCCCCCTGCCCTGAACAGGGGCACCTTCCACTAGATCAGGTTGCTCAAAGCTCCGTTCAAACTGGCCTTGAACACTGCCAGGGATGGGGCTTCCCAAGCACACATCCCAGTGTGCTACTGCTTGGAACAGCTGGAAAGGTGGAGTCTCTGAGATGTGGCAGTTGCTGAGGGTCACTACGTATTAGGCTCCTTCTTAAGACAAAGCTAAATTTGTGCATAGCATCTGCTTTTTTGTAACATTTTTATCAAAGAAGTCTTGGTTTTATTTTGAGCTCTGTTTATAGTAATTTCATGTGGCAGCGTATTTAAGCTTTTTGCAGTTGTCTCAGACAACATTGTTATTTTTTTAAAATAAGTATTGTATTGACTTGAATATCTGGATTGCATTCAATACTTATTTTCTGTTATCAAACAGATAAAGGCTGTTCTCAAATTAAAAAGAACTACTACTGTATTGTCACATACCTTTTTTATAAAGATAAAGTATTTGGGAGTTGGACGTAGAAATATTTTCTGCACCCTGCCAGGGTGCAGAGTGGCAGTTGAAGGATTTGATGTTAGCAGATGAAGGCAGAACTTAACGAGTTCTTTCTGTATCTGCTGTTCCTGTGGTTTTGGAGAGTTTTGTAGGGCTGTGGATGCAACTGCTTGGCGCTGGGGGAGATAAGGGATATTCTGCTATGAGAGGTTTCAGGTGAGCAGTGAGGCTGAGAATTGCCTGGCCAGAATATTGCTGTAGACTCCAGGTAGGCACAGGGTGAGGCATTGCTGCTCACCATTGCAGTAAACTGTCAAAAAAATGACAGGTGACACAGGTAGAGACACCAGCTAATCCACCCAGAGTGCAAAGCAGAGCAGGCAGCTGGAAGATTGCCAAAATATTTCATAGCTGAATCAATCACACAACCATTATAATGCCACAACTTACTGAGTGATAAATTTAATGATGAGTTTAACAGGTGTGAAAATACCAAAGTACTTTGATGCTGTGGATTTACGTCACAGGTGTGGAGATTTATTTGGGAGCCATTTATTTTATGATGGAAGTATTCCCAAGACTGTTGTAGGTAGAGGTTTCTGACATTCCTAGCATCTGGCTTGTGGGGAGCTGGGTAGATTAAGAAGATCCAGGGTTCAGAAGTCACTTTTGGTCAACTTAGTCACAGACCTCTAGGAGGAGAACGTTGACTCAGTGCCTGTCTTTTCCATGTTGAGGTACTGGACTGGCCTGTTCAAGCATTTGTTCTAGTACCTGCCTGTAGACCAATAGATGGCTAGTTATCTGTAGACTCACAGAAGAGTATGATGAGGCTTTGGAACCTCAGTATAAGGTAGAAGTGTGGGATACAACTTCTCTGTAATCAGTTCATGGTTTGAGGCAAGTAGCACAACAGGAGCACCTTGTTTGGATGAGTGTAGGGGAACGGTGAGTATGAAACATGAATGCATAAAGTCAGGTAATTTGCAGTGAAACATGGAATAGCAAGAAATAGCTGCCAAATACAAGAGTTGTCCTAGGACAAGGCTACATCAACTTCTGTTTTACTGTCAGAAAACTCACCCTGAGTCTTTATAAATCAGTTCCCATAGAGAAAGTAGGCTAAAAAGATAGGTGATTCAAGATAGTAATTTAAAAAAAGAACATTTTTTGACTCAAGGCCAAAGTTCATTAACTCACAAGGACATTCACATTTGAAAGATTCAGGACCTAACGATTTGTCAGAAGTTCAGTTTTTATTAAAACCGTAATTTTGTTGCTTTTGGAAAAGAATTTTAAAATTAAAGGCTTAAGAACTGAAAGGCAAATAAAAGGTTATCTTTTCATTAAGTCTGTTATGTTTTTAACTTTAAAGCTAGTCTTATGCTATTATGGAGTCTGCCACAGTTTGCTGGAAAACTTAAAATAATAGAGGTATAATACATGTCCTTGAGCATTGTCTGAGAGTCTGATTCCATCTGAGAACAAAACATCTTACAAGAACAGTAATTGCTACTGGCCTCAATCTATATTCTTAGGTGGCAAGTCACTGGCCAAAGCTACCACACTTCCAATTTTTTAAAAAAGGATTTTTCTTTCTGATGAATCAAATGGAAGAATTTCAGCCTTATCCTGTTTGAAGAGGATGACAGTTGATTACATTGATAATACATTTGCCTTGTGTATCTGTGCAAGCCAAAGATTACTGTCCTCTGATTTACATTTGTCAGCTGGGACATCATCTTCTGAATGATCTAAGCTGTAGAGTAAGAAGTACTTCTGCAGCAGCTTAAACAAAGATATTGTCAAATTAGTCTCCAAAGAATCAACTGAGCCCTGAGAAAAGCTCCAAATTAAGACTCCTTCTGTAAGGAGATTTGTATGGTTGGGTCTCTGTACGTAATGTTGGCATGCTAATCTAGTGTGATCTACTAAAGCGTACAGTTCTTGTATTTAAGCTGTAGACCAGACAGGAGGACCTTTCATGAAATAAGAGCAGTAGCATGGCCCCACAATTCAGGTGAGAGTCTTAAAAAAAAAAGCTTTGCTTGCCTTAGGATTTTCAAAGGAGAAACCATTTATAACATCATTAGAAATAAGGTCATAAACTGCTAAATTTAGCTCTTTTCTCCCATAGGAATAAAATTTGTGTGCTATGGCAGGCTTGGTGCTGTTAAGTGTATATCCAGTTCTCTGCAGAGCTAAGAGCAGGATAAGCTGTTGAATGTGAAGCCTGACCAAGTCATGCAACATGTTCATGATTCATAGATGTACAAGCTGTCTTCTTCACTGAGAGGAAATTGCTGCTGCAGGTGGTAGCACCCATGGGATGTTTCTGTCATTGGAGGGGTGGGATTCCTGCTGAGATTTTATGCTAGTTTTGCTGCCTGTTGTGTCAAGTTTTCAAGACTTGTAACCCAGTAATCACCTGGCTGGCAGTTTTAGAATCAGGTTTTAATTATTCCAGCTTCACTGTCTGCTTGGTTTTACATATGACTGTAGGAACGTGTCAAGTGTTGTATTGGAGCAAATCAGTGGTTTAGCACTGTTTCTGACAATGATCAATACTGGATGCTTTGCAGACACTAAAAACTGCCCAGGATGAGCTTATTATCCTAAAACATGAAGTCTCAGGGCACTGAGAACACTTGATCCAAACTACTAGCATTGCAGATGTTTTTCTTATGCTCCTAGGATATGTCTCCAAGCTTTTTTAATGATACCAAGCTCTTTGCCTTCATCATGTTCCAAGCAGGAAACTAAACAAGTAAATTAGAGTGTACTTTCTAAGTTTCTTCTTTTGTCTGGTAAATTTGACCAAACAAAAAGTCCCACTGCTTTTTCATTTGGGGGCTTACAAATACATGATACAAATGACTGATGAAACTTGTCTATAGTAAATGTGTTATATACTTATTGTTAAGTTGTAGTAAGTTGTAGTTTATAGGGTTGGGGGGGTTCTTGGATTTTGTTTGTTTGTGTGTATGGTTTCTTGTTTGGTTTTTTTGTGTGTGTGTGTGTGTGTTTGATTTGGTTGTTGTTTGTTTTTTTTTTTCCTAGAAAGAACAAGTTCAGTTTTCACATATCTTTCTTGGGGTGTAACTAACTAATCACATTTTTAATAATTGTTGCTCTTTTCCAGACTTTTTTTTGCTTTTAGTCACTTATGAAATGTGCTGAACAAAATTAAATGCAAGATACACAAGGATTATGAAATAGCATAATATTTTCCTTTCTCTGCAGTTTAACATCGCCTTTAGCACCACTCAGGAGATTAGAGCAAAAGGCAGAAGTCTGTACTTACTTTGAAATCATTTGTCCAGGAGGTAACAAATATTTTAAAACTCATTTGTGCCTGAGTTGTCTTCAACAATTCTTTGCAGTGTGTCTTCATAATTCACTTTCATATTTCATCTGTTGTTATGCTGGACAGTAACTTTTGTACCAAATCCTGTAGTCTCCTGTGCTCTTCTTCTATCCTAATACATCTATCAATCATCTCTGTTTTAAGGACTAAAAGTATGATTGTTTCTGAGATGTGTAATGGTGGGATAGAAAATGAGTATCCTCTCCTAATGGAAAGTAAGCTCTGACTCCTGTCACATAATTTTCCTTATATTCTCTTGGTAGCCACTGAGCCCTTTGTACTCTGAATGCTTGCACAGACAATAGTGCACTGCTGGGGCGTTGTGTCCTGACTGGCCTCCTGAAGATCTCACACACGAATAAAGTAATCAGGGGTTTACGTTTCTGCCATGGTTCTTTGCTGGTATCTCTCCTTGTAAAGTCCAGTGGATAGTGACTAGCTTGAAGCATGTTTCTGTTTGAGCTGTATATTCAGTGTGTGATCCTGGCAGTCTTCTGAATTCTGGCAATTTGCTTGAAGGGAGAGGGAAATATGTATCTGACCTCTTAATAGGACAACTGAGAAGACTGCAATGAAAAAAAAATCTCAATGAAAAATACAATGGCATTTTGCTCCCTCCTCAGGTCCTCTCTGGGAAACAATTGAATAATCTCATTTAATTAAACAGTTAAAAAACCCCAATGAATGCCTATGTGCTGGTTTTGTTTCTGTAATCCTCGCTTGGCTACAGCTCCTTACGATATTCATTGAACCAATATTAGCTATGTTCCTGAGTTCTGGGTAGCAGAGATATTAATCTGTCAGCACACAGAAAGTAGCAATTTAAGTTTATTCTTTGTGTTCTTTTTGCAAAGCCAATTGCTAATCCATGAGAGAGCTTTCCAATAAAGTTTCTTTTGTTGCTTTGTTAATTTCAAAATGCTTTACAAAAATGATTTAAGGTGTTTAAATACATCGCATTTGGGGACTTTTTTGTTTGGTTGGTTTTTGTTCACATGCTTCAGGAATCCTAAACAGCTAAGTAAGCACAACACAGCAGCAGAGCTGTTCTGTCCATATTTCTTGTTCTTAACTATTTTTATAAGCACCAAGTTAATGCCCACTATTAATCCTTAGCTACTATATTGACCACTTGCAGCCATCTAGGGCTAATTCCTAACAGATTACATTTTCTGTAATTACATGTTTCCTTCTTCATTCTAAAGCACCTTCAAAGCCCTGCAGGGATTGCTAAATCCCATTCTCTCTCTGCCAGTCTTCACTGCAGTTTAAATACAGTCTTTGTGGCCTTTCCAGTTCTCTTAAATATTCCTGTCTTAGACAATGAGTCAAAAAGGAAAGAGAGAAGTCTGAAATACAAGCCATAATAGGTCTGATGTAGGAATGTTGGCTTGGGGAGGCCGCAGTCAGCTTTAGAAGATTGACACCTTGGGAATGTGCTGTGCACAAAGAGATTCCACAGCTCATGAGCATCATGTTTGTCCCTGTGTATGTGTGGTAGGGCTGACATAACTGGCATTTGACTCCCTGCAGGTTAGCAGAGGATCCTTTTGACCTGGAAGCTTGGTGCTTGTGAGGGTCTGCAAAGAGCCTTATTGGGCCAGTAACTGTGATTCCCAGCTGTTGCTGACAACTGTGTCTTAGCTCTTTTCATAAACCAGTCAGGACCATTCTGAAGCAGCCTGTTTTCTGATCCTCTCATCTATTGAGGCACTATTCCTGAACCTCTCTGCTGTGACCATTAAAAATCATCTTGTGATTCCCAGCGTAAGTTCATTCCCAGTCAGACTGTAATGCTCATTTGTGAATCCATTTGGCCTTTAATGAACCAGCTCTTTCTGTAACCAGTGTTTAAACTACCAGTGTGTTTCTCCAGAAAATTCATGTTTTCACAGCGTTTAGACCAAGGCAAGCTCTTCTAGTCTTCTCAAACAGCACGTGTCCTGGGCTGCCCTAACTGCTCTTCTCTTTACTGTTTGAAATTATTGTGGCTTTCTGGGAAAGGACTAGAGAACAAACCAGACCGTTTGTATTGAGCTACTTGATATTTGTTACTCTATTTTTAAAGGACCAAGGAATCTGTCAGTTAAAGAAATAAAAAGCATGGAAATGATGGATTTTGTGTCTCTTTCCCTCAGTCATGTTATCTCTGAGGTCTTTTGTCTCTCCTGTTTCATGGAATCATAAAAAACATTTTTGTGCTGCTGTCTTAGAGAAGGAATGCTGCAGCTCTGACCGTGCTGTTTGGTGCCAAGGAACCTCACAGCTAGGGGATCCATTCAGGGAGTACTTACTGTCTTGGCCTGTCCTCTGGTCTCCATGCAGGCTGACTTGATGCCAAAGCTTGTGCAACAAAATTCTACTTTCCTGACTTTTCACATCCAGTGCTAAGCCTGTCTGACTTAGACTAACTGGATTTTCCTGTATTATATTACGATCCAAATGTTTGGGCTTGAAATCTTCTTACGAAAGGGAATATGCAGATTTTGGAAGGAATTAAAAGTTCAGGCCTTCCTGAAAGCTGCCCCCTGTACAATGCTTCTGTTTACAATGTGTCAGTGATTTTGTGAAGTTTGTTTTTTGGTGGCCTTGTGTCCAGATGATGAACTTTCTGATAGCATGTCTGAGACAGAGTGGCCTGCTTTTGGCTCACATCCCATTTCTGGTCTGTGCTTTCTGTCTCTTTATGCTCCTGACCTAGACTGGCCACTGTTTTTATTTTACTTAGCATTGTGCCTGAGTAGCTAGCTGGATGTGATAGTAGGAACCCTGAATAAAGGCGGGGGCATCTGAACTGGAGGAGTACTGTTCTTGCAGAATTGATTCACAGGGATGTTGACTGTTGACCTTGAAGTAAACATGCAGTGTGACCTTCAAGAGGTCTCACTTGTGAGAGACTAGGCAGAAATTTTCCTTTCTCTATAGAGGAAGTACCAGGATTTACACAGTCATCTAAGTTTCCTATTTTAGCAGAGACTGCTTATTTTATCAGACAATTGCTTGACACTAGTGAAATGGCTCAGTCAGGGGTCTCCCGGGCAAAGTGAAGCAGCCCAGATACTTGGTTTTGGTGTTTGGTTTTTTTTTAATCCAATAGAAAAAAAGCAGGACATTTTGGGGACTTTTTATCCACGGCCATTTTTGGACTGTAACTAAGAAAATGACAGCATCTTACTGAGTAGCCTTGCTTATTGTATGTCTGTTGAGTTTGAACCCTGAAGCGCTGTAAAGCCAGCGGAGCAGGAATCCATTCCTTCTGTTTTCACTGCAGAATTGCTTAGTCAGTTACAGTCAATTAGACCTGTGTATGTACTCTGCATGACAAAATGCAGGTGTCACTGAATGGTTTAAGCTATTGCAGGTAAGGATGTGTTAGCAAAATGCAGCTCAACTTGACTTGCTATGTTTATGTATCATGTTATGCTTCATTTGCACGAGCAGCATTTAATACAAATAGTATCTTTTCACTTTTATACAGATCACACAGAATATAAAAATCGTTGAAGGAAATAGACATGGAGTTTTCTGATACAGTTTTATATATTCTTTAGAGTAAGTCTTGGTGTTAAAATAGAATCTGATAATGTTACTGTTTACCCTTAAGGAAGAAGGGCAAATTACTCACATAAATGGAGGAGAATGAAATCACAGAAACTGTGCCAAACTTAAACTGGTGTAGTTAGTCAGGAGGCAATAGTCTGCAATGGTAATAGGTCACTTATCAAATGCACAATGTGCAATAAAGACAGTAAGTTGATGAGCTCAATGGGGTTGTCCTAATTAATACCATCTGAACATCTAGCCAATATGTTTCAGTCTCTGCAGTGCTGCACCATTCACAAGAGAGCTGCCAAGTCATTTTATGGAGACTGTTACTCATGTTACTTATCAAGGCAAAAGGTCGTTTTGTGTCATCATGTGTTGGTGGCAACTTTAAATGATGAGATAAAAAATAAGCAGATAATCACAATAATTTTTTCCACTGAAAACCTCAAACAAGTTGTTAATCCATTACAGAAGTTCCGTCAAGTAGCTGATTTAGCTGTCAGGACTGGTTTAGTGTACTGAACTTTGCCTCTGATTTAGAGTGAGCTTTGCCCTGCACTTAAGGATTACTACAGGGAAGGCTTAATTCTGCTAGCTGAATCTGGTAATAGTCTTGCCAGTATTACTTGTGGTGGAAGCATGAGATTCTTAGTAAATGCAGTACTTACCAGTTCCATGTCTTCAACTAGTTCTCCAGTTAATCTGCCAGCCACTTCCATGTAATAGTTTTCCAGGCTAAGGGGATTCATAGGACCTCTTCCGTAATGGAGACATACTTTATTGTCACATGTTTTTATTGGTTAGGAAAATCAGAAGTAATGCACAGTCCTGCTGAAAAACTTCAAACAATTTAAAGTTTGTGTGGCCTTTGTTACTAAATGGCAAAAAATAAATTTCTTTGAGAAATGTAGGGGCTAACACTTTGTGGTCTTTCATTTCTATCCTAAATGCTTACCTGTGAAGTCCTGACTGTATATTGTGATCCCCAGAGCCCTTTCAGAGTTTCATAGTGTTGTTGGTTGTTCTTGGAGAGAGGTTATGCTTTAGCTCTTTAAAAGTGGAGTTGGGACCCACTATCTTTGGTGGATTTGCATTTTCTTCAGCAAACTTAGGAAGCTGAAGTATAAGAAGAAATAGTTAAGGTATAAGCCAAATATGTGTGCTGGATGGAAAAGACTATTTTAAAGGTTTCAAATAACAGGTGTCATGTCACCTCCCCTCCCCAGTTATCTGTTTCGTAAATGCTAATAAAAGTAAAAATGTGGTGGGAAAACGTCTTCAGTACAGTATTACTAATCAAGTGGAAGATTCAACAAATACATAATTCAGCTGAACTCAATTCAGATAACTTGGAATCAAGTTCTCCATGGTAGCCACAGATGGTAGGCAGAACATTACATGGTATATAAACTTTCTCTGGTAGTCACAACTATAGACTGCCTTAAAATGAACTGCTGCTTAATATTTCCCTTGCCACATCCACGAGACCATGTGTCTGCAAAGACTTTATCTTTCTTTGTTCACTGTTATTTTTTCCTACACTATTCATGACCTTTAACTGTCATCAAACTTGCTACATCCCTTTGGGAAGAGAACTAATGTTTAGCCAAGCCAAAGAATAGTAGAAACGTGAACAAATTCATGAACAAATTCACTCCTCTGTTCTGGGACCAGCTCGGTGTCCATCATTACACTGGGGAAGGCATGGCTGGAGTCAAAGACCGTCCGCAAAGAGGAGGTCTGTTTTCTTGAAGACATGGAAATAGAGACACCAGCGTATCAGTGTGTTGGCTGGACTTGTGGAGAGGTAAGGAGGAGGAAAGGTCTACTGCTGCCCAAACCATTTCTTTGAAGGGCTGCAGAGCATAATCTCAGCTTCTGAATTAAACCTCCCCCTCCCCCAAATGTATGGTCAGCAGCTACTACTGCTGCTTCTTGTTATTATTTCCAGAGCTACTTGGCTAGGCCTATGAGAGCTAGTTAGTACTTAAAGGACTTAAGTCACAGGACAGCCTGCTAGATTCTGATCTTGTTTACATATTGCTGAGGTGGCTGAAAACTGTCTCTGAAGCTTTTCATTCTTTGTATGTGTGATGTCTAATTCATGGCCTGCAAGTGTTTGGAACAGTACAGGAGCTCTGTGTAAAAATGTTTCCCAAGAAGGAGGTTCAAAGAAGTTGAATTAAAAAAAAAAAAGAAAGAAAAAAGAAAAAGAAGAGCAATTTGCTCTTTTCTGTATGAACTATGTACTCATACGGAGTATGTGTGTCCTGGCCAGTGCACAGTCTTCTTCAGGACTCAGAGGGAATACCGATAACTTTGTACCTCTATGGAGTACCTGCAGGGGAAATATGTAATGTGTTCTAATGGAATACCATGGATCAGAATGACAGATAGGTCTGCATTTTAGGCTGTAGATGTATGTTCACTGTAAAGACGGCTGTGCTGGTGGAAGAGGTTTTTTCTGTGAGCTGCTGCTAATGTTGCTTCTGCATTGCAAGGCTGACCTCATGGATCTGCAGACAGAACTCATCTTCACTCTTTTGGTACAAAACAAGAAGGCTTAGATCAGATTACCCATTTAAGCAGCATAAGTTACCCAGCTGTCTTTTTGAAAGCGCTCAATGTGATTATCTGCACCACCAGATCTGCAAAACTAGTTGTCTCAGGCAGAGAGGTGGTGACAAGCAGCTGAGTGCTTGATCTTACACCAGATAAAACTGCCTATGCAGAAGGCAATCTGCCTGTGGCCAGTTGCAGGAGCTCTGGATTGATTCACACACCAGCAGGGAAGATTCTTACTGCATTTTCTGTGCATGATTTTTACAAACAGCAACAACAAACAATAAAGCTTGGTGAATTGTGAAGCTGGCTCTGAACTTGTAATGTCACCATCAGAGGAATAGTTGAGTGCTACTAGATGTCTTACAAAAATGAAGCTGCAGTGCATGCTTGGAAAGCTTAATTTCCAACCCTCGTTCTATCACTGCTTTTATCTCCAGTCTTTCTGCCTCCGTTTCCCTATTTACCTCAGAATGATGCTGTCAGCATTAGCTACGTAATGGCTGCTCTGAGTTTTGTAAAGGTGAGCTGTTGAAAGGCACAAAGCTTTTAAAAACAACCTTCTGGTGGTAAAAGTCACCTGAGCATAGTCTGGGTTATCTGTACTTAACCAGAGATTTCTCCTCCAGTGGTTGAGAACTGAAGTGTCCTGATCTCAGAGGAAGTCAAACTGATGGAGGGAACAGCAAATGAAGTTAAAGTATTTTTTAAGTGCCAGTGGTAGCTGCCCCCTTAGCTTGTAATTCTGAACCTGCTAAGCTTTGCTGGAAATAGGTCTTGGCCTCTGGTGATCCTCCTGTTGTGCAAAAATAGGCTTTGTAAGTCCACCTCCACACGATTAGTGTTTCTTAAATTGACTAATGATCAATGAAAACTGACTAACAATGACTACTCCTAGCCTTATATATTCTGTGGAAAGATTTTGGGTTTGGATGGAGAAGTAGTCTACTAAAAATGACTTGTGTACCCAATTATATACATAACCATACAGCGCTGTGCCGATGACTGGGAATGGCAGCTAATTAATACAAATTGACTTTGTACTTAACATTGTCAGCTTTTACTCTACTGAAAAGCTTCTTACCCATGCCAGTGCACACTTTTTCTGTTTCACACAGTTATTGCCAAACCCTTCCTGGCAAGCACTGCCATGGCACATAGGTGCTGGCTTTCTCCTGTCTCAAATTCCCCATAACCCTGTGTGGTCAGCAGCTGCCAAGGACTCCTTATCAGTTCATGCAGGTGATCTTTAAAGTCTTCCAAAATGAAATACCTGTCAAAATCCCAATGTAGTAGAATGCCTCCAGGGAAAAGCAGAATAAGAACAAAAAAATCATGTCCTTTTCCTCCAATATATTATGTAAAACACTCTCAGGGTAAAATGCTGCTGGGGTTAAAACAAACACCTCATGATGGCTTACATGGTGTTCTGTAAAAATTTAATGTCTAGGGCTTCATCTCAGTCTTCGTAAGGGATAGAAAGAGTTGCATTTTCTCCCTGGACCTCGTTCTACTATCTGTGTAGTGGTAAAATATTTTAAATAATTCAGTGTGCATTTCAGGGGTACTTCTGTTGTCCTCAGCAAAGGTGTGGCAGGCATGACTTTGGCCCCAAAATGGCTAGTTTTTGGTCCCACTGGTGCACTTTTTTCCTTTTTCTTCCAGTGTTTTGGACTGTGAAGAATTATTTTTCTGCCAGAAGATATCAGATACAGTAAATGTTTCATCTTGCTTTTGTGGGGATCAGCAGCTATGTTAATAGCTCTGTTGCCTTCTGAGGCTACAAGGTGGTCATGAGTCAGGTTTATTCATCATTCTCAGTGCTGAGGTATCCTCCATGGAGGCTCTCAATTTAAGCCGATATGCTTAGCTTGACCACTGGTGTATTCAGATTCTAGCTCTGTTAAACTTCAGTAGAAGACAGTTATGACTTCAGTAGTGTTTCTAAGTTTCAAGAATAAATGGTAAATCAGCGGAGTTCTCTTACCTCTGGTCTTCCTCAGAGCAACCACATCAAAAGCTTTGGTAGGGATATTGGGATGGAAAGGCTGACGACTGCTTGCATTGATCCCAGTGCCTCGATCCTCAAGTTTGGGAGCATGGCATACTTAGAGATGTGTGTCTGGTAGGGATGAGAGGCAGGAAATGGCAGGCACAGTGGTCTTGGGTTGTTTTGAATTGTCAAGAAGGACAGAAAGAAAATTTCTTTATTTCACATTTCACAGAGTTTTATCATTAAATATAACACTTTGCAAGAACTGGGAGAGACGTGAGAATCAGAAAGGCAGTATCTCTAGTTCTTTAATCTCCTCTTGCTTATGTCTTGCAAATAATTCACCATCATAATTCCCTTGCAGCTTTTGTACATAACTGGTCATACCAATTCACATTTACTTTTATAAGGCTTAGGGGTAAAAAAATGTGGGCTTCTGGTTCTTGCACAGCTCCAATTAATAGTGAGTGAGTTTGTGCTTGTGAAATCAAAATTTGCCTCTAAGAAGACATTTATTTCTGGGAAGAAGGAGAATAAAGCTCAACTGGAGAGTTTTATGGGATACTGAGAAATGAGATTTTATGGAGTGCCCACATACCATTAATACCACATGTCATGTTTTTCATGATAGAATAATTTTAAAAGTTATTAAAAACAGGGGAATCTTGAAATCTGAGGAAAATGAAAGCAGCAGTTTATCGTAGTAAAAGAGACTAGCACCCTGTTTAGATTCTTCTAAACTTTACCACAGCTGTATACAGCAGTGTACTGAGAGCACTTTTCCCCAATGGCTGTATAAAGCAAAGTCACAAACTTACACAGCAGCGAAATCAATTCCATTCCTGAGCATGATATAACAAGATGTATTAGCAAACTGGGCTTTTCCAAGGCTTCTCCCTGATAAATCTGCTTTATGCATACTCTAGATCCCTTAGCTGTGCTTGGTAGATGCTCCCAAACACTTTAATTCACGTTAGGTAAAAAGGCCATGAACAACACGGCCAAGAAAAAACAATTAGCACATAGGCAAGTCAGCAAGGTCAGTATTTGTTAGGAGAGCGGGTGTGCTAGGCAAATACTGATAACTGGCTAAAGCTATCGTTACGTGCTTCGTTCATGAGAGAGTCTTTTTGTGTCATAGTGTTACTGTTGCTTATTGCCAAAGACCCTGCAATGTGCAATTACAGCTATAAGAGAAACAACTTGCCTTTTTATTTCATCAAGGAAAAATAAGATAGAATGTAGGTGAAATGGACTTAGGCCAAACTGTCTGGTGGTGTGTGGAGCCTATATTAGGGAAGAAAAACAATGTTACCTGAAGTGACTCATGTTCATTTGCACCTCCCATACTTTATCTGAATCAGTGCAATCAATATACATTAGGGAGAAATCATTGTGCAAACAATGCAGACAATATTCTTACTGATGCCACTCATTACATGAGGAAAGTTTTGTGTTGCCAGATGCCAAAGACTGAAAAGCCACTAGGAACGAGTGATGGGTAGAATGTCTTTTTAAAAGGAGTGAGGAAATATCTAGCCTCTTACACTTTTGTGTAATAAGCTCTATATTAATTAACAATAGTATGTGCTAGTAAAAATAAATCCTTTTATCAGTAATGTAAACCAAAAAACATATTATGTTTATACTTGCAGAGAAAACTTATTCCATGCTGATAAATCATTTATATTTTACCATGGAGACTTTATTGTATGCTTCAAATACATTAAGAAAAAAATCAAAAGAAAACACTAACTTTAAAGGGCAAGAATTTCATCACTGAGTCTAGCCAAGAGTCTCTTGGCAATTGTGCCAAGTCAGAAAAATATCTAAGATTTAAAAAATAATTAATTTGCGTAATGGTTCTTTGTGATATAATGAAAAAAATTAAAATGTCTGAAATACAGTATTACAGGACTATTCTAAGTGGTTCACCTGGAGCTCCAAAATCTCATGTGTTTCATGAGACAGGCTTGCTTACCAGTTCTTGTTTGAAAGGGTCTTTACCGTATGTGGGTAGGAGAGGTTGTCTGATGATAGTCTTTTTTTTTAGGCTTTGTTATTTGTACAGTGATCACACAAAGGTCCTTGATCCTTCAAGCCATGTACCAAAATCTTCATATTGCTAAACCCCTTTGTTTTTCCCAGTGAGGAGAGGGACCTCCAGATTCATTCCCAAGCTGGAGATGGTGATAACTTCTCAGGGCTCCTCCACTTAGTTTGAGGACTAAGCCATGTGGGATGTTTAATAAGCCCCATGGGGACTCCATAATTTCAGCCTTAGCAGTTCCCATGGGAACTCTCTTCCTCCCACAGCTGGGGATCACTCTAGCCTGGGTTAGGACCTAGCCACGGCATGGGAGCTGCACCCAAGCTGTCTTCAAGTCACCTGTGACTCAAGAGCTGCAACTTGGCCATTCCATCATTTAATTAGTCTCTGTAAAAATAGGTGTTGCACAGTTACAAAGAGGGAATATGCTTCCTTGCTCAAATAATTTAAATACAGTCCTGTGCTTATTTCTTTCCATGACATGAGTGTTTTGAAGATAAACTTCAAGTGCCAGTTCAATTTTGTTCACACATTCTGATACAACATACAGAAGTCATGCTTTTCATTGTGAAATCTGTGCTGTGACGCTACAGGACTCGGTGCAATCAACATGTGTGATTATCTCACAAATTACCATGCCAGCATAACTCATGCCTTAGATGACCCGAACAAAAGGTCTATTTTTAATCAGTGATACTACAAAGACAACAGGACTTAAACCAAGTCTTGGATTCTGCTAACCATTTGTATATTGTTACATTTGTGATGACCTGGGGTTCTGATTCAACCTTTGTGTCTGTCTTGAAAATCAAGTTTTTTACAGAAATAGCCATACTTACGGAACAGCAATCTTTAAAAGTTTATTCCACAGATACTTCTAACTAATTTTCCATTTGTACAGTTAGAACTGGTGCTGTATGTCTACTGGTTCTGCAGACATGAAGGAGAATACTTCCTTAGTGTTTCTTTTCCATTTGCCATTTCCATTCACGCTGTTACAATGTGAATTGTTAACATACTTCATTGCATTTACTGGCCATATTCCTGATACAAATATGCATGAATAAGGACAGTCAGTCTGCTTTGTGCTCTGGCATGGCAGAACTACTTAAGTAGTTCTTAAGAGAACTTTTTGTTGAATTTGTAGAGCACTTTTCATTATAATACCTAAACTTAAAGCAGCAATAAAGTAAGGATGAACATGCGTTTTCATGACTCTACTATGATTTAGAGAAGCTTTGTGAGTTCAGGTTGTAACAGCCAGCAAAGCTTTGCATTTTCAAAGGTGGACAGTTGTTTAGAGTGTTCCTTCTATTTTTAAAACTTAAACTGGGCAATCAAGCCTGAAGCCACCCAGAATGGGTGTCAGTATAGAAAGGTAGAGCTCTGGCTGGAAAGAAAGAAAGGAATAGCAGCTTTTTCAAATTTGGCACTGAGATGCTTTTTCTGGAGTTCTTGTAGATGTTTACTGAAGTCTGCCAGTATCACACAAGAAGCAGTCGCTCAGTATTGTGTTATCTGCACCTTTATGTTCAGTCCACAGAGGATATGGAGACTATAAGTCTCTTGAAAAGAAGTCAGACTCAAGCTGGAGTGACTTACCCTCCCAGTTTGGAAAGCCCCAGAAAAAAATCCAGGGAGCGGTCCAGATGGACACCATCCTATTTCCCTAGCCATGAGTGCACTGTGGGCACTCTTCAAACACTTTTTGATAAAATAGGCATAAGCCAAGTTTCACATGAGAGTGTTCTTAGGGACACAGTGGCTTCACCTGCAGGAGTTCTGCAGCTCCCCTCCTGATGTAGTGGAGAGCACTTAGGTGCAGAGACACACTTGTTCAGTAATGCTAATGAAAGACACATTGGAACCGGTGTAACCTTTCCTGAGGACTCACACTTACCACTGTTTTTCTATTCTCTGACACGTGGTAGGAGCCTCTGAAGATCTGTTTCTTCTCTCAGCTGTGGTGTTGGCCTGAAAGTGATGCAGTGTGGGAAGCCTTGTGACCATCAGCTTCTTTTCTAGATCAGGCCAGAGAATTTTTTTGCTGTTCTTTCCCGTTAATTTCCCACATACTCAGTAAATTAAGAGAATAAGATGTATCACTCTTGCCAGTTTTAACAAGAAGGAAATTATGACTGGGGAATAAAACATTTCACATGTGTAAATTGGCTTTCTCTGGAGCCTTTTACTCGTAAAAGGGAGGCAATCACTTATCTTGCCTAACCTTAAAACCCGCTTGGTCAGGGAACCACCAGCAATCAAGGAGGTAGGGGACAGACAGAGGAATGTAAGTGCTGTGTGGCATAATAAACAGTGAAAGCAGTTTAAAACCCACATGGAAAAAAGCCAGTTTTCATTCAGTCTGTGCTGTCACTAAACCTACTGAAAACCCCGTTGGTGTGACTTATTTGTGGAAGGACAGCTGCAAACGCTCTAGCCTGATGTATTGTGTGTGCATAACTAGGGTTCTTGGCAATGGCTGAAGGGTGTTTCTCAAGGACTTCCATGATTTTTGCAGTTTTGTTTGACATGAACTTGAGGGTCTTACTACACCTTCAGAAGGGAGGAGGCAACTACTTTTCTCCAGTACATTTGACAAGGAGGGCATATGTGTGTGTCCCACTGCTAATGCACTTACAAAAGCACATCTGCTCAAACCCAGTGATTGATTCACTCTAGTGCAAAACTGCACGAGGATATGTAGTATGCATGCTTAAGGCAAAAGCGTAGTTGTTCCGTGAAAGTGTACAGAGTTATTGCAAATACCTGGTAATTAATTTCCCACAAAAGACAGTAATGGCTGAAAGGAGCCCTCACAGGCTATAAGGTAAATAAACCGAGTGTCAATAGCTCCCAGGCAGGCCTGCAGAGCACCGCTCAGAGGGCATTTTTCAGGAAAGGTTCCATGTGGCTGTCACTGCTTAATAGCCCCTGACAGCAGGAAGGATATTTTCTCTGAAAGACCTTGGACTGTGAACATGGAAGATTTTATTTTGTGTGTGTGTGTTTCACTTTTTGTTTTAAAGGATATATATGCTTTCCTTCAATTAAAAGTCATTTGAAGACTGAGAAAATGCAACCTTATAGGAAAAGAAAATGCTCGAACTAAGACAAAGCATAGATCATTAAATATTTTTAGAGACACAGCATGTTTCAGGTTAAGATGTGAGTGCTTTTAAAATAATGGAGAAAAAAGTACATTAGTGTGCTGTTGATCAAATATTCAGAGTCCAAGTTGTGTACTTTTCAGTATGTATGGGGGCAGAGTTTGATATACTCCTGTATAAAACCTCCTTCCTCCTTGTACAGCTAGCACAAGGGCATAAACTCACAGCAGTCCCTGGTTCCTTCCTCTTAAGGAAGCAAATCCCCAGAAACAGGCTGTGATCACTGCCTCAGCCTGTGTACATGGATGATCCATTTTGGTGAGCAACAGGCACGAGGAATGCTCTTGCTGTCAAGTGGATGAGTCCCATAGCATCCATAACCAAGAAACATTTGATATTGGCCAACATAGGAATTACTGAAAACACATCAGGCCTCCTACCCCATGTGAAGTGCAGTTTTTAATTTTACTCCACTATTTGTCTGTGTTTCTGCTCTTTCAGGGATACCAATATAAATGTCACGTAACAGGACACTTACTTGACTAGCAAGTTGCAGTAGACCAAATTGTTCCCCAGCATCATTCTACTGCAGTCAGTGGAGTTTTCTGGGGGATGAATTAGGTAATAGAACAGAACCACCCAGCTTGACTGTGCAACATGAAAGTGCCCACTTTGCATGGATATTGCTTTTAAAACAGCCTTAAAAGTGTTCCATTGTCTTACGAAAATACACAGGCCAGTTCTTGTCACTTAGTGCTTAGGAAACTTGTAGGAAGAAGCTTGCAGGGAAATTTGCTACTTCCTTGTAGCTTGTAATCAAATTCTGCGGAAGAAGCACAGCCAATGTCTCCAATGTGCGTTGCTGGTCAAAAGCCATGAGCTGTCCCAGTAAAAAGGAGTTTTGGCTTGTACATTCTTGTAGGTGATCACACTCACTTCTGCTTGTGCTGCAAGCTGTAATGAGGCAATAAAGAGAGAAGCCTGCGAAAAGCAGTGGATTACAAAGAGCAGGGTTGCAGGTTTCCTCGTGTAGCTTCTGTGGCCTGTTTACGGTTAGCTCACCTGCTTTTCTAGAATGTCTGAGTTTACACGAAATGGGGACAAGTACTTCACATGCAGGGAGGCTAAAGGGAGAGTGGTGGGCTCAAACGATGTCCCTCACAGCCCTATAAAGATAACTGAGAAATTGTCGCAGAATTATTCTCAGGTTTCTAATATGCTCAAGTTAGCAATGCTAATATAAGAGTTGTAACTTGTTCATTTTTTACTTAGGAAGAATTTATATTTAACACTTCAAACTACGTTAATCTAAAGTCTCAGTAGTTTGATCAAATTTAAGCGTTTTGCTGGTGCCATCAAGTGGCAAAACGTTGGACTGCAGAACTCCATCAGCAGCCAAATTCACTCAATCTGCTCTTCCGAACAGCAGCAGCGAGGAAAATAATCTTTGCCAAGACTTCTCCAAAAATGCATACACACACACGCGTATATGCACACACCAGAAGAATGGAGTGAAATACACATGGTGTTCAGTTTAATCTGGATTTTAACTAGTAGAAAGGCTACTATTTTTGAGTATTACAAATTGATAGATGTGGACAACCTGTAAAGTAAACTCAAGAGACCTTTGTTGAAGAGATACTGAATGGGAGGGGCACAAAGCTGTACTCTGAATTTCTATCCCAGCTGTGTTTGCTCTCCTTTGTTACTAGCTAATCCTTTTTACAGAACATGGCCCTTCAGATTTCCTATCATATCTGCAGTTCATATCATATGTGTGTAATATCACCAGAGTGGAATGAATATTCAGTTTGCTGTTATATTCACTAAATTCACAATTTGGTTAATGCACAACTTAAACTTACAGTTCATCATTCATACGCACATCACTTTTTTCAGCTGTGACATCATAGTATTCCTCAGTGGGAAGGCCTCTGTGCAAAGAGAAAGCATAAATAGAGCTAACGCTCTATTTGCTTATAAAAATCCAAATAATTTGATATGGTTTTGTCTTGATTTCTCATATAACTCTTAATATCCAAACTCATAGATGCTGCCAGTGTGGAAATCTGTCCTGGGTTCTGAAATCTAAGTCATGCATGGCTGCATTTTGAGAGGCGCAGAGCACCCATGACTGAATCCAAAGTTCCTGAGAACACTGAGCATTTCTACCTGTGAAAGCTTGGCCTTCACAGCCCCTCACCATACACACCTAACACTTGGTAGGAGCTGTGGGAATGCCTTGAATCGGTGCAGTTTCTAACTTTTGACCCTATAAGTAGTTATTTCTATATTATAGGGATCACTTTCTGCTCTTTCTGGTGCCAAAAAGCTCCCAGAATCCAGCCAAACTGCGTGGTGCTTATCACTGGAAAGAATCTGAAGAGACGACGCCACTATGCCTGTGTTTGAGTTTAAACAATGGAAAACAAAGCAATTGTTAGTATGGGACATCAGGAAAAAAAAGGTAACCCCAACCCCAAAAAGCCCTGACTCAGAAGGCATACCCCAGAGCTCTTCCCCTTAGCTGTTGTCTAGACAGATCTCTTCTTTTACAACAGCTTTCTGAAAAAGATGAGCAGTGACTTCTTTTTTATGCCTATGGGATTTGTGGTTAGTGTAAATTAGACCAGTAGTGACATTTTTAAGGTCAGGAAGGCTGCTTGGGACAATAGCCAACAGTAAATAATTACCAAATGATGGGCAAAAAATAAATATGGAAATTTAGAACTTTTAAGTGTTTCAGCAAAACACTGTGTGGAGATTTGTGGGTACCAGTATATTCCCACATTAATATTTAGGGCATTGTGAAAAGAGTAGAAGCTTAAATTGCCCGTTTCTGGAATGCAGATATTTGCACATCTCGGTCTAACCTGTTAGCTGTCTGTTGCAATTCTTGTTAAAAGCACTTCACTTAAACGTTTTGACTGTGAGACATATATGTCTAGCTTGCGTTGGCCAAGGGTCTATACCACTACCATAAGGTTGATGTCCTTTGACAAATGCACATGGAGACTTATCCTTTGCCCTGTTGTCTTCTGGCATACAGGTAGTGCAGCTCCTCCATGCGTCCTTTCTGCTCTGCAAGGAAGCTTGCAGCAGTGAAGGGATTCCCTGAACTCTTTGTATCTGAAAGAAAAAAAACAAACCCAAAGTGACCTTTATTGGCAGCAACAGTGATGGGTACTTGAGATCTTGTAAACAACGGCAACTTGGCTTTATTTTCTTGGCTGAATTACTCAGCCTTATTTTCTGGGTAATGCTATTATGGTGAACTGCCACTAGGAGAGGGAAGTACAATGGTGATTGGCAATTGTTTAATGAAGGTTGAATCAAGTCTATTGCGTTTTGATCGGTGGGAAGAAGAAAGAAGGTGATAGATAGATGCAGCATTTACATCTTACAGTGTAACTGCTTTTCAGTTGCCAGCATGTAGATACCTGCACTGTCCCTTCAGTACTACGTAAGTGGCATATGGACAGTGAATATATGCAATGGCACAGATGGAAGCCTTAGCATCTAATTCGCACTGATTTCAGAATTTGTTATTTGTGCCTTTGCAAACCTCCCCTCTCTATCTCTAGAGAGGGGTGAGAAATGTTACTGTTTAGTAGCTGTAATTCACACTGAATGCAAGCTGCATCAGGCACTTCACATGGAGGTGCTGGTGGCTGAGGTTATTCAGTACATTTCCATACATCCATGTCATTTGGAATCAAGCAGTTTACTTTGTTTGGATGCTTGTTCACCTCTACAAAGTTTTGGTTTACAGTGTTGTAAATATGGACACCAAACTCACAGAAACTTTAAAGCTTCCTTTTCTTTTGGGTGGCAGCAGTTTTCCAGTCAGGAGAACATATGCACAACTAACCATCTTCTTCTTAAGCAGATAAGTCCTGGGAGGAGCAGGTAATGGACTCAATGATGCTTCCAACTTGAGATATTCTAGGATTTATAACTGTATAAGAGCCAAAGTGAGTGATTAAATCTCACTCTGTTGTCCAGGATTTTCTGAAAACCTTGTCAAGGAAGTAATGAATTGTGGTATGTGATGGGGGTGGTCACCCTCAGGATATTTTATTGGGGTGCAGTCTTCATTCCTGTGAAACCAGGGAGTGATGTTTAGGTGAATGGATTGGGAACCAGCAGCTGGGTCTGTGTTTGTTGTCAGCCCTCCCATCACCGAGTAGCCCTGATTCTTGGTTTAGATAGACCTCATCTTTACTACCATCTTTTTCTGATATTGGGTGTTTCCTTACTGATGAGTGAAGCAGCTGGACATGGTTGCAGACCAGTAGGAGTGCCTTTGTTGACTGTGGTCTAGCCGCTTGCCCTGGTTTCAGCTGGGATAATTTTCAGAATAGCTGGTGTAGTGCTGTGTTTCAGCTTTGGTGTGAGAACAATGTTGATAACACAGAGATGGTTTTAGTTGTTGCGAGGTAATGTTTATACTAAGGCAAGGACTTTTCAGTTTCTCAGGCCCTGCCAGCAAGAAGGCTGGAGGGGCACAAGAAATTGGGAGGGGGCACAGCCAGGACAGCTGGCCCAAACTAGCCAAGGGGATATTCCATACCATTTTACCACTTTACCTTAGACAGAAAAGAGAAGTGTTGCACACAAAGGTATGATGATCTCTTCAGCCCAAACAGGACTTTGTTAAGCTTAAAATGTTTCAAAGTCTCCTTCTTACAAAGACAGATTTATAGCTGATATTGATCCAGTGATATGAAGATCTCAAGGACACAGAAAAAAAGTGTCTCTGCCCAGAGAATATTGAAAGAGGGCTAGAGTGAACAGAGTTTTAAAGAGCACATCATGAACAATCCTTAAGAGTCTCAGCAATGTAGAAAATGACTTAGCAGAGACTATTACCATTTCTGACTTCCACAATTGTAGATGTATTCTGAAGCTTGACAACTAACTTCTAGCTTTCTGGCTCTTTTGTTCTGACAAAAAAAAATAATAAAAGCACTAATGTTCGTTCTGGGTTCAGAACATCAGTTTGCTAGTGCCTCCTTTATTTTTAAAAAGTTATATTTTTCCCTTCACCTTCGTTTTGTTGAGGGGAGCTCAAGCCAGAGTGTATGAATACAGTGTCTTGTATTGTGAGGTTGTGAAGGGCTCCAGTAACTGATTTGATCACTGCATGAAGCCAACACATCTGAGAGGACATGTTGCCAGCAGCTTCCAGAAGGTCTGTTGAAAGAGTTCTTAAAGGGATAGGATTAGGACCTGCCTCTGTATGACTTCACGTGGGGTGAATTCACACTGACATTTTAATTTGGATCAGGAGTGCACTTTGACATAAATCTCCCAATGGTCTCTATTTTGCAGTGTCTTGGTCTTGGAATGCTTTTCGGATGAAATCAAGTGAAAGATGTACTCCAGGAATGCACCAGAAGGGCACCACAGCCACAAATGGATCCTCAGTCGCTGGGATCACACTAGAGGTAATCCAAAATAAAGACCACCTGAAATGCATTTTTTCTGGATCTCAGATCCTCTGCACCAACTGTTTCACTGTACACATCATCTCCTGTAGTCCACAATACTTGCCAACGCAGACATAGTCACCGAGCAACATACTGACTTAGAATTCAGTGAATTTTTTGGGGGGTGGGAATGGTTGAACTTTTTAAAATTAACTCATGCTCAATAAGCATATAAATAAATACATACATCAACTTAGTATATCAATGCTGAATCTGACTATCTGATCATAGGGTAAAATCCTTAGGGTACTTTCTTTGTGTGCATATATATATATACACATATATATATATATATAACACAGCATTATCAATGCTAGTTTGTCAAAGTTTATCAGTGCAAATATTGGTGACAAATACTCTAGTCCAAGACAATAATGTAATAAAATCTATGAATGCACTGTTTTTAAAAGCTGAGAACAACTGTGTTCTATGGATTTATTTGCTTGTAATTATGTGACTAGAAAAAAAATTTTTAATATATGATATTGTAAAACATGCAGCCACCTTCTTTTCAGATATAAATCTGTGAGTCCATGTGAGTGTGTGTTTACATCTGCAGAAAAATGTAGCTCACTGCCAGTGTTACAGTACAGATTTTCCTGTTCACAGAGGGAAGAATGTTATGACCTGGCCATGCTTATTTCTTTTTTGTGTTTTAAGAGTTGGGTTTAACATAGTTGGCATCTGAAAAATACTTTGCTGGTACGTTCAGAACCTGACATGGCAGCCTGAGCTTAATTTTTCCTTTGGCTGGGTAACATGTGTAGCCAACATGAATCTTTCCTGTACATTCACTAAAATATAGATCAGGCCTATAATTCAGTAAACTTTCAAGTGTTAATAGTTAAAATAGTTCAGATGGCAATGCACCCGTATTCCTGTAATGCAAGGAATAGAAAAAAAACTTGCCTCAGGGAAGATATGTTAAGTGGGAGGCATCAAGACACAGTTTGATAAGTGTGATAATCCAATAATATCAAAATACTTTGACTGGAATTCACATGTTGGATATGAGACATTACAAATAACAGAAGTTAGTAGTGGTTAGTAAACCAAATGGCTGTCAGTAAGATGGAAAATCAGAATTGATTTTGCTAACCAAAGAGATAAAATCTCACATGAAGGAACACTGGAGGGCTGAGGCTAACTCTGGAATCTGTCATGTGTGTAAAAAATAGAAATTTAGATTAAAAAAACCCCTTATCATGAGTACTAAGCAACATGGAGGTTCAGCTTTCCAGAACTTTAAAAACTGCAGGAATTCTGCCATATCCTGCCCCCTAGCTAACAGTATAATTTGGCCTGTAAAATACAGTAAAAAAATATACTGGTTCCTGAAACTTCATGATTACACCTAGATGACTACAAAAGCAAAATGCAGGCTGCCGGTAATTTTAAATTTTAATTTTGAAGTTTATCTCAGTAATTCTAGGTCAACCTGTGATCTAGAAAAAAAAAGTTCAAAACAGGACTAGATCACAGATAACATGATAAATGACGGTGATCAGTTTGTGAAATATGCTCATTTTTTTCCAAATTACAAATACAATATACATGTTGATTTTATTCTTTATGAAAATTATTTCAGGAGATTTTGAGCCCTAAAGCCACAGTATAACATATTTTAGCAGTCCTCTTTTCAGTTGTAATCAACATATTTCCCAGGGAACTGACAGACTATTACGCAAAGTAGAAAACCTTTTGTTTCATTAAAACAAAAAGAAAAAATTGTGTCTTGCCAGAAAAACATATCCATTAGAAAATACTTTTTCTAACAGTAAACAGATGTGAGATACTGTTAATGGAATCATTTACCTTTACCAGTTCTGTTCTTACCTGTCTTATGAGACAGTTAGATGAGGAGGAATTTGAAGTGGAGTTAATTAATACCTCATTGGACTCAAAGGTTCTTGATAGGATTTCAGTTCCCTCAATTTCTCTATAGTAGTGGGGCAGGTCATGCAGCAGCTGCATGTTTTGTATTTGAGCTTCTAGGGGAAGATATAGGGATAAAACACCAATCAAAGGTTTTGTTAGTGTATCTGGGTGATAAGGAAGAAACATAGATGAGTTCTGCCTAATTCTGGTGAGTGTCAACAGGAAACAATGGTTGCTTTTACTACTGCTTCTGGTTATTTGCACCAGGTTAAAAAATAAAACAGACAAGAGGTGGATTAAAGAAGTGTGATACTGTTGCTTTGTGTTACTGATAAACAGAAGCTAGAAATAAGCTTTCAAGTAATGGGAGGAGGAAGCTTGGACTTGGACTCAGAAAGTCTCTTGTGAAAGTCTCACCTGGTAAATTCAGATTCACTGTACAGCTCCAGTCCCGCTCTGAAAAGGGTGATATTAAACCCAGCATACTTTTACCAGAAAACAATTTTTTCTTTAATTGCCATGATTTTTTGCCTTTCTACCTCTGTGCTCAGGGGAAATGCTTTAGTCCTCAGTTCACTTGATTGCAATTGTATTTCAGCACTGGTTGATTAGCTCTTTGTGAGGAGAGGTGCTATATTATATAAAACTCTCTGCTCTCTAGAACGCTATGCAGGCATTTATATCTGAACAAGTTGCCTCTGTTCTGAGCTGCACTGTTGTGCAAGGGAAAAGCACCAGGACTTGTACTTTCTACATAGTGAAGCTCTGGTTCACAGCATCAAGAGTCTTCTCTCAAAAAACACCAGCAATTTCTTAGATTAAGTCTTTGAACAAACACTACTGCTTCCCCCATATCCACTAGGAGCCAGCAGAGCATTCCCTTATGTCTGTGCCCTGCTGCTTCTGGGATAACGCTTGGGTTTCCTGAGAAAGCCCTCAGGAGCCTATATGCTCTGTGACGAGCCCAGCAGAGGTGTGTAATAACATTTAGTAGAACTTCACAGGTACAAAGGGAAGCACTGAATTCACTCTTCTCTCTGCAAGCTGCGACAAGGCTCCTTTTAACTAAAAACAATGGCTTATCACATGGGAAAGGCTGAGAGGCCTTTGTTTTACCTCCTGACAATTTGAGTTTTACCTTAAGGCCGCTTCTGCATTGCTCTGCACTTAATGGTCTGCCAGCTTTTGGATATGTCTTACAGCTGCAAGAGGAGTCTGAGGAAAGTCTCAAGGAGAAAGGACCAATATATGTTCATCTCACTGGTACATGTTTGCTATTGTGACTTTGGCAAAACTTCGACAAAAAAGATATTTTGATTAAGCCCTGGCTTACTAGCATTCTTCTAGTATTCTTCTCTAGCATACGCCAGTGAAACACAAAAGATTTTGCTTTGCTTTGTTAAAACAGGAAACTAATTTGAAAATATTTGGAATATGTTATTCTTCTAGGATGTCTGGGGGTTTGGGCCATGTGTATTGTAAGAAAAGTAGCTGACGTAGCATGTTCGAGGGAAAAAATTCAAATGAATTCTGTCATGCTGGCAGTTGCTAGAGTGTTGGGTGGTCTGCTATGGTATCTACATGAGCACTATGGGAATCTTACACAGATGACTCAGATTCAAGTACTACTGGCTTGCAAAGAGAAAAATGTTCAGAGTTGTTGATTCACAATCTGCAAGTGGGCAAGAAACAGAAGCCAGACTATCCTTCCAGCAAGACTGCTGTGGTTCTGTAATGTAGGACCTTTAAGATCACCAAGTCCAACTGTTATCCTAACACTGCCAAGTCCACCACTAAACCATGTGTCCTAAGCACCACATCTACCCATATTTTAAATATTTCTGGAGATGGTGACTCAACGACTTCCCTGGGCAGCCTGTTACAATGCTTGACAACCCTTTTGGGGAAGAATTTTTTCCTAATACCTAGTCTAAACCTCCTGTGGCATAACTGAGGCCGTTTCCTGTTGTCCTATCACTTGCTACTTGGGAGAAGAGACTGACATCCACCTTGTTATAGCCTCCTTTCAAGTCATTGTAGGCAGCAATAAGGTCTCCCCTGAGCCTCCTTTTCTCCAGGCTAAACAAACCCCATTTCCTCAGCTGCTCCTCATAAGACTTGTTCTCTAGATCCTTCACCAGTTTAATTGCCTTTCTTTGGACGTGCTCCAGCACCTCAATGTCTTCCTTGTAGTGAGCGGCCCGAAAACTGAGTCCACACTGGTCAGACCCTAGCAGAATTTTCTTTCTATCCAGTTTTATTAACCTTTCTGGGAAATGTTTTTCTGGCTGCCAGAATTACAGCTGAGGCCTGTGACTAGTAACTTTTTTGCCCTTCTCTGTTGCATATATAGGGAGATGCCATGGTTCATAGCTTCTCTTTGCAGCTCCGTGATGGCAGCTGCTTGCTGAGGCAGGGATCTACACCACCAATTTTACTTCACCAGTCTCCTGGCATTTCAACCATCATCCATAGCACCAGATTGCATTCAACTCCAAATCCACAATATACATGCAGACTTAGAGCCATCTGCAGCCTTACTCATCATACCAACACCAGCCACACTGATAGGTAGAGTACGTAGCCCATAGCCCCTCATCAAAGAGGTTTGGAACACGTACGTCCCATGTCCCTGCAGCTGCACTAGTCCAAAGCCACCACACAGATCCTAAAACCTGCCTGTGGCTCCAGAGACATCATTAATTGCACAGCATTTCCAGGTGGCTGGCTTGGGAACCTGAAATTCCCAGCCCTTGACACCTTACCTTTAGCAGCAGGATGCAGGGTCAAGGCATCCCTGTGAACAATGCTGTCTGGACGCACCCAATGCATGCAGAAGGACACCCACATTCTGTCCAGTTCTCTTCCCTGGCAAACTGTCCCAATTCCTGGGCAGAAGAAGCCGAGGGAGTTAGAGCTCAGTGAGTCCGCTCAGCCTAGAGGGCTAGCCGTAGGACAGGGTAAGATAATGGCGAAAGATGATGACGTGAGGTGGAACCAGGTGCTGGCAGGACCAAAGTCCTCAAGTTCTTACTGATACAGCGGAAATCACCCACAAAGGGAATCACTAGTTTCCAGGATGTTGTTGCTTCAAAGCAGGAAGTATGATCATTCACATTTCAGCCCCAGAGCTTTCAGAAATCCACAGCTAAGAGACTGATCTTACTTTAAGTCTTTTGATGGGGAAAAGCTTCCAGTGGGAGAAGGCAGGAAGGTATAGGAGAATTATACATTCACGTTCTGAGGAATGATATATAAGTAAAAATTAATTTCTAAATGTAACTTTCAAATATTGTGTTTACTGAACCCCAAAGAGATATTATTTCAAAACAGAACACCATATCTGGGGAGTAGCCCATCTCATCCCAAGCTTTATTGTCTGTCTGTCTCCAGAAAAAAAGATTAATAGAAAACTGTGTAGGGGAGAACTATGAACTAAGCCTGTCTTCTCTTTCAGTGCAGTGCTCTGTGAGTATGCTTTGGCCTGTGCTCTGGTAGTATTTAACATCACAGTGAGAGGGTGTTGGGGATCTTTTGGGGTGATACGTGGAAATAGGCAGCTGGTGATGGCAGCAGATTGTTACTTAGTGCACGAGCAGGAAGGATGCTAGAGCATACCTGAGGGCTGGGATCCAATATACAAGTAGGTAATGTGCTGTTTTACCTGTCCTGAATAAAGCAGTAAATATAGCCACAAGCCAAGCCAAAAGGTTTTTAGAATTTTTTTACAGAAAATTTGATTAGAAAGAATTGTGTAAAGTCATGTGGGTGTCAGTTCAATTCTTAACAAATTGGCTGAGCCTAGAGCATTTCAAGTAAGGCAGGCAGCACAGCAGCAGGATGTCTGTGAATTGCTGCTTCTTATTCTCGGAGATACTGTTCTTCTTTGCTTAAATCTTGTGTGGGATTTTCACACCATCCCTCAAAACAGTTGGACCTGGCCACTGGTGGAGTTTGGATTCTGGTTAATTGGCTTGCTGGGTGTTTCTGCCTTCCTGTGTTTGACAGATGTGGTCATAGATTTTGATCTGTTTTACTTTTTTCTGCTGACCTTTTCTTTTCTCTCAATGTGGTTTTTGTTTGAGTTGAATTGGCATCAAAATAAATGGATGTGTTTGAAAAGAGTGCTTTTGTTCTGTTGTTTCTTTCAGCAGATAGGCAAAATTAGCTGGAGGTCTTACTTTTCTTGGAAAAGCAGTGTGAAGAAAGCTGGAAGCAAGTCTTTTGGCAAGTGATAATACATAAATAGCTTTTCTGAATACCTATTAAATGCACTGTCATGTTATTATTATCCAGTAGAGCTGGTAATTTGTTTGTTATGATTTTGGACCACGGGTTTGTTTTTAACATGGATGGCTTGGCCATCACATTAAAGTGAATTATACTTTAATGTTTGTGCCATGTACAAGTGATATAGCTGTATCAGTAATTCCCAGAGTTCACGAATTTAATATATTCTGAAAAAAAAATATTTTCAGTGTTTCTTTTTCATGCTTCATTTTAGTTTAGAGCTAAATGTATGGGAAGGCTCAGCAGAAACTTTTCCTTCATTTCATTAATTACTCAGCTGTTGAAAAACTCTGTTATTTCCTTCCAGAAAAATACTATGGAAGATTTAGAGTTGTGGTTTAAGATACTATGGCCATGACCTGCCTTTTTTGTTATTATAGAGGGTGTGCTGACTGGAGGAAAAAGGCTTAGGACATTACTTCTACCCTCTAAATCTTTTCACACAGGAGGTCACTCCACATGTGAATCTATCAGTACTTAACTTGGATGTATCTTTGCCATCTGTATCTCCAGGTTGGTGACTTTCTTCTAATTGGGAGGATTAAGGTCCCTGATACCTCTCTGTATAGCTCCCTTACCAGGTTACAGTGACTGTTCCATGACAAAGGGTCAGGGAAAGATGGATATCACAAAATTAGGGAATCACAGAATGGTTGAGGTTGGAAGAGACCTCTGGAAGTCATCTGATCCAACCCTGCTCAGGCAGGGCCACCTAAAGCTGGCTGCCTAGGACCGTGCTGCCAAGGAGGGAGACTTCATAGCCTTTTTGGGCAACCTGTGCTAGTGCTCAGTCACTCTCACAATCAAAAGTGCTTCTTTATGTTCCTGTGGACCCTTCCATGTTTCAGTTGGTGCACAGTGCCTCTGGTCCTGTCATTGGGCACCACTGAAAAAAGCCTAGCTCCATCTTCTTTGTGATGTCCCTTCAGATCTTTGTACACACTGATGAGATCCCCTCTGAGCGAGCCTTTTCTTCTTGAGGCTGAACAGTCCCAGCTCTCTCAGCCTTTCATCATATGAGAGATGTTCTATACCCTTCATCATCTTAGTGGCCTTTCTCTGGACTCTCCAGTAGCTCCATCTCTCCCTTGTGTTGGGGAGCCCAGAACTGGACCCAGTACTCCAGGTGCATCCTCACCAGTGCTGAATAGGGAGGAAGAAAGATGATTTCCCTCAACTTGCTGGCACACGCCTCATGAACTCCACACTACCATTGGCCTTTACGGTGAGGGTGTGTTGTTGGCTCATGTCCAAGTTGGTGTCCATGAGGATGCCCTTGTCCTTTTCTGTAAAGCTGCTTTCCACCCAGTCAGCCCCCAGCATGTACTGGTGCCTGGAGTTGTTCCTCCTCACATGCAAGACTTTGCACTTAACTTCGCTGAACTACATGAGTTCCTGTCAATCCATTTCTCCAGCCTGTTGAGGTCCCTTCGGGTGTCATCATGACCCTCTGGTGTATCAGCCACTCCTCCCATTTTTCTATGATCAGCAAACTTGCTGATGATGCACTCTGCCCCATCATCCAGATCATTAATGAAGATGCTGAACAGGACTGGGCCCAGTATTGACCCCTAGGGTACGCTGTTCTTTACTGGCCTTCAGCTAGACTTTGTATCATTGATCATCATCCTCTGTGCCAGCCATTCAGCCAGTTTTCAGTTTCCTCATCCAGACCAGAATTCATCAGCTTCTACATGAGGATTTTATAGGAAACAGTGTCAAAAGCATTACTGCAGTCAAGGTAGACAATATTCATTGCTCTCTCCTTGCTTACTAAGTCAGTCATGTCATTGTAGAATGTCGTGAGGTTGGTCAAGCATGACTTCCCCTTGGTGAATCCACGCTGACTACTCCCAATCACCTTCTTGTCCTTCATGTGCTTTGAAGTGGTTTCCAGGATGAGCTGTTCCATCACCTTCCCAGGGATGGAGGTGAGGCTGACCAGCCTGTAGTTCCTTGGGTCCTCCTTCCTGCCCTTTTTGAAGATACAGATGGCATTTGTTTCCTTCCCGTCCTCAGACACCTCTCACAGTTGCCACAATTGTTCAGGGTTTAGAGCTGCCCTGAGATGTTATCAACAGTCATCCCATCAGGGCCCATAGACTTGTGTAGGTGTGTTCAAAAGGCTTTTCTGTGACTGCTAAGTAAAGTATTCTTGGACTTTTGGTACCATCTTGTGTCATAAAGAATATAAAGAATAAGCTTACTACAACCAGTTCTACTTCGGAAATGCTGTGGAAGTCAGAAGGCAAAAGCAAAAATGAGGTAGCATTAAGAAGCATGATCATTTAAGATTTCTTCCCAGACTATTCAGGACACCCAAGAAGAGGTAACCTCAATGCAACCCTAAAAATGACAATTACAAGCTGACAACTTTACTAAGCTGTCTACTCAAGCATTTAAAGATGCCTTGCAGTGAGTTCCCCCTGTAGGCTTTCCATTTCTAACCCTCCACGGCTTTTCTTAAGAGCTTGCCCACAGTTTTCCTCTCTTATCCCAGTGCCCTATTGACTGCTTGCTCCTACAGTCCCACAGTCAAGGGCTGTTGAAGATGTGCCCGTGCTGTGGCAGTTATGTGGGAAGTGGGATAAGGAAAACTACCCCTGTTGCTAGGGCAAAGGGAAGAAGGAGCCCTGCAACAAGGCACCTCACGTTGGAAGCATAATCTGCCGCCTTCAGCAAAATATTCAGCTCTCAGGGAATAAAATCACTTGATGGCTCTGACAGACAGATAAAAGAGTCATTTGTGTTTGGCTCTGGTAGACGTGTGATGTCAAATCAGAACTTTTTTAACCTTCCTGTTGACTAATGCAGAAAAGATGAGGATTTGCAGAGGCAGCTATTAAACCAGTACCCCCCCATGCTGAAACTGAATAAGCTTCAGGTGGTGTAATGTGATACAGCCAGTAGAAACAGGAAATAGAAAGATCTCTTCTAACTGATTAAAGCTGTATTTCTGTTACCTACATGGTGGTGGGCTGATAGAAAGAAGGTGAGGCCAGCTCAGCTGAATAGGGAGAAAAGTAATTTCTCTAATTCATATTTTTCCTCTAATTGTGGTGGAGAAAATAGAGGAATATCAGCATTTCAGGGAAGAGGACTGAGATGTCATTCTCTGGATTTCTCAAGGATTTTGATAGCCATGGTGTTATGAGAACTACATATGCATTTGGATCCAAAAAGAGCCAAAGCAAGCTGTTTATTGAAGTAAGAAATTATACGTTTTCCTGTCCTTAAGATGATGAAAGCAGTGCTAGACAGCTTAATACACATTTCAAGAAATGCTCTTTTCAGGCTTTATGTCAAATGCCATTGTGTTTGGTTGGTTTTTTTTTTTTATTTACTTGTTCTAGGAATAGTTATTTGAAGATGGAAATTTGAATATGACCAGACTTTGTTAATGTTGACAGTTCATGAGATAGTTAGCTTTACAAAAGCTTTCTAGTTTGCATTTTCTTAACTCTTCCAGCAGCTTCTTATGGCGATTTACAGCCCAAATTCTGTAATACATGATTCTCCCCAAAATCAGCTTTACAAGGAACGTTCTTTCTGCCCTCTCGTGGCCACAGGCCACTTTTGCAGCGACGGGAATTTCAGATTTGCATTGCATTTCCATAATCCCAAATATTTTGCTTTTACCTTAGAGAAAAGATAAAATTTTGTGTCTCCGAGCTAGTGCTTCAGTATACAATGTATTTATATCTTTCATTTGAGTACAGCATGTGACTTTTTATCAAATTAATTATACACAATTTTCTTAGTTTTTCATCATAACTCGGAATACAAAGATATGACTTGCATGTTAGAAGAAACAGGTAAGGATAATTTGTTTTCTAGTCACTAAAATAGTTTTAGTTCAAGGGCCTGTGCCTCACTTCTGGCCTGTTCACACTGAAAAATGTTGTGTAAATGCATGTGGCAGCTTCTTCACACCTTCAGTGATTCTTCAACTTATCTACATGTTAAATTGCACTCAGTTTCCATGCCACGTCAATCAATCAATCAATCCATGGATTCCAGTGGTTACTGTAGATTTATCCCAGACTTGAGAGCACAATTAGGCCACAATGCCAATCTATATTTTACGAACATCCAATACAGTTTAAAGGTTACCATGTATCACTTGTATGAATAATGCAGTCAAATACAGGCTTAGAGAGGGTAGTATTGTTACAGTTAAGGCTTCTGCTTTTAACAGTTTCTGACGGTCCAGTATGCAAAGACTGAATAGGTTTACATGCATACACAGTGGTGTTTCTGGTGCTTGTTAGCTAGTGAGTATCTGAACAAGAAATTCTGTAGCAGACATGTGAAAGCATATAATACAATAGTGATTTAAGAGAACAGTATTATACAAAACAAGAATAGATTATTCACTGTCGAGATAATACTAACAAATGAGAATATTTTGCTGTTATATGTTGGAAAACAGGGAGGGGGAAAAGCCTTTACTTTATACATTACCTGCAAACTTTTTGCTATGTGCTCCTTTTCATAGTCAGCCCAAGTTACCATATTCTCATCTCTGATTTCTGGAGAATCAGCACTGCATAGGCACAGCCTGTGCTGCTGTTGTGCCAGTGCCAAACTGTGCACCATCTGCACTTAACAGGAGAGGGAAATAAGACCCAGAGAATTTATCACCAGTTATACATTTGAGATGGGGGTGGGCTCTACAATCCTCTAGGCCACCCCTGGGTATTCATAAATTCATATGCAGTGTAAATATGTGTAAGAATACACTTGTTAAGAAATGTCTTGAAATACAGAACTTCAAGAAGCATATGGTGGTGGCTGAGTAGGCACAGGAAGTACCTTCTGAAGACAATCTGCTCTTTTCCCCTCCCTTACTCTTTCTACACAAGGCTGATACTTCTAGTTCAAGAGCAATTCAGAATCACCTGCATTTGCACTTCCTTCAGGATTTCATAAGCCTTATGTGATCCCAGTATAACTACACTATAGGTACCCTGCTGTACCTTCACTGGTGTTTGATTTCTTCACAGGCATCTAAATTAAACCTGTGACTTTTCTTTCATAGCTGCCAAAATAAATCATCTGCTGAATTAGGCTGTACCATTTCATTTGAAATGTCTCTTGAGGGAGATGCAAACTTGGAGCTCTCATAATTGATGATGGTCTCTAAGGACAAGTAGGTACTTGGTCAAATAGGTAACCACACTCAAAGACAAGCTCAGCACCCAATGTATGCTTTTTTTTCTTAGCTTGAGCCTCTCTCTTCAACAGCAGGGTTCAAAGAAAGTTTGTCTCCATTCCTTTACAAATAAAATTCTCCACATTGGCCATATAATATAGTTAGTACTAAATACTTTTATTACCCCAAGATGCAGATGTATTTTATGTACCCACATAGTTGAACAGGTAAGAGAAGCAGCTGATTTTAAAAAGTTCCTTTCTGTTCTTCACAAATTCATGCAAATAGGCCAGCTGAGTCCTGCTGGGAATGAACAGCACATGGAGCTCATCAGACCTTACTGGTTCTGTTCAGGATTGTATTGGGTTTGTGTGGCAAAGTTGTTTGGTTGTTGGGGTTGTTTTGTTTTTGCTTTTTGGGGGGGTGGGGTGAGGTGTCGGGCTGCAGTGGTGGCTTCTGTGAGAAGCTGCTAGAAGCTTCCCCTGTGTCCAATAGAGTCAATGCCAGCAGGCTTCAAGACAAACCCAGTGCTGGCCAAGGCTGAGTAGTACATCTGTGGTAGTACATCTGTGATAACATATTTAAGGAGGGGGCGGGGGAAACACCTCTGCAATTGCAACTGAAGAGAGGAGTGAGAATATGTGAGAGCAAGAGCTCTGCAGACACCAGGGTCAGTGAAGAAGGAGGGGGAGGAGGTGCTCCTGGTGTTGGAGCAGGGCTTCCCCTGCAGCCCCTGGTGAAGACCCCTGTGAGGCAGGCTGTCCTCCTGCAGCTCATGGAGGTCCGTGGTGGAGCAGATACCCACCTGCAGCCCATGGAGGACCCGCACCAGAGCACGGGGAGGTGCCCAAAGGAGGCTGTGATCTGGGGGAAGCTGTGCCGGAGCAGGCTCCCGGCAGGACCCATGGAAAGAGAGAAGCCCACACTGGAGCAGGTTTGCTGGCAGGACTTGTGACCCCACAGGGCACCCATGCCGGAGCAGTCCTTCCTTGAAGGACTGCGCCCCATGGAAGGGACCCATGCTGGAACAGTTTAAGAACTGCAGCCTGTGGGAAGGACTTATGTTGAAGAAGTCCATGGAGGACTGTCTCCTGTGGGAGGGACCCCAGGCTGGAGCAGAGGAAGAGTATGAGGAGCCCTCCCCCTGGGGGGGAAGGAGCGGCAGAGACCACAAGTGATGAGCTGACAGCAACCCCCTTCCCTCTGCTGCTGTGGGGGAGGCGGCGGAGGATTCGGGAATGAAGCCGAGGCCAGGAAGAAGGGAGGGGTGGGGAAGGTGTTTCAAGATTGATTTTTTGTTTCTCATTACCCTACCCTGATTTGATTGGCAATAAATTGAACTAATTTCCCTGAGCTGAGTCTGTTTTGCCCGTGATAGTAATTGCTGAGTGACCTCCCTGCCCTTATCTCAACCCACAGGCTTTTCATTGTATTTTCTCTCCCCTGTCCAGCTGAGGAGGGAAGTGGTAGAGCAGCTTTGGTGGGCAGCTGGTGTCCAGCCAGGGTCAACCCACCACAAGCATCTCCACAAATTGTAAATCTATTTTCTTGCAACTGAAAAAGTTAGTATAAAGCTCCTCAGATAGTAAGATGAACTATTTTATACTTTGAATCTTAGTGATGCAAAGTAATTTAGGTGCTTTAGCAGCTAAGGGTCAAAACTCAAGCAAAGTTTTGAGTTAAGATATGCCTAATAGTTGCCTCTGATTTTGAACCATTGCTCATCTATCACTTGATAGATCTGTCACAGTTTATGCACAAATGTGGTATTTGCAAAGACAGGTATGGTGACTTTTCCGTGGGGGTGGTGAGGCACTGGCACAGGCTGCCCAGAGCAGCTGTGGATGCCCCATCCCTGGCAGTGTTCAAGGCCAGGCTGGACGGGGCTTTGAGCAACCTGGTCTAATGGAAGGTGTCCTGCCCATGGCAGGAGATTTGGAACTAGATGATCTTTAAGGTCCCTTCCAACCCAAACCATTCTGATTCTATTCTATGACTTAATGTGCCCTGCAATATACATATTGCATTGTGCATATCTGTGCTACGGTATGCGATATATGAAGTTTAGCTCCTGTTTCTAATGTTTAACCATTTCTTTCATTATGGCTGAGTTATCAAATATATGTGAGAAGAAAGGAGAATAAATGTTTTGCAATAGGTAGAACGTGAAGCTGTAAGTGAAAGGATTGAAAAATCACCTGAATGGTTATTGGTTGCCTCTAGCTATATATGCAAGACCAACCCTCTAGGTACATCTGAACTGCAGGAATTCTGAGAGAATTCTGAAAGAGGGAAGTTTCTGATACACGCTTTGCTTTCAGCTCTGTTGAACCATAAACTAACTTCTATTTGTTTTCTGGCTTATGCATAGAATTTTCAGTGTGTTGTGAGAGACCAAGTAGCTGGTTGTCATACTAAGGACAATAAACATAGTAATTGAAAGTGTGGTAGAAGTCACTTGTTAAGAACATCAGACCTGAGCTGAATATATTTTAAGTGCAAAAGCTTCAAAACAAGAACAGGTGTCCTAAATATGACAAAATAGGGGGAAAGAGCTAAGTGGTCAGCAAGTTCCAGAAGATGGGAATAGCTAAGGGCTTCTAACTACCTGCACCATTATTGCTATTGACTAGGAGGCCTTCTGCTGTGGCAAGTGACCTACAATTGGTGAGGGAGTTGGGGTCAGAGTTATAAAAGTGTATAAGGAAATAGAAATAAAGATTCCTTTGTGAAGTAATAGTTTTGTCTTACCTTTGCATCTCCCAAGCTTGAAGAATCATAGAATCACAAAACGTCTGGGTTGGAAGGGTCCTCTGGGTTCATCTGATCCAAAGTCCTGTTGAAAGCAGGACCATAAAAGAAATAATTATCTGCTGAGGTGCTGCTGTGTGAGACAAAGCAATACTTAGATGCCTCTGAAAATCTGGGATGTAGCAAAATGAATTTTTCTGTGCAGGGTGTTTCTGATCTATGTCTTAATCACCTGACTCCTTTTTTAAGACTTGCAAACAATAGAAAAAACCTTCTGGTTTTCCTTTTACTTTATGCACTATCAGCAGGTTGGAGGATGGTCATAAAGGGAAGGAATGAACTTGAGTAGCATTTAATACCTTCTGTTTTTAGAAAACTATTATAACCATGTAATTTTCTTATAATAAAAGTACAACTGTAGACCGCAAAATATATGGGCTTTCAGAAAATCCATATCTAGAATACCATCTGTAAGAGAAACCCATTTTTTGCTGGTTTTTACCAACATTTTAATTGGATGTGGTTCCAGGTAAGGCCATGGGACTGAACTTCTGGCTAATCACTTCATAGGATCCACATAGTTATGAAAAGAAGAAAAAATGTATTTTACACTCTCCATCATTCTTGAGATAAAATACACATAAGGATGCCTTAAGCCTTTTTTTCCCTTCCTAACAGCACAGATTTTTCTCATCCATATTCCATGCTACAAAAGATCTGAGTGGTACTGGCTGAGGCCCTTCTATATCTTATGTCATCAGGAGAGCAGCACAAGGGCGAATTGGGTATCTATGGGTATCCATGCATTTGTGCTAGATTTACTTAGCTAGCTTACTTTAGTGGATGTCACTAATGAAAACATTTTCAATTCCTGCTAATGAGTATTCTTCAAGAGAGGGCAATTTAAAAAATGTTCTGTTTAGGGTTTGCAAATTTCTAGAAAGAAAATGCAAAAGGCAGTTGCAATAGAGGTTGAATTGAATCTAAGACTGACAGATTTCAAATGCCAGATGACCGAGGCTTTGGCTCTTTCTGAGAGTAGAACAACAGTGGCTCTCTACATTCCATTATATCTGTCCAAATGATATATTGAAATCAACAACATGATGACCCCTCAGACTTATAAATTAATCAGTAGATTGTCAGCTGTCTTCTCTATAAGCTTAAGTCAGAATCCAAAATAAGCCTGGTGTTGCTTTTGCACAGAGGCTTTAATAACAGACATAAATATTACAAGTGTGGCAAGAAAGGATGAGAGCTCCTGAACCCTACTAGAATTCACGCTGGTAAGCCTCAATAGTCTCTCACTTAATTTACTTGAGTCCTTTCCTTGCTTTTTCCCAACTCGTGAATAATATCTGTATATGTATAATAAATAACCTGATGAGTGATAGCTATAGCAATGTATGTTGCCTGTTGTGCCCCTTCTCCTCTCATTGCACTACCCAGTGATTGTTTTCTTGGCTCACATGCTCTCAAGCCAAACAGAAATTTTGCACAGCATAGCATAATTCCTCCTGTATGTACTTTTCACCTAGCTCTTCCTCTGCTGAGGGAAAATAAATCAACAGCCATCTGCTGCATCCGTGCTGTGAAGCTTGCAATAAGAGGGCAACCTAATTGTACTTACTGCTTGGCCAATGTTTGGGCTTCTGCTTTCCTCCCATAACAGCCATCATTAATGCCAATTGACGCACTACCCTTTCCCTGTTGCTAGGTGATATGTGCCTTAAAAAAAGGAGCTTCTATTGCTGCTCAGGGATTCTCACAAATCTTGTTTGCTGTTGGTTCACATGATGTGCAGTGAGTTTTGCAGGACCAGAACACAACTCAAAGTTCAGGACATTTCCTTCTGCTGTTCGTTTGACTGTAAATCATTTAAAGATAGATCCCAGTTTTCCTGACTAAAAACAAAGAATGACAGGTAGCAGGCAATGACAAGGCTTCTGCTTCATAGGCTGGGTCTTGGACTTCCCCCCCACAATTTGTTGACCTGTGTCCTTCAGCGTAGACTTGGCTGCAGTACCCAAGTGTTCTGCTGCAAAACTTGTCTTTCACCAGCACGTGTTAGGTAAAGTGTTTTCTGAGACTCAGAAGCAAGCCCAAAGACTGATTTGGAACTCTTACTTTCAAAAGGTGCAATCTTTGTAATTTCTTTAGATGTCCCTATCTGTGATATTTCAAGTCTGAGTGAGTAAGAGAGACTAGATATTCTAGGACTATGGTCTCACTACTTTGGATCAAATTAGATGCACCAGCCACAGGTTGAATGCTATTGCGTTTCAAGTAGCCTCATTAACTTCACAGAGGAATGGCAACTCAGGCTCTGTTCCAGTTATGAATTTATCTGATAAAAAGGATCGATTTGATTAGGTTTTTTTCCAGGTTCCTCTAAAGATATGTGGAATGTAAGGATATCTGGTGACTGGTTATTTAGCATAAAAGGCTAAGACAAGAGACAGGAGAAGTAATAAATTAAACTCTCAGATAGCCAAACCCCAAGGAAGAGGAGATAACAAGACAGTAACAAAGAGCAGAACTCTTAGATCAGTGATTGATGGGACCTAAAAGGAACCACTCAATGCCTTGAGGAGGTTCAGCCAGAGCTCTGCATCTGGTTATCATGGATCTCATGGGAAGACACAAACTTACAATGGAATATTTGAGAGGGCTTGTGGGATCACATAAAACTTATTATGGGATGTTTGAAAGGATGTGGGAAAGTGCTAAACTTATTTTGGGATGTTTAGAGGTTTAGAGCCAAAGACAGTCAAAGGGAGGGATCAAGACAGATGGGGGAAGAACAAGCATGGGAAAATGGAAAAGAGGGGGATAAAAGAGGTCAGCGGCATGCAGTCAAGCTGCTGTCAGTATTTTTTGTCAGGCTACGCCCTGTGTCTGATCATCACAGTGTGCCTTGTCTTCTTGTTAAACTCAATAATGGAATGTTTTCCTGTGTGTGTGCTCTGTTCCGCATGCACGTGTGTGTGCATGATCTGCTAGCAAATTTCAAGCCAGACTAGCTGGTGAGTAGAGTGAGTGGTCTGAATATCAGCAGCTGGGGATAGAGACTGAGGGTTGAAGGGACCTGCAGGTCTGAGAGCTAGCAACTGGAGAGATCGATTGTCTGGATACCAGCTATTGAACAGACTGAGCATGTAACAGCTGCTGCTGAAGGGACCCGTTTGTGTCTGTGATTCTGTTAGAATTTAGTGCCGGACTAGCTAATGAGCAGCAGAAGAGGTGTGGGAGCCAGCTACCAGAGAGACTATAGGTTGGGACAGTGGAGGGACCAAGGGTCTGAGAGCCAGCTGCTGGAGAGGCCACAGGTCTGGAACAGCTGCTGGAGGGATCTGTTTGCATGTGTTTGGGCGGGAGACATGCTAGCCAGTGTTCAGTTTGATTAGCCTGTGAGTGAGAAGAGGATCAGCCCATTTGTATGTTTATGTCAGTCATCTTGGTGTGTATGGGGAGACTCTAAAGGTGCTGCTCTCTTGTCTGTTGGTAGCCTGCTGTGGCTGTATAGTGTGTGTATGTACGTGTGGTGTGTTTTTGCGGGATGCTTAGCCCCACCATTGGTCAGACATGGTGTCAAGGTAATGCAGCATCTGAGGACCAGAAGAAAGAATCCTTTAGATCCCATAGTCCACTAGATCTGGTTTCCCTGTAACAGGTGTGAATTCAGCTTCTTTTCAAAGCATATTGAAAACTTTTGGAGAAAGCCTAACCACACGATATTCTACTTAGAAGGGAATGGTTTTCGAAAGAAATATGAAATGGAAATATGGGCTTATAATGGAGTAGCCACTTCTGCATGTGTATCTGGTAGCTGTAATGTCACATTAACAGAGGAGTCGGGACACCCGCAGGGCAGATCTTGTAGGACATTAGGGAGGGCATTATCTCAGATACAAAACCCAAGATAGTTGTATTACGATATGACTTTGGTTAGATGTTACTCCTCTGTGGGGATCCAGGATGCTAGGTTTTATTTGTGGCAAATACTTGACAAGTTGCCTTTCAGATTTATGTCTAACATGACTCATAAACAACAGGAAAAGCGCTTTCTCTACCTTTTACTTGGTTTTCTTTAGCTGTGTCTGACACAAAAGGTACCAGTGCTTTTGATCCTGCTGCTGTTTGTTATTCATATCATAGGCTTATTTTTATTTGTAGCATGCTTCTTTATTCATACCACGCTTCTTTAATTTTGCTTAAAGTGCTTTCAATTATACAGCCATTGTTCTGAAATTAGGTTTACAACCAACAGGACATGTCACGCAGAACTAGATAGAATTTATACTGCACTGCCACTAAAGTAAGCTACTACAGTAGTCACTACAAATATCATTGCCTTATACATCAAGGATTTGTACAGAATAAATACATTATTCATAACATGAGGACAGATTTGTATTTCAGTTCTCATGTTTCCTTTTCAAGACCTTTAGTTTTGAAAACACGTTGCAGCTTTTCCAGGTCTTTCAGATTCTGTCTTCATGATTTCATTCCAGTATTAACGTAACTGGTGGAATTCATATTCCTGAAAATATCAGACAAATAAAACAAGATCTGTTATAATGAGGTGAGACAGTGAGAAAGGAATGAAAGGAATCAAATTAAATAGGAAAGAACCTTGGCTTCTGTTACATCAGTTATCTTTCCTGGCCTGAACTTCTACTTTACGCGTGTCAGATGCAAGTTGGTTGTAGACAACTGAAACTTGGTTATAAGACAAATGGACAGTTCAGATAAAGCAGCAGATATGATAAGAAGATTGTTATTGAAAAGCTGGCTTAGTTTGTTCTTAATAATAGGCAGGAAATATTTTTTCTATATTGAAAAAAATTCTGAGATGTTAAAAAACATTTTTCATCTTAACTTGGAACAAAAAATCAAAATCTCAAGCATTGTCTCAGTAAGACAATCTGGAAAAAAACCACGTTCAGATTAGAAAAAAGGCAGCATTTAAAAATTCAGCTTGGAATGTTGTCTTTTTTTTTTTTTAACTCAGATTTGCATAGATTTAGAAAATGGAAGAGTAACTTTTTAGGTAATTTTGTTTCATTATTTTATAGTGCTGAAATGGGATATTTTAATGATTTTGAACCATTTTCACCAGAGCTTTAAACTTTTCAAAATGAAACCTGATCTAAAAAAAGTGTTGTCAAACCTAATCTTGTCATGAACGTTTTCAGCTTTGGCTATTTGACATCTTCTTATTAGAAAAGATTTCATAAAGTGGTTCTCTACTAGCTCTTGTGTTGAGACTTTTTGATTTGATGGACTGCAGATCTTTCTTTTGACAAACTGGACTCGTATTGAAATGCTTAGGGAATATCCCTTGAGGAAGTCTGGTATTTGATCATCGCTTACCTATGATTTAATGTGCATTTTAATCTATGGCTTGAACGCTTGCATAGTATTACCTGGTTCAGATTCCTGAACATCTTGAGACAGATTGACAGACAGTGACTTCCCAAATCGCTGTGGGAAATTCAGAAGTGATTGACTGGAACTCTTAACAAGTGGAGATCTCCCAAGCCTGTGTGATACCTTTGGAACATGCCTAGGTATGTTCTCTCCAAAAGCTCTCCCAAATCTCAGAGGCAAATTAGCAATTGGTTTAATGCTTCTTTCTTCTGGATAATTTCTTCCAAACCTAAGAGGTAAATTAGCAACTGAATTTGGCATCTTGTTTACTGTAGGAGAGTTCATTTTAATCATATTTTTTGATCCCCAGTCCTTCATTTCTTCAAAATTGAGACTCCTTTGCTTTTCTTCCAAGGTATTATCTTTAATCTAAAGAAAAATAATTTTAAAAAAGATACTATCATTTTATAGGGCATTACTCCAGCTACCAATCACACAAAGTATTCATTTCCATATCTCCTTAGAAAACTGCTGGCTGACACTCTTTTTTGGATATCTAATGCTGTTTAGCTGTATTTGCTAAACTCCATTGTAATGTGAGCTACTTCGTATGGATTATTTCATATGCAGACGTTGTCCTGCTCAACTTTTCAGTATACTGGCCACAAGAGCACATATCTGTATCAGTATCCACAACTGTTCAAATGGTGTCAGTAGGAAATATTTCTGGGCTTAGGTGTCGGTACCTGTGCCATCAGTTAAGTGTGGACACGAGTCATTGTCAGGTCCCCATTTGCTAATATCAATTGAAGTTGTCTGCGGGGGGAAGATGCTGACTGTATTTAGTGACTTGACACAGACCCAGCCTCTTACTTATCTGGTTGGGATGAACAGGAGGATGGGCCAAGTTTCTTCCTAAGCACTGAGTGGATGCTTTTGACCCTGTATTCTGCTGGGCTAACAGTCACAGGGATTAATGGGAAGGGTCAGGTCCACATCATGCCTGTTCTGGCCTTGCAGCATAGAGACTTAAAGCGCTCTGAGCTTTAAGTTGCTCTAGTCCTCTACTAGTACACAAGATGCATTAGGAGCTTCTGGGCTCCCAATCCTTGCGCAGCCAGCACAAGATCTATTTTCTGTGTCTATGCTGGCATACAACGGAGAACTAAGCCTAGTATATTGCCTGTCTCATGATGTAAAGGGCAGCTGTGTCCTGAAAAATAGCTGTATCAACATGACCCTTTCTTATGTAGCAGTGTTCCTTCCCTGGGCATATTAAAAATCACGTATTTTTGAGACAAAAATAAGTTTCCAAGCCTCAACAGCAAATATGTACAAATATGGTGTTTAATTTCAGTTAAAGACACAAATGCTACTAGTCCTAATTTCAGTTCCTTGCCCCTATTTGGTAACTTCCCCAGGAGCTTCTCCAGCTACTCGAAGAGAAGGGGAATGAACCATTCTAGTTCATACTCCATGATTAAAAAATTTAATAAATTATCCAACTGATTGCACCTGCACACCCCTTCTGAAATATATAAAAGACAGTGAGCTGAAGACCAGACCATTTTGCTAGTATAATTAAAGTTGTAGTTTGGTTTGAGGGATCTTTATTACACCAATGATGATGAGTCAAAAAGAGAGGTTGGCTCTCATTTCCCAGGGAGTATTTACAGGGCAGACAAGAAAAATAATACAGATGAGCTGTGCAAATTTAAATTGGCATCTATTGAGACACAATAAATGTGTAACCCTGCAAAGATATTTTTATAGTCAATTTCCAGAGTAGAATTTTAAGACCATTAACTATATTAGATTTAAAATGTTCTCAGTTTATCATTATTCGTTGAGTATTACAAGCATGCCTTTATTAATTTTCTATTAATAATGTATCTGTTATATTATGTGCATAAAATGCCTGACAGGAACGTGAATTGAGGCCCCACTGTGTAAGTAAGAAACATTTCAGAGGAAGTCTCAACCTAATCGCAAGGCTGTATTGCAAGAAAATTGAAACATGAATTGATTTGCACAGTATGTGTGTCGAAGCAAATGAATTTCCTGAAAATTCTTTCAACAAGCTTTTTTCATTCTGCTAGTGCTGTAATGCTGAATACTGTGCAATGAGGTTAGGAGAGCCTTTGCCAAGAAATTCAAAGTGCTCAGGATCTAACCCACAGTTCCCCAAAATAATGTCACAGTAATATAGATCTTACCTCGTAATATTTACCATCATCGTCTTCTCTGCTCTGCAGACTGGACTTCATCGGTTCATCTAGGCACATGCTATTTGATGTTAGAAAGACCACTATAGGTAAAGCAAATAGGATAAACTTCTTGGTTGAGATGACTTTCATTTTTCTCAAATTAAGCTTGCTTAGAGAGCTCAGAATCTGTACAGAAAATAAAACTGCCATCATTTTATATGATCAGAAAACAAAAAGATTTTGTTCCCTATGACATCAGTCTCAAAAGCTTCCATTCTTAATATTAATTAGGGAAGTAATTTGAATATATTTGAAAAATGTTGGGAATTTCTTTTGTGAACATTTTTAACCAACATAGCTTCTTGTTAGGGACACACTGACTTTACAAATATTTTCTTCTGGTGAAATATTTCTTAATTAGCTAAATTTGAGAACCATGACAGTAGCATACAACAGCCACAATGTTGCATCACCAGTAGACAAAACCACCCTGTTTCTTTCTTTTGTATCAGTGTCCTCAGAAGGACTATGAAAGAAAGCTTTCCCCATGTATGTATTCCTCTGCTTAAATGGTCCTTTTGCACCATACAATGCTTGTTTGTTATGTACAGCTAGGGACATTTGGCCCATTAAAATCAAATGCTGAATATTGAAGTTGTTGATCAGGTCATAAGAGATGTTATGCATCAGTGAGATCTATTGACGTACATAGTGTCTATGCTCTAAACTGAGCATGTTCATTTGCATTCAGAGTGAATTAAGAACATGCTTTTAAAACCCCGCCCATCAGCTAAGTTTCTAGAAATTTCAAAGGTTATGTTACATCTATATTCTTAAGGCCAAATTTCCAACAGCAGTTTTTAAAAAGACATCCGCCTTTCTGCTGCACATGGTGAAAGCCCTGGACTGCCCGTCTATGTTCTGTTCCAGAAGGGGATTCAGGCTCACTCTAATTGTGCCCTTAAAGTGCACATTTAATTAGTTGCTAGATAGGCTGGTGAGCCAGGCTGCTGTAAAAAAACCCAACAACATATTGTGTTGTTCTTCCATTTTTTATTCTTAAATTCTCGAAATTATTGCCTAAATCTCATATGTTAATACTTAAAATCAGATGGATAAGGAGAAAATGTGATTCCTTATGTTAAATACTCATACTGGAAAACTGGGCATTAGGCAAGTTATTTTGCAATTCAATACCAGGGTTGAAAAATGTCCGTTTATCGCAGCACTGGCATTGTTGTTCTGACAGAACATGTTTTATCCTGTGGGCAACATGAATAGTATGGACTGTTTATCTGTTGGCAGTATGTTACTGTGTTTACTACACTGTGAAGCTGAGGAGTTTGCAAGTAACCACATTTTAGAATTAAGTTGGCTTTTTTTAGGGTTTTGCAGCTGTGTGACATGCATGGAGTCATTTCTGCCTTAGATTCACAAAAACTGAGAACTTGAAGGCCTTAAGCAGCTTTGTATTAGAGCTAACAAAATACTCAGACCTCCTTCTGGGCTCATGAGAACCACAGATTGTGTGTTGGAAACTGCTCTGACATGACTGCTACTCTAACTTGACCAAGATAACAGGAAACCCTGAATGTATCATCTAAATTGTTTACTAGAGCCACTAGCCAAGGTGTATTTGCCACTAGAGTGAAAAAAGAAAACTGAATTCCACTGAATGATCTGCCTGGAAGAATTAACAACTTACCCTTTCCCTCTCCCACACTTTAATCCTTATCCAATAGCAGGAGGAGCAGCAAATCCCTGTTTTCCAACTCCTGTTCCTGTCTCTCCCAACTCCTGTAATTACTGGGAATCATCTAGGGTAGGAGGATGCTGTGTTGTGGGTGTCTCCTTGAAAGGGACACAGGTAAGCAGTTTCAGAGGGAATCTGGACCTTCTTGAGAGGATGACACGAAGGCACCTGTGGAGATATTGCACAGTGCCTGCTACCAGACTCATACTTTTTAGTGAATTTCTGGCATGTTGCTATGGGAGAGTGGCAAACAGTGAACTAGTCAGGCAGTGTATGATCTTGCTTGGAAACTCCTGTGAAATGCCGCTTTTTTAGCCCGGCTCCAAAGCCAGCCCACCTGTCATCATTGTGAATCATTTACATAACTGTAAATAGTGTACCTGCCCTGGGAGGTGCTTTTCCGTGAGCTCTCCAAACCACAGGGAAGGAGTTCAGGGATCAGGAGTAAACCTGTCCCCGAGATAAGGACTGCTACACTTTTGGACATCAAAGGATTGGTTTGCCGTGCTAACCTATCCTCTGGTGGGGCTCAGACTAAGGGGTCAACCAGGTGAGAGTGCTGACTTAGGAACCAGATGTAGTGGTAACATCTGGAAGCACAGCTACATGGGGGGAGCTGGGCAGGGGGTGCGGAGTGGTGTCTACCCAGATGGCTCGCTACTGGTACTTAAGGGGAACCTGCTCGGCACAGTGTGTGTGAGGAAGCACCTCCCTTCCCAGGGGAGAGAAATCCCACGGGCAGAGCTGGAAGTGAAAAGGGAACAGTTTCTCTCAGGTGACCTTCCCCAGGTGGAAAGGGCGCAAAAGGTTCTGCTCACTTTTTATGTGGCAGAAGACCATTAGATTGTTAAGATGGATGAGAATAGTATTAGTAAGCTATATTAGGAGCCCCTGTGAGAAAAGAATGCATTTTAATCAGTCACCGGCTTTTGTGTGCCGCTTTCCCTCGTAGCACACATTATTTACATTAATTTTCTCTTTGTTTGCTGTGTGTAAACCTTCTGGCCTTGGCTGACAGCAGAAAAGGTTGGGTTCAAAGATCTGGCGCTTCTTTCAGAAAACTGCTGGAAAAAGTGACGTATGATGGGAATAAGCACAATTCTGCACAGTCTCAAGGGGCAATGCTTCCTCTTGGTATTCTCTGAGACTATTCCACAAGATGCTGGTTTAAAGTGGGATCTGGTAGATGGGAGGGAAAAGATAGACCAGTAATGATTCACAAAGGGTGGTTGTATGTGCATACATAAATGTATGTAGGAAACGAGAAAGCTTCATCTGTTCTCAGAATGCTTTGGTATTAGCCCTCCTCTCAGAGCAGGTGACTATTTTTTTAAAAAAATAATAAATATTCTTGGTAGGGAAATGGAGTTTTGGGGTCACCAAAATTTTGGCGCGTGCAAATTTGGGCCAAATTCTTTGGAAAACAGAGTGACTAAAAGGAGGATGTCAATGGAGAAAACCTCTAAAGGGAACCCACGTCCTCTTAGTGCTCTGGCAGATCAGGGCAGCAGTTGTCTCTTTCCAGTGAGGGCAGAGTGTGGGTTCCTGACTCTCTGGAGCCTCATATCAGAGGGCTTCCATCTGTGGGAAAGATGGATTTTCCAGGTTTCTTTTGTTTGTGGTGACAATAAAGGCAATAATGAATGCATTTCATGCCCTAATATCTATCTAACATGTGGTCATTTACCATTGGGCTTTCCTTTTACCTAGCTGCTGGTTTATGAACCTCTCTTGATCAATGGTCTTTCAATTAACTGTGTGAAGATATCTGCTTTCTAATTTAAGGAACTGGCAAGAACGAAAAACTCTCCTGCACTGTTTGGCAGAAATACAAGTTCTGTTTTCCCTAGACAGAATAGGTAAATGTATTGCTGTTGCCTAAGCCACATCAGGATTTCTTGACATTCATTTTGTCTCCCATGTATGTTGATTTTCTAATCAACATAAAGTGAAGGTTTCAGGTGTTTTGCATGCCAGGCAGTCAGAGACTTGTACGTCCCTGTACTTTCTTATGGGTTAATTTGCCTGTGATGGCTCTACAGCAGGAACTCCTTGGAAATTTCAAGTCAAGCAGATACAATGATTGTTCATTATCTTTCCTGAGGAAGACCTTGTCAGACCCTAGTGTTTAGGTACCAGAATAGGTAATGTGAACACTCTTCCTCAATGTGACTGCAAATTCTGCTGTGTTTAGACAGCAAATTGAGGCAGCTGAGGCATCCTGGCACGATTAATTACTATTATTTCTTTGGGGAGGGAAGACATATTTGTTGGTGGCAACAGTGTTGGGAAAGAGGGCTGTCTGTTCTTGAATTACTCCAGCTAGATCCACTAGGATTAGCAGACCCTAGGGTTAAGGGGTCTGATTAAGGCATATGGAGGGGATCGGGCTCTGAGTATTGTTCAAAACAACTTTTGAGTTCCTAACATCTTGTCCGACACTTGTTTTGTCTTGCTATCTGACCTCACTCATTAGCCAAGCTATTCAGAGGACTTGGCCATAACTGAACTTCTATTTTGAAAATTCCCCAGTTAAATACGAATGAGCCCTCCCATCCACATGTGATGTGGATCCCATCCACAAGCCTCACAAGGAGGGGTAATTTTAAGTTTTCCTACAGGTGCATGCTACAAACTAGAACAAGGTAGTGCTTGCTGCTTTTTTTCTTTTTTAGTGTAGGTAGGCACAGGAAAGAGCATTTAGTGGTACAACAGTAAGGTGGATCTGATCTGTGATGAGTTACTGCAGTGACTTGATGTATGTATAGCTACTTTAAAAATTTGACATTAAAATGTAATTAGTAGTAATGGTAAGAGTAGCTCAATTTCATAAGCAACTCAATGCACTGTAAGTTATTCGATTCCAGTGAAAGTTTTAATATTGCTCTTTCTTTATTAAGAATATACTGATAAATCCTTATCCATTATTAACAACATACTGTATGAAAATTGCATGTTATATGACTCATGCCACCAATGAGCATCTGTGCATTTCCATAATGATAAATCATTCATAATATATTCATTTTGCCATTATGTATTATATGACCTATTCTGTGGCTCGTTTTGAAGTAAGAAGATTTTTAAATGTATAATTTTTTCATGGGCAAGCAATTCTGTTCATTTTTCACCCGTTCCTATGGTGTGCAGTGGGTTGTGCTGGCTTTGCTTTGTTGTGCTTTGGTTCTGGTGCACAATCCAAGGTGTATTTGCTTCTAGTATTATATGGGTCTAAGAAGATAGTCAAACCTTCAGTGCACTCAGTGTCCTGACATTGTATATGGATCATGGATGTAGGCCTGGTGTCCCTCTCATACTGACAATAGATATTCCAGTGATCAGTGGAACCGGTGAAGCTTGGTTTCCCATGACTTTTTGGTGGAAGAATAAAAGACAGTGTGTGTTCTCTGAGGTCCGGTAAGGACTAACCTTACTGTAGGATCCCTGCATGAGCAGAGTGATCTGTCCTCTCTTGCCATGCCTGTTACCATGAAGCACAATTTCAGTGAGATTTCTCCCTGCCAAATTCAACTGAACTTGGCTTCTAGACTTCAAAGTTATCAAGGGTGATTGGCAGGCACACACTTATGCACAGAGAAACAGATTTGCTCCATTTCATTAGGAAACCAATACTAAATCAGGAATGACTCTGCTGAAATACTGCAGGTATAAAGCCTCAACATCTGTACAATTACTGTGGGCACCATAATAATTTCTATCTTTATTAATGAGGCATTAGGTCAGCTTTTGGGATTTTGCAGAAGAATAAGGGAATTTATGATGAAAGCCCCCTTTTTTGCGTACTATAGTTTGGTAAGGAAAAACAACATTTATGAAACAGCCCTCTCTGATATGCAGAATCAGACCTTCGGTTTTCATCTGCATGTAGCTCTGAACTTTCCTGTTAGCTGGGTAGTAGTAAACAAAGGGCAAATGCATGCAAATATCAAAATACAAATAATCTTATTTTAAGGTTAACCCCTATGAAGCAGTCTGCAGTGTTAGAAGTATTTTCCCTCTTGATTAGCTGACTCCAGGATATGAATATGTAATGTCACCTATTAATAGGGTTTTTTTTTCTTTTTTCCCTGAGCTTTTGGAGCAGCAGAACAGCATGAGAGAAAGAAAACAATGAGAGGCTTGAATTATTATGGTAACAAGCTGAAAATGACTTTATCTTCTTGGTAAATAAGGTGTGAACAATAATTCCAGATTAGACACGTTCTTAAATTATAAATTTGTGTTAGTAATAAACATGTTTTCAATAACATTTGCTATATAAATAGATTCTTTTTTTACGAACTACTCTGCAGAGTGTAATACTGTACTTACCAATCTACTACAGTGTGTAGCAACTCTAGCCCATTTTTGTCTATTAAAAATTAAACCCTTTTACCATACATTATTAAAAGTGCTTTGGTTGGCTGCAAATCAAGAAAGACTTCATAAAGTCTTAGAGGAACAAGAAATCTGATTAAATCTAGAGTCCACAGGCAGCAATGGAAAGTGCAGGAGAAAAAAATACAATATTAAATTATGTCTTTAAAATTCCCTCAGGACTTTAAAAAATCATTAGCAGCTTTTATTCAAGTTAACTATTAACCAAGGGGACTCTTAATAGAATCATTATTCTCTGTTCCCCCTTCAGTTTGGAACCTGGGTTAGTTATAGATACAGATAACTTCATTCCTTGCTCTCCCCTTTTTCAGAGTGATTTTTTTCTAGAAATATTGTGCTCACTTAATAGTTCCCCTGTGCCTTGTATATAAACACTGAGGAGCATGAAGATTACAGGATTTATTAGCTGAATTGTGGATTGCAGGGTCTGATTTTCAATTTAGGAAAAAATGTAAGCAACTTAGGACAGGGAAGAAATTAAAAGGAAAACACCTATGTTTCTTGGAGGGAGAAAGAGGCTGCAAGCATTTTACTGACAAAGCTGGAGCAGCAGGTCCAGCTTATTTGAAATAAAGCTTCTGTCTCTCTCTTTTTCTAAATGTAGTGTTTTAAAGGAAAAAAGAGAGAAAAAATCTGTTCTTTTCATCCTTGCTGTTTTACAACAGTGATGCTAGACGGTATCCTGGAATGCAAAGTAGCATTTCACTGGGAAGTGCTGAACTTTGCAGGTGGTGGTGGAGGAGCTGACTGTGCCATCAACTGACCTTGAGCTGAGTGTTAGCCACGAGGTCTGTAACATATCTCGAGGTCTGTAACATATCTTTGCATTGTGGAAAAGTAGCAGGGAATGTAAAGCAGCACAGCCACCACCCTGGGGCCATGGTCCATGACTGGGAGTTATTTTTGCTGCTTGCGTAGAAATAATTAGGCACAATCCTAGCTCAGAAGGTCCCCATCCCACCACCATGAGCGTGGGGAGAGGCGGGGTGGATTTCTGCCTCACTTCAGGCATGCATCCCCCTGCATCAGGGTCAGGGCTGTGCTCACCTCTGACAAACCAGGCCACCAAGAGGCAGCTTGCCACTCCTTTCCAGCTCCAGAGGCCTGCTAGCTCCTGTTGCTGTTGCCCAAATAAGCTGGAGCCAGAAAAAGGTTTGACAGACTTCTCTGCTGTCGTCTCACCTGAAAGAAAGGAGGACCTGCCAGAAGCCAGGAAGCCACTGAGCAAACCTCCTGCTATGGCCACCTCACAGGTCAAGAGCTGGTCGGCTGGTTGAAGTAGGGCTTGGGAAGAGAGGTACCAACTTGACTGAAAACAGGCAAGATTAACAATGCAGACAATTGTCTGATCATTGCAGATTTTATGCAGATTTGTTTGAAACGCAGTACTAAATATTGCTTGAGGTAGCATGCTAGGCTAGCTGGACAGCTTGGCTGCTTTAGCACTGGAATTTTTATGTTCTTGTGAGAAAAGGATCACTCTTCACTGCTTTCTCTCTCTCTCAGCTTATTATTTTTTAAATTGTCTGTGCATCCCTGTTAATCTGAAATATAGAGGACAGATTCTTGTGAAGATCTGATCCCTGTGGTGTGGCCATGAGATCAGAAGGTTTCTAATGGGAATGGTAAGATGCAAGGAAGTACTGGCACCCATGCACTGCCTGTTCTGCAGCTCCTCTGTCGTACCTCAGGGCAGCTGAATGGGGAAAGCCCATGAAGAAATATAAAGAAAAGGCACTGAGAGGACAAATCTATCACCTGAATACAGGTTGGGACATACCATTTTCAAGTGAAAGAATCTAGAGAAAAAACCCCCTAGGATTACTCAAGTTTAATTGCTGTGCTGATTTGGGGCACATACATACTGAAACAGCTATGTGCAACCTTACTCTTTTTTGAAAGAGAACATTTCAAAACTGTTTCACAGTGTGTCCCGATTTTATGAGTAAAGAACATTTATTGATCCCGCTAGGAGTTACCAGTAGTGCCCAACATTTCTGGGGTGGGCTGGCAATGGCCTGGAAGAGTCGCTTTCTAACTCTTCATGTATTGGCTTGGGCATCAGATAAACATGTACTGGAGGAAGTTCTAATATGACACAGTTTGTCAAAATCCTTATCGGATGCCAAGTCAGTTCATTTGCTACTCAGTTCCCTGAACCTTGCACAAATTTTCTTAGAGGCAAAATGAAGTTTTAGTCCCGATAACAAAGAGCTCTGGTGGCAGTTGCTGCGTTGTAAGGGAAATGCTAGGAGCAATGAGTTGTGTGTGGTGCTTGTGAAGGAAGAGAGTAAGAGGCAGAAAGAGCAGAAGAGCAAACCTGAATAGTCTGTGCAGTGTCAATCCAAAGCTCTGTTCCTTGCTCTGTAAAGTGTAGGAACTAAGTAAATTTCAAGTTATAGGGCTGTAATTCCACTGCTGGATTGTGGTGACTGTATAAGGCCAGCTGAGCTTTGCTCTTATAGTTTATGATATCACCACAATCCCCTGGTGGATTTACAGCCCTGTAATTTTTTACAGTAGTGAGCTGTTTATTTTTCTATTTACAACAGTACATCACTGGAGATATTGATAACAGTCACCTAGTTCTATCAAATAGTTCCCTATACTCTTATATTTGTTTTTGTAGAAAAAATTAAAATCGTTCTTTAGGAGCAGGCTGCCAAAGGCTGGGGGGAGGGGGGGAAAAGCTCCTTTTCTGCCTCTCTTTGTCTCTTTAAAGACTGTTTAATTTAGCAGCTATTTGTCCAGACATAGGAGGGCATAATGACTATCAATTTCACATCTCTGTATGACAAACAGCTGTATGACTCCCACTTTCACATATTTTCTTTTCTCTTTCTTGCCCCCCTGCTGTATATTAATTTCTCAATTAAAGTTCATCTTACCAGGCTGTCACACAGGCTGTCGCCGTAATAGAAGGCTGAGGGGAGGTCAGTGTGGTACATCACAGGTGGACACCAGGCCTGAGCAAGAGGCAGATCTTGGGCTTGATCCCACCCTAACACCATGCCATGGATTTTGGTTCAGAACAGATGGACTTAACCGTTAATTTCATTAGTTATGAGTGTGGCAGGGAGGTAATCGCAGCACAAGGAGATGAGCACAGTAGGTAGCTAATTTAAGTGTCATGTGCTAGGCTGCTGTAGTGTCACAGCCGTATTCTGCTCCACAGGTAACTGTGCCAATTAGTGCAAATAAATAAATATAAACGTCTAACAATCATCTCAGCTGGACTGATTGTACCCCGAGCACTGAAAGCAGAGTCATCACAACTTGGCAGCTGTGCTGAGGAGCAACTTAGGAGAGTTAAAAGCATTTGAAATAGAGAGGTAATGGATACCCAGAAGCTTTTGATTTTGATGGAAGTAACAGACCTTGGCATTTAGAAAAACTCAGTGTCTCTACTAACATCTTTCAGTACAACTTTCAGTGATTTAACTACAGGTTAAAAGGTATGTCTGTGGCCAAGAAGAACCAAACCACTGTCTCCACACACAGACTAATGGGCATATAATAGACATGTCTGCAGGACTGTGATATTAGCTGAACGCAAATTATTGGAAAGGAGATTTATTATGAATACTGAGCTATCTCCAATTCTAATCCAGAAAATCACCAGTGCAGAGTCATAGGATCAGTCACATGTGGGGAAACTTTTGTTTCTTTTTGTTGTAAACAATAAGGTGCTGGATGTGACACATGATAATCATTCTGTCTTACTCTTCAGTCTGCAATGTGAAGAAATATGATAAAAAAAAATATCTGTCTTGGTATCTTCTTTGGCAATACTCAAGACAGAAAATTTGTTTAAGAAAAAAGCCCACGCACCCTCTTCCTTGATGCTATATCTACTGGTTTAGGTCATAAGTTGGTATTTTCAGAGTGTATTTTTAATTAAGCTATACCTAAACCCCTAAGTTGCCTAGATATTAACAAGTGGGTTTAGCTAGTGCCTTCCTAAGCACTGGTAAATGCAATACTGCAATTTCACGTGAAGCATTGTCAGGCTTTTGTGTGCTCTATCTAGGTTAGGCCATGGTAGTGCTTAAAGCAGCTCAACATTTTCTAAATTTTACTTATGTGCAGACCTTAATTATTGGTAAAATATCTAAATTAGGCTATTATGTTGTTTGGTTATCATTCTTCCTTTGGGCGTACAGTGCTGTATGCGAATAAAACAAAACATAAAAGCAACTCCAAAGGATTTATTCAGCACTGTTTCAATTTAACCACACGGGGGCATGAGATATTTATTTAAGAGAGCTTTTTTAGGCATATGATGGGAAATATATGATGGAAAGCCTTACTGGTAAACAGGGATAAGAATTGTCACTTGCTCTTTTAGCTCTTTGTTTGCAATCAAAAATAGTTGGCAAATTATTGTTGCAAATGACATTAAGCTAAAATATAATAACAAACAAAAATATAGTGTGGATAGGAAAGAATATCAAAACAGATTTTAAATATCCCCATTAGTTAACCTGGCCTCTAAATATATTTTTATGATGCTATTTTGGTTCCTCTGTAAACAAAGTCTGAAATCTTCCATATAGTCCTGCACATCTGACTTAAATAACCTGAACACTTAAATTAAATGAGGAGGCTGCTCTGAAATATAGCAACCTAGATCTGGAGTAAATCCATTTCATTAATTGCCTAGATGACATTAATTTTTGTCATTCACTTGCAAGATGAATAATATGCTCTATACATTTTGGCCCTGATCCAGCAAAGCATATAAAGTCATAGTTAATGACGTTAAGTGCTTGAGTAGTTCTCCTTGAGCACATGCCTTAAGCTGAGTACATATTGAAGTACATTCCAACACAGAGAAAGTGGCACAATCAAACCTTTAATTAGTTTTAAAATGGAATTCAAAATGCAATGCAATTCTTTGCACTTTACATTGAGAAAAACCGCATGCTTTGAGACTCCCTTGGGACAGAGATGACTAAACCTATTTATCCACTTTGGTTTCCAAAGGGAATGAATGCTCATTGTTTTCTGCTGCTGTTCTCCCCTAAATTTAGAAATTTATTTTGCTCAGTCAACTGGTTTGTTTACAGCAGAATATTGATATGAATATTTCCAAGTCTGTTATTTTATGGACTTTTTTATTTATAAGATAATTCATGCATTTTGTTGATATTTAAGAGGCTGGAATATTTTTACTTCTGCTTCTGTAATTTTAAATCAGAGCAAAAATGAGCAGCAGTAACACCATCTAAACAAGTGTTCACAGTATCTGAAACTTGTTTCTTTTCAAAATAAGCTGAAAATCAGGAATTTGTACTGCACATTCCTGATCCAAATACCTTATGCTCACACAGCTCAAAGGAACCATAAATTTAGGTCTTGTATTTTGAGCCATTGTGTGCTTTCCACTCTGCAGTCTTCTGGCATGTGCCTTTGGCATACTGATCTCTGTCCAAGCAAGATCGCTGCACACAGGTGAATTCTAAGTCATGGAGGGAACACTGTGCTCCTTTTCCTCTCAGCGAGGAGAAGCCGAGAAAAACATCTTTGAATTCAATCCATACTTCACCAAAACTTGGAGTACTTTGTCTTTGGTAGAAACCCGTCTTTGTGGTAAATAGATTTCTACAGGGAGTCTAAATAATGGCCAGAGTCATAGAAGGCACAGGCAAAACTATTTCTGAACATAATATAGTTGGTACAGCACAGCAGAATTCATTCTTGAACTAGCAGACTACATCGGTTAGGAACCTTTTCCTAAGCTACAAAACCTTCTTATTTCAGTGCCTAGGCTTAGATCCATTTTGTTTGCTCCAACAATTTAATCTTGACATCATGCATTTCTAAGTGCTCTGTGAAAGCTTGCCTGAAAATCCTTCAAAACAAATGCTAAAATAACTCGAGACTGTTGATCCACTTGTATAACAAAGAAACTCACATGTCCCTTGACTGTGCTTTCACTCAGAATTAAAACACAAGCATATGCAAGGAATTACGACAAGTAAACAGAGGATCGGTCCGTGTTGCAGCCTTACCCTGGCAAAATGCCCACTGACACTAAGTGTGCGTGTGCACTCTCTGTCACAAAACAAAGCCTGTAGTATGTTTGACTGCATTTCTTTTATGTTCCCTAGTATGTCTGTTCCTTGCTAACAATGAAGCACTTGAGTGTATTAATCTCTAAAGCTATCAGCTCATCTATATGCTTTCCAAAATGGATGAGGCAATGAACATGGTGTCAGATACCGTTTTCCGGTAAGTTTTTCTGATCCACTAATGCATCAAATATATTTGAATTTACTATTCATATAACTTTTTATGGAACACTATTAAGTCAATTTGGTTGATAACCACCGTAAACTTTTTAGTAAGTTATAGTACAATGAGGTCACTATTCCTGGATGTGGTTTGCTGTATCATACACTACTTGCTGATGCCATGACATCCTTGTATGAAGGAGGAGAGCACAGTTATTTGGTTTGGTTTGTTGCGTTTTGTTGTTTGTTTGTTTGTTTTTTTTAAAAAGATTGCTTTTTCTTAAATGGAAAACTGGTTAGAGCGAATGATTTAATATTGCTCTTCCTCAAAAGCAATGGAATCTTGGGAAAGGATAAAATGGCCCATCTAAGTTGGCTACCACCTTCCTGACTTCGTATTGTTTTTAAACAAAACATCTGACATTCTCCAGCTGGGTTGTTATTTTGTGCTTCTTGACAAAGGAATTCAAAATTTGCTGAAAAGCAAGCTGAATGGAAGAAGGATATTTTTATTATTTTTTTCTCCATAGACATCTGGAGCTTTCTTTCAAAGCTGATGTGATCTTTCATCTGGACAAGAAAGGCTTTGATCCAAACTCTGAGATCCCCCTATCTCCCAGTTAATTGGTGTTAGTGAGGTAGGTTTGACAGTCCCTAATGCAGTCTCTGGAATGCCTTACTGTGTTAAGACCTGTCTATTGTGGCTCAGTCAGCTCAAAGACATCAGCTTTCTCTCGTTTGAGTTCTGTCCCACTGGGGATGGTTACAGGTTTTATTTGCTTTTGTTATTTTCTCTTGTAAAACCATTGAATGCCAACGAAGAAAAACACTTTTGAAACTGAGCAAAAACAATCTCTTACAGACATTCCTGTAAGCTTTGGTTTTCACAAAAACCTCACAGATAAGAGAGGGAGAACGGGGGATTGCATTAAAAATTGAGCTCTTCATTTTCTAAGATCTTACCCACTTTTGGGGGTGATCATATCTGTTTTCCTGTAATATATTTATTAATTGAAGAAATAGAAGCAAGTATCTTTGCTCCTACCATGTGTGTATCATTTATACACTGTGCATATTAAAGTATTAGTCTCTTAAAAAATGCTCATTTTTAAATCCAAATAGTGTGATTAATTTAAACAAAATCTGTGCCTGTCCTTCATAGTAGGACACAGCAGAATAGAGGAAGTCTTTGTCTTCTCCACTGTGCAGTGGCTGGCATCGAGGGTAGTAATTTGGCAGAGATCTTCCTGCGTGGGGCTTTTTCTCAAGCTCCTGTGCTAACGTAGACTGTACACAGCGAACAAACAGAGCCCTCACAGTTACACTATCATCAGAATGAGAGACGAGACAGGAAAGAAGTACATAAAAGTAATTTCCTTTTCTGCTTTGGGAGCACTGCAAAAACCCTTGTCACTTCCCCATCAGGGCACACTGCAGCTCCGCATTCCCATACCTAGACTTCAAGGAATAGTACACCTGAAGACCAAAAAGCATATAGCACTTACAGTTTTCTGGGTGAGTAGTCCAAGTTGCTATAGCTGAAAAACTTGAAGCTTTGTAATCCATCCCTTTTCCAATGGAACTAATCACTTTTTTTCTCTCATATAGTCCAACAATTACAATTATCCAGTTAAACTTCATATTTTAAAAATCATGTGCCTAAAAACATATCAGTTTTTTCCTACAACAGTGATTTAGTCTCATAAAATACATTGCGCTTTTGCTTAGACCTGCCCACTTCTTTATCTTTACAACTACAACAAAGCTACAGCTTCACCAGAAAATGCAATCATTTTATTAGTCTGTGAGATGGTGGGAGTCAACACCTCCTGATGGGGAAACACAGGTGAAAAGGATTCTTGAGTAGGTGGTTCGATTAGATACTATCAGAACATGCAGCTGTCATATTCCTGAGGATCTGTAGGCAATGATGATTTGCCAGCTATTCTTTAAAGTGCAGGAAACAATGCAATAGACAACAACTCTTACCATTTATGTATTATGCTGAGCTGTTGCAGTATTGCTTTGGCTGCTGGCAGACAGTTCCACTAACGAAAAGCTGTCGACCAGTTCCATTACTGAGAAGTTTCTGACTCCATATTAACTCAACATTACAGAACTACCTTTTGGAAAGCATGTAGGATCTTTGTTGTGTGTTTATTGTCTATTAAGCTAGGGGGTAAGCTTACTCATGGCCCTGACATCTGATCGTGAGGGCATATGTGAATTTCAATACTGATAATATTAAAAATGAAAGTAGATTCCTTGGCCACTAGACATAAAAAAACACAAAGCAAAAATCATTATTAGCCGATATGTTTGAGAAACTATGTGACAGCTATAACCCCACAGCTGTTATTGATCTTGGCAGTTAGAGGTTTAATATTGATTAGAAACTGATATACCACTGACATACACATATCCATTTCTCTCAGGATATATGCCTCATCTTTTTTCTCTAGGTTCATCTCCAGAGCAAAGATCTCAGAGTTCAATGAGCTACTCAATAGCAAGTTCTGCATCCCACAGCTTTTCTTTAGTGCAGCCTCTTCCAAAAAGTTGATGGAAAGGCAGCGCCTTTGCACTACAGTCAACATATATACCTGCAGAGTATAATGTTTGACCATAAGGAGGAAGCTCAGGTTTGGGGGACAAAAGGAAGAAAATTTAAATGAAGATGTAAAAATCATTTTTCAAGGTGGAAAAAACCCTCCACCCACCATTGTAAATAATAAGAAGAGAAGCCAGCATGTAAATGGAGACACTGACTTACAATTGCTTTTGCTAATCAGGGCCAAGATAAAATATTGTTAAAAGAGCTAGTCCTCTGCTCATCAAGGAAGAGATATTTAGGGATCAAAACTCTTCTCACCACTAATGCTGGCATGCCCAAGTTTAAACTGTGACAAATACATCAGTGAACATTGAGATTGTTCAACTGTGGGTGACTTGCAGGTGTTGAGGGATGGGGAGAGACACATAAATCCATTGGCTAAATGCCTGGGTGAGAAGGTCAGTTAGCTCATGCTGAGATCCGTGGTTCTGTGCCTGAAGCAGCTTGGAGAGCTTGGCCTGCCCTGGTCTGATCCAATGCCTACATTGAGACCTTCTGCCTCCTGTGGGATCTGCCTTCTGGTTTCTCTGTATGTGAGATTTGCAGCCTCCAAGCTGCCATTTACGTGCTGTTCCAAGGGCTTCCTGGCTTTTAGAAACAGCCTCGGACTACCATTTTTACCAGTCACAGTTGCAGAAATTAAGGACTTGAGGATCTTTACTCTAGTTCTCCAGTTGTGAGTAGCTGCTCTAGAGTCTGAAGAAGAAAACATACATAACCAAGTGCATTAAGCAGCTACCATCACTGCTAGGCCAATCACTGATTGCCACTCATTTTGGACTGGGGATTTTGTTTGTTCAACTGTTTTTAAAGGGTGCAGTGATTTATCTTTAGCACAGCAGTGTTTAATTTTTCCATTGGCTGACTTCTTTGGGGAAGTGTAACGAATGTAGTTATCATTCTCTGGCATCCCGAGACAAGCGCCTGGCTGTTTCCTTATCACTATTGGAACCTGAGATCAATGGGAAATTTGGGCCAGTTGTTAAGTTACATACATAAGCTCAAAATCTCCTACATGAGCTTAGGGTTTTCCACATGTTTAAGCACCTAGGGTTGATTCAAAGTGACTTTGATGGAATAACCAGGCTTTATACATTAGGCATGAAAGGCATTTGAATAAATTCCAGTTCAGTATTTAGGTCTGGCATTTTCAAGATTTACTCCTAGCTTACTTCCTTTCAAGAAAATTGGGACTGTGTTTTATCCAGCTTTTCAAGCATTTCCAGAGAAATACCTTTGGAGAAAAGAAATCTGGCTAAAGAATGTACTTGCTTTCTTTACTTATTCACAGTTTCAGCAACCAAACCCAAGACAGCTTTTTATTTTTAACCTCTTCAGGGCTGGATATGTCAGAAAGTTCAGTCACAGCCCAGAGTTTCATTTACTTCTCTCTAACATTTTTTACTGGCATAGATGTAATCTCAACAGAGTATCTGGGGAGACCGACATGCAGAGGGAAGTAACATCTATTGTTTACTTGTACTATATGTTGTGATAATCTGTGAAGCCCTAATGGAGTTGTAACTCTGAACATGCTGATCAGAAGCATTAGGGAAATTAACATAAAGCTCTATTAATGGCTTAAGGGAATCTGACTAAACAAACAAGGCCACACTGAGCAATAAATGTGAGTCTCAGACTGCATGACTTTCCTCATAACTACTCTAATTAATTGCTACAAAAGATTAATTTTATAATAGAGCATGGATATCAAAGGGAATAGCTTAGTAATTTAAGTGTTATGTGTCTCCCTGGGAGATGCAGGTTCAGTTCCTCATGCAGCTGTTGTCAGCTTTCCAAAATATAATAGCTTAAATGAATTTCTGTATTTTACTGCTAGAGTTTCTATGGAATAAAGACCTATTCTATGCAATAGAAAAAAGTCAGTGGCAGGGTTGCTGTTTCAGTGGAAGCAGAAGTATGTCCACAAACATTAAAACCAAATTCTGCCTTGAAACTATCTTCACATTTTCTCATGCGTTTAAAAACACATCGTCACACACAAAATACCCTTGCCAAACCCTGCTTTCCAGCTATACGTGGTGACATGAGCATGAGCTCTGTACAACTCCTTTACAAACTCACAAGTTGGATGTATAATTAGAGGAAACTGATTACAATGCTTTCTGAATCAAGATGTGGCAGAACTGTGGTGTGTGTGTGCTTGGAAATGCAGCGGAGCAGGATCCTAGCTAGGCTAATAAAATTCCTTGTGAAATGTGTTAGAGGAGATGACTGTAATAGACTGCCTTTGCACAACCTCTCCTTTGGTTACTAGTTCAATTCTGCCCTGGTCCAGAAAAGAAAGGTGGGCTGGGGTTCCCTGGAGGAGTCTGAACCCATTGAGCACTTTCTCTTTGGACTGAACCAAAGGACTTCCACAACACTTTTTTTTACATGCTGCATTGCTGCTCATATCAACCTGGATATAGGGGTCCAAACTGGAACTTTCAGGTTAGAGGACAGAGCAGTTTTCTGAGGGCTCAGGCACATGGGATGGGACTCGTACCAGGTAACACTGTTTGCTTCCAGTCTATTTGTCTGTCTGAGGTGATTGACTTGGCTCCCTTTGTAATCAGGAGAGAAAAATATGCACTTTTCAGGTGTAATTCCTCTGACTTCAAGACTTGCAATTTAGGAGAAGGTGTTTGGCACCTGGACTCTCTCAGCAGAAACTCTACTTTTGGTATATGAATCCCAATGGCAATCATTCTGTTGCTTTAAATAGTTGCCAATATTGCCTTTCAGTGCCACAACTGAGCCAGTGGTATCTACATAAATAGTTTTAGCGACAGCAAATATAAGACAACATGACTTTGATTAGTCCCAGTGAAGGGGGTGAAGCCAAGTCACATGATTTTATATTTGCAAGGCCACGCACATAGGAAGTGTGCTGACAGCTCAGCTGATGTGCGATACCCTAACTGTACATCTGAGCCCAAAGGGTCATCAGCCAGGCTTGTTAATCACTTCAGTGAAGAACTGTCAAGCAGTATAATGTCCCTCTACTTGTAGATCTTGGCTGAAGCTTTTCTTATTTGGTGGCTGGCCTGATCTTTCCTCTCCAAAAACTTGTGAATGGAATCCAATAATTATTCTTGGTTTATTTTGACAAGTGTTTCCATTGCTTCCCCCTCACTTAATATTTATCTACATGAGCCAAGTTGGAGGCTTATGTTTTAAAGAAAATGAATGGTAAAATAAGGCTCTGCATTCAGAATTAGGAACCTAACTAGGTGACCTGATTTTCAAAAATGCTAATTGTCCAGAAAAGGCTTCCAGTTCTAGAGACCATTAAAAAAAATTTAGCTTTATAACTATTATTACAATTATTATTTATGGTATGCATTGCAGTAGTACCCTGTCAACGGACAAAGACCCATTGTGCAAGGCACCGTATGACCACAGAGATGAGAGTTACATGGATTAAAATTCCAACTGCCTGTTCCATGGTGGAAACAAACTCAGAATATGCACACATCACACAGCCACCCCCCACTTTGGAAAATGTCTGTAAGCTATTCAGATGTCCTGCTTTTAAAATGAGTCAGGCAACCAGTAGCCTTCACAGGGCAGAAGAGCCAAGAAGCTCTATCCGGTCCACCCCATCATTTCTGAGACCCCTCTGGACACTGGTTAGAGTAATCTCTGCTGCTCTCCATCCGTGGGCATGTCACACAGTCGCTCAGTATAAGCCCAGCCAGCTTTCTCCATGCAGCACTAATGGCTTTGGCCGAAGTGACAGGTCCTCTTATTTGTGCCTGTTTCTGTGCCTTTCATGCCTGATCAAAAATGTTTACAAAGGTGCAGTCAGGTTATGAAGGTAGGGGGAGCAGAAGAAACAAAATCCAGTTTTGTTTGGAAACAGTTTCAGAGCTTAATTGGTAAGGAGGGGGGTGGGAAGGGGGGCTGAACAGGTGGTGTATTATTCTGCCAGGGATCTTCAAAAGAGAGGGAGTGCGTATTGTTGGTTTGCTGCAGAATGAAAAATGAGAAGTTCAACAGTACCTGGATACTTAAGAGCAGGTGAGCTGCCGAAGTAAGGTCAGAGTTATACATACATATACACTCAAAAAAAATCTGCATAGGAGAAAAATAAATTTTCCTTTTTGCCCACAACGGGACAGATCCCAGCTCTGCATCGCAGATTTACATGGTTTCATATTCATTACATTAGCAGTAGCCACATTTAGCAGTGATTCCCAAAGGGGCAGGAAAATTATGGCCTCGAAGAAAGCTGCCACATTTCAAACTCTCCAGCTGTGCCTTGCCACCATTGCTACATTCCACTGCCAAATGCAGTAATTTATGAATTTGTCTTTTTTATCTGCAAAAAATGTTAATTTACAGAATGAAGAGAAGAATTGGAAAAAGAGTAACATGCTTAGAAAAGGAATGCCTGCATTTTCTTTTAACTGCTTTGTAACTATTTCCCTGATGCTGTAAATGTTATTTGTGTTCATAAGATCATTATAATTTTGCATTAGATGCTTAAAAGAAAGCAGGGGTGCCAGCAAATAGAGCATCCCAGCTTAGAAAATATTCTAAAGAGATGGTAGCCCAGCAAGACTACTACAGAGTTTGAGTAAATAGAGAATGAATTATGAATAGTAATGATTTTTTTGGTTTATTTAAGTACTGAGTATGTGCCATAAAAGAATAATAGATATCGCAGTTGTTTCAAAAAAGCTATTTTATGTTGCACTGGATGGAAATCTGTACGTATACATCTGTTCCAGCAGGTCAAACTAGGATCCATACTTTTTTTTTTTTGTGAAATTACTAGAGTTAAGCCAATTCCTTGGAAGTTCTCTGACACCAAAAGGGAAGAAGAGTTTTTTCCATGTTAAGTATTTGTCCCTCCCTCAGCATTGTGACTGAAAGCAACATTCAGAGCTGTCTATGGGGCCACTGAAAAAGTCGACTTCTGCAGACTGAAAAACATGTGTGTAATAGTCATAGTCGTGGTTTGATTCTGTTTCGCAGTGTTTCTGTTTTCAGTAAAAGGGAAACAAACTACAGTGCATACAGTTTTGGTTTTTATGGAGTTTCCTAAGGTAGGAGATTATAAGCACAGCTTCCCATAAAAGTGCCTGTACTTTGCCAGACACCAGCTTCACAGAGTCCAAGAGCAGCTCTGCCAAGGCTTTCTTACATTACAGGTTAATAAGTAAGTTCAGCGCTATCACTGAGGTGCAGAATAAACCCTTTCTAATTCAAAGAGGTATGCTACTGTAGTGTTGAAAGGAATGAAGGAACGAAAATCCTGCTCAAGTGAGAGTAGTTCACATCTAGGAATATGTGCCAGCAGATCAGCAGGTAGAGCTGTATTAAAACCTTTACGTGCTCCTTTGTGAAATCAGGCATTTATAATGTTGACTAATTCTGGTATCTTCCCCCTGGTGCTCAATGATTCCTAATTTTATGGGCTACTTAATGAAGCAAAATCCTCCATTAGTTTTTAAAATGTCTCTACATTTTAAGGCCTGGTGCTGTCTTTTCAAAATGATGCCTGCCTGGACCAAAGGCTTTCACTCTGTTGACAACGAAGGCAAGGAACTCATAGAAGGAAATTCTCATCTCAGACCTCCAGGAAGAAAAGGTACGTGTTGCACCTTGCTGGTGGAAAGGAAACTGTATGGGGTGAAAAAATAGCTCTTTGTGGAGACTCTGCCCATCCTGTTCTGCACAAAGGCAATGCAGGTTAACAGCGAGAAGAGACAGGATCCTTCCTGTGATCTCTGTCCTGACACCCCAGCCCCTGGGTTGAGAGGAGCCAGCATGCTGTCTCTGCTGCTTAGCAAGCAGGTGGCATCTATGAGCAAGGACCTCAAGTGCCTTTGTGGACAGGCAGAAGGTGTTTTGTTGTGAGTCAAGGGGAAGGCTGGCATTGTGGCCTCACAGGGCTTAGTCAACACTGAATTCTCTAAATATCTCCTAGGTTCCCTGTCCAGTAACGAAGGGAACAAAACAGATGTGGTTTTGTGTCCTCCCTCAGCAAGTCATTCCAGCACCTCATTGATCCTTCTTGTTGAACATGTTTCCCTTTATTTCACATCAGGGTTTCTTCTGTTCGCTTTGTGTTATTCCTTTTCCTTGCTCCCGTACTGAAAATAACGATCTCCTGGCCTTCCAAGTTTGTTCACTGCTAGTATTTAGGGACTGTGAACCAAAGTCTACTTAAAGTCTTTCATAACGCGCCTGATTTTGGTCACGGTATGTAGGATTTGCACCAGTGTAAATGAAATCAGTACATGACCCATGACAGCTGCTCCTTAGTGGTCTTTTCTCTAGGCTGTGTAAATTAATTTTTCTTGAGTCTCCTCTCAGGATAGCATAAATTATGGGGCAAAAGCCTGTAATTCACTGCTAGGAAAGCAGCAGTAACTCCCGCTCTACCACTTTCCTGCCAAAATTATGGGAGAATAGCTGGTGATCTCAGCTCACATTTGCATGGCATGAACAAGAACAAGACAGAAAAATGATGGCTTGGGTGGCACAAAAGGCATGTACCCATCGTTGCCACTGCCTTTCTTCCAAGGTGGGGAAATGCATTGGAGAGCAAAAGAGGCATTGTCTGTGCACTCTTGCTTCTTGGTCCCTTAATGTGTGAAGGGAAGAATATTAATGTCACATAGAAATTGTGTGCTGATGATTGCACGAAATATTGTACTCGATGTTCCTGGTTGCTGAAATTACATCATCAAGGCTTTTTCTCCTTCTCCTTCTTTGATTCAAGAGTTCTCTGTGTAAATATTAACTATAGTATCAAGAGGCAGAGGAGAGTTTCAAGAGACCTGGCCATCTGATGTCAAACCTTTAAGTCATAACGTTTCTTCTTACACTGTGTTCTAAAGGGTATGCCTGCACTCGCCTCACACTCTTGATGCCTGGTGGAAGCCTAAAAATCCACAGGGCTCGTCTTGTGGACTTGTAGACTGCTCAGCAGCCATGCATCAGCCGCCCCCTCAGAAGAGCTGAAGTGGCTCAGGTGTCAAAGAGCAGAGCTTGAGAGACAAGAAGCCCTGCAAACCCCCTACCTATTTCACAGCAGCAGTGTCACTCCATAGGTTGCTGAATGAGGTGGCAAAAGTGAAGAAGGTGGCAGATGACTGTGTTGGCTGATGTGCTGCCTGTTGTGTTGAAGTCAGACCAACACAGCTGGCTGAAGATGCTCCTGGCTTCTAGCACAAATCCAGCAATTCCTTGCATTATGCAGGTGGAGGTTACAGCAGCCTGGATTTTCCAGTTGTTTTGGCAACTGCTCTGATCCATTTCTATTTGGTAATGTATCGTTACGCTTTTGAAATACATTTAGTCTTCTTTATTGGATTCCCAATGTAAAAGTATTATTATAAGACCCCTTATATTTGGTGACAACTGAAGGTTTTCATGTTGAGATTCAGCCCTTACTCTGCTGAACTGTGAGAGTGAGTTACTACCTTGTAAGTGACTCACAGGTATTTATTATCCTGTGTATAAAGGTTAGGTTTTAACGTTCTGTGTGATATATGGACATGGCTCAAGATCAGGCAGTCTTGAATGATAGATCTTAAATTATGATTCAGTGGAAGAGGAAAGAAATGAGAAATCACAACTTTTGTTAAACAAGCCTGAAAAAACACTTGCACATATGTGAGCTGGTGGTGGAAACCCGCCAATTCCAGAGGCTGGTTTGCTAAGCCGTAGTATTGTGGCTCATGGACCCCAGCTCAGAGAACTGAAAAGACATTTTTAAAAGCCAGATTCATATCTATGCTTGCTTTCTGCTAAAGTCTCTTGCAGTGGAAAGATGCAGTGTTAATAGATAGCAGGGCAGACAGCAGACCCTAACAGGAGAATCCCTAAATAACTTTCTGACTGTGTCTTGGCATTCCCGTGTCTGCAGGGGGTCTCTAGGTGACTTTACCTACACCTATGCAACAGAGTTGTCCTCAAGCATCTTGGTGTGCCTTGCTTTTAGGCATGGTTCTGTTGCGTGTGTCAGTAACTGGGGTGCCGTTGGGAGTCTTCCTGAAAATGCACACCCTGTGGTACAATTTTCAAGAAATGCTCAGATCCCGGGCCACGATTCAGAAGGATGTTGGGGTGGCAGAAGGGCAGCAGTGGCACTTCTCCGCTCTCCTCTTCCTGCTTTCCCGTGGGAGACAGGGCAGTGGTTACAAGAGGTGCACGAGAAGTGTGGCTTTCAAGGGTAGAGGCAGGACTAGAGCATAACACATCTCTGGTACTCTACCAGGTTGGCAGTCCAGGACGCTGTAAGGATAAAAAAGGTGACAACGGCTCAAAGCTGCCTTCTTGTCTTTCCCCCTGAGCTGTTCTAAGACAGAGTTTCATGCAACTGAAGACTGGGCAACAGGCAGGCCTTATCCTTTTAAAATATTTTACACAACCAACCTACTTCACCCTCAAAAGGCTCTAGAAATATAAGGAATTTTATGTGGTTTTGTATCTGACGAGCAGTACATCCAGAATTCTGCTATTCTATACATCAGTTTTTGATGTTGGCGTCAATTAGCTCAAGACCTGCTCAGTAAGTTGCAGGTTTGGGTGTCCGCACCAACATGCCCTGGCTTTGTTCAGAAATTAAAGACCTAAGAGATACTGGTTACAAATAGCTGTTGTGGGTTTGACTATCTGGAATAAAACGTGGAACTGGAGGAGAATGTAATCCATGAGCTGTTTGAACCTGCAGCTTTTTGTGTCCTCATGTCTTTTGTTACCTGGGAACAGGAACGTTATGTGGTTATTTATGCCAGGGCAGTGATAAAGTACAGAAGCGCATAATAGATCTAAGCTTGGGCAAAATTTTGCTGAATTTGGGAGCTGGGGCTTAGGTGGGAGACTGAGTGGCAATGATTTTAGTGACTTTCAGCTCATAATGTATGTTTCTGCCACTGCACTTTCTCTGTCCTTTCAGTAGCAGTGGGGTTAGTCTGCATTCATACTGCCATGTGGGAGAATAGTGTTTCATGCAATTCTGTCTACTGTTGGGAAAGTATATTCTTTAGAAAAATAATAAGGTAATTAAATGTGGGATCAGCATTTGACTGGAATAGTCCAAGACCTGTTATTCTTATTAATAGAAAAAATCCTACTTACTCTGTCATGCATATGGAAATATGCCTTTCTTTTAAACTGGAGAAGGAAATTACAGTAATGATACTGATTATTTAGACAGGGAAATGTTAGCTGCTTATAGAAAATGGAGGCTTCCTGTCCTTTTCACTTTGGATACATTTTACAGATGTGGCCCTTGTTGATTTTAGTCTCAAATATTATTATTTAGATTTGATTTATGGTTATGATACTTCTGAGACAGTAAAAAAATCAGAACTGAAAGTTATTAAAAAGTAATTTCTTACTGGTCCTTAAATAAAATAATTTTTTTTTGTAAGTAACATAGAAATTATATATATCGTAAGAATTACTTTTTTCCAGTTGGCTAAGTTACCTTTTTATAGCTATGACTGCTGTATACTGTTTCAAATCAGTGTCTTCATCTAAATAGACATTTCTTACATCTCATCATTATCTAGCTGACTTAGGTCAAATTCTTCATTTTGACTAAGTGAATAATTGTGTTTTAGATTGATGATTGTGCACCCAGTGTACAAAAAACCTCTACTGTTTCTCCCAAATCAGTCTGAGAATTCGAAATAAGAAAGTGTTCAAAATAGCCCCAGAATGTCAAAATCAGACTACATTCGGTGAAAACAAAACATGGGCATTCCTGAGTCCCGACATTTTTATTTTTCTTTTAAATCAAATGGAATCAATTTTTTTTTTTCTGAATCCACTTGAATGGCATCTTCCAAATCTTATTTAGCATTTCATCAGAGCTGTAGTGTGGATTTCCATGAGTGAGGCCATACCTGTCATTATATACTGGAGGCATCTGACTCCCTCGATGCCGATCATTAGATGGGGAGGTTGCACAGGAAAGATAAATTAGTAAAGGAGTCCAGCCTACAGAGAGAAGTAGGAATATGGAAAACCCAAATGACAACTCAGATCAAGCATTGTAGCAATCAGCTAAGCCCCCATTAATTTAAACTGATCCAAAATAACATATTATCTTTTGATTGGAAAAAAACAACCCTACAACATTCCATGTAAACTCCTTTTGCCAAATTACACACTTTGCTTGCATTTTCCTTTCAAAATGTTGCTGAAATTAAAAAAAAAAAAAAAAAAGACCTAATTGCTATCTTTCTTCTCCCAGATTCCAAGTGAATGGATAACACTCATTCACTTCTAGTAGCAACTTTATGGCCCTGATCTGATGGTCCTGAATTTCTTAAAAAAAGTAATCCATATAGCTACACTGACAGCTCTATTTAGTCTATAAAAGTTAGTGAACATATATACTCTGCCTAGATTTACGAGAGGTCAAAAAGCCCCAAGTAGCTAAGATTTCTGTGCTTATGAGTGGTGGAACATAGTGCGGCCGTAGGCAGCCGGCTGTGTCAGGGCCAGCCTGGCTGGTGTCTGTCTGTATGGGCTTGGGCCAGCATTGCACCAAGCAGATCTTACACCAGAGGTGGTCTTTGCTTGGCATAGGGCACTGAGGGCTGGGAAATGCCCTTCCGCCCCTGCTGCTAACCCTAGTCCTATTGCAGAACCTGCCTCATTATTTATTCATTGGCATCAAAAGTGTTCCTCTGCAGTGTGAAATGCATAATGGAGACAGCCTGAAAAGTAAATAGCTTTCTGCACTTGCTGGTATGCCTAGGCAACATCATTAGGTCATGTTTAAAGAATTTGTTCATTGCAATCTATTATGTAAAGCAGAGAAATGTTTGAGTCAGCTGGTTATAAAGGGTTTTGGAGTCATCAGAAATATATTCTCTCTTCATTATTATTCACAGAAACTAAAAATTATTTTGAAAAAACCCGACCAAAATAATTCAAAATGAATTGCAGCTCTTTTATAGAAGCCAAGCTTCCAGAAACCTTTTTTTTCTTCCATGTGTCTCAGGTTTTAAGACTGTTGCATTAACTGAGAAATGAAATCCCAAGCCTTAGCTGTGCTCTCATTTTATTAGTGTCATACAGTGATAATCTCACAAGGACCCTAATAAGTACATGAGAAAAAAAAATCAGCTAAATGGGGGATCTGAAAATGTTCTAGCCCAGTGCTATTACATAGGTCTTACTCTTTTTTTCTGCCTGTTCTGTAATAGAATGTTTTGCAAATTCTTCTCTCAGCAGGTTTTGAACATGAACTTGCATTACTATTCTTACAAAATAATAAACAGCTTTGGGCTATAAAATCTCTCAAATTGTTTTTCACAGAAGGGATTTGCATGCTGACTCATTCCTACTATATTTATAACCTATTGCCAAACCACTGCAACTGCAGGATTTCTAATAAAGCTATGGAAATTACATGCATTGGGATGGGAGTTGAATACATTTACATTTGTAGTATTTTACCATTTCAAAATTTATGGCAGATTACCTTGTTTGTGCATGTCTGGACTTTAATGGTTATTTTTTATAGCAGAAAATAGTAGTTTATGGTGGTATTCCCAGTAGAAGGTTTTTTATGAATCCACCATATGGAGTATTACATAAAACTAAACTTGTATCAGCAGTGATTTTATGTAAAGTAAGACAGTGAACATTACCAAGAATTAGTGATTACAGAAAATGTCAGAAAACTTGAAATTTTATGAATGTGATTTTTTTCCCCCAATTATTTTTAATCTACATTAATAGCAGTCCAATTCTCTGCTTTTTTGTGCAGGAAAAACCTTCATTGTCTGCAACAAATCTAGGGCATGTCGAGCAAATAACATTTACTGCAGCTGACCTCTCCCCACCACCTCCCTTTAAGGTACCTTTCATGGAGTTGTGATGTTTGACACAACAGGGAGATGTGGTGATTTTTGCAGGAGAAGACTAAGAAAATCTGGAAAGTCTTCCCTTTTTTTCAAACACACATCTCTGTCAGTTCTATATTGTAATCACAGCTACTTTCTTCAGTGTGGTAGGAGACGGTCTTTTACCAGTGCCTTCCTATAAATGGAAGGAATAGACTTCTGCTAGCGAGAATTGCAGACAGGAAAAGTATCAGAATTCCGTAGGAGAACATGAAGATGAGCAAGGCTATTCTCATGGAAATATGTATTTGCCTAAGCATTGACATCAGGAGACTCTATACAGCTTTCTCAAAGAGCACCTCGTGGAATTTGGAGTCATTCAGCCAGCAAAAAGAAATGTGCCATGAAAAGTAGGTAACCAGTCACACCGAGAGAGCAGCAGATGGTGCATCCGTGAAGCAATTGTCACCGCCAAGAGCCTGGCATGTTCTGCAGGCTGAAATGTATCTGCCTCATTAATGAAGTAAGCACTTGGGTAGGGAATGTCTATGACAATCTATATATGCTTGCGAATAAGTTGTGAACAGGGTGTGAGGTTTATATCTGGGATTTAAAGAAGAAGATGGAAAGAGGATAGGAGGAAGAGCCAGCTGTAGATATCTAATCCTGCTTCTTTTGCTGGTCCCAGTCCTGGCAGAAACTCCTGGGCAGCTCAAAGCAGGTTTTGACCCCAAGGCACATTGCATTAGGCGTGGTGACCCAGGTAACCTCTGCTTCTCTACACTTTCCCAATCCCCATATGGCAGCTCACTCATTACACCAAACTGCTTTAGGAAGGAGGGCATAAGGCCAGCTCTTCCTAGTGGGGGAAATTCACACCTAAAGGGAACTGTGAGTTTTCTAGCAGTAAAAAAGGGCAAAATCTTAAAGAACAATCCAGCCTGGATAGGACTGTATAACCTTTTCTGTAGAGTGGCACTGAAAGCTACCGTATGGGTTTGCTATATAGCTTTAGGGTAATTCATGTGAACAGTGCAGTTTCCTCTTCTTGCTCCTTTCCCCACAGAAATCCTTCTTGCTTGATAGAATCTTGAAATCAGAGAGGATTTCAGATCAGGCTGGCACGTGTGTATGTAGATATATCCTGGGTGGCTGTCAACTTTGGAAACATTTCAAGGCTGAGCAGGGCCATTTTATCATCTTGTCTGACTTTTTTAGAAGCCTGGTGCCTTTAAAACTTCCTGCTTATACTTATGGAAAGAATTCTGTGTGAGAGAGAGCTCACCCAGCCCTTCACCCTGGGAGAAATCCTCAGCTAGAGTATGGGCTCAGAGACACAGGGTGCTACCGTCACTGTTCCCACCAGCCGAGATGCTGCCTCTTGGCCTCTCTACTTTCGTGACTCACACTCTCTTTGCTTTTTCATTAGCTGATGTATCATAGTCTTACAGCTGTCTTCTCTTGATCTAAATTGCACACTAATACTGTACATTATTGATTAAATGAGTCTACAAATGTCTTTTTAATACTGTATGGGTTGATCAGTCTTCTCAGTTAATGTACAGCACCTCCAGTGGGCTTTAAACCTAGTGAAGCAGCTTTTTACCACATCTTACTGGGAAAGAAAAGTACGCATGAGAGGTTGTCCTCACACACATGCTGAGGTATGTGTTTTGGCAGTGGGGAGTTAGTAATGATTTCACTTGATATGCTAAAAAGCTCCCTGTGTTCACAAGTCTGGATTTTGATAATCACAATTGCTGATCTAACTCTTTGCAACTAAAACAATTCATGGGACTTTGCTGTTATGTACTCCAGTGGCAAAGCTGCACTGTAATAGTTGAGCTAGTTTAGCAATTAATTTTGCTTTTTCTGTGAGCTTTTTTGGAGGAGAAGTTTCAAAGCTTTTCTTAAACTTTTTTTTTTTTATTTCTTTTTCCTTCTTAAAAATGTTTATATACACTGAACTTAATAACTAAGTTTCCCAGGTATGACATGTGATGGTAAAAATAGTAGTATTCTGTCTGTTTCAAGTGATTATTTGCATTATAAACATATAATATAAACGGCATTCAGGAATTACTCTAGTTTCTGTCTCAACTACTTAATTATTCTAATTTTCCTTTTGCTTTCATTTCATAAATCTTATTTCCTTTCTGTCACCTTCCATGATTCAATCTATATGTAAGTATTGGCCCATTTGTAACATAGTAGGGAAAACATGTTTGTGTTTTTGGGTAGGTGTGATGTTTATCTGGTTTCATAGAATTATAGAAAATTGGGCTGAAAGGGCCTGGAGACATCACCTAAATCTACCCCAATCTATTTTAAACAAGGGGACAAAAATGAGGTTTTATATGCACATATTTCCTGAAATACGAACTTTACCTCAGATTTGCATGCCTAAGGCATTGCAGAAATAAAAGCAGCTCTAGTTCAAAGGAAGAGGGCTTGTGCAGGTAATTGTTATTTCTGTGTGTGCTGCTCATGATGGGCTTGGCCACAGAGGCACAGCCAAAATCAACCCAAAGCATTTACCCTCCTTTGTCATTATTCAGATGGACATCTTGCATTACCAACGGGAAAAAAACAAACAAACCTCTAAACAAATTGGGTCAGTATGGGTACATTTAGTCAGTACAAAGCATTGAAAGGCAATTAAATGGTTTCAATTTTTAAATGATTACGCTGAGAGGTGGCAGTTGCCCAATGACTGGTGTACAAGCCTCTTGGTGCTTTCCTTTGGGATGCTGGATATAGCTTTGTGGTGTTTACAAAAACAATGGAGAAACAAACATTGAGAAAGAGAAGAAGCCTCAAGACAGAGCAGCAGATCTGAATTAAATGAGATGGTAGCAGCTAGACTGGAGAGACTGGGGAATTGCACAGCAGCAGGAATAATGCTGAGGAGGTAGTTGGTTGCTGCCCTGGCTCCTGGGTGATAGGCAGCTCCAGAATCCACTTAAGTCTTAAAAGATCAAGATTTTACTTACACTTCAGTAAAGCAGCTTCTCCCAGGTTATCAGACATTTAGCTCTTTGTCAAATCCTTTGAGCCATACATTAGCAATGAAAGAGTGATATTGCCACTATTGTCCCTGATGATTCAGCAAGGAGCAATACATGATAGCCTTTCTAACAAGGCTGTTATTCAGACATATCAGCGTCTGCAATCTAACTGCTCACTGGTTCAGAGTGTTAATGCTCTGCATATTGTGCTTAATAGAATTTTAAATTATTTTGATTAAAGTGTCAAGGGATGAGGATTTAAGATTGATCAAAGCTACTTGCTGTGCCGTGGCAGTTGTTAACCAGCCACTTCCAGAACGTTATTACACAGGCTTAAGTGATATAACATTCAGACATGAGAAATACAAGGAAATATTTCTCCTCATTTCATACTGGGGGACTGAGAGGGCAAGGAGGAAACTAAGGAGATATATATTTCATAAACAGTGACTGACTTGGGGTCCCAGTTCTTCTCTAATGGAAGAGAAGACCTTTGCCATTGTCTTCTACTCAATGGCAATTCAGCCATGGATGAGCAATGACAAAAATCCAGTATGGAAAGTCTTCAAATCTTTGGGCAGAGACTGTAAACATTAAAATGCAGTTAGATAGTGGAGGAAATAAATAACGGAGACTTGTCTGGCTGTGAAAACAGGTATCTGGAAATAGAGTCAGCACTAAGTTCTTGCTTTGAAGCTCACTTGGTGGCCACAGAGGTCTTATGTGATGGATGTTTAATTATGGCAACAACGAAATGAGTAGGACGTTCCCGTCATGTATAGCCTTCAGCTAAACCAAAGTACTTCAGTGTGCGTGTAACTTCAAGTATGCAAATAAATCCACTGAAGCTAACGTAAGGAGAACTTTTTGCAATTCTTAAATAAGTACATGTGCTTCAGGACATCCTCTGAGTGGAACCTTAGAGTACACTTTGTCCAAATCATTGTCTCAGCTAGGGCATTTGTTAACGTTTGGACCTGAATCAGAGTCCAGTGGCCTGGACTGCTAATCTCTTCCTTGCTAAGAAACTTCTTGCTACTCAGATTCAAGGGACATGAGCAACGCAGTGAAGCCATAATCTATTCTAGTCCTATTCAAGGTGATGCAGTGTTCTCTGCTTCACTTCTAAAATGAAGAGTAACACTCTGTACAGCTCTTCCTATGAAATGTCATTAACAGATAATTGCTTAAAATCTCAATAAAATTTACATCCACATTTGTAAATGACCATATGGCACTTTATGGTAGAATATCCTGGGCCAGACTGGTTGGTATGCTCTAGCTACCCATGTTGCTTCAACAATGCAAAGCAGTCATAAACTCACCGTAAGTGGCTAGTTAACTCAGGTCTGCAGCCACCCTGACTGCACTGCTCTAGCCACCTCTTGCACTAGATAGTAGGTTGTATAAGCAAGTGCTTTGTTGAAATTACAAACTTGCTGTGAAATAACGTTGTCCTCTACTTGGTATAACCTAAAGAATTACATTTCTTGAAGCTGCTGCTGACTAGAATTATTCCAATGGAAGCAAATGTTTTGATTGCTGTTCTGTTCAGCGAATAAGTGTGAACTATAATAATAGTCAAAGACAATTTACCTAAAATAGGATTAATTTAGCTTAGTGATAACCAGACTATTTATTGTTCACTGATTAAATCTCAGAATAAAATCAGAATAATAGCTGGTGTTACGAAAATTGTCTAATAGATTAAACTAAAGAATATAGAAGATCCAGAAGCTGAAAATTAAAATATATGGTGAAAGTCCATCTTAGCAGCTCTCAGTTTGTGTCAGTTGGTACAACCATATCTGTAGTCTGTTGCACAATATGGAGAGAGCAGGAAAACACATTTCAAGTACAGCTGTGTTTTCCTATAGTCCCTTTCTTAATAGTTCCTCAAAGCATTCTTTCAGAGAAACAACAAATGGAAGTACTTCATTTCAGTCTACAAAAAAATGTATCTACCTGTTGTTGCATGATACAGACTCTCTGCTTATGCACATGATACAGACTCTCTGCTTATGCATGCCCCTGCAGCCATGGAACAAAGTCTGGTGGGCTGAAGGCATCTGATGTATGAGTTCCATCCTGTTTCCAGTGGGGAAGTCCAGGACTGCAGCCATTTAGCAGACAAATGAATATACAGAACCATTAAAACATATTAAATACTCATGTATGTGTTTAACTGCAAGTACATGACTAATCTTTTTGACTCCAGAGGCAGTAAGGCATACATCTTAAGCAGGTACTTAAGAATTTTGTTGAATGAAGATCATAGAACATTATTTCCTAACACTAGCGTGTTAGATGGTGTAATTGTCATGGGGATTATCACTCTCGCGGAGAGCAGGAGAGCAGGGCTGCAGTCACACTGCCCTCCTTGTGCACACTAACTGTATTCACCGTGTAGCAGCATGCCCTCCATGACCTGTTTGGACCACCTATAGGCACCTGTGGGAGATACCCTAAAGGAAATATATGATGACTCTTGTGAGTTGTCAAAGTTGACCTGATGCTGGGAATGAGAAACGCTTGACTAAATGGAAATTGGAAGGGGGGGGGGGGGGGGGAAGGAATTCGGAGCTGGGGGACCCTGCAGGTAGAAGCAATACTGAAGTGTTTATGCTGTATTCCACAGTAAGGAGGAACTCCCATCCCTGCGCCGTCCGTGCGCTGCGCTGTCGGGGGGCAGTCAGTGAGCACCAGGCAGTATTGCTGCTGCTGGATCAATATGTACTGCTGCTATTGAATGTACTCAAATACTTTGCAAAACAGGGCAGATCTGCAAGTACCAGCTTGAATCAGTGGAAGTATTGATTGCCTGTCATTCCTGGCATAACCAGGGAGCTAACGCTGCCAAGGCAGAGAACTTTGCTAGGGAGAAGTTACATAGTAATTTACGGAGAACCTTTACACTGTGACAAGAAGGATTTCTCATAGAGACAAAAGGCAAAGACCTGGATCTCATTGTGAAACTCCATTCCTTTTACTTCTGTTTCCATCTAAATGAAATAGGGGGACCCATTTGCAGCCAACGAAATTAGCTAAAAGCTACTCACATAAAGACAGAGTTTTCAATGAAATCGAATCCATATATTACCTCATAGGAACAGTTTTCCAAAGTTAATTTCCAGGTTAATAGGCTGTTATTGCCATTTTCAAATAAAGCAATTAAAAGTAATATTCTTATATTACTGATAAGGAGGATCCCACTGCATTCGATTGTCAGCTTATTTTGTTCAATGTTCTTAGTCAAAGAGTTTCTAGTAAAAATTATTTTGGGGAAAGGTGGGAGAAGTCTGCTCATAGGAAAAAAAAAACCCTACCTCTCTGAAGTAAAAGGTATATTTTTTATTAAATGTTGAAGTAATAAACTCTACTTCCTAACTTGTGCAATGTGTAAAAAGTATTTTCTTTCTAAATATACTTCTATCAGTTTTTTTGAACTGAAAAGCAGAGGTAAAACGAGGTGTTAATTATACACCAGACATGTTTTGCCGTAGATGTTAAATGCTCTCCTTGGAGCATGTGTAATATGTTGAACTGTAATCTTTTCCACAAAATCTTTTTGTTGAAACTCCCAGAAAATTTCCGTTTCTTTACTGCAAGAAGATCTACACCATAGGGGCAAAAATATGATATAGGAGAAACAATATCATTTCTCAAGGGGAATTATCATAACATATGAACTAGAAAACATTACTTTCCCCTTGTAAAATGGCATGACTGTAACATATGTCCGGCTCCAATTAGAAACTGTCTTTTTTAGATTATCATCATGTCAGCCTGCACTTGTGAAAGCAGTTTTGACAGATCTGGGGCAAATTTAAAAGCAAAGGAGACAGCTGGCCTTAGAATTTATAAGCAGGCATTAATTTTGCAGAAAGGATATTTTTTGTCTGTTTGAAGAAGACAAAGAGCTAAGCAAAGCCCCCTTATTTGTGCCACTTGGTGGATAAACGCCGATGTGTTTCACAACAGTAAAATAACTGTACTTAGCTACTTTGAGGGACCTACAAAGACTAAAGCAATGTGAAGTTTCTGACTTTACATTCTTTCTGTCCGATGAAATCTCCAATGTTACTGTTTCTCTAAAGTGGTAGATCTAGTGGAAGAAGAGCTTGCTATTGTCACTGGCCTGGAAAAGTTTTACTGAACAGGGTGAGTTGATTTCAGCTGCGGTTGGCCATCAGTCACAGGCCACACAGGGAATCCTGACCTGGGAATGGACCTCATGGTGATGAGATCCTGATGTTTCTGTGTCTTCATGGATCTACAGCACAGATTTGGAGTACAGGAAGAGGGAGTCGGTTCCTGACATTCCTGTTCGCAGGCCTCCAGGCAGGGTTTGGATTTATGGGAAAGACTGCCTCAGCATCCCCCATGCCAGCAAACCTTTTCATCCCTGAGAAAGCACCTGTGGCTCATGTTTAATCCTGAAGACCTGTGAAAGTTTTGACATGTGCCTAAATAATGCTTCACTTTGAAAGGTAGAAAAAATGACCTTGTAGTGCAGCCTTCCCAGTCACTGGCATGTATTCATCAAGTGGCGCAACATAAATAAGAAAGTGGCAAAGGTCTCTTGTTGATTTCAATTATTCTAGGATATGAAATCCTTGATAAAATTAATCCTCTGGGATCTGATTCAAAGACTCAGATGTGAAATACGCCTGTCTTCAGGGGATTCTGGGTCCAGCCCATGCCAAGCAAAAATAACAAAGCCAGACTAAGCCCTGCTGATTTAAAGCACATGCTAAGTTGCTCAGTGGTACTAGGGAGGGACCACAAGGGAGTGGACTTCCCAGTCCTAGTAAAGTTGTGTTTGAAGTGCCCAGGGAACTTTGGGGTTGTGCTGTATGCAAGTAGGTGTCATTCCTTCACCCCCAAAGGCCAGCTCAAGACCAGTGCTCTTCTCAGCTCTCAATCAAACGTGCTTTGACAGTGTAAACTGTAGGTTTCGTTGGGTAGGGCCTTGCCAGAGGGATGGGACAGTGCTGAGCAGGATTTAGACTGGCTTCTGCTCTGCAAAGAGCCTCAAAAGTGCATGAGGAGTACTTCTCCCTGTCAGCAAGTGACACTTTGTCTTTCAGATTAAAGTTTTTAATTAAAATGGGCATTTCTGGCCCGAATATTGGCAGCCACAGGACTGCTGAAATGTGACATCATTTATGACTCCAGTAGTAAGGAGTTCACTGTCCATGATCGTAAAACAGATTTCAGTCTTGATTTGATATCGATTTAACAGTCAGCATAAGTTTGCCCTTTAATATTAAACAAAATATGTCAGGCTGAAGCATTAATGGTTTTCTTCCTCTGGGTTTCTCTGCGGATATTTCCTCCAGTTCTTCTAAGCAGTGATGCCTGGCAGAGAGTGGTCTTCAGACTTCTGTAACAGCACTTTTCTGGAGCAGCCATTCCTGTTACCCCACACGGCCCCATATGGTGCAGTCCCCTTCACCGCTCTTGTGCCCCTGACACAGATGAAGGCCATTTCTGCGAGAAGTCTTCTGTTACAGTAATTGCCAAAGATTGGTGAATCCAGCCTTCATTTATTCCTGCAGGCACACTGCTAGTTTCTAGCCCTGTGCTCAACCCTCCCTCCCCAGCTATCCCTGTTCTAATGACTTTAGTCTATTCTTGCAAGTCTCATTTATTTTCTTGCTTCTTTTTGACACGGGTGATACAACACATGACCTCTGATTTGTCTGTCTCCTGCCCCCATGTTTCTGATATTCATTAAGGAGATGTTCACTTTTCCAGCTCTGCTTTTCCCCTTAGTGAGCTACACCCAGAGACGCACATCAATGTCTCTTTTAATGGAAATTTCTTACTCCCATATCTGAATTTAATTTCCAGTGTTTTTCTTCCTAGCTTTGGCTGTAATTCTCCTACCATCTTTTGTCCTTCTGTTTAAAAAGTGTCCAAAACCATGCGATAGGTGTTGTTCTTTGGGACATCAGGAGGGACCTGGTCTTTTTAGGAAAACAGTCAGTCCCATGAGAACTCCAGAATTACACTTGAGATGACTCTCCTGATGTCAAGCGAGGTCAGTTTTGACAACCTACTGCTATTCTGAGCTAAAATATCCTTTTAGCATATACAAGATTTTGTTCTCACTACCACCTCCAAGCCTAAATCCTTAGCATTAAAGATAGAGGTACCACTGTGACTGTGACCTGACACAGAACTTGAATACCCCCTTTCTGTGCCATTCTCTGAGAGGCTGTTCTGGGAGAGCTGAGGAGGGAAGGATCGTTTCTTTTAATTGTGAGATGTGGCAGTTTGGAAAATCTGTTTTCATGTTGTATTGTGAAGTTGTTGGGATGGGGAGACTCCTGGGACATGTGATGCACTTTGAATGCTTTTTGTTTTAGTTTTTCATTAAGTATCAGGGCTGATGAAAATACAAGATAATATTACGGTACATTTATAATATAAATGAAAGTAAATAGATACTTCAGCAAATTGCTTGTCTACTTAAACGTATTTTGCCCTTGCATATGTCCATCCTTGCTACAATTTTCTTTTGTTTACAACAGTGAACTAGGATTAATTTGATCAGACACTTTAAGTTCAGGCCTGGTTAGGAGTCCTGGCTTTCTGAACACAAAAATATAGTTGTCTCTGGGTCAGCCTACAGAATCTTATGGGTGAGAGATGTGTAAACTCCACTTTGGTCCTCTGCTTATTCTCTTTTTAAAGTCATAGATGGAAGCAGCTGTTTTGCGGTATTTTCCTGCCACATGTGTAACATCTTGGAAGTGAAGCTGACTTTAGGTAAAAGCTTTGTGAAATTTTCATTGATTTTCTATGGTTGGGTTGGAAAACATGGAAGTGGCAAAGAAACAATATGATCAGAAATAGACAGGAACTACTAGTTTGTAAAATTATTTCTACTTTAATTCGCCCTACTGTTATAATAATATGCATTATATATTTATAAAATAATATATATATATAAAAAATATACAGAACAATCCCTGTTGGTGATTGCAGTACAGGGGCTTTGACGCCAGTCGTCAGTGTGTTCACCAGCTGTGGCTTGAGACCTTTGTCTGCTCACCACTTTTGGTGGCATGTGCTCATGCACTTGTTCATGCTCCTTGCTCACGTCCAGCCCATAGTCACTGCTGTTGGAGTTGGGGGCCAAGAAAGTCAAATTTCACTCACAAATTTCATTTCAGACAAGACAGAAATCCAGGAGCATTAGGCTTCTGGGTTTAGATCCTGGTGCCCTGAAGTGGTACCTTACCCCCACTCTCTGTAAGCAAACCAGGCATCGTTTGATTGTTCCACATCATCTACATATTCCCCAGCTGGTGAATAAGTTTAATTTTGTCCTGTGACTACCCAAAAGTGATTTGGGAAAGCACAGCCCAATACTGATATTCCCATCATCTTGGACTGATGACAGCCCATGATTTACATGCAGCAATATGGTTCTGAGGGATCTCAGAACTGGTTCAAAATAAAGGTTTAATGATTGAATTATATATTCTCTCTCTGTGATAGAAAATAATATAAGACAACTGACTCGGCTATCAGACAGATTACATAAGCCCAAGTTAAGTGGTAGAATAAAAATGAGTGATATTCCTCCTTGACTTAAATACAGCACTAAGTAGTATGCCCTTGAATTCAACATAAAGCAATTTCCTCCTCTTTGGTAACAGCTAGGGGGCATTCCGAATGCAAATAGAGTCAGGTTTGCATTTTTAATATTTCTTATATACATAATTCACTGCCTCAGTTTAGAAACGTTATTGCTACCTCTTTTGTGCATTTAAATTATTTTGCACCTCTGAACTTTCATATTAACTTTAATGTCAGCTTTTAAAATGTATTTTGCACTGGCGAGCTTGTGCTTATAGGTCTTGAAATTCACAGATAACACAAATGCACACCCAGGCACAAATACACTGTGCTGTTTAACCTGTGTCATTTGACTGGGACATGGGGGTTTTTACTAACCGCACACATGGTTATACCAAAGCCCTGAAAATCAATAGGTAACAAATGGGAGCAAACCAAGAGCAGCCAGGATTAGAAAATCTCATTTGTGTGCAGTCTACTCTACATACATAACTCACAGGCGTAGCGAAAATTCTAGCTGATCAATAGGAAACAATGCTTTTTCTAAGTAGCTTTCAAAAGAATACAAATTACAGATGGAAGAAGATATCCACAATGGGAGGAAATCCATCCTCGTGCTAATGTGGGATTAATTCATGCATTGCATAAAGTCAGGAAGCATGAGATGATTCTGAGCAAGCTTTACTTCATTGCATGTTTCAGGAGAGAGAAGTGGTGGTGACCATCTCCTGTGGCCGTGAATGCACTTGAGAAATTATTCACTCCAGAGGAAATGGAGCTAAAGATTTACAGCATCTTGCTTGATTTGTCAAACTTCCTCAGTCGCAGGCTGATGTTGTCAACTGCTTGAAACCATAGATCTCAGGGAGGTGGCTGGGTGATGGCCTTGCTCATGTCTACTCAAACTGTTCGTGAAGGCACAGCTCTATCTGCCTCTTACTGGCTCCATGCAGGAAATGGTGCCAGAAACATCTTCTCTGTTGGTCCCACCCCTCCTTCAGCCCATCAGAGCAGGCGGGCAGGGATCCAGGTGTTCTCCTTCTGTGGGGAGAGACAGCTTTCCCGTGAGACAGCCTGAGACAGGGAGTGAATGGGGTCGTCTCATCTGCTCCACCCCATCCCTACCAGACCAGTGTGATCACACAGGGAAAATATATGGCAGCTCGTAGCAAGTGTTTCCCTGGATGCCTCTCCTGAGGGTGGCAAAACTGAACCTGAACTGAGTCAGCAACAGTGTTTTGAGTGCTGACAACTGTACAGTTTGCGTGACAGATACTGGGGTCATAAACTGTGCTTTCTAACTATGAGAGACTATATATATATAAAAAAGATATATCCAGGTTCTCTGCTGGTTTGATTCTACTGATGATTTCTCAAAGCAAATTCAGTCTGGAGGCTGAAAATCAAGACTGCTGCAATCTGCGTCACAGTTGATAATAGATGTCCTGCTTCTAACTTTAATTTCCCATTAGTTTACAGCAGCATAAGCCCAGTGGGATGATGGAAAATCCACCCCAGCTTGCACAGATTTTGTGTACTTCACGTAGGTTGCTGTAGCTCTGAAAAGCCAATGCAGGGGCTATAATAGGGACGACAGCTACAGGGATGCTGGCAAAAGCCTGGAAGTGTTTCCTGGATGCAGATGAGTGCCATGTACCAAAGCTGGTGACTGCTGTTACTGAAAGGGAGATTGCTTCTGGGCTGATTCTGCGCTGGCTGTGAGCAGCTTAGAACCCAGTTCTGTATCTCTTCCACTAAATGGGTGGTGGCGTCAGTCTCCAGTTTGATTTCTCTCCTCTCATCTGAAATAATTATTACTGATGAAGTTATAGTAGGAAACAAATTAGTTCAGATTTTACACTGATGTTACTAGTGGCATTGTGAGAGAGAAAAAAACATGCTTTGACTTGTGGACTGGAAAGCTGTGAGAAGCAACTAAGATGATGAGGACAGGGGTCTGTAAAGCTGGTCTAGCTGAGAACAGAACCTGGGACATGTATGAAAATGCATTGTGTGTCGTGAGTGCACAAGGCTCCCAGCAGTGCCCACTGCAGCACTTGGGGAGCCACAGCCGGAGCAAGGCAAAGAGCTCAGGCTGCACTCGGGGATCCACCTGAGAAGCAGCTGGGGTTGCCCACGTTGCCATCCTGCTGCAGTGCATTACTGTCTTTGAAGTGGGGTGTTGTAACTGGCCCTGCAATTGCTCCAGATCCGTTTTCAGGTAAAGGAAAATATGTTTATTTTGATCACCCCAAGGACCCCTCTCAACTGACTGTGCCTGAAGCTATTCACCCTACTTGATGCAATAGGTAGGGCAGCTAACTTTGTAATTGCAGCACCTGTTTTACAAATGAATACCTGACTGGAACCTAATGTTTTGGTTTGCTGGGCAAACCAAATGAAGAAAAATAATTCAATTTAGATTGAATCAATGGTTACTATTAGTTCTTTAAATGGCAAAACAAATATTCTCCTTCAACCTCTGCCCTAATAACATGGATTCATTTAACAGAAAATGTCCAACCTGAGATGCAAAAAGAAAAAAACCAAACAAAATAGAAGTATTTCATTTTGTGGGCCTTGTAAGAGAAAGCCTTGGGCTAGATTCACGCTGACTACCTAGTAGCCTAGTGGTTAGGACACTCACCTAAAATGGGGAATCTGGATTAAGATCTACTCCTCTCTCTGAAGGCAGTCATAGTCCCCCGTCCTCAAGAAAATCCTTCGCTACCTGCAGCATTATAGGACATGGAGATAAGGCTGTATGTCATTAGGGGTGCGGGGGGTGGGGGTGGGGAGCGGGCATGACAGGTCTCTTTAGTTGATGCTGCTCTCTTTGAATAAGTTGTTGAAAACAGGTTCCATATCTTTCACCTTCAGGTGAATATCCTACCTGTCAACCCAGAGAGTTTTTTACTAATACATTTGGAGGAACATCTTTCAGCATATGCACTGTATAAGAACAAAATTGCTCAGCTAGATTCATATGGAAATCTGGAGAAATCGCTCAGCTTCCTTGTTGGAATGGAATTAGTTAAAAATGCTTCACTCTGCTTTACCAGAGTTTTGAGGATTAATTACGAGTATGGGCAATATTCAATGCAAACTTTTCTGTACCAGTGCATTCTTATTATTTAGTGATTTCTTTTGTAAAGTAGCTTGTAACGTAGCATATGATTCTGGTTGTACTAATAGCCACTGTGTTAAGCCACAGAAAATCTGTATTTGTGCCAGATGTTAAGTCCCCCTGTGCCCATGTCTCCTTATTTCCCTCTGCTCTAGAAAAAGCTGGAATTCTTCAAAGAGTGACCTCCTAAGGCACCATCTCTCATCTTATTTATTTCTCGATTCTGCTGTCGTTCATTACATTAAAGGTTATTTTTTTAATGAAACACTGTGGGTAGGGAGAAATAACTTTTACCTTCTGTTCTAATTGATGAATGATGTGTGAACTAATCAGAAAGCTTTGCTATAGCCACCATTAAAGCAACAGATGTATGTGGCTCAGGAGAGATTTGTTGAACAGCTTCAACCTTTAAGTGCAGAGGATAAATGGGTGGTGACATCATTATACCTTGACAAATAGAAATTATACCATTCTCTTTTTTTCATTACTGATGGGTGATTTATTTCTATGGCTTTCATTTTCATAAGATCCATTCATTGTCTCTAAAGTTAAAACCTTTAAAAACTGCAATATGTGACTAAAGTGATTATAACAATTTCCACATGATCTGCAGTACGTTGTCTTCTGAACTTTTCTCCTGAAAGCTACTTTTTAATAGAACAATAGTATTATGTGCAGTATGGTAAGTCAAAAAGAAACATTTGAATTTCATAGTTGGGTTCATTTTTCAACTAGCCACAAAACCAGCATATAAGGAGTCAGAGGACACTTGATGTGGTTATATGGCATCTCCATCAGTTGCTGGAGGATTTTATTTCTGCAATGAACTTGAACCCTTAGGAGAGGGTTGTTCTGCACAGCAGTTCTGTGCCATAATAAACAAGCAAATGTTCCCATCTCACCCATATCCCCCCAGTAGATGTTGAGCTCTTGCCTTGTTTGATTGCATTTCTCATATAGTCACTGAGACGGATCAGAATTTCCCTGAAAATTTCAGTTATTACCAAAGATTGCGTTTTTTCCACTTTTACTGCAGCTTACAAATCAGAAACTAAAAATAAAATGTGCATCTGTTTGGATAATCTATTTCCCCAGAACAGATTAAAATGACAGAATAAATCTTGGAAGTTCTTGGAAGAGCTTTGAATGAATTACAGCAAGAGATGAAAACAAGGTGAGTTTTGCTTGGCTAGGACCTAAATGAGGGAATTAAGCTGATGCTGTGTCAGGGTGAAGTTTGCAAGATAAAATAGGGGTCACTAGCTTGTACTACAGAAGTATAAAGAGCAGATTAAAGGTGACATTTCTGCCAGAAGGCCTTTATATACACTGGGGAAAGCATGAGATCAAGGTTAGTTAGAAAAGAAAGTCAGGAAGACAAAATTGATATAGAAGATCTCATGGGTGCTGGCAGGGTTTCCCTGCCCTTGGCCACAGCTCAGGGAGCAAGGGACGAATAAGTGCTCATCCTTGTACCCTGGAGAGGGGGCAGGCAAGACATGGGTAAGACGGGCTGGCAAGTTCTCTCCCTGCTGCTTCAGGTTCCAGGCAGGAGATTTTAGGCCAAAACTTTCCTATATAAGAAACCCTTAGAAAAAGAGACCACGAGTATGTGATCTGATCCCCAGAAAAGTTGAAAAGTTGATGAGCTAATCCCAGCATGCAACACATTTTGAAAGGATACATGGCCCAGCAAAAACCAGGTGGTTGCCCCTGCTAGTGATGCCACCAGCATCACTGCTGCTCCTGCAAGGAGTGGTAACTAGAAAATAACAGTGCAGTACTCCTGGTTTGGGGTTGCTCTGCTGAAGTTTAGTTTAAGTAAGTATGTATGTCTATGTATGGTTTTAGGAGTCAAATCTTAGTGTTCCTCTTGCTGTCATCCAGCTGCCTTTAAAATGGTAAATTATCCTAAGTGAAATAAAATGAATGAAGATGCAGTCTAATGTGAATAGAAAAAGTTTATGTGGTGTCACTAAACAATACCAAATACAACTACATCCACTTTGGAAAAAGCTGACTTAGCTTCACCAGAAGCAATGCATTTTCTTCAGGAATGGCAATGAAAAAAAATGGGGCATTTTTACAAGAGAACTGGGAGCAGATGATCATTCAGGTCCCTTCTGGCCCTAAAATCTATGAATCTAGGAATTGATGCCTCATTTAACAATCTAAGTCATTAAAAACACACTTTCATTTTGATGTAATCACATTTCTTGGAAAGGTGGCTACTATCTGCTAAGATGATATACCAGATCATCAGTGTTTTATTGAAATTCGAGAACAGATTTGTTACCAGAATTCTTTTTATTAATTCCACAAGCTCATTAGAACTCCAAAGTATAGAAACCACACAGTGTTATAACATAAAGATGACATAAATCAATGCGCATCAAAGCAGCTCCTTGTGTGACCCACTTTCCCTATAAAAGCAAGGAAGGCATGAAGCACTTAGAAAGTGAGAGGTACGTCAGAGAATAATGGTCACATATATACATCTGAATAACACATACAAAAAGAATTTTGGGGGGAATAGAGGTGCTAAGCATTAGTTAGTACTTTTAAATCATCTTAGACATATTTCAAAATACTTCTCAATGTTTTCTGAATACTGGGACCACTCCAATCATACAGTGTTCTAACTGGAGGTCACATCCTTACCCTCCAAACAACGAGGAGACCTTGGGGCACAGCTGGGTTTCAGACGAGGGTGTTTCCTAACCTTATGGCACTGTGCTGGGCCAGATTATTCTATTATATCCTCTTGCATGTTGCTGTGGAAGACAGAAAGTTGCTCTAAAAACCTTAGGAACAACTTAAAGAGATGCTGCTCAATTCCTATTTACTAGAAATGTGGCTTGACATCAGAAAACATAGGCAAGCACTGCCTTTAATTTTGTCTCTTTCAGTGCCTAACCCAAGGGAGGGGGTCTGATTCAGTTTGAATTTCTTGATGGTGCTGTAGAACATGACCAATTAAACACATCTGATGAGCCTCCTTGTGAGCTCTGGTGTTGGTACGGCAAACCAGCATTTATGTTCGCATGCGTGAGGCTGTATTGGCACAAACTGTTCTTCACAGGGGCACTTCTGGGTAAGTAACAAGCTCAACCAGAGATGATGAATAAAGGAAGAAAGTAATTTTTTATACTGAATGAGTGGAAGGTAGGAAGGACTAAGGCAAATGAAACAATTTGCTTGAAAAAGTGGGTTCAGTAGAAACTTCTGGTTTTGATGAGCTGTCTCTCCAAAGAACTGGATGTGCTTTAACAGTATCATTTCTGATTTATCTGCTGTTGCCAGATAAATTTTCTTCTGGGGGGAAGAGCAGAATTCTCTTTATTTAATGTACCATGTCTGGAATGTGGACTAGATTCAGCTACATGTCGCTTATAATTATTTATGTAACTTATTAATCACTGGGCTGTCACTCAACTGTTTCTAAAACACAAAAGAACACTTGGAGCCTGAAAAATTACATTTTTCCTCCTCTGCACCTCCCCAAAGGTCCCTTTGCACTTCTGAGGAGACCTCCATTTACATGAAAATCTGTTGCCCAGTCTAAGTAACAAGGAACTCTGTAATGATAATTTAAAGAACATGCTTGTACTTTGTGCTTGGGAATTGAATTATTTGCTTTAAGGTGCTGTAAAACTTTCCTTTCAACTTTTCTGGCCAATGTCCTTGGCTCATGGCTTAGTTTTTTTCCCAAAGAGGTCAAGGATAAAGTCCCCCTCTTGCCTGCTCAGCAACCTGTTTTCCCCATACTCAATACTTGGAAAACCACAGCATCTCTGAGATCGCTACCTGTGGATCGTGCCTGCTTGAAACTGGCCAATGCATTCAAAAATTAAGATGCTTATACATAGACACGTACACACCTGTGCACGCTCTGGTTTCACACCTCTCGTTTCTCTTATATTCCCTTCTGTGATGAGTTCATCTGTGTGGTTTTGTGCAGCTCACTCTTGAGCTCCGGTGCAGGATAGCTCACAGCTTGTCTTTCAGGAGAAGGTACCGTGCCAGTTCACAGAGACCAGCATCTGGGACTGTAAATGGTACACAGAAGAGCAATGGCTCCATTGAGCTGAATTACATTTAAAATTTGATTATGAATGGCATCTTTGAGGCAGGCTATTCATCATTTGATGTTCTACTTGGGTCTCAGTGTCTTGAAGCTTCATAAAGGCAATTTATTAAACAGCTTTAGCCAGACCAGGAGGTGACTCAGTGAGCCAGTGAAAGCTTGTGGCTGGCACCCACCCCTGGCTGTGGCATTCCTGTGTTACTGCCTCAGGCTGCAGTGTATCAGCATACTGCTTGTCCTTTTGGTGCCTCAGTTTAGCCAGCAGTGTAATGGTTATACCGGTATTTACCTGCCTTCTCACCCGCTTGGTGAGCTGACTAGCAACATGTTTTCAGTCTTTGCATGAAAGGCTCCACATTAATCCATGCCACAATTTGTTTTGTTTGCTTCCGCCATTAAAATTACTTGTTTCCCCCAAAGATCTGCCATCTGTCACTATTCACCTTTTACATTTTTATACTCCACAGTTGAGCAAACATCAATGCCTGAGTAATCCTATTTCCCATTATCAGTCCTTGGAAGTGCCCTGAGGTCAGGGCAGTTGTGAAGTCTCGCTCCTGACTGGCTTCCCTGAGACCCCAGGGCTCACCCTGCAGCCTTGTCCTCATTGCAACTAATAACATCGAGGGGGTTTCATCGTAGGGCTTGCCCAGTCTTAAAAAAATATTTAGTTCTGTTTTCCCTGCATCGCCATAACCTGCAGAAAGTAACACAGAACTGTAGGAGGGAGAGGCAAAGAGACAAGACATTGCCTGGGTGGATGCGGGCAGCAAAGGGGGACTGCTCTGTGCTCCCTGCATGGGTAGCGATACTGTGGTATCGTTGGGTATCTCTGTCTGCACTTGGCAAAGAAAAGGGGGACACCCTGGGTGATGCCTGTGCTGTACAGCTGTGAGATGCAACCCACTGTCTGAGTAGCCAGTTGCAAATGATTTTTGTGTTTTCATAATCTTTGTGATTAATATCCTGTCAAAGTCTCATCAAAAGTTATTAGTCCCTCCATAAACCGTACTTCAATATGTAAACTTGCCTTGTAATTAATTTTATGAGCTATGCCCCTGGCACCATGGAGCTCTTATTTCATTTTAGGAGCATAATTGATTAGGCTTCCTGTAGCTATGATGTAGACCAAGGATGTCGCCACCAAACAAGGAGTAATTTGTGACAGCTCTTTTGTGAGGAGATATCCACTGTTTGCCAGCCTTGGACATACATAAGGCAAAGTAAAATATTTTGTATTGCTACTGCCGTGCCCTGCTTGAAGTTAAAAAAAAAAAGGGAATACCAAAGAGACTATCTAATTATACAGACAAATTAGTAAGGTTAATTAGTATATATTTGTACAGCAGCTTTTATTCTCTGCTGTAAATGTTTTTCCTTCTCCACTGAATTCCTTTGAAGATGTTTGCCTCACTGTAGCATCAGATGACATTCCCATTCGGGCAGCTAGGTTTTTGCATTGCTAGAATTTCCCTCTGTTTCAATTGTATCCGATACTTTTATCTACTTTCTGCAACTGTTATGGCACAATAAAATCTCCCTTTCTGATGTGCCTTTCAGTAGTTATAGAGTCCATCTTGATGCCAGTGGTTTAGTAATAGGATTTCCCTTCTTTTCTCTCCCTGTTTAATATTTGAGTGAATGTTACCTGAAAGAAATATGTTGGACACTCAGGCTGTATTAGCCTAATTTATGGCTAGCATCAATGAGGCAATACTTCCTGTGGATAAAGTCAAAAGGGCTTTGTTTTTTATTAATTAAAAATAGGCTCATATAGGACAATGCATGTAAGTAGTAAAGACATAATGTGTATGTCTGGCCATAAAGAAAAGGAATGGGTTTATTCAAAGACCACTGATGATAGCGGGAGTCTAGCCTTGACCCTGACAACAGGGAAGGGGGGGCAGGGAAAGTGTTATTTTGTTCTTTTCATATCCTGCTTATGCTAGCTGGAGAAGGGAGCTAAATGTCCAAGAGAGGCAAGTCCGAGGTTGCTGCAGCCCCTTAAAGCCTGTAAGTGCAAGGCTGAAACTAAAAGTGTCTGGTGCTCGCTCCCTCTCCAGGGGAAGCTATGTGTGGCTGAATTCAAAAGGAGCTCTGTCTGAAATAAAAAGAAAGCAAAACCTCAAAAACCAGATGGCTTAAAAATGAAACTAAGAGAATTTCAGAGGGAGAGTCAGAAGAAATGAGAAATGCTTCCCTCCAAAACTGCAACAGAATGATAAATTACTTTTGCCTTTCCGAAGGCAAGCTAGAAAACCTCTGCTCACCTCTATTATCTACTTCTGGTCTCTGAAGATACATTACCATATTAATTCATTGTGTTATACAATTCGAGCAACTAAATGAGTTTACCTCATGCCCTCTTAATAGCATTTTCTTTTAATGCTAACTTTAAGTGATACATTTTAGGGGATACTTGAAGCAGAATGCATCATGAAAATTTATTTAAACTCAATTTTCTTTACAAATTATGACTTATCCCTTCCTGATGAACCAAGTACAGAAAAACCACACAGCCTGTCTGTGGGTGAAACCTCTCAGCGTTGGGACTGCTGCCATCTCCTGACTAACCTGAGGTTTTACTGGGGCAAAAAAGTAGCTGCCGTGTCTCAGGAGGTCAAAAGAGACTGGTTTTGTAAAAGGGCAACCATGGCATCACAGAGCAAATGACATGTGTGGTGAATTAGGATGGTTACATCTGCAGCCCATCAGGATGGGGTGGTGGTGCTGTGCCACACATACTCGGTGTGTGCCGGGGCGTTGCGAGGGCTGCATCGTCAGTGGGCTCGCCGGGCAGCAGGCTGCTGGGCATGGGGCTTTGGCCAAAGGCCAGCCTGCAGTGTGAAACATCGGGAAGTGTTTTCCAAGCATTGAGATTGTAGGAAAGAGGATCAGAAATGGGTCAACTCAATTTTTAGACAGCATGGTTCCTATCAGGACAGGAATTTTATGTCCTGTGGCTGAGGTACCGACAGGGGCTCTCCACCCATGCATTGGCTTTTTTTTTTTTTTTTAAATACTAAACTATTAGCTATTTACAATGACTGGTAGAAATAGCATTAACTTCCTGCCAACTGGAAATCAGTTCCTATTTGACCTTCTGATACGTACTAACCACCTTTCAACTTTAAAGGGGATTTCATCTCATCTTTGTGGCATTGACATAAATTGGTAAATAGAAAGTATCTTCATTTGACATTTTCCACTGTAAGTACATGATCAGCAGAGTCTTACATTCAGTGATTTTAATTTAATAGGTTTATCCCTGTGCTAGAGATGGTATTCATTTAAACTGACCTTGCTTTATTTGAATTATTGCTCAGATTTGCACAAGTACAAATGACCTAATCTTCCAAAATACGTTTTCTGATCGACATAAGCAAACAGTCTGAAGAAGCAATTATGTAAAAGAAATGCTTTTAGGCAACAAATGTATCTATAAATAAACAAGTACTTCCTAATCACAGACTAAAAAAGTGTGCCATTTTTTCTTTTTTAATTTTAAAAACATAGTTAAATTCGATGAATTTTAATGTTCCTGAAAGTGAGGGGCCAAGAGTACTTTGGGAAACTGAGTACAGTGAAAGCAAAAGCTGCACCAGCTTTTTGCCAAAGTTCAGCCAGCATAGCTGCATCTGACCAGTACCAGCTCTGACTTCCCAAGTCTCCACAGATGAACACAAAATTATATAGAAAAACCTGACCATTTTAAAATTTGTAACCTGTAGGAGGGAAGGGGATTTTTTTACAAATCAGACGGTTGGGTTTTTTTCCCCCAAACTGAAAGGCAATGCAAATATATACCACCCTAAGCACCTTTGTGTCTCTTCTACTTTTTCCATTGCCGATGACGTGGGACCCCATTATTTACTTGGATTTATGCACTTTTTACTAAATAAAGGAAGGATGTGGGGAAATATATGTTAAAAATTGTGTCCAAAGGGGAGCTTTTATCCACCCTTGGTATTTGGGGGAAAAAGTAATTGTTAACAGTTGGAAAGGTATTACTGGGACATGTACTGTGGTTGTGTCAGTGGGCATGAGAAGAAAAGCAGTAGGTGAAGCTTAGTACTGGAAAGATCAGTGTAGACAAATGATTTTCTCACAATGAATAAATCAAGACTACTTATCTAAAGATGATGGATAGATACACAGTCGTACCTTGCTATGAGCAGAGTCTTAAGTCTAGGAAGAAGGTGGGTGAAAAGCACAAGTCAGTTGACATGAGAAGGAGAAATACTGCTAAAGGAACAGAGGAAGAGCAGAATGACAGAAATAAAAGCAGGTTAGAGATATCCATCTGTGGAAAGAAGATGAAGAGATGCATTAATGGAGAGTGTATGATGTCGGGGAGATGAGAGGAAAAGAAAGAATCTTTTAAAAACCCAAGGAAATGCAGGAGGGCAGAAATGCTAAAACTGAACATGAACCCAAACTTCACCTACCAACTCCTCTGAAAACCTGTGCCTGCTCTGCTCTGGCTTGTTTGCAGAGGCACAGCTTGGGCTGTATCTCAGGCACGGAGGTGACCCCCAGGTATGAGGGACTGGCACCGGGGTCCTGTGGAAAGATGATGAAGGAAAGATAGTTTTGCTAGGGGAGAGGGGATGTGTGTGTCAGGTTTAAGAGGAGTTCTTGCAGTCCCAAGGAGAGTCAAAAAACTGCTAAAAAAAAAAAGAACAACCAAAAAGACATGAGATATTGCCCTGTGCTGCTCAGAAGAAGCGTGCAGGAGTGAGTCAGTCTCCTTATTCCTGGCACTTTGTAATGTTAATGACACTTCTTTGGCTGAAGAGAAATCAGAACTAGGAAGAAGTTCTGCAGGTATCAGTTCTCCTTCCTGTGCTGCTGGTGAAAACCAGGAGCTGCTTCACTGAAGGGAAGTGGTTCTCACCAAAATAAACCAATTAATCGAACAGAAAATCTCAAGTTTGGATCTGGGGTCATGTGCTGCTCAACTGTGTTTCTGTGGAAGGGTGTAAAAAGCTGCAAGAGCTGATATTTTATGAAGGCAGAAAGTTGACCTTATATCCTTAAGCTGACGACTCTTTACCTGTCAAAACTTTGTAAGTCTTTTCCAGTGACCATTCCCAGCATTCTGGTTTTCAAGTGAATTCCCTCATGGTTCTTGTCTGCATCAGAATGTTTTGGGGCACATCCAGTTAAGGTGTTGGTTTTTGTTCACAGGGTGTGCATGCCTCTACTTTTTCCATAGGGAAACACAAGAACAGGCAAAAGAATTTGAGGGATTTCATTAATACAGAAGAAGCTGAAAGAAGATGATATGTGTTTTCTCTCTTCCACCCATGCTAAGAGAAAAGCTCAATTTGGAGATACACCTCTTTAGGATTTAGTCTTAAATACACCTATTTGCTTTGCTTAAGAGTTTAAGTCAAACTTTAAGTCAGGCACAAGACTAAACAAAAATCACAAATATATAAAATCAATAAATCAAACAAAACCCACAATTTTGAATGTAATTGCTGGATATCTTTCCTATTGCATACCATAAGATGTTTCCTAGATGATACAGCTGGGTTTAACGTCACTCCCTTTCCAGAAGTTAACCTCTGCTCTGTCCCTGTTTGAAACCCAGTGACTGTATTTTCGTGGAATGATCCCATCATAATACCATTCTAGGTCTTAAATACCCTCTCTAAGTCTCAAATCCCTCTTTGCTTCCCACTGTCATTTTAAAGCTGGTTTCATGCTTTCTCTGCATACCTGTGCAGCCTCCGCAGCTCAGACCTCACACCTCCGTTGACGTCTGGAGCTGGACTATAGGTAGAAACACAACTGCTGTTTGCAGTCATCCTGCTGGTTGACTGCCAGTGTCCTGAGCTGGGCTCTCTCCTTTACAGGAGGTTACACAACTGCTTCCAAATTAAATGTGCAAGGCAGCACTTACACGCAGATTTTGTGAATGTCATGATCCTTGGTGTGCTGCTGGCTCCCTATACGGCGGTACATGGCACGTGGCTAGGATGGCTGACAAGTAACAAGTTGCTCTGCCTAGAGGTACTCATAAATACAGACATTTTTCTCTCATGGTTTCCTTTGTCCCAGGAGGATGTATGGATTATCAGGAGGATACATCTTCCCAAGTCTGTAGCTCTTTAGGTACCTAGAACCAAGAATATCTTTCCACATAAACCTTGATATTCTTCCAATGCGTGCAGGTTAGCAGAACACCATAACCCTGAAAAAAGACTCCAGGAGAGGAGACTTTTCACCTTGATCATGCTGCAGCTGCTGTAGGGGAAGTGCAAAAGGAACTGTCCAGGTCCTAAGCAATTTATTTACTGTGTAAATGAAAAGCATGTCTCTGTGAGGATTAGGGGTGAACACGGTGCCAGCTCGGAGGGCATGCATCCCCAAGCAGGCAGGCTGGGCAGGTCCTTGCTGGTGGCACCACAGTCCCCCAGGAAGGAGGAGACGTTTGCCACATCTCCAGGTGACCACCTACACAATGTGGGCAGAAGAGCTTTGTTGACATAAATCAGCACATCATTTATGTTCTTTGTGGCAATGTCATTCTAACTTCGATGCATAAGATGAGAAGAACAAATTCAGTGTCCCTGGAGAAACAAGTGCCTTTGAGATATACAAATAAGACAGTTATTTACAGATCCCTCTCTGGTGGAGGAGAGGGAGACAGTGCTAGGCACAGTAGAGGCAGCATGTTAAGCAAATCTTTAAGCTTTGTCTCTAAGATACGTTCTGCCCTTTCTAAATAAGTATGCTTGTACCTTAGAAAGAAAAAAAGTCAAAGTGCGAATACTTGCAGGAGAGACACAACATGAAATTCTAGGTTATGCTCATTTCTTCAGACTTCTTAGTTTCTCAAATACCTCTCCTTTGCATAGTTCAGACCATGGAAGATGTTTCCATAGTGACAAATGGAAGTTGTGTTTATTTACTGGGCAGCAGGGAATGACAATGTCAGCAAATGACATTTCTGTTCCCTTTTTTTTTTTTTTCCTTTTTTCTTTTTTTCAAGGGAGATGTGCTTTAGTTAATGACACTGGCAGCAGTGGCAGCAGTTGTTTTTCAGATATCCTTTCCAGCCCCACTTCGAGTGTGTGTGCATGCAAGAGGCAAAATTAGACAGCGGTTACTGTGGCTGTGATTCTCCAATCAGCCCTCTCAAGCCTCTTGCTTTGTTTGGTATGCACATAGTTTCTTGCAAACAGCACTGCCTGTGAAGTGTCAAGGAGATTTCAGGCTTTACTCATGGGAAAGGACCTAAATATTACTTGCATTAGGTGCCTGGCCTTTTCTTCAACCCTCCCACACATCTGTTCTTGTTGACAGCTCTACTACATTGTCCATAAAAAATGATCTGATAGCTAAAACTCTGTAGTTGATACTGCTCTGGTAAAAGTAAATAAATAAATAAACTTAGTATTTGCAGTAGGCTGTGGGAAGTAGGAAATAGATTTTCAGAAGGAGGCTTCTGAGAGAAGAGACCAGGGTCTGAAAAAGAAACAGAGTTTTGGCAGGTTGATTAGTTCATGGGTTTTATACCTGTTGAAACTCTTCCTCAGGCTCCATAAAAGGTATTTGCTTTGTAACGACCACAGGCTTTTGCTGAAATGAATGAACAACAAATTGAATGCCAGTCTGAAACCCTCTGCAGCCTCTCAGGGTTTCACAGAACCACATAATGGTCAAGGTTGAAAGGGAGCTCTGGAGTTCATCTAGTCCAACTCCCTGCTAAAACAGGTTCACCTAGGCTGCACAGGATCACACCCAGCTTTTGAACGTCTCCAGAGCAGGACACTCCAGAACCTCTCTGGGCTCTGCTGAGTGAAAGTGGAAGGTGGTAGATCCATTAATTGCTCCTTCTCACATCTGTCTCTGTAGAAAAATAGTGTAGAACTCTCCTCTCCTAGCCCTGGACAGCTACCGTGCTGGGTCTAGCTTCACCTTGCCACCCATGTTCCTTTGGTGGGCAGTGACGTGGGGACTGTGCTTCCCAGTAGGATTCAGGAGGGGTGTAAAATTATTGCCAGGGATGTAAGGTTTTTTGGGTTGATCCTTTCCTCCTCCTACCTTATGTGCTTGAACCAGAGCTGGCTGGTATCTGCCTGTGTCTGTCACAACAGTGGAAGACAAACAGCTGCACGCAGTGTTAGCAACCTGGAGAAAGAAGCTGACAGTGGTCAGTGACAGACTGGAGACAATGGTTGACTTGAACTTTCAAGAGCAGTGAGTAGGTAAACTGCTGGTTTGCTTTGCCTCACACAATGTCCTGAAAGTACTGTAACATCTTGAAATTGTATTACTGGATGACTACAGAACCATGAGTATCCAGGGGAAGAGTTACATAAAAACTAAATGAATGTATGGCTGCAGGAAAAAAAAAAATCAATAACAAAATAATTACACCCACCCCTCAAAAAAACCCAAACAACTCAAGCAAACAAACTCCATTAGCTCAGGAACAATGGTGTACTGGTTTTGAAAGGGCTATAGTTAATTTTCTTCACAGTAGCTTGTATGGTACTTTGATTTGGATTTGTGATGGAAAAAAGTGTTGATAACACAGGGATGTTTTAGCTGTTGATGAGTGGTGCTTACACAGTGTCAAGGCCTTTTCTGTTTCTCATGCTGCCCCACCGGTGAACAGGCCGGGGGTGCACAAGAAGCTGGGAGGGGACACAGCCAGGACAAATGACCCCAGGTGACCAAAGGAATATTCAATACCATATGGCATCATGCCGAGCATATAAAGCTGGGGGCGTGGGGTGTGTGCCCTAACAAAGACACACTAAAATGGTACCTGTGTTTTTCAGACTTAACTGATTTTTTCAGCAAAAGCAGAATCCAGACTCCAGTCAAAGTATAATACAAAACTACACCAGCTGAAACACAGTCAGCACTTTCCCACAGCTTTTTATAGTCAGGCATATATGTGCATGTATATGCATATACATATACATACCTATATATATACACACACACAGTTACAGAGAGAGGAAGAGACTGGTCTCTCTATAACTGATCAAAGAATCAGTACTTCATTTGAGCTTGGAGATGTTTCGTTCTTGCAACTTGTTGGGTTTTGGTTGCTTTTTTCCCCCAAAGTGTTCTGTTATAGACCTGTTCTCACATTTCTTCATCCACCCACTAGACCTTAGACCCTGGTCTAGAGTTTGCTGGTTCCACACAAATTTGCAAAAAAGCTAACCCAGAGAATGTTAAATACAGAGGCATGTTTATAGGCCATAGCAAAGATACACAAAAGAATTTGTTCTCTCCTTTAAGACCCCATAACCCTCATTATGCTCTGTTTCCAGCTGCCAGTGAATTTAATTATGGAGATTTGATCCTTACATCTTGAAAATATATTTGGTGGGATTTTTTCTCCCTTTCTGTCTGTTCAGTCAGGCCCACCTAAAGCTGGCACATCTCTACAGTCACAGAAATGTAAAACAAAACTCTCACTATTGCATGAAAAAAAAATGTGGAGTCCTATTCATGTAAGCTCCTTCAAAACTATTTGTGTGCTTTAGCAAGGAAGTCTTCAGACTAATGTCAGATGTATCCCTGGGATGGCTATTACATTCCCCCTGTCACAGGATCAAAAGAGTCTGTGTAGTTGCCTTTGGCCCTGAGACAAAAAACCTTGTGGCATGGTGTCAAGAAAAGGAGGAGAGAATAACAAGGAGAATGAAGAAATTACTTGGCCAAGCTAGAAAATGTGAAGTTGGAGCCAAGCCAAAGCCAGCCCTGAGACATAATTTGAGCTGCAAAAAGCCCTGGTGCAGCTGACCCATTCGGTGTGCACAGTGGTGCCAGCCCAGGAAAGCTTGCCCCCTCCCTCCAGCTCCCCCAGCCCCATCCACCCCCGCTCAGGGCAGGGACGCCAGGTATCAGCCCCAAGCCAGACTGGAAGCCAAAATGGGAAAAGAGAAACATGTGGGAGAATTCGTGGGGGTATTTGATTGAATTTGAATGACTCTGACAAGTGGCGGGGTGTCAGGGCTTTCAGTGCATTTGAAGTAAAGAGCAGGTACTTGATTTTGAGATGTGGGATGTGGGACCGAGCATGGTCAGCGGGTGAGCTGGTAAGGAGAAGCTCTGGTGTAATCCTGCTCTTTGTGAAAGGCAATGCTACCAGACAGGGAAGCTTTGGATATCACTGCTCACCATAGCATTCTTCAGCTTCCCCCTCCCACGAAAAAAGACATGCCTCCTGGAGACTGGGGATTTATGGGGGGATTATGTATTCCCACACAGTGTTTTTTAAGGGTCTGGTCCAAAGCCCTTGGAAGTCTTTCAGTTGACTGCAATGGTCAATGGCTCCAGCTCACAGTGTCTTTTATGTGACTTTACCAAGAACTTCATAATAACGTGCTGACACCTCATAGCATCCCTCTGAGGTTGGGCTTCACAAGGAAAATGCTGTCCCAGCTCATTTGTTTTGATGACTAGTTCACATTGGTTTTCATGCCAAAAAAGGAAGAAACTAACTGTAAATCCAGGTTCTGTGGCTCCATATAAAGCTAGAAGAAAACCCAGATTTGAAAAACTGGTCCTCTTATTCCTCCCACAACAAACCTACAAGATCATTCCTCTGCTATCGTTTGATCAACCCTGGTGGATCACATGCAGGCAAGGCCAGCCTCAACATAGAAAGACAAAGCGGAGAGAAGAGGTGGTGGTGGGTGTCACAACAGGAGGGAGGAGTGGAAGGCAGTCTGAGGACAGGCTGGCACTAGAAAGACCAAGAGAGGACCATGAAATGGACCTCCCTATAGGATAGTTGCCTGTCTGATAGGAATTAGGATGGTACAGAAACAAATACTGCATGGACTAACTGGACTAGACATCTGAAAAATACCCGCTCCCATCTAAGTAACAACCTCAGTACTCATTACAAAGGCTTGTGTTTTGTGGCAGAAGGTTTTACTGGCTGGCAGAGTTGAGATGGAGGAACACTCAGGAAAGCCTCTTGCCCTTACCAAGTGCCTACGGCCTATGCAGTCTGAGGAACCAGCATTACACTTCCTCTGTGACTGAGACATTGCAGTTCTTGATCCATAGAGATTATGGTTTCACATTCTGGCCATGTATTTAGACCTAAAACTGGACATGGAAATGCCATACTAAGTAGGTAAGTGTTCTACAGGAATATTCTCACAAGGGGAAATGAGAAGGGGAAAATATGTCTCTCTACAGTATACAAGCTTTCTTTCACCTCTTCCTGGGTTCCAGCAGGCAAAACTTAAGTCTTTCATGTGGCTCTGAGATTTTTCTGTTGCTGTATATTCCCAGATTCAAATTTGTCCAAAATGAATCTTAGGAAATTAAAACCTTTAGCAGCACAATGGCTAGCACTAGCTGCAGAGAGAGGATTCTACTGGAGGCTGCCATTCATGTTGGATTATGTGCCTGCAGCAAAATAAGAGAGCTCTCCCCACGCAGACAGTTCTGTCGTCAATCAAAACAGAAAAGGTTTTTCTTAACCTGCACGGCCTGATGAGGTAAAGTCCTTGGAAAGATAATGACTAAGATTGGTAGGATTGGGCAAAATCATACTCTTTCATAGCCTTTCAATCTGCCACTTTGGACAGGAAACTACAAACGGCTGATTCAGTTTAAAGATGGCTTTTATTCTGTGCAGACATCTGAAAGATGACCATCTGTCGCTTTTCTTACATCCTCACCCGGTGACCCCAAATTCTAACACTGCTTGCTCTTCACTGGGAAAAATGGGAATTTCAAGGTTCAAGATCCAAATGTGGCTCCAGTTTCTATGCTGACAGGATTTTTTCTTTCCAGTAGGCTGATGAGAAAGATCCTTCAAAAACCATCTGTGTGAACAGAAGAATACACATGCTGCTTTCCTTTTACGTATCAGAAAAGGTGGTGCTGAAGGACCTGGGGTATTTCAGAGTTTCTCTCTCTCAATATAATAGACTTGTAGTAGCATGCGCTTTTGGTAGACGCAGGCTGCAGTATACATGATGTACAACTGTCACTTGTTAGTGGAATTGCCCTTTGATATGTTAGTAGACCTGTGACCCTTCTGAAAACATTAATTTGCACAGCAGCTCCTGGCTTAGATAGCCAACAGGAGGGGCTGAAATGAACAACATTTGCACGACACATGATCAGTCTTTAAAACAGGAAGTTTGGCAGTAAATCATGGCAAGATAGTGTGCATGTGCATGAGCTTGGATCCTTAGAAAAAGCAAAACACCAAGAGGTCTGTCAAATAACTTTAAGATCATAAGCTTTTTTTCAAATGCATTTCCAATAAGTGTCCGGTCTGCAGCATGGAGCACGCTGCTGTAGCAATCATTTAAAATTCTGCTAAATCATTCTGTGACTCTAACCAATATTAATAGCTTTTAGGCTGGCTGGCAATCTCACTCCGATAGGAAGCCTTGCACAGGCTTCCAGACCATTTATGTGTGTGGGTGAGTGAGAGAGAGCACCGCAGATTTAATTTAGTGCCCTTGGTGGCTTTCAGTAGAATGTATATATATAAATCACTTGTGAGTTCTGGTTTGGGGGGTGGGGTTATTCTGGAGTACAGGAAAATCAAATGATACTCATAAAGATGAAAGTTGTCTTGATTTCATTTGCTGATTTTAGACAGCAAATTGTTTCTTACCCATCCTTGCATAATTGGTAAATGTACTGAAATGGGCTATTTGAGTTTCAGCGGAATCTCTGGGCAATCACACAATAACTGGAGTTCAGAATGTGCCCTGTAGGTACGATTGCTAATCACATTGCTCAGATAATTTCTGTCTGGGAGAAACACATTCTATTTCGAAGCTGGCATCTTGCAACGAGGAGGCAGGGCCAACTTTAGCTGTGTCTGGCATGGGGTCCCTAAGCAGATGAGAGGCTGTAGCGCAGCTCTGAAAATGTGAGCCATTGACTCAGCTGCAGGGAGCAAGAAATGGGAGTAAATTGTGTGAGATGAATGGCACTCAGTAGGTCTGTAGGCAACATTACTCTGCAGATGAGAGTCACTTCATCAGACATTAGGCTTTGAATATTGCACTTTAATTTGGTTGAGTAGTGGCTCTCTGTTGCCCTCAGAGGGCAATTTATCCTATCTGATGCTAAAGGCTTGCATTGCCAGAACAGGAGTCATCTCCTTATCTGCGGATAACTCACCTTCTGCAGGTGCCTTTGAGAATGGACGCAGCCTGGCTCGGACTTGCGCACTGAACTCCTAGGTGATCAGGGCTAGGATCAGAGGTGTCATGCCGGGGGCTGAGTTTGATCCAAGAAGTTCCAGGGCAGAACAGTTTGGTTATGAGAAACTAAATCTGGAGTGGAGATGAAGCTATGGGAGTCTGTGCTGGTGCAGCTGAAAGTAGACTGTGCCCATATTACAACCGTGGGGGCAATTTAGTGATTCTTTTTATCCCACATCTACAGAAAGCGAGGAAGAACTGCGTTAAACAAGTGAAAACAGTGCAAGGAAGCTCAGGGACTAGCGAGCACTGGGAGTGTCCTGTGCTTGGAGTGGTGTTACTGGTACCCACAGCCTGTGGGCAGAGCTGCCCGGGTGGCACTGCTGGCAGAGGAGCATCTGCCCTTTTGTCCTTCTAACCCAGGCACACAGTGCTGTGTTTGAGCAGTTCTGCTGAAAATAAGGGAAAAAACAATCACCCAGCCACAGCTGGTGCCTCTCTCCTCCTCTCCCACATAGCTGCTGTTGCCATGGCAGCAGTCTTTGCTGTTGGAGGATGCTCTGGAGGGCCTCCTCCTCCTCCTTGCCTGCTGTTCCCACTGCCCCAGGAGCATCAGGCTGCTCCTGTGGAGTCAGGGGCAGGACCCTCACTGCCTGCCCTGGGGAGCACTCGGTGTCCCCTCGCCCAGCAGCCTCTGCAGTGGCTTTGGCCATTTTGCTGACCATTGGCAGCACCACACAACAGCAGCACAATGCCCTGCTCTTACTGTACCAGGTGCAAAGTTACTTCCCAGTTACTTCTTGGTCCAGTCCTGTGTGTGTCATTGCTAAACATGTTCTTGCACTTAGCCTATATAAAAGCATTTTGCAGGGTGGCAGCATTTCTTTGACCCTTTCAACGGCAGAAAACAAGTTTTCTATTCCTCTCAGTGTGATGATGTTGAAATCTGCCTGCCTTTGACCATGTTTGTGCCTTCAGCCAGTCAGAGTCAGGAAGGACTGTACACTTAATTCTTCCAGTTCTTCCTCAAGACTGCACTGACTGTTTTCTGTTTGAATTGCTAAGCTGTACTACTAAATTTGGGAGTCCTGACAACTCTCAAACACCAACAGGCACATACAGGAAATCTTTGTTGGGGTCTTGTTTGCAGAATTCAGAGTGTGTGGGGTGGATGGATCTTGTGGACCAGCCAACCCGTGCCCTGCTTGATGTTAAGCAAGGCCAAACAAAGTATGTTCAGGGTATTTCCGCAATTCACTTCCAAATTTTCTCACTTCTTTTATAACTTCTTTTCACTTCTTTTCTAGCTAGCTGAAGGCCTGGATCAGACATAAAGTTAAGATTTAAGCAGGGTTATGGTTATGGCTACCCAAGGCCTTGAGGGGTTGTTATGGCAGGCAAGCATCCTGGTGTAGGTATTGTCTTCTTACTCCTTTATATTATGGGTGGTTCTTATGCATAGGGGATGAGAAAAGGGTGACCTAAAAGTCCTGATGGCAGCTGTACAGCAAGAGAAGATTTCTCCATACAGGAGAAATTCTCAGATTTCTTGTCTTCATTATTTGTTCTCTCTGTGTCCCCATGGAAATTTTCAGCTTTGATTCAAAAAGAATAATTATAAGAGTTGATGTTATAAACTTTGACTTAGTTTAAAATAAAAAAAAAAAAATTGAAAAATATTTCCCTGTTTGAATCCAGACTAAAACTAGACTGTCCGTTCTTTGGGAAATTCATACAAAAAAAAAAACCTCAAAAAATTTATGAAATTCCCCTCAGTATGAAATTCCCCTCAGTAGGGATTTTCATAAAGGAAACAATTATAAAATTATCAAAAATGTCTCACTTCAAGGCTTTCAGAAGGAAACATCACTGGGGGAGTTCAAACACTGATATCCACAAGGCACCTCTTCCTCCGCTTCTTACTGTGGGATCCAGTTCTGCCCTTGGATCCTGGCAGCCCTGTGAGTCCTGCTCGATGACCTGGTGCCACAAGGGCTTTTGAGCTCAGGGTTCCCGTCTGGGAAACCTGAAGCTTTTCAGCCCCCAGAATTTTGGTGATTGCTAAGTTTAGCAGAGAGAGGAGAGGAGAGGGTGAGCTGGCAGGAAAGCCAGCAGCTCTCTGCGGGAGCCCCTGCAAGGCAAGTGAAAATCACCATCTCTTTTCCTGAACAGGCAGTTTTCAATAAAAAATTGTTTTTGAAAGATTTTTTCTGCCCAGCTCTTCCCTGTGGGCTTTTGGTGCCTGTTCTCCGTGCCCCTACCCTTCCCTGTGGCCTGGCATCCTGCCCAGCCCAAGTCCCTGAGAGATGGCAGGGTCCCCTGCATTGCAACAGGCCGGGAAGGTGATCCTGTGGGCAGAAATGGGACAAGCAACGGAGAGCTAATGGGAATTGGGAGCCTGGGCTTACGGGATACCTACCCTGCAGCACCCAGGAGTCACTACATCAGCATTTCCAGCTAAAACAATTCTGGTTACTGGACAGGGATGTTGCCTAAAGGTTCCATTTCTTTGAATGGCAAAAACTTTTCAGTTCTGGAATAATTGCTGGGTTTTTGGTTTTTGTTTGTTTTTTTGTTTTTTTTTTTTTTTCCCAAATCCAGCTCTTTCTCAAGGGAAGTGAGATATTTTTCATTACTATTTTCATGGAGCTGAGAACTGGAATGTCAAAAAGAAAACCAAAACTTTTTGGATTAAAATCGGGTTAAAATGACCAGGTGGAGATGGACTGGATATAGGTTTTACAAAAGAGATAGTGCATCTTTAAAGAAAACCTCTGTGTTTGTCTCAGCCAAGGCTGTATCTCAATAATACTGTCTTCACATTGAAGCTTAATAGGATTTCTGCTGCCAGCTTTAAATGGAAATAAACCATATTGGTGCAAGCCATACCTAGCATTAACACTTCTTTTTTTTATAGTGGGCTCTCCCTTAGTGCCGCTACATCAATTTAGTAAAGAACGCACTGCAAACTAGTCATCATTTAATAGGAAACCCAGAAGTGTTCGGAGATGGCTTAAGCCAGAAACTTTTGTTGCTGTTGCTGACAGTGTCATCTTTAAAAGGAAAGAAAGATGGCATAAGGAAATGCCTGTGATCAGTTAGTATTGTGCCACAGTTCTCATGATAGTGTTTGAACCCTGATGTTGTCCAGAAAATCTGGTGGTTCCAGTCTATGTTATTCTGCATACCATGCTGCATGCTGTAAGGGAGTGTTTTTACCCCAGAAATAGAAAGGATGATAGCAGCCCAAATGGTGCTGGTATATCCCAGCCTCTGTCAGGCAGGAGCAATTGGTTGATTCTTGAAGGAATTATTCTGAATGTTTCTAATGTACTCCATGTTCTGTGGATAGGCAGTGTTGGAAAGTACTATTAAAACTACTATGTCCTAAAGTACACGTTCTCTCATGGTCGACATGACCCCGACGGTATTGTGGTGCACTTGAGAAGAATCAACAGCTTTATTAAAAATATGCTGATCTTGGGAATGGCTAACCTAAATGGCAGGCTAGATATAAATTAAATTAATTTATCATACAAATGAACCATTTTATGAATAATATTAAAATGAGTATGATACTAGCCAAATTAAAGAATAACCCATTTCAAGTGATGTTTATAATTCTGAAGCAGAAGTGCTGGTGACTTTATTGTTATTGTTATATTCCGGCAGTACTTCTGCTCTGGAGGGGAAAAAAGGGGGAAGCAGTCCATCATATTATAGGTAGTTAAGAAATTTCCTACTTTTTTATCAGCCATCTTGAACTGCGAATTTAGTTCTGTCTGGGAAAAAAGACTGGAATAGGTCCTATCAGCTGGGAAGCAATAAGAAGGAAAAGACTTTTAGTAGCCTAGCAAAAAGCAAAATCATGACTTCAAAGAAAAGAAACTCACTCATAAAGTCACAGCTAAGGCAGGATGCTCACGCACAAGTGTGGAAGCAGAGGAGGTCTCAGGCAAATCACTCAGGGGAGAAGGAAGTAAGTCTATAAAAGTATTAACATCAAGTATTCTCTTCGGGATCAGCCTTTCAAGCAGTTGCATTTTAAAATAATAATAGTTAAAACATGGCTCATAAAAATTAGCCCTCCTGCTTGTGAACACAATTTTAAGACCTAACTGATTTCTTTTGTTTGCTTAACTTTGTTCTATTAATTGGTTGCTAATGATCTGCTAAAGTGAATAACAAGCCACTTGATGAGAATAAAGTGCGTTTTCAGACCTGTAAACCATTAGACATCATTTAGCCACTACAATCAAGTCGACCTAGGCAGATTACACTGGAGTATTGAACACGCAGGTGTTTGAGAGCAGTGCCTGGGCTGCAGGTAATAGCATTACTCTGCATAATAAGTAAACCTTTTGCAGGAATCCAGTCCAATACCTTGGAAGGGGCAATGTGATGGGTTAGGAGATCAGACAGGGAAGGGAAAAACGGGACTTAGTACAAATGCTTAGTTTTTCAGCTGAAATGTCTTGCTCTGATGATGCTGAACAACACCGGACATGGCAAAAGTTCTGTTCTGAGCCCCTGAACTGTGATTTAGGTTTTAGACATGACCATTAATTATTGAAACTCAGAAGGCTGCAAAAACATCTTGATTCATTGGCAAACTGACAAACATATGGTGTGTTTTGCAAACCTCTGGGTTTCTGTTCAGAGGAGGAGAACATTAATTGCATACAAATTCTTCTGGGAGTTCTGAAACCAGCCATCGTTAACATTGTTAGACATTGTATCTGGGAAGCGCAGTGCATTTTAAAATCCAAGTTAAAAATTCAGAGCTTTTAAAAACTTTTGAGAAGGAAAGTGCTGAAGTGTAGTAAAATCAAAGAAGAGCGTAAAAGTATCTGGTGCTCTTCGGTATCTGGTGTTGGTGTTGGTCAGGATGGTAGGTTAATATCTGTCTTGGTAGGTTAATGTTTATCCACATTTGGAAACTGGCATTAGAATCTGTTCAGTGTTGCCTGTGGCCTCCTACCAATTCTGCTTTGGCTATTTGATTGCCAGTCTGACATCTGAAATCCTATAAACATCAAAACACCAAGTCTAGATACACTGAACACAGAATTTAGTCAACACTGGCCACGGGCCTTATATGAAAGAAATCGTCCTGTGATTATTGACGCAGCCCAGAAGGTCTTACCAGAGAATGCTGCAACACATTGTGTAGAAAATAAATTACCTTCTTTTTCACCTAGGTTGTGGTATGGTGGCTGTTCTTCACCTGATGAAGCAGCACGCTATCCAGCCACCTCTCTGGCGAATGCATAGATACAGCACTACAGATAGACATGGAGGGTCAAGATCCTACGGACTGTTTTGACCAAGGGCTGTAGGATCATTGTGCCTGGTGACCTACCCAGCAGGTCTGCCATACTTGCATTAAAGAAGCTAGTAGAGTACTCACCACAGCCCATAACTTGCAGGGCACGTCTGTTGCAGAACGACTTCAAAATCTGGAGTGATGAGAGTTGTGATGTCCCCGACTTAAAGGAAGGTCCAGCTGGGTGGCCTGTGAGCTTGTCCTGTAGCCCCAGCACGCAGAGGAGAGATTAGCTCTCTGTAGGAAGGCTCTGGGACACAGCACAGAAAAATCCTGGGCCATGCCGTGGCACAAAGGACCCGTCCCATTCCCCAGGTCATTCCCCCACATCAACCCGTGTTATTACTTTCACATTTTAAATGCCTCCAGCGACTCCTCTCTTTAAGAAGGGTTAAATTCCTTATCATCTAGCGACTTGTGCTTAGCCCTAAGGATTTCCCTGGTAAAGGCTATCACTGCTCTTTGCAAGCCTCTTATGTCAGTGTCAGTGGTCAAACTCCAGAAGCAAAGCAAATCTCATTGTACTTAAATGTGCACCCTCGAGAACACAAAGAGCACTTTGAAGATGCGACTGCTGGGTGGATTTCCTTGCTTTCATCTTCCACCTCACATTCTTTATGTGTGTAAAATAGTTTAAAACTGAGCCCCAGTGTGCTTATAAAATGCCAGGTCATTGGCAATAGTGGCACTCATTTGCTGTGGTTAATTTAGTACTAATAAGCTGAAAGTGTTCTGTGGGGATTCTTCTACATGGAACATAAACTCCTTTTCTCTCACTTAAGAACACTTTCCTATAAAATGATTGCAACCTAGTAGTTTTCCTCCTCATTTTAGTATCCAGTTTCAGCCTATATTAGTGCTATTTCCCCCAGCAGCTTTTGCTATAAGCTCTATTTCAAGGCACTGAATCAATGATTACATGATATGCAGTCCATCGAACCTTCCATCCTGGGAACGCTGTGTGTAATACAGCCTTTAATATCCTAGTGCCACAGTAAAAGTAGAATTTACTGCAATAGGCTACATTCAGTGCTCAGACCCTTTTTGGTTTTTAGTTTTCCTTCTTTTCATCCAGGTACCTTAAAGCAGGTGGGACATCTTCTCAGGTGCCTTTCAGAAGTGCTGAGTCTGCACATGGGTTTCCTGACCCTCTGCAAATGCAATAGCAGCAGCGAAAAGGAGGTTTCACACCCTCCTAAAGTCATTATTCACTCAGCTCTGAAGACTGCATTCTGCATATATTGATCACACTGGTCACTGCATCTCTTTTCTTTTTTTCCTGTTCCTGTCCCTGTATCCAGTTGATTTCCCATATTCATGCTCCTTTTGCTCTTTGCTCCTTTTGCTTTCCCTGTGGTTCTGATGCTTCACATTGTATTAAGTCACTCTTCCATCCGTGTTACTATGAATGTCTTTCAAGAATGCCACCTATGCTAATCCTACGCTGATTTGCTGAAATCTGTAAGACAATAATCTAAACAGAACTGTAAACAAAACCCAGACAGGTATAAATGAATGCAATTCATTCCCTATGTCTTTCTGGTACCCTGTTTGCACAAGGTGTTACTTTCTCCTCTTAGCAAGTCATGCGGCTGGTACAACTTCATATATACTGTTGACACTGCATGTGTTTTCACCAACTGCTGATCAGATCTTCCTGATCACACATTGTGTATATGTGAAGTCACAGTTCAACGGGGCTAAAACCTCTGGTTTGGTGGAATTATTATTAATAATCCAGTGTAAAGCTTTTCAGCAATGAAGTTACCTTGTCTGATCTCTCTTTTACAGCATAAGTGGGGTCTCTTGTCTGCTTATACTCCAAGAAGAGAACTGTATCATTCCCTGATAAAATGACTCTTGTAATTTTATCACCAATAAATTGACTGTGTGACATTAACTCTGCACACATTCTGTGTGGCCATAAATAATCACTACTTCCACGTGGAAAGTGAAGGAAGTACCATCCTCCTGGAAGGATATGCATTGCTATGAATTTTTAAAAAAATACTTTAATTTTATATTAATTAAACTAGTATTTTAGCAATAACATCGTTGTCCTTAGGTTTTCCTCAGCAGTAATCAGATTCCCTCATTGTGATAAACTGCCCGGCCTTCGGCCTCATAGCTTACCCACTTGGGAACTGAATTATTCCTTCATAAAACAGAGGGTTGATTATATAATCACTTAATTAAATGCTGTACTCAGTCATTGCCGAGCTATTCCTGAAATGCATTTGGCATCTGTACTCACTAGGCAAATTTAAACATTGGAAGAGTTATTTTTTTCAGATGTGCTTCTTTAAAGGTTATTATATGCAGTGTTCCTTTGTCTGTGTGGTCTGGTTGTTTTCCATGTGTCAGGCTCACTCTTAATCACAAAGGAGATGAAATGTTCTTTGTGTTCCGATCTGACTTGCAGATTGCAGTCACATTCTTGCTGTTATCATTTTGGAAATGTTTTTCTCGCTTCTATTTGCAAACGCACTCAGAGGTAAAGAGCCCACAGTCACCTATTGGCAACTCAGTTCTGAGCAGCTCTTCAGGACCTCACCAGTCACCACTGAAATTACTGTAATGAGCTGTGCATCAGACCTTGGAAAGGAAAAATCCAGCGTTAGTCACAGCCCCAGGTGAATCCCCCCTGCAGACAAGCACCAGAGAGATGCCAGATGTGCATGAGACAAACTCTATGGTTTTGCTGCAGCCAGCCAGCACCCAGACCGGGCTCTGTATGTGACTTTCCAGTTCCTACGGGAAAAATACCAATGCCAGCATGCTTTTGTAGGGTACAGCCCAGCTGATGCAGGTCCCAAGACCACAGGGACCTGTGGTCACATATCCCCTTGTCATCCCCTGCAGCCTTGCCCAGAGCTTCACCCGGACAAGCTGTGTGGTTTCACCCATGGGCTCAGTGACAGGGAGGGTAAGTAAAACAGTGGCCATGAGACTACACTTTTAAATTGCATGAACATGCATAAACTAAGAAGTGAAAGGCAGATCTGTGAGGACAAAAAGCTGAACATACTTGCATATGAAACTTCTCAGTTTCCTTGCTTTACCTGGAGATTTCTTCAAGCCTTAGATGATAGACACAGTGCAGAATTCATTGACAAACTGTCTCTGCTTCAGTATTTCCATCTTCTTCTCTGTTTCTTCCTCCACCACACTCAGGAGTTGCCCCTTACATTTGAATATGGTTTCATCACAGGTTAGCGTGACCGCATGCCCTGGCCATATGGTACAGATGCACAACTGTAGCAGAGCAGGACAGTGGACAAGGAGAGCCATCAGCAATCAATACTCATTGCAGGGAAGTCCCATAGTCTTACCAGGTTCGGCTCAGTTGTTCATTTTCCCTAAGGCCTCTCCCTAAACACATATGTCAGTTCTTTCTCTCCTACCAGGAGAGAGAAGGTGCTCAACTTGTCAACATTCATAAGACATTCTGCTCTGTCCTTTCCCAGCTTGGGTTTTGCCCTGTGTTGCCTATGGGTTGAGCGGCACGAACCAGGCAATCTTACCTCTTTTCTTCATCACTGTCCCACTTCTGTGTATATAACTCCAGGGTCTGATTCAGTCTCCTGCCAGCTTAATAAGACTCTTTCTGTTAACATTCATGGAGGCAAGATCCGATCAGAGCAAAGAAATAGAGCAGAAAGCACAAACTGACTTCAACTTCATTAGTTTTACTGGTATACAAAGTGAATGCAAGAGCCTTTGCTTTTTCTGTTCCCATCCTTCTCAGAAACAGGGATATCTAGGACAGAAAAGCAGTAATATCATTTATTCTGAAACAAAACCAGAATTTCCTTTCACATGTTCATTTTACTCAACAATAGGCAGATACAGCCGCAGAAATAGCATGATCCCATTGCTGAATTAGACTCAGTATCCCTCTCTCTATTTCTTAATTTAAATAATTTCTCTAGATTGTAAGACTGTGACCAAGAGGACAGACTACCTTTTCATTAAGCTGAATCAGCCATGTTTTGGCTAAGCATTGTATATTTTCAAATACATTTTCCCCTTGATCTTGTTTAATTATTTCCATAGGATTAACTAATTTCTATTGTGTGTCACTTTCCCCTGCAGGAAGCTTTATGTTGGATAGTATGTCTTCTCTTATTATGCATTTGCTTGGAATATAAATTGCTTTTCAATCAGATCTTTGCATTTCTAACAACATCTTCTGTATTGCAGCAGGTGCTTTCCCTAGCGGTTACTTATATGGACTCTAATGGCATGTCATCTGTCTATACAGCTACTTCACTGCCAAATACGTAATAGAGGAATTTTCTACTGGTAGAAGCTTCTGGTAATTTTGGTTCTTTAAAGGCTGAGTCTTTTAATGTATTTTTACATAGCTCATTTCACTGGGCTTAAATAAATTGAATTAGGAAGGTTTAAAAAGTCCTTCTGGAAGCCTGATTTTATTTTGAATCAAACCCCTTCCTTTCCCTCACCTTGGCTTCATCAGAGAGTTAAGAACTATGTTGGGGTTTTTTCTGTCCTATTTGTTAAACTTTCATAGATCGAGAGGCAGGAGGTTAAAACAAAATAAAATCACTACTTTTTCAGCAAATTGGTAAACCATGAAACTCTTAACTGTGGGCTGTTGTAGAGGCCAGGAGTACAGACAGGTTCAAACCAGAACTAAACAGAAGTCTGAGGAATTGATCCGATGGTGGCTTTTTAGTACAGGTGATGTAGGTACAGCCTCTGGTTGGGTAAGTCCCCGGTGCCCTGCTGGGGGCAGGGGGAGGGTGGGCTGGGATCGCCTGCCCCTGCTCTGGCACTTGGGCTCTGTGAGCCTCTGCAGCCCGTGCTGTGGGACACAGCCCTGGGCTGGATGCTGACTCAATATGACTCAGGATCCTTGAGGATGCTGACTCAATATATCCCAAGGTTAGGGACCAGTCTAAGAAAACTAATGCCTAGAAAAATGCTTGGAGAAGTGTACAGTGGCACATACAGGAGGTGCTTCGTGGACTCCAGGTTTCTGTTCTGCCAGAAAAATGCTGCTGCCTTGGTGGAGTGAGCATGCTGGTGAACGAAAGCAGGGGTCTGGTCTGCTCTCCACCAAGCAAACCCAGGTGCAGTATTGAGGGCATTGCTATCCAAGAAGAACGAATGCTGTGTCTGCCATTGGACCACTTCTTTCTCTCGTTGACTCGAGTTTCATTAATTTCAGGATGTAAACTTACTGGTCCTTCAGTTAATCAAAGCAGTGAGATGATCATTGTGGCAACGCTGAGGTCATGGACCTGCAACAGTTTATTTGTATGACCGGAGGCAATGAGACAACCGCTCATGCTCTGCAGTGTAAAATCCATTTCCTCATCAGCAAACAAAGGTCTACAGTTCCTTGAAACTCCAGAGTGATCTTGTTAAGAATATTGTTGCTTTTTGTCCTGTTTCCATAAATGAGGAAATTACTTTTTTCTCTGTTGGGATTGCTTTCTTCTCATCCTGAAAAGTGCCACAAAAGACAACAACAAAAAAAAGCAAGCAGAGTTTTCTAGGGAGGATGGGATTAATGCTGTGGGAGGAACAGAAATAACAAAAGAACAGAACTGTGAGTGCCTGTATGCGTCTATAACATCTTCTGTATAATAAAGGAGTGAAGGATTCTATTTGTGATGTGACATCAGCAACGACTATGGCCCTCTTTCATCTCTTTGCTCTGTTGCCAGATCTCCTGCTATGCCCAGTAAAACACTTATAAAATAGATTTGGCCTCTACATGGGATTTAAGCTGCTGCAGGTAACTTCACAAACAGGAAAAACAAACGTGAGTTCTCAGTAGCACCAAGTATGCTCTTTTTAAGCCACGTGTGATAGAGGAATAAATATTTTTATTTTTACGTACAGTGGGACTTAAAACTAGAACTGCTGGGGGAAAAAAGATATGCTCGGTCCATCCAGGGCACCGCCATCTCTCTCCCTATCTCCCTGTATAGCTCCCAGAGTTCTGAAGCTGCTCACACACATTTTATTCTTCCAAGGCCAGCAGTTGCTTGTGACCAGTTATACATCAGTCCTCTGTGAAGCAGTGCCCATGATAATCCATAGCTAGTGGATTCAGGGAAATACGGAAGGACATGGAAAAGTAAAGACTTTGGGGCATAATATAGGCCCCAGATACATTAACATCGGAAGACTGGGAAAAGGCACTCTGTGGGCAAGGCTTGGGTTTGATGATGCTCTTCTGCTGCCAGGCTGATTTCAGCTGGGATGAACTTCCTACTGCTTGAAATTTGTGCTTACGTACAGGCTTTTTACTCAAAATCAGGGTCTAAGGAGCTCAGGCTGAGGCTTTTAACAATAAAACCAAGTGATAGCTATAAAGATATTGGCTTTATTAATTTTTCACCAAAGATTTTAACATTTCTGCTCTGGATCTGCCCTGTTTTGTACCCTTGTAACTCCACTTGGTCTTAATGGAGTTAAATAAACAGAAGGGGTAATGGAATTAAATAAACAGAAGGTGTTCCAGAAAAATATTTTTAGAATAAAATTGTTCTTTCACTTCACTGTTATCTCTTGGGACAGTGGCTTCTAAATATTTTACTAGCTGTAACACAACGTGACAGGACAGTTACTGTAAAACAAAGATTCCTTATAGATCGGAGACAGAAGTTCTTGCTGGATGGACCACAAGGACCAGCTGGATGTTGTCACTCACCTGCATTTACAATTTTATCTTATAATGACTTTTATTTCCGATGTGTGGTATTACCTATTAAAAAAAACCAAGGCAAAACAAAAAATATGGGTGTAATCCACTGTAATAGGGGAAGAAAGACAATTCTAAAAAAACCCAGACGGTGGAGCTACTTCATTGCTGGTGACAGTACAGCGCTGCACAAGTTTTGCTTCGCAAGCTCTGCAGGAAAGAATCGGCAACGGCACAGAAAGGTCTGCAAATGCCTCTGCCGCCACATCCCAGATCTTGTCTTTCCTGACAGAAGAGTGTAAGTCAGTGTGCACAACTTTCTGCAAGTCTTTCCCAGGCAAAAGTTTTGACTCTTCAGTGTATGTTCTCTCCCCTGCCCAGAAAAAATACTATTTACCTCTTCTTTTACTAGCAGCTCTTTAATATGTGCAGTACATAGTGGTAAGCAATTTATTAGACATTCTGTAATGGCAACATCAACAAGGCATCAGAACTTTCCCCAACAGCAGCTTTTAATATTTTTGGTTCGAAGAGGATGCTATACAGATCCATGAAATATGTATTTGAATTATGCTTTTAAATGCACCATATTAGGATGTTTTTGAGGGGAAATCTTTCCTCAGAATAATTTTATTTAAAAATAATTTTATTAAAAACAACAATGAGGAAATGGCAAGTTGGATACTTTCACTGTGAATTCCCTCAGGTTTAGTCTTCAAAAGCCCAGCTACTAGTGTCGGCTTGTAAATGTGCAGTGCACACACCACCATGAATTATAGGCTCTGCTCCCACCATGGAGAGTTAACTGCAGACATTCCTGGTGAACCAAGAAGAGATTAAATCCTTAAGACATCACGGGTCGAGGCAGGCTGTCCACGTGGTCCAAATGTCCACTAGCTGGGTGGACCCACTAGCTGGGTGCAGCCTTTTTACTAGGTGCTTTAAACACTTGTGAAGCAAACAGAGGAGCAAAGCCAACTTTTATTAGGGCTGAGTGGTGAGGAGCTGGGTGCAGGTGAGCAAGCCCCTGTGAGCACACAGCCCTCCCACTCCTAGCGTGCCAGGATGTCCTGCCAGCAGGGGCCGTACCAGCTGCCTGCTGGGGCTGGCAGTGACTTTTCTGGGATGAACAGGAAAATTGGGCCATTTTCCCTTCCTCGTTGACCTGTCAGGAAGGTCCTCTCCTGTTCATCAGGAGCAGAGGATGGAGAGCCATCTATCCAGCCGCTGTCCCTCCACTCCTGTCCTGAGAGGCATATCCTCTGTGCTTGGATGGGGTGGAGGCAAACACCATATCATGGGGTTTTCCAGAGGACCAGCTGAGATATCACATCACTGGGGCAGCTCCCTGGGGGCAGCAGGAAAGCCTGGGGTACCTGCTGATGTCATCTTTAGCTGTTATTAGGATTTATATACTCATTTAGTGGACTACCCTCAACTGGCTCCAGGGATTGGACAGGAGATATGAGCTTTTCGTCTCCAGGTCACCTCACAGCTGTTGGATGGGCCTATGGTGTATGTGACATGAGTGATGGTCTAAGGAGACATAGGTCCGCATTACATGCACACACACATACCCATAAAAGCCCATGCAATTAGTGCTAATTGCAATCCCCTTGGAAACAACCGCTGAGCCGCCGGGGGGTAAGCAGCCATACAGGCAAGCCCAAACTGCTGTACAGCTCTCTTAATAAAACGTGGGTATTTGGCTTGAAAAATACATTTTGGAACTCTTGAACTGAAAAGGTTAAGCCTGCCCTGGAGCCAATTTCATGTCTTCCTTTAGTATCAGCATTTGGAGAATCAAACAATTGGGTAAAGGAGGATGGAGTAATTTCCAGTGAGTTTATAGGACAGATGAACTAAAAGCCATCTACCTGCCCCTCAGGCTCCCTGCAGATATTAGTGCCAATTAAAAAAAAAAAAAACCCACACCAAAACCAAAAACAAAGAAAAAAGCAAAAAACCCTAAGCAATCTACCATAGTCTAGTGGTAGATATCTGGGGACAAAGAGGGTAAACTGTATATTAACTTTTAAAATGCCATGCCTTAAAGTGGCTTCTCTATACTTATTTCTAGGCTGTATTTTTCCACTGCATGATGAAGCAGCCAAAGCCATCAGGCTGTTTTCTTTCCACCTCCAATCTCATCATGGTCGGGCTCCACAACTCCTCTCTGCTCAAGTTCCTGAAGCTTCCCTGCTCCCTTCAGCCCAGAAAAGCACCCTTCATTTTGAAGGCATCATGGCCAATTTGTAAGTATTTTGCTGCTGCTGAGTGCTAGGAGAAACTAGGTCTTGCAATCTTCTGCTCAGCACAACAGGCATTCTGCCCCACTCCTGGTACATTGCAGCAGGTGTATTTTCTTGGGCATTGCTTTGTTGACCAAACATACCTGCTGCTCACCTGGAGCAGGAGCAAACACCCACTGCCATCCCTGTGACTCCTCACCAGCTCCAGCAAGGCTTGGCCTCGATTCCCCTTAGAGAGAGGCAAAACGGGTCTTACACATGGAACTGCACCGAGCTGACTGGTGGTGCCTGGGTTCAAACCCTCCCACCTCTCCTTGGCTTTATTGTGTCTCTATACAAGAAGGACTGCATGAAATACAGACACCCACAGCATCATTCCTGGATGGATACCCGCTGGGGACTCCTGAGTCCTGTGTTCTATCTGCTGCCCCTCTGTTGCCTGACAGCACGCCTTGGTCAGGTCACTTAATTTTGCAGCGCCTTTAATGCCCCTCCTATTTCATACCAGCGTCAGGTATAGCAGCGCATAGTCTTTTGCTGCATACGTTGTGCTCCTAAAGCGTCTGACACAACTGCACACCAGTATCAGGGGAGCTTCTTACTACTACTTTTACATATACGTATTTTTTTTATTATTATTGCATTTGATATTGTTTCCGTTTCCATTATGTTACTTTTCAAAGAAAATTGAAATATATTTGAAAGTAATACCATTAGTACCAGGAACTAACAATCCTACACAATGTTACATACAGATGTAGTTAGGAAATTTCCTTAGTTCATGTAAGGTGAAGGTTAATTTTAGAATGCAGTAAGAGTACCAGAGCCATTAAAACAGTATGGAAAAATGTTACCAGATGAGAAATTGTTCAAAGTAAATTAAACCCATGATTTCAGCTGTGTCTTTCTGGACCGCTTTGATACTAGACTATATTTTTCTTGCCTGTATTCCTGCCAGAGATTTTCATAGCAATCATGCTCATTTCCAAGGAAATCATTCCTTCTTAGGTTAACAATAAGGACTCTTTCTCAAGGAATGTGAAGGTACTTTGTGAAAGCAAAATACATCTGATCCTCTGAAAAAAACCCAAATCCCCTTCAGTTTTCTTTTGTGTTGGTATAACTACTGATAATCCACTATGTTATAAAGTTAATACAAACACAGTACGCTACAGTATTCTGACACTTCTGGATGTGTTTCTTCATTCCCTTCTGAGCTTTATTATGCCACTGTCAAATTAGCTACTGGTAGGAAATTTTATGACTTGCGTGGCAAAGGATGTGGTGCCACAGAGATGAACAAAGAATAGGTCAGCTACAAGATAATCTATCTTTCCCCCTCTGGACCACATGCCCCCTTCCTCCTCTTCTCGGTTAACTTTGAGGCTCTGCTGCAAAGCAGAGCGCTGCTGCAAGACTCAGGGTTGCATTAATACTGTACTGGGCACCTTCCCACACCTTCGTCCTTGCAAGGATACTCCTGATGTGGCTGTCATTTGCTGGCTCTGATTTAGCACAGTCAGTGTGTAGGAAATAGTGAAAAATAAAGCTGGCTTCATGTGAAAAATGAAGCTAACTTTGTGTTCCACCTTTGTTTTTCAAGAGCACTCCCACTGATTTAAAAAGGATGGGTAGATGCTTTTTGAAACCAGGGTCCAGGCTCATCTGACACATGTCCTTGTTACTGAGAGAAAAAGAAAAGCTGGGGGGGGGTTATCACTTCTATAGAAATGATCAACATTCCATATTTTTCTGCAATATTAAGCATGTTTGTTAAACAGTATCCACTGCAAAACCTTGTCTTAGGACACAGTTTTTATTCCAGTACAGAGCCCAGGCACTTTGCCTGAGCAAGGCAGATTTTCATCTCTGGAAGTCTTCCCTTGCCTCCCCTGAGCAGCAACAGCAGCAGCAACTTTCTAGAAGAGGCTGTGCCTTTCCTTAGATCTTCTCCTGGAGCACAGTTTAGAGGGGCAGCCACCTTTCCCAGCTGCTTTGGCCTCTCACAGAGGGTAGGGCATGTTTTACAGGGTAAGACATAAAGAAAAGCAAAAGCTGACAGTGTACTTGAGGGGTAAGACAGGCAAGCACAGGCTCGCGTCACGGGATGTAAGGTGGGATACTTTGCTTGATGATTTTTAATGTGTTTGTCTTATTGAGTTGAAAGTACTTTAAACACAGAGGTATAGAGTAGCCTTGTCAAGTATTGGCCAAATACATTCATGAAAACTTCCAGCACTTCTAACTAGTAAGCAAAAAGTACCTGTGTCCTGTAACACCTTCCTTCCTGCCTCTCCTCTATTTACATATATCAACAAGTAACCTGCGTGGGAAAACCAGCCAAGTATATCCATGCAATAATTACAGTCACATTAACCGTTATCAGTGAATGTGCACAAATGCGAGCAGCTAACTGAACCCTGCCCCCTCCTGCTTGCTTGGAGTTGCCAGGACAGCGTTTCACATCCTACGCAGGACAGTTCAGCGAAGCAGGAAGGATTTGACTCTCCACCACTTTCCAGCCATAGACAGGTTTTGACCATGGAATTAGCTAGTTCGTTTTCTCTATTTTCTCCTCACTGTGCTCTGCCAAAATGCAGTCAGACAGAGACACTGCACACAGAGCCCGTTCCCTGCCAGCGGGCACTTCTGAGGAGACAGACAGCATGTATTGAGGTTGCTTCAGGAGTTAAGACACTAATGATGATTTCAAGGGAAACATGTTACGTTTAAAAATGTTATGTGCTGCACTGAATCCATCAGTTTGCATGTGCTCAGTTATTCCCCTGGTGGCTTAAGCTTTAGCAGTTATTGCCTGCATTATTTTATCAAATTAAATTTCATCAGAGGGAGGAAAGTGAGGAGGGGGGTATAACGAGATTACGAGTCCTTGTTCTCCCCTTTTCCGTAGCTTTTTGGCTGCAATGACATCATTCCCAATTCAGGCAATACCCATCCCACTGTCTTTTGCCTGAGGCCCTGGTTTTGCAGCAGCTCCAGGGCTGATGCTCCCAGGAAGGGGGTTGGGAGTGGTGCAGGCCGTGGGGATCGATAGCTGCCATCATCAGGCACTGGGGGTAACCTTCCTGGTGACAGGTGATGGAAAGCAAAAAGCTGTCACTCAGTGACCAGGATGTGGCTAACTTTAAATGGCATTACAGAGTTTCTGTGGTTTTCAGCTACAGCAACTTCAATAGGTTACTGAGACTGAGTCCTGAATAAAATGTCAGGAAGACTGAAAATCAGGTTTCATCTCAAAAGATGTGGAGAATTTGCTGAGCACATGAAACTCTCACTTACTTTATTCCTGCAGAGTGACAAAGAAGTCCTCATAGGCTCAGGTTTCAAATTGGCTGAAATAACAATATTTGGCAAATAAAAAATCTGGGTAGACAAATGGCAAACATAAAAAAAAATATCACACACTGGAACTAACTATTTGATTCCTCACGTCTTATTGATTCTGTATACAAAAAGGATGGAAAATCCAATGTACAGCCAGGTCTCAAGGACATCAGACCCTGGACCAGCAGTGGCAGTACAGGCAGTTCCTGTGCAAACCTGATCTTGCATGGAGCTGGAAAAGAGTATGGAGAATAGTGTTCACTATACAGAAATATCATTGGATCTTCTTACAAATCATACTCACTTTGGCTTGCACTGTCATGAAAAGGTATGTTCACAAAAATACAAAATTTCTCAGTAAAACAAAGAGGGAGTTCAAGGATTAACAAGAGAATTACTTTGTTCAGTGGCAGTTGAGAAACAGCAAGGCAAATGTGTACAGGGAAGACTGGGTCAAGGACCACCTTGTTTTCCTCTTTATACTGCGGGTTTCTAGTTTATGATTCATATGCATTATTGTAAAAACAAATAATTTATGTATCTTCATAGAACAGAAACAGGCACATGCTCAATTTCTTTAGAACATGACAATTTAAAAGTGCAGTTCCAGTTTGTACTTATACCAAAGAAAATCTGAACTAACACTCCAGAAATGTGAAAGAAAATCCAAACTTGAGATATTTAACTTATTGGGCATTCTAATATCCTATGACCTTATGCAAAAAGCTTAATAATTTTTATTATTAAAAATTTATGCAAACAATAAAAAAGTATATGCCGTTACTCTATCTGGGCTGTTAAGTTCATGATGAAAAGAAAATCTTTATTCTCAGCGTACAGTCAGTTGCTAGCTGCCTGCATTTAGGTAGAAATATATTATTGCCAACTGCTCAGTGAAAAACTTAGCAAGAATTGTGAAGGATTTAAAAAGAATGAAACTCAGTGCTCTAATGAAGTCTGTCTTAGGTCAGCTGCTTGTAAAAGCTACAGAACATAATAGGGAATAATCTGTTTGTAACTTTTCTGGACCTAGAACTGCACGGTCAGATTGTAATTCACAATTAAATTTCATGTAGTCTCTCAAAGGCCTTTAGAGGAGCTTGAAGATTTTATTAAATTCCAGAAGATTTAGCTGTCAGAGAAAATGGAATTGCCTAGTATACAGTCTAGTACTCCTATGTATATTGGAATCACCTTTCCATTGCTGATGGCATCTTCAGTCTCCTGACTTTTGGACATATTTAGCACTTCATTTTCATCCATCCCAAGCTCTGTTCCTAATAAGCAAGTTCAACAGTATCTGTGCATATGGATTAGATAGACTGAATTTCTCTTCTTTAACACCCAATCCAACATCTATTAAAGAAAGCAGAGGGATGTCCACTGATTTCACAGGCAGCTAAATCAGTTGCAAATCAAGATAAAATTGGTGCAAGTGGGAAACAGTTTTGCAGACTCAGATTTATCAAAGCACTCGGAGCTGCAGGAACTAAGTCAGTGCCTGAGTCCCTTTCTGAATAGGCATTTTGGACCCAGGTCAGTAGTATTTAATCTCCCAAAGTATTTTGAGTATCTGGGACCTTTCCGAAGGCAAAGAAGTTGCCCACAGGGTAAAACGGTACTTACTATCACAGATAGGATTTTCTCCCTGCTTATGGGTTATCCTTTAGCCTTCAGCAGGATGCCAGAACCTTCCTAAATGAAGGAAATTTAGCATATATCTAGAAAACAAATCCTGGCTATTGTTGCTCTCTTCAGCATGGCCCTGCCCAAGCTGACTTCTCAAGGAAACTGTAAGGACACCATGCTACATGTTACTCATACAATGTTTAAAGTCATCTGCACAATTACTTCCTATGAACATTTTCACACCTTTTCTAAAATTAACTGGAGGCCAGTTCTTTGTGTATTAATATTCCATGAAAATACACATGCTTGGAAAAATCAGTGGAGCTATGTGGGATACAGTTTTGCTTCTGTCCTAACACTGGGACAGTCTAATGGTTACACAAATAGTTACCTTGGAGAACTGTGTGAAACAGAAGTGAAAGCAGATGGAAAGTATGACTCAGCTCCTCTCTGCTCCACGCCCACCACATCTCTGAATTACTGTTTTCACCTAGAAGTGCTTTCGATCTGAAGTGCATCTGTAAAGACAGGACAGACGCCTTCATTAATATTCCCTCCCCCATGAGCAAGGGTTCTAAGCAGCCTTTCTGTCAGTAGTGGCATGGGCAGAGCCAGTAGCGGGTCAGAGCATGGGAGACTTTTTCACAGATGAAGTTGCACATGGATTCCTCACCGTCCTCCTGTGGCTGTATTCTGCTCAGTCTCTTCAGCAGAGACCTACAGAACTAATTTGGAAACCAGAGCAATACCCACAATTTGTATCTCTAAATCAGAATAGGTTAGGGTCCATACACGCTCCATTAGCAGTATTTTTCTTTGCATTGCACAAAGAGATGGATTCCATTCCAATGCCAATGTTAGTCCTTCACCAGTTTCTGTCTCCAAAGACTGTGGTGTCAGTGAAGGCAAAAGCAGGCTTTATATTTGGTTGCAGACTTAGATTTGGCCACAGCCTTGGCATTGCTTCGGAGCTGCACAAGGACTAGACTCATCTCTGCAGCAGGCAGCAGAGTGGTACTGCCCAGCTAGCAAGAGAGCAAGAGGAGTGTCTCACTGTCCTGAAACTGGAAAGAGGGTCCTGTTCCAGCTGCCATTATCTTGGGTACCAGAGAAATATCAATACAGAAGACTGGTGTCTGCTTTGGCAGTGTCAGTCAGCATGACACCCCCTACACATTCATCTGTTCTGTGCAAGCCGAGGCCTATTCAGAAAAGAATTGGGGGACCAGATTGGATGCTCCTGTCCTCCAGTGCAAAGCAAAATGCATGTTCCCTTGAAAACCAAGTCCTAAATCTGTTTTTTCCCAGTTTGTTTTCCTAAAGCTGGAGATATTTCCCTGGTCATGCAGTCTCAGCCCAAGACAGAAGGGCTGTTCCCATCACGTAACAGATCCATACCTTCTTTTTCATTCTGCTCTGTGCCCATCCTGTTTATCTCTTCTGAACTGCATACTGTTTCCACTTTAACAGCTCCTGCCAGCTGTTTTCTTTTGGTACCTTTTATTGCAGATAGAATTTCAAGGGCTTCCAGGGGTAAGCTGCTGAAAGCACTGCAGCTCTCGGACTCACTTCAAAGCAACTTTCATCATTTTTCACGCGCTCTTTTTAGGACTCTTCTTCTGTTCTTTCCCCAAAACAGATTCTCTCAAAGATCACACTGGGAGATAGCACTATTTATGGCACTTCAGCGGGAGACATCATGTTTTTTGTCCGATTTGGACACATCCACTGTCCTGTAAAGGTTAACAACAGAGAGATTTCCTCCCCCTCTCGCTTGTGGTTTGTTGTTGGTAGGATTTTTTCTAGAGGAATGGGTAGGAGGGAAGGTTACTGCTGGAATTTAGCTGCCAGAAGCCTGAGGGTCAACTTTAATTTAGTTGAACCTCCCATCATTAAAGAGATTGTAGCTTCTGCACTGGACCAGGCAGAGTCATCTGTGGGAGGCCCTGGCTTCACACCAACACTAATTGTGGCTGAATTATTCTTACAAGCTGCGAGGTTTTGTGGCTGAACTTAGAGGAGAGATAGCCCATCAGTTTCACAATTGTCCGAGGGTGGAGAGCAGGAGGGAAAAGAAAATTCCTGCCTAACCCATGCCCTCGATGAGCAGCCTGCTGTCCTCCCCGGGCCATGAGTGCAGGGCAGGGCCTGATATCGTGAAGAACTGGAGGTGATGTCCTGAAATGTGGTGGGGAAATAAGGACAGTAAGTCTTGAAAATAAAGGGTTGATGGTTATGTTGGATGAGAAAGGCCAGATCCAGCCATGACCCTGTGAATTCAGGGCAGGTACATTCCTCCAACAGGGATGCTTTCAGGAAAACCAAATACAAATGAGGAAGTGTTGGGAGAGCAGCTTATGGCACCACATACTGTTGTATGAATCTTCTTGGGTGGCATATCACAGGTTGAGCCACTCAAGTCAAAAAAGAGAAGAAGAACAAGGCACTACCTAGAGGTTTGTCTATTTAAATCCTGGCTCTTCTGTTTGACAAGTTTTCAAAACCCACCTGACCAAGGTCCTGACCAACCTAAACTGTCAAGCTGGTCCTACTTTGAACAGGAGGTTGGACAAGGTGACCTTCAGCAGCCCCTTTCACCCCAAACTTATCTGTGATCCTGTGAGGACATAAATTTTCTAGAAACCCCATTTAAACCAATGAAATTATTCTTGAAGAACAGAAGATGTTAAAAAGGATGAGGACTCATTTCCACTGTTTTCTTTGTGGATAGGTGTCTATTGCAAGTCTGCCTTCCCTCTCCTCTCCAAACCACCTGTAACACCACCGAAAAAGAGAGACTAAGGCTGTCTTGGCATGCTGGTGATGGCTAGCACACCATAAACCATGAGCACAGTACAGAAGGTGACAATAGCAGTGAATGGTCAAAATGCTTAGCCCTGCTCTCCCATTGTGCACCCAGCATCTGACAAGGCATTGTTAGCTGAGACCACAGTCCCACACCTCTCTCTTCAATAAGCACGGCTCAAAGTATCACAGGAAATATGCCCCTCCGCTGCCTGCAAAGCCAAGGATAGATTTCGGTATTTTGCGATGCAAAACACTGCAAAGGACACAGCATTCAGTCAGGACCTGGGGCCAAGACTGAGGCAGAACTTCCTGGGCGCTGTTGCTCGCTGGTGGGCAGGAGGGGCCACTCGTGACTGCTACTACTTCTCTGCTCTGAGTTAACAGTTACAGAACTACATAGCTGCCTCCACCAGTGGTGGCATCTGGAGGTGCAAAGAGGTCCTGGGTGAGCTTTGCCCCATACCTCGGCACCTGAAGCCATGATTGCCCGATCACCCATCTTTCAGTCTTGTATCTTAATTCTTAAATAAATAAATAACTAAGCAACCTCCATTTATCCCTCCTTGACCATTATTCAAACAAATGAGCTTAACAATTACAGAATATCTTGTTGTTATAGCTACCAAATGTTCCTGAATGATATTGCCCACACACCCAAGTGGAAGACTGCCAAACATATCATAGATATTTTTTCCTTAAGCATAGAAGGCTGAAGGGCATATTCAAGTCAGTAGCTGGATTTGTGCCTTTAGAGCACTTTCTTCAGGTCATTTGAAAAGCAAAGGCAAATCTTTTCCTGAATTATAGCTTCAAAGGGTGAGGTAGAAACTTAAGCTGAACTTGAGACATTTGAGATGGTCTCCTGGCTGTTTGGCTGGCATAGGAAGGTGATGTGATCTGATGTGATAAAGGAGATTAATTTTACAGGAAATCCAGCTTGCTTCATGGATATGGAACTCCTAGGCTGTATTTGAAGTCTTCTGCTGAGTTCCTTGTGACCTCAGTTAGTCTCTCTCTAGAGCAGCTACACCGCTGAGAATACTGCCTTACAACCTGTTTGGTAAAGCACTTAAAATTTTTCACCTCTAAATCTCAAACTCCAAAGAGTTTTTATGATCATTAGTAAAAGACTGAGAACTGCATCATTTTGAGATTTTTTGTTACAGAAACAGAAAATTTTTATATAAACAAAAAATGTGGGTCCACAGTGAACCCATAATTTACTGGCCTTTATCTGCTTCAGAAACAATGATGAACCTTTGCAGAAAAATGCTTTCTTGCTGTATAATCCCTGCGTAATATATAGGATATAGAATACTGCAACTCTTTTCTTGCATAAATAAACAGCTGTGGGCAAAATATTACACAAAAATTGATGAAACTCGCGGAAGCTATAAGCAGATATTACAACTAATGGAGACTTTTCCCAAGGAAAGGCAGCAGAAGTATCGTACTGGCAAATCTATCACATCATTGGACTATGAAAGTTGTAAGAAATACTCTAGGCTACATTACTGTATTAAAAGAGGAGGCCTGTGGCAACTGTAGAGACTACAAGAGCTTGTAGCCTCAGGCTTACTCTGATTGCAAAGAAAAATGATCTTGTCTTCAATTTCTCAAGATACAAACCAAATGCTTTACAAATTGGTCACATTCCATTTAACTCATATTAATCTACATTGTGTTGCCTGGGGGTCAAAACCATGTTTTTGTTGTATTTTTCTGTTTTCCCTCTAGACTACATCTCTTTTTTTGCCTGTAAAATATGCTGAAAGCTGTACAAAAGACATTCACAAATACACTTCTCACTACCAGTGTGCTCCATATAGTAATGCCTACACAATCATGCTAATGTGCTTTGCTTCAAGTTCATGTGAATCAAGCCTGTATATCAGCTATATTAGCACTGTAAGTGACTTTGGTCAAGGAAAGAAATTATATTGGACATACTTTGCTTTTTCTGACTCAAAAGATACAGAGATCCTTTAATTGCAAAAACAAGCTCATTAACTGCGCTGTATAGAGTCAGTACCGAGACTCTTAATGCAGACTGTGTATGGTCCTGTAATTCAGCCTCCAAGGAACAGCCTTTAGGAGTGGAAGGTGAGCACGTTTCCTCTAACTAGCTTCCCTGTGAAGTATGCAAAGGATTGACTGATCACTGAATTAAATTTTCAGACTATTAAGAAAGGCTTTAAGCCATTTAAAGATTAAACTAGGCATATTTTGTATGCTTGGAGAAAAAAAAAAAGCTTGCTCTCCTTCATGCCAGTGAAAATAGAGAGAACCTCCTAAACTTGTCTTTTGGCCTATAAATAGTTGATACAAGGAGGTCATCTCCTATGCCCTGACTGAGGAAGATGTTGCTTCTTGCTATACCAGCTGGGATGTCTCTCCAGCACAGTCAAGGCAGCGTGGCTGGGACATGTCTTTATAGTGAAAAGCTGAGCATGGGGTAGAGATATGTGGAGATACCCGCAGCTCACTAGTGCGGGCTTTACCCAGAAACACGCAGTTTAACCGTACATGGAATTGCCCACCTCAGACTTGGTGTCCTGATGTTTTCAGGTCCCCTCTGTGATTTCCAGCCTTAAGAAGACTCTGGCTCGTGCAGACTTGTTTCCAGCCACAATACTTAGAGGCTGCACTAGCTTAGACCATCCCTGTCAGAGGTCCTCCACATGCCAAAGATTGGTCCTGGTGTTGTCCTTCCTCAGCTGCCCTTTCCAAGCCTCTGCAACCTGGTGATATTAGATCACTGTTTGGTACTGCAGGGGGAAGGATTTCCATGGAGGTGGAGTGCAGTTAGGGCTCACCTGCATGAGAACAGCCCTGCTGATGTGCAAGCATCCCCTGGGGGTGAAAGGATGGCTTCCCTGGAGGGCTGTGAAACCCATTCACCTGGATAACCGCCCCACGAAATGGACAGTTCATGGACAGGCTCTAGTTTGGCCTTTGAGGGGCACATTCTTTCTCATCCTAATGCTTCCAGGCACACAATCACAAACCCATGAGTAAGCCTCCCCTGGCTCAGCTCGTGGGCTCACGTACAGCTCGGTGCGGAGGTGTGTACCCACGTGAGATTGACTGGGGAGGGCACTGTGTGCGGAGGTGAAGCAGAGCGGTCTGCAAGGACCCAGTGCTCCTGGGATGACCTGCTAGATGCAAACATACCACTGAAACTTCATAGTCATTATTATGGGGTTTTTATTTCAGACAAAAAATCGACCCAAGGAGCTCACAAAACAATCTGAAATTATGTATGGATTCACCACGCCTTCACCCTCTCCTGCAAACACCAGCTTGACAGAGTCCCCAGCCGTCTCCGTGCACACTGGTACAAGGTGGGGGAGAACCAGGCTTGTCATCTGCACGCTCAGTCCCCTGATGCAACAAGACACATTTGCCTTTAACCCAGGCAAAGGTTTCACCTGCTCCCACTGCTTCTTGATAAAAGAGTCAGGGCATGAAACCATCGCCATGGATATGAACAGATGCAGGGAGGAGAATGGGAACAACAGCAAACATTATGTTCCTCCCAGAGCGGTGCACCCGACGCTGCCCGTGCCACATCTGTGTTTTTGAAGGGAAATGTCATAACATTGCTAATCAATAAGAAGAGTGACGGGACCATTTGTCAAGAGCGAGCCAGCACTGCAGCTGTTGTAGTCATCCTCTCTGCGACGAGGAGCGGCGGGAAGGACCCGATGGCTGGCCTGCGGCGGCCGCCCCACACTCGCGGGTAGCCCCTGTGCGAGGGCAGCTGCGGGCAGCTCGCTAGGGCGCTGCGCCAGCCTTGCCGCGGTTGGGCTGAGCGAGTGGGCAAAAAGCCTGCCAGGAAGTATAGAGTTTTGAACAAAAGAGACCAGACACCCTGCAAGGGAGAGCCGGTCCTGGGTGTCGGAGGAGGCTGTTGACCTTTAATCCTGAGACCGCTGTTGCATATGCATCATGTTTGAACTGCAGATGTTCCTCACTGCTCTGCCGGTCAGGGCGACAAGCGGCTGATCTTACAGGGGAGGAGGCAGGGCACAGAGAGAACTTAATGAAGACTTTAAAGCTGTGGGTTGCAATTAAAATGGCCTGGCCGTGTAAGCGTAGGGGGGGTCGCTAAGCTCCTGCAGCTGCTCTGCCTGCAGTAATGGCTGAGAGCTAATGTCCGTGCTGATAGGCACGGCTGTCCTCCACAATGAGAGCAGTCGTGCATGCCGGGGGGCTGTTGGCAGAGGTGACAAAACTGAGCTGCCCTTTCCCACCCCATCAAAATAATTCTTAAATTAGGAAATTTATCTTAATCTGGTGGCCTATCTGTGGGCTGCACTGCCACGAATTAATGCTTTACCACTTTCCCCTAGACAGCTCTGGCCAATAAAGAGAAAATAAATAAATATCGATGTAGTGAGGCACAGGGAAACAGCCCTTATTTTTCAGACCATAACCTGCTTTTTCATAGGCAGAGTTTGGCCCTCAACATGGTCCCCACAAGGAAAGAGAGGCGCCTCTTGTAAAACAGAGATCTGCTTCTCTGTTCCCAAAACGGCCAATTAAAATAAAATCCACATGTAACTTATGGTGTCTGTACCCAACTGTCAGGATGCCTACAGGCTTAAAATGATACAGGCTTGAGCTTGGATGAGAGTTCTGAACTACAGCCACCAAGGTGTGAGCATAATATTGATCCCACATGAGGTTCCTGAGTTCAAGTGAATGCTGTTTGACAGCGAGGACCAGGATCCTCACCTACTGTCACCTTAGCAGCAGCTGATGCCACATGAAGGTTGTCTCCTGATGCTCAGGTTCAGACCATGGTGCTGGAGCTCAGTGAAGTACAGCCAAACCCTTTGTTTTGTAACCGAAGCTGCTTCTTAGTGAAAAGTGCCATTTTTTCTCTTATTCACAGTGTTTTGAAAAAAAAAAAAAAAATGTCAGTTCTGGCAGTATTTTATTTCCAGAACATCTTGTCCCAAAACAAAGCATTCCCATAAGGTTGAAGTGGCCCATGTGAACATTTCTGGAATGAAATCTTTTCAGTTTTCATTTGGAAATGATTTTTTTCCCACATGCAATTCGTTGTTATTATTTTCACACAAAAACACATCGACAAGCTTTCAGAGAGCAAACTTGGACAAAAATGCTTTGATTTCATAATGGTAGAAAGTTTTGATTGACCTGAAGTAACATTTTATCAGACCTCCATTTCACACAGAATTCCACTCACACACAAATGTTTCCATTTTGTTTGGGAACCAGGAAGAACATTTCCACACATGGAAAGATCTGGTTTGCCTTGATCTTAAGAGTCCTTCCTGGAGCTGGTTCTCCCTGCCTGGTTCTCTAGAAGCAGGCAAGGTTTTGGCACTACTCACTGCAACACACATCACTGGATTTCATCCCCTTGCAAAATCACTAATATTGCCCTCACAGCCTTCACCAAGGGCGAATTCATTAAAGCCAGGAGGTCTGATCAGAATGCATGAAGTGCTAGAGAAATGGCCAGGCTTGAGAGATAATTCGTCAAAGTATTTGTCATTTCTCATCTTTTTAAATATGCTGCAGATCTTCAGGCACCTGAATTCTGGCCCGGCGGTCCAAGAAGTGGTCATATAAAGAGATGAAATTTTGAAGAAAAGGGGGAGGTCACAAAGGTTGAATTCATTTTAAGGAATGATACAGCTTTCATAACAATATATCTACTGCCTGTAATTCATAACTCAGGTTGCCATAATTGTCACGTATCCCTTTTTGTTTCTGTGGTTCCAGTTCAGTGAAGAATTGCAGCATATGCTTTGATTGACAGGGCAGATGGTAACATTGATTGCCATTAATGTAAACCTATTATTTAATATATCTGTTAGATTTATTATTTATTGTTGAGTAGTAGTGACTATAAAGTTTAATTGACCTTTCTTGCCAGTAAATAAATTGTTGCTGGTTTCAGCGTAGGGATTTTACTTTTAGCTCCCAACAAAAAGCTGAAGGAAACCGCCTAAATACACTACTTCCTCTTCCCTTTCCTCTTTCATCTCCTTAAGCCTGTTCTTATGGACAGCGTCCTGGAAGAAAAAAATATCCAGAGGTGGAATGAGCACCTCTATATAGGCATAGGTCAGGGTTTACGTCAATGAAAGAAATAGGGTTTAAATTGGCCACGTGGTAAATTCTGCCTCTTGAAGTCCTGACATCAGCGGAATTGGGATTTTATGCCAGAGCTCAGTTTCCATCTTACTTGCACTGGGCCTTGAAACTTCATTCATGCTTCAAGCAGGTGGAAGAGACAGAGGAAACAGGATGAAAAGATGAAAAAATGGGAAACGTAAATCTAGAAAAATTGATCATGAATACATTTGGAATAAGCTTGCCTCTCTTTATGTACAGTTGGGTGGTAAAAAGAGAATACGCTTGGCAGATTTACGTGTTAGCAGGAGTACATGACTGACAGACACCAGAGCCCAGCAGAGGCTCAGTGAGGGCTTCGAGGGACAGCCAGCTGCACTCCGCCAGGGCGGGCTGGTGTGGCTCCTGACTGCTTCTGAACGGCTTGCTTCCTCTCCGTTTTCTCGTCTCCCTGATTTAAGACTATCACCTGACAGATTTTTATTTTCCCTCTAAGCACTTCAGGCCAAAGCCATTAGAGAGCAGAAAGAGAAAACTTGGTTTGGTTATCTGAACCTTTTTGTTTAGCTGACTCTGGAGGTAAGTCCATCCAACCAGAGAAAAAGAAGTCTGTTTTTCAAAACTGTGAATTCATTAAGGGAACTTGTATGTAAGAAAACTGGTGAAACTGAACAAAATGTACATTTTGCTGGTTTTCTTATGTTGTTGGAAGCATCTACAGCTAAGACACTGTATTTTCGTTTGAGTTTGGTTTTTTTTTTGCATCTGACTTCTTAACTATGCACCTCAGATTTTCTAAGGGCTGGAGTTTGCAAAACAACCCGTTGTAGCTGGGTAGGTAGGAGAAGTAATGAAAAGCCTGTGAACAGGCATACACAGCATGTGCCATGCTACCATAAGATTATGTGCTCCTCTGGGCAGAATTCCTTAGCTTTTTGCTCTGCCACACATCTGGCACAGTTCTGATTGCTTGAGAAATAACAAACTAACATACGTTACACATGCAGACCGAAGACACAAACAGCATGAGAAAAGCCAAACTGGGCAGTGGGATTTTCCTTTTTTTTGCAATGATCGCCACACAAGTGCAGAGCAGAACCATAATTTCCCCTTTTCTTGTCCTATTCAGTGGAAGCAATCAAAATTGAGAATGACTTCACTGAAGGTGATGTCAGGTAACCAGTGACTGTACAGTAATCAGAACAACACATCTTCTATGTGCTGTGGATCAGAGGGGTGCTTCAAAAGTCGTATTTTGGGGAGCTGGAATAGAGAGTTCTTGTTGCACCGAATCCTGGCCGTAGCCGTGACTGCTCCTTCAGAAACCCCTGGCTTTCCACCAGCCAGCCAGAGGACACTCCTTGATACTCCAAGCCCAAAGAGAGCAAAGCCCTGACATGTTAATATGCAAAGCCCTTCCAGAGGTGAGAACGGAATTATCACCTTTCACAGTGCAGTTGCAGTGCGGGTTCTGGTAACAGTGTAAGGCAGATAGGCAGGTATTGTAGCTACACTGGCGTTATTGTGGGAACCTGGCTGTGATGGGCAGCAGGGGGGCAGGGAGGATGGACGTGTAACCCACTTAGAGCTCCATGCAGCGACTCCGTTCCCATGGCAGACTTCATGCTGTGTTTTGCCATCCAGTTAATGGCAGCGGAAAGGAAATGTGGGCAGTAATGGGCTGGTGGTCTTGGGATGGGTTAGAGTCTCTTTTCTGTGGTATTTCTTCAAAATTCTTTTCGATGTTATTGCAATAATTTTTCTCCATCTTTTCTGTGGACTGGGAATAATTTATCCAAAATGTTGCTATAACCTAATTGAGCAGGTCTGGGTAAGTTTGGGAACCCCTTTCCTGTATGCAGTATTGCAGACTAAGTCCCTCATCTTAGCCTATTTGTAGAAAATCTTATTTGCCCTTTTGCCTTGTTTACAAACTGAAGTGATACCAGTCTGGTTTATGTGGACCTGGAAGGCCTCCTGCTTTTGCAGATCAAAAATAATAAATCTATTCCTCTGCCAGAAATGACTCATTGCCTAATATGCCTTAACACACACGCACTATATTCTTTTGCCACTAGAGTCTGGGTGGAGGTGGTTGTGTCTAGCTTCAGATTAGGGCTGTCTCCTTTCATCATATTAGCTTTGATTCATTGAGGTGTTCCTAGGACAACTTGTCTCTTCTTTAACATCATATTATCCACAAAAAGGCGCTCTGCTAAACAGAAATGCCAAGGGAGCCAAATTAGAGAGGGAAACTTCAAGATTGTTTGGAAAGGTATGGAGCAAACTGGCCTTGATCCACTAAGTCAGGAAAGCATTGTCGTAACTTGAAGCACACAAGTATTTGATTTCAGTGGGACTATGCAAGCCTGTAACACACATGTGTATGTGAAGACTGGTTCTCAGAAACTGTAACAACAAAAATTCTTCTGTAATATCCTTTTCTTCAGGCTACCTACCAGTATCTCCGTTTATTAAATTACTCCTCACTGTTCTGGCAAGTGACATCATGTACAGCCTGAGCCCCAGAATCTTCAGTCTGTGTCTGACTTGAAAGTATGTCTTTTTCTGTGCTCAGCTCCACTTCATCTCTAGAGATCCATTCTTTTTGTTTGCTTTTTTTCTTTTTCTGTACTTCTTTCTAGGAGCAGCTCTGAGACTTGCAGAAACAATGCCCCAACACAACAGAATTCCTGTAAAAATCAGATTTTTCCACCTTGCCACAGCACAGCATTTTGCAAAATGGGCTACAAATATTTATATTAGAACTTTTTATTTTAGTTTATAGTAATGGGGAGAAGGGAAGAAGACATTGACAGACCAAGCAGTTTCTAGGAGCAGCCTTTTCCGACAAGTCAGCTGGTTTGAAAGTAATGGGACTGCTGACCTCATGCCATTTACTTGTGTGCCTGAATCTACCACTATATCTCATTAATGCTGCACTAAAACTCATGAAACATTTTAACATCCTCACACCTACCTTTCACCGTTTTACGCGGCTGAGGAGCAGCTCAGTATCTTGCTGCTGTACGATAGCAAATATCACTCAGGATAGATATAAGTTGTCAGAGGGTAACTGAAATAACTTCCATGTGTCCCTCTGATGTGACTGGGCAGTCTTTAGGACAACACTGAATTTAGTTCTGTGTTCAGAACATTATCCAGTGAAGAGTTGCCGGGGGAGAGGTTGTATCGCAGGCACACAGGGATACCCCGCAGCCATAGCAGTGGGCATCAGCATGCCAACACCCATTTTCCCTGTCGTAGCATAACATAACAGCTAAAATCAGGCCCACTATCTCTGGCAGTTCTTTGGCAAGGAATTTTCTTGCCTTCTCTCTCTAGAAGGCCTTTCAGACAAAACAGCCTAATGCTCTCAGTCAACATGTGAGCAACTTATTCAACAAATCCCTAATCACCCAAAAGCACTATACAATTGCTACAAAGCTCCAAAAAATATTTCCCAAGTTTTCTGAGATGGGTTTCAGGACAAATAACTTGCTGAAACTGTCTTTCCCTTTTTCTGGCAGACTCAGCTCAACCACGCGTCCTAACAGAGATATTAGACTAATCACCAGATCCTGGGAACTGAAATCTCCCTCTTCCAAATACAGCCATCCCTATTTGCCTACCAGCCTTTTCTCTTACACAGGATTCTTAGCTGGAAATAGTTGGCATCCTGCACAACTTCTGCTTGCTGCAGCTTTTAACCCTGAACCTTCCTGATCAGACTTTGAGAAGGATTCATCTCATCACCACTCCAAGTAGTATTTAAAATCAGCAAATGCATATTTAATTTCCAGAGAAAGGCAAGGGTGTGGGTTCTAGGTCATGATTTTTTTGTGCTGTAGATCCTCTTATGTGTTCAGAGTTGTGTGAATCCAGCATGACCTGTGTATGGGCTTCTTAAGGAGAGATATTAGAAGCTCGGGGCTCCAACAGGCCTTGATCAATTCACTTTATAAAGGATTAATTCAATCAGGCACTGCAGCAGCAAAAACACAGGAATATATACTGTCAGTGAACAGGACAGAAAAACCATAAAATCCATCCTGGTAGCAGAAATATCACCAATGCTGCTGATAGGCAAGAAAATCGATGCAGAATAACGCTGAGCACTATATTACTCCTGCTTTAGGTAGCAGCCATGTCACTGAGCTACCTTCTCCCCATCACGAGTGAATGTGGAAAGGGTGTGGGGGGAAGGAGGGGAACATAGCAATGGAAGGGCTTGAACATGTCTGTCTTCTGCATGCAAGGTCTGCAGGTCTACTCTCCTGAGACTCAGCCTATGCTCTCCATATGCTTCAGACTAACAGGTATGGACATAGGCACCTAGTTAGTAATGCTGCTCTTCAGGCAAGCTTTTCTGGTCTGGAGAAACAGATTCAATTATTCTTCTCCACCAAGCTGTCTCAGGCTGTCTCAGCTTTCAGCTACTGAAGTGTTTCTTCTTTGAATGTACATTCCTTGAGGTGGTGCTTTATTTGGCTTGTAAATGATCACAGAAAGTGCAAATTCATAAAGTAGTAACAGTAAGTGTTTTGTCTTCTGTGTTGAGATTTCTCTTTTTACTGGCACACTGGATGATGAGCTGAGCATCATGCTAGAAGGATACGTTTGACTTTTCAGCTTGACTAACTAGGTACCTCTTTAGAGCCTTATCAAGTGGAGGTGACTGTCAAGACGAGTCTGAAGCAAAGCTCAGATGGGTATGTTTGCAACTGTGAAAAAATATATCTGCCACAGTATCCCCCAGAGAGTAAAGCACAAAAAAAATTTGCTTTGTGAAGATACAATTGTGTATGAAACACCCATCCCAAACCTTGTGGCTCCCCTACCTCTAAGAATGTGCAGATCTCCAGTGTAACAATTAGGTTTCAGGAGTTGCTTGTGCAGTAGCTATTTGCACAGGAATGATCCAGAATGAAGTGCTGGACAGATACATAGGAAACCAACACATAATAAACGGGAGATGCATTTATGTGGTGGTTTGTCTATATGTAAACCCTTCTTTTGCCAAGAACTCCTGTGGCAACAGGCATCAAACAGAGATGAAGCAAGATGCTGCAGCGCAAGAGTACCCAGCGTTATTATGGGGCCCTGTAGGACTAATTGCATGTCTTGTACCTTCCGTGTTGTAAACAGCTCACAGGCAGGACTCATACAATATCCTTACTTGTTCTTACGGTTTGGACTCATAGGTGCACAGGAGGGAGCACACACTGGCTCCACGGGGCAGGGAGATGGGGCCAGCCCTTGCATCAGGAGAGGGGGCTCAAGGTGTCCGCAGCTTTAGAGACACACCTGGGAGGCAGATTTCTCTGAGAACTTTGGGGTTTAGCTGCAAACGTGACTACCTGCTGGACCAGCCAAGAGCACTGCATCCCAGCACAGTCCTGCCTCTGGGCTGCTGGTGGGCACGTGTGGACAGGGACATCCCTTCTGTCATTCAGGCTTGCTCTCATCTCACGCATGAAACCTGGGACAATGCAAGGACCTTGTCAGCCAGTCTCCTGAGGACACGTTTGATTTCAGGGGAATCTGGAGTAGCAGCCAGAACACAGCGATTTCCTGTTGCATTCCTACAATGAAATTACTCAGCGTTTTGTGTCCTCCTGCTGATTAAAAGACAACTTTTTGCACTTTTATTTATATTTTCATAAGTTTTTATTTGCGATACCGGTTGCATTTAGCTTGCCTCATCATTATCATCAGCTTTATTATTCTGAGTTAAGGGAAATCCCTGAGTTAAGGGGAAATAGCCATTCGCCCTCTCTATTCTCACACCTGGGTTGTTAAGGGAAACAAAGCCTTACATTTGAAAATAGGCTGTGCCCTTCTGAAATGTGATGAAATAATCAGTCCAAAAATGGAAAAATAAATAATTCAATGATAAAACAGTAGTCAGTCACAAAGTCTGCAAAACAGAGATGGTACTAGTACTCACTTAAATTAGGAAAGTATTCCTTGTGTCCAATAAAAAAATAGTAAACGAAGAAAATAGTGTCACACTTTCACAGATATATTTCGCGAAGTGTGTTTTTGTTCCTAAAGTTTTTGGATAAAGTTTGAACTCACAGTTCTGATGAACTGCCCTTATGTTCCCAAAGGCAGAACTTCTTTTTCCCTTGAGGGAAACAAAAAGTCAACAGAAGACATTATTGAACCATTAGATCAATGCCCAGATCTAGCTACGCTTTGAAAAAGGAAAGTATGACAGCAAAACTAGCCTTTAAAGACCCCTGTTTAAAAATTTTCAGCTATAACAGGATAAGAATATAGGTAATAGTATGAAAAAATTTCAATAGAGAGAAAAGAATCAAATGTCTGACAGAAAAATTCCTGTTAAAAATAATCACGGAAAGATTACTAAGATACACACCAATTTGAAAGGCAAAATAAATTCTTACTCTATTAAACTGGGCTTTTATAATAATTCACTGCTCCTGGATTTGCAGAAATATTTCTGTATACTTCAAATCCTCTGCTATTCATTGTCTTCTATGCTTGATGAAAATTGAAAAGACTATATAAACCTATGAATGGGGATGTTTGTGTGTATTTCTTATTTCTCATTTCACTCTATGTTGGTGACTTGTATAATCAGGAGATTTCATCTGATTATTTTTTTCCCAGTCAGTACAATAAGTACATTTCAAATCAAGTTTGGTATGCACTTCCTGATTTTTCTTTTGGAGGTCATTCAAAGACAATATCGACATTGTCATCTAATTTCATTCTTTGAGGAGAATCTATTTGGTTTGAGCCAACAGCGATCTCCCACTAAGGTACAATAGAGAAGAACATTGTCCTACTGTGTTTAAAGCTGTGTTCAGGGCAGCAGTTCCATTTGGCAAAGGATTTTGAGACTTTGACCTTTATCTTCCACTCAAATTGCAATTGCCTCCTCCCCCACGCCTGAATGTGTGAGTTGCCTTTGAAATAAGAGAAAAGCAAAACAAAACAATGTTTCCAGGTAGATTAATAACCTTATTTTCATTTTTCCTTTTCTTGAGATGTAGTTAGTGCTGGATGAGAGTTTTGTGGAGCTGATGAATGTTCATGATGAAGCACTGGCTCGTGAGAGGAAGCGATGTCCCAGACAGGTGTCACTGGGCGAGGACCTCCACTATGAGCTCTACTTGCCTGGTTTCCTACCAGCTTATTGACACGGCTGAGGATAGACTGAGTCTTCCCATTCCCTTAGGGCGGTGTTACTATTCAAACTGACTCTGATCAGCAAATTGCAGAGTTTCTGTGCTCTGCAGCTTCCTTCAGTCCAGGACAGGAGCCCTCAGGGCTCATCCTCCTTTTAGAAACTCCAGGGAAGCTGCTTTGGCGCTTCAGCTGAGTGTCTGGACACTGTTAAATCCTTGGCTTGTGCTAGAGCTATCAGGTCTCCCAGGGTCTCTGCCTGAGTTTCCTCCAGACGGAGGTGAGAAGGAACAGGGAGCCTGCAAGCCCTGGATGCTGAGCGAGTGAGTCAGCTGCCTTAGGGAATGCATTCTCTCAGGTGTACCTGCTTTCTGGATATATGTAACAAAATGTCTGAATTATACCTAAATGAAACCCTGCCTGATTTTCCACAGGTAAATTGAATGACTGTATCTGTCACGCTGAAAGAGCTTCCCTTTTTACCCCAAAGTGGCTGTATTTATCATGGAATGGACATTGTGACTTTTGATTACTGATATTTATAACCTAAAGCTCACATTTTGAAAAAATTTTGCTTTTTTTTTTTTTTTAATTGAGACATCAAAAAAGCTCATGTAAAATATTGAATAAGTAGTGAAAAAATTTTCCCACTTCTCTTCCAGAACCTTATTTTGGCGCAGTCAGATCAGTTTTGCAAAAGATTTTGTATTTGATGAAACTGCACATTCTGAGGGAATTACAGTCTGCCAGAGTTTTGGGGTCCAGCTTGAACTGCAGCTCTGACAGCCGCAGAAGGGCTGAGCTGGGCAAAATGCCATCAGTGGAAAATCCCATAGATTTCTGTTTCTTCCGTGGGAATCACCTGGACGGTGTAAGGAAAACGGAGCTCACTTTGTATCCAAGTCTCGGGGTTTGATTTACCTCTACACAACCCTTGCAAATGTCTTTGGAGTTGTGTGGGTTTAAGTCGGTCCAGCAGGACACAGATCATTCTGGCCCCTGCCCAGGAAAGCGTTTAAGCACATGCTTAATGAAACTATGCCATTAGTCCCCTCGTGGGCTGCACAGCCCAGGCAGCTGAATGGGACTTTTCTGCAGCGTCTGGTCCTGGGGAGCACATCTGGGGAACACATTCGGCCGCGTGAACTGTTACACTTGGTGCAGGTAGGGCTGCAGTGCAGTCTCGGTTGGGGTTGTCTCTAATGATGTACACGTATATCATCGAGCATAATGGGGCCATGACCTACCCTAATAACTACACACACACACACAGAGCCTGCACAAGAAGAACGTTGTTTTGAGTTGTGGTGTAAAAGCACACAGAAATAACTCGTGGCATACCCTGATTGAAGTTACTTAATCCACTGCCAGAGAGAGGGCAGAGGAGGTGTAGTGTGATGGGGTAATTCATCTTCAGCCAGGGCAAATGAAGCACTAGTACTAGGAATCAGTCTGCCTTGAGAAAGCTAAGAAAAGCTTTTCTTTGCCCTTTTTTCATAAGCAACTAAGAGTGTTAATCCATCTGTGAATTATACCATGTTTTGTTTAGAAAAATGTCAGATAAGTCATTGTATTGCATAATATGCTCTATTTACTGTACCACTTACAGGCTGTACCACTTACAGGCTTTTTCAACCTCAGATTACTAGGCAGACATAGGCTGCAGCTGGCAATGTCCTTTTCTCTCTGAGATTATGGTCTTCTAATAAAAAACTACATTGCTACTTTGCCCCCAGCTGCAGCAACACAGATAAAATGAAAGGTCAAGTCACAGTGATCCTGTTCAGATCTAAAATTAATGAACACCAAATTCACAACAAGTTCTTAATCCAAAGACTTTTCAGAGTGGAAGGGTTTTTTTAATGTCACAATGATATCACTTGTGTCCCTGAAGCACCAAGAACTCAGACATGGGCCCGTGGGTCACTGAGGCCCTCCTGGCTCCTCATTGTCACATGCACCAATGGAGAGCACAGGCTCTCTGATGAAGGAGCTTGCCTGGAAACTGGGCAATTGGCAGGTAGGAGCTGATGCCAGGAGCTCACTGGAGGCAAGTGGTAACCTGTGGATACCACTCCAATGAGTGGTCATGACCTGCTTGGGCAGGAGAGTCATCTGAGTTATAATGTCCTTACAATCAGATAATGCTAGTTACCAATCAGAGATGCTCTCACTGCTCACCAACATACACAGCCCAAACAACCCTCCGATGCTTTGCGTTGTATACAGCCTCCTGTTTGCTGGGAAGCAGCAATTTGAAATGTTGCTAAACCGGAACGAGATGTTGTGCCTTTTGCATTGTTATATGGGCTTGGCAATGCAATGAACAGGGTCACCAGAATAATATTTGGGAGGGTATGGAGACCTACTGTCCTAAACACCTACTGTGGCATAACAGCACTCTCGGCATTTGCAATCATTGAGCCAGAACCTGGAAAGCTCCATGCTAGTAAAATTGAAATCTAGGGAACAGGATGAAAGAATTAAAAGACTCACTACTTTTTCAGTTTGACTTCAACAGGAGACACAGGTGCCCCCTTACTCTCCCAGGCTCCATCCCATTTTGTTTTAATACTCAGTAGATGGCTTGCAGAGTTAGGGTTGTCATCTCGGCTGTTACAAAGAAATGTCAGCAGAGAGTCTGTGAGAAATGCCCTGTTAGCTCACCGAGTCCCAGACCCAGCTGCTTGGAAATGGCTGGAGACATTTTTAGCTTTTGAAATTAATAATTTGAAAATGATGCTCTCCCTGCTAGTAATGACTTCATTCTGTCTTCAGAAGTAGAAGAAACTGTTCAAAACAGCAGTTGCTACATCAAAGTAGGTCTCATTAAGTGATATTGTAATGCACAAGCACAGGTACTGGTGTCACGGATGCTATTTTACAACTACTTAACTGCAGAAGTAATGATACAGCAGAAGGTGGGAGCAAACATTAGCAGTGATCTTTATGCTGCTTGACGTTCTCAGGCTATATCAGATTTTCTTTTTGTTGTACATTTGCTGCAATGTACTACATTAAATCTCAGGAGTAGAAATTAGGAGCAGCTACTGTCACATGCATAAAATGTAGAACAGATTTATTTTTTACAAGGACAAGTTTCTAAAAAGAATATTATGCCATGCTTACAAAAATGTGGTAGGCTCTCAAACCAGATTCAAGACAATCTCTTCAGTAAAGCGCTGGTTACGAGAAGAACTTGAGGTTGCTGGGGTTTTTTCTTAATTCCCTTAAATTAAGAGGTAGTGCTGAAAAGAGTGTTTCACATTTAATTCATTCTTTGTGCAGATACAGTTACTCCTTGCCAGTGCACTGTATTAAAGACATAGTTTTATAATGAGATGTGAAGCAAAGGGAAAGACATTCGCAGAGGTTATGGGAAGAAGACCTGGAAGGCTCACATGGAATTTCAGATCCACATCAAACACTGCAAGCAATAGAAAGTTCTCTATGCATATTTCACAAACAGCCAGTAGCTCCCGTTTTCCAGTGCCCTGGGTTACGTTTTAATCCAAAGGCATAACACTCTCACTGTTTAAATAGATGATCAATCAGAAAGGCCATTCTTGGGTTCACTTGCACTCCACACAGCCATGGTCAGCCACCCAGTACCTTTGACCTGACCTTTGAACGGAAAAATGCAAAGACAGCAACAGCCGGGTTTAGAAAGAAAAGCACCTAACAAAAAGGCAGAGAAACATTTTCATAACAATAGGAACTGTTTCATAAAATGCTGACTACAAGCTAGACGTAGAAATTTGCCTGTTACGGGATGAAACTGTTCAAAGAGTTAGTCAAATTCAAGGAAAGTTTTAATATGTAGTAGTTGCTGAAAGCAAAAGCTTGCAGGGGTTAACTTGTAGCCATGAAAAAATTATTAGATTAATGACTCTGGCGTTTAATAAAGACTGTCTTTCTGTTGTGAATATGCTAGGATATTGCCTTTGCCATTTTTAAAGGCACTGTTCTTGATCTGAAATTGAAAATACTACATACACACGGCACAGAAATATGGAGGTAACTCAGCCAGTCACATACTGGCCAGCTTTTCTTAAATCAGCGCTTTGAAATGAATGTCTTTCATATCTGGCATGTGTTTGTTATTTGTGTGATTTTCTAGAGGTATTGTGATTAAGATACCTGTTTGCCAATTGCCTCATTTGTCTTGGTTTATCAGATTACAAGATTAAATTACAGTCTTCCAACCTTTAAGGGAGTTTGGAGGTAATTCACTTCTCTCTCCCTCTCTCTCACTGAGATTACATTAATTTCTAATTCTGTGAATAAACTTTAAATTTATTTCATGGAAAAGCAATCAAGCTGCTGTTTGCAAATGAAATATCTAGGAAATTATACAGTAGATGTTTTCAGTCATATGGGTCTTGGTATGGATTTGGAAACTAGTACATCTTTTTGTGTGTGCTATCTTTATGAACCTACTAATTCTACAAATAATTAAACTATCAGCTTGCTGAAAATGAAGGCCAGAATTCCATCTATCCTGTAAGAAGGGAATTCAGCTGAAAGCTCAATAGGGCACATTTCTTGCAATGCTGAAACATTAATTTGTATTTCTTAGCCCAGTTTCTGCTAAGCATATGATGATACAGTCTTGATTATATGTAAGTGGTTTGTACACCTGGAATCTCAAAAAAAAAAAAAAATGCACATGTGGCAGCGCCATCACCTTTACCAGCCACTTTTGAGTATTCATTCCTCTTCCTTGAACAAAAAGAGAAATCAGCGTTATAGAAACTATATTTTTATTCCTCCCCATCTGCACACTTTTGCCCTTGCCTGCCTCTTGGCCCAGGGTCTGGGTGGCAGGGGGGCAGGAGGGAGGTGAGATGCTTTGCTCCCAGCCCATGCCCTGCAGCATCGCCACCACCTGCCATGTGAGGCCACTTCCCTGGGCACCCCAACGAGGACAGAGTGGGGACAGGGACATGCAACCCATGGCCCCCTCCTCTCCATACCAGCACCCTGTCGAGGTTGCCCCTGCAGCATCTGGCCACGGGGTGTCCCTGGGTGGTGGTCCCCTGCAACGCCTCCCAGGGTGTCCCTCGTGCCTTCCCACAGCATCAGGAGCTGCCTGTGGGGCAGCAGTGTCCGAGCTGCATGGGGATGACAAATCACCCGGGCACCTGCGCATCTGTGGGAGCCCCCACACGAGGTGCAGTGCCCACCTGTGCACCAGAGCAGGAGCAAAACCCCGGCAGCCCCAGCGAGTAGTAGGGCAACACATCTTCGTTTTGTGGTCTGCATGCTCAGAAAGTCTCTGACAACCCTGTCCAAACAGTCCCGTCGAACAAAAATGTAAACAACTTCACACAGGAGGTCTTCTTAAAAATGCCTTTCATTTCTAGAAGGGGAAAGATTTGGGATCTGGGCTGTGCTGATTTAACATGCTGACCTTTTATCTTGAGAGGCCACTGATGTTTGAAGACAGCCCAGTTCTTGAATGAAATTACTTTGGGTGGTCCTGGTCTGCTTAGGAAAGAATTTTTTTGTTGTGCTGAAAATAAGGGCATGAGAGTGCACAGACATAAACACTGAATTGAGTCTCTCTACAGAGGGAGGGAGGGGGCCTTAGGCCAAAACGGAGGTGCATCAATGACCTTATATCAACCAAAAGAAATTATTAAGTACCCGTGAGTTATTTGCTATTAATGAGATTGTCATGTATGGTTCTATTGATTTAATGTAATAGAAAATGCACAGCATGATAAAATAAGGTGTTAACATCCTTTTATCAGCCAAAAGTAATTTTCAAGCATGAATATATTGTGAGTGTATGAAATTGAAACTCACAGACAAATTCTAAGAAAATTACTCTGATTATTGGTAATTTCAAATAAAAACAAGAATAATGATGTGTTTTATGTCTGTGCCTGGAAAGCTCCCCCCACCAGAAACTTTTCAGTACCATGGGCTTGTAACAGGTAGGAAATAAGAGACTTGGCAGTAAACCCCCGCCTTTCCTTTTCTCATATCCAGCTCTCCAGAAAGAGGGAGTATTTAGGAAATAGGAACTTTTGGGACACGGTTCAGATCTTTGTAAAGCCCAAACCACCTTTCCCTGTTGTCAGATATTGGGGGTTCTTGTGTCTCCTTGCCCCTTTTGCCATGATGAATCTGCAAAGCAATAGCGCCCGATCACATTACTTTCTGTTACCATATGTTACTTAAAAAAACCAAATTTTAGAAAACCTGAGCTGTACAGCAAGCCTGCTGGCTTCTCAACCTGCTTTGACATATGCGGGAGAAGATTTCAAGCTGTCAGGTTGTTGGATGGTTGCCATGGGATCACAAAGTGGGGAGGGGGGGAGAGAAATCCCCGGGCAAGATGCAGATGGATGGATGGCGGCAGTGGCCGGGCTGACCTGGTTCTCAGTGTCCCCAACTGAGAAAGCAGCCCTAAAGATTTTGTTTAACATTATTACCTGTAAGCCTTATTTACCTTGACATTTTTAGGCAACTTAGATTAGGAAATCGGTGTAGGATATTAGTCTAAATCAACATGCGGACAAACACCTGAAGCAGCTGAGCTGCTGTCTGAACTCTCTGCCTGGCCAGAGCAAGTGGAACTCGTTACCCTGGGGTGAATACACAATGCAATACACGTGGGAGCTGTACATGCGTGCCCTTGCCATGTCTGCTTTCTATTTGGCTGAACACACATGAAACTGTCACCGCTGCTCCTGCTTTGGTTGACCTCTGTGCTATTTGAACTATTTGTCTTGCTGGTTGGAAATTTTCTGAGCAAAATAGACTAATTGGCCTTGATTAACAAGCATCTGGTGTGAGTACAAATGGTTATTTGAGCAATAATGAGAAAGAACATGGGGAAGCGAGTTAGCAGCCTAATTTCTGGCAATTGATCTGTTCCCCATCCCCAGGCTGCTGAATGCCTTTTTCTGGCGAGGTGGGGGAGGTGTTTCTTCACAAGCAGCCTGTAATCTGGCTTTTTTAAACCGAACTGCTTGGCATGCTTTCCCATCACTCTGCCTTGCAAACTGGGGTCTGCAGCCCAGCCCTTAATGGTATGCCCAGTGTGAGGGCACGTGAAATGACTCTGTCATTCGCAGCTGTGCTCTTCAGAGAAAATTATAAGTATTGCGAAAGAAGGAAGTTTTCCCCTTATCTTTGTACCTGATTTTAAGTTTGCAGAGTGGCTGTTCTTAAATAATGCCTAAAACACATGTGCCTTGGATGCTTAAAGCTTGGTACTTAGGATTATATAAGTAAAGAAGCTTTCTGAAACTTCCAGCTACAGATAACGTGGCGCGGGTCCAAAAATATATTTCTTACTTCCTTTAGCCGAGCGGGTTACTTCCCATTCCTTCAGGGGGGAAATAGCTTTCTTTTCTTACAGATACACATCAAAGATGTTTTTTTGATTTTTCCAGTGGTGCAGCTGTCTATGTTCTTTCTGGGGGAAGACAAGCCTTTGCACTGCCTTAAGATTATATCAAAATGTCAGCAGGTATGATATGGAAGAAGTGTCATCTTTGCATTAAACCTGGTAATATGTCCAGCTAGTATATGTATATGAAACAGCTCACCTTGTTCATACAGAGTGGTCATGGGATGAAGATTCGTACCGAGAGGCTTACCAGTATAGGCATATAGGTGCTAGCTGGCTGCATTACCCCTCCTCTCAACAACAGAGGCATGGAAAGATAAACTTGAGAAATTTCTAGTATTTTGTCCAGTGGAGCACACAAAATTCTGAGGTCTTTTTCAAAAATGCTGGCCTTTTAAAAAAAGGGATGATGATTTGATTTCTTGAGGAAAGCCAAAATTGAAAACTTTAAAACTTGGCATTGATGAGAAAAAATGAAGTTTTTCTGAACTGTCAGCATTTCAGAGCTGAAGCACATCTCCCTGAGCAGCACTGATTTCAATGTTCTCTCTCTCATAGACTCATACCTTTCATTACGAGCCAGCAGACCCATTATGGGTCTGAATTACATTTTTGTAGCTGCACAGGTTTGCTTTTTTATTCTGTTTTTCATCCAGTGTAGGCTTTTGCAATGTGCAGTTCTAGCACTGTTAATAAACACATTTTGCATTTCTGTTTGGCTTACTTAAAAATATAGATAAGCAGCCAGTTTGAGGTGCTATGTGGGAGACACTGCTATGGAGGAGAAATGGCGAAGTCAAAGCTTCAGCAACTACCATATATCACCCTTGAAATACTAAAAAATATGGATTTTATCATAATCACTGAAAATAATAATAATAAAAAGAAACACCTCAAAAAAAAAGCTGTTCCTCAAATATCTGATGGATCTCAAGTTAAAATGTTCAGGCTCAGCATACCAGCAATAAGGTTGCACTGGGGATTAGATTGGCACAACGCAGTGTGCACCAGCATGCATTTCTATAGGTACACATTTTGGAAAAATGTATGCAGAAATTGCTCTGTATGAAATTCCAGTAACTGGAAGTGAAAGCAGATTTTCATCCCACTCTCCAAATTTTTGCAAAATTAAAACAAGTTCAGCTGCATGGAATAAGCACAGATACGCGTTACTCCTGTGGATGCTAACCATGGTGCATATCTTTGTTGAAGCATTTCTTTAATTGCTGCTTTGAATGCATCAGGAATGGCAACTAGTTTCTATCAGGAAGCAGATAAATGTGGAGGTTGCCAGCATCCCTGTGAGCACTGGAGGGTACCCACTGTGCTGTGCACTTGCACAGAGGAGTGACTCATCTGGAACATCTGCCTTGGCACAGAACAGCCGTCGCTTCATGTTGGTAAGCCAGCCTGAGGTGAGCTCTTTAATGTGTGCTAATTTGATAGGGAGTTAAGGGCTCTCGGTTTCTCTGTGCTACAGCATTATAAATCTTTCCGTTCTGCTGCCGCCCCCGTACTCTACGGAAGAAGCTGACAAGTAGCAGTTGCAGTGCCGCACGATGATAACCTCAAGTATAAAATTGCCACGATAACATTTAGTCATGGTAGGCCTTCAAGAGACAAAAATGTGCTTCTGTGTTTGGGAGATTGCCAGCTGTGGCAGGCAGAACTGTCAAGATAAAGTATCTAAGGAATGAGGTGTTTAGAAGAGGGTATGGGATATCCATCTTTCACTAAGATACATTAGGAAGCCATTAAGGAAGAGGTAAAGAAGTTTATAGTAGGATTTGCTGGAGACAAAAACGTGTAAACCCTACCATTGAAGGCTGATAATTGACAGAGCAGCACATCTGCAGCAGCTGAAAGATGCCTTTCTAAAGAGCAATTCACCAAAGGGGTGGAAGGGCTGGGAACTGAACTAAATGGATCGCTTCAGGAGCAAGCATCCTGGGCCCTTTCATTCACTCTGCTTGTACCAGGCGAACAGGAACACTAAGGCTTTTCAAAGAGAAAAACCTGTCTCTCAAAATTCCTTTTCAAAAGGCCTGAGGGGAAATTTGGAGGGTGTTTTGCAGTCAGTTGGAAAACCAGGGGAGATCATTGGCTTCCAGCTGGTAAGTGCCCAGAAGCAGAGTATGGACTTTTGTATGCGTAAAACTTTCCTCAGCTTCCTTCCCTACCCCTCGTGGACATGATACATGAATTTATGTATTTATGTGTAACTAATTTGCTTAGGTATACATATATGTACATGTGTAATACAACGTGGCAGAGTGCACAGCCTCCTTTATAGAGCAGAGACTGATGCAGATAACAGAGCTTTGCCCCTCCAGCTCCAGTCTCCCTATGTTCTCTTCCTTCCCATGTCTGTTAGCTGTGCAAGCCCCACACTACCCTCCTGTCAGCCCACAGATCTGCAGCCATCACATTTGACTTTCGTTCTTTCCTTTAACCTTAAATCCCAAGTGTAACGCAGCCTCAGCTGTCCTAGCAAATTTGGAAATAGAAGGAGCAAAGTAAAAAAAATGCAAGTAGTGACAAAAATCTGCTGGCTTTCAGTAGGGAACACCTTTGTTTCTGTCGTGATCCTACAGCACTGACTTCCTCAGGGGAGTCAAAAGAAGGGGAGGCTTCTGTCTTCCCTGACTCCAAAATTCACTCCCATCTTTGATCAAAAACAAGCCATCCAGAATAAACACATTCAGGACCACGTGTTTGCCTGGACAGGGTTGAAGTAGATAACTTTGAATCTTTTGTTACCTAAAGGCTGAAACAGACCCTAAAGTTTTCTTGAGTAAAAGGAAAAAAAATAATAAACACGTATGTATTCAAGCCTCACTCTGGTAATCACCATTGTGTTTTCCTATACAGCTGAAAAACTCAGTATGACTTAATCACCTGAGCTATCCATTTTCTCCCATTATTAAAAGTAATGGCTCACAAGTCTAAAATGCAGGGAATTATTTGTAATGGAGATTGTCTGAGACCAAGAAACCAGAATCATAGCTTAGGGAGCTGACCTTGTTTATCCATGCCTGAAATGCAATGAAATTTAAATGACAGCAGGCCGAAATTTATTTTTACATTCATGTGTTCTTGGAGTTAATTATTTTTCCAGCATTAACTTCCTGTCATGTTACCTTTTTTTGGCATCAGCTGGAGCTGTGATTAAGAAAATATTCTGATTTATAAATATCCTTTGTGATTACAAAGGAGTGACATAGCATTTTCATTTTTGACCTTGTGATTTTAATTTAATTTTAGATTTTTTAGGAGACCCAACTATCTGATGAATGTCTTTCAAGCAGCAAATGGTTCATCACTTCAATTTTGTGCTAAGATATCACCATGCTGATGACTTTCCATCTATTTAATTGACTGTATTTTTCATCTTCAGGATGTTCACTGGGACAAATCCTCAGCTGAGACAGCTAGAGCCCTCCCAGCCTGCATCAGCTGAAGATACGGTTCTGCCCAAACAATGCAGCTCGGCACATTTCGGTTTAATATGAAGGATCATCCAATGCCAGTGGCACCAGGGAAGAAATGTTAGGCAAAGAGGGGTCTCGGAGGGGTAGGATTTGCTTTCTTTTCTTCAAGGCAGGGAAAGGCTCCATTTGGATTCAGCATATCACCGCATCTTCTAACTACTGAAATGCTGCAGGGCTTCCTGGAAGAATTACAACACGAAAGCAAAAGCACAGGTTAAGGTTTGCAGTAACCAGTAATTGCCTGATAAAACAGCAGCAAACGTGGTTAGCTACAGCAGTTTGCGGGGCCACAGCTAGTGAGAGAGGTCAATGTCAAACTCAGCAAGAGGGAATGACTTGCAATGGGCAGAGCCAGGAGAGGAGCCATCAGCAAGTTCAGCAAGAGGGAGAAACACCACTAGTGATGGGTAACAAGCACATTTAGCAGAAACAGAGGTTGACACCTTCCTTCCCAGCAGCAGAAGAATGTCTGTCTCGATTTTGGATAGTCCCAGACACCAGCCACTCTGTTCTGCAGTGCAGGGCACCCCTCCCACTGGTGGGAATCGCCTGCGGCAGCAGGCAATGGGGCAGGCAGGTGGGGAAGGAAGATCAGGGGCTGGTTTCCTTTGCAAGCCTCCCAGCAGCAGGGAAGCCCTGTCCTGGCTAAGACTTTCCAAGGGCTGCTCACCCTGGTGTGTCCAGGCTTCCCAAACTGACGTTATTGTCCTCTTCCTTCCTCCCACACAGCAAACCCTCCCCCCTCCCCTTCTGATACAGATCTCTCAGTTAAACCCATTTGCTTAACTGACTGCTTGGGACCAGAGGCACACATCCAGTCTCCAAGAGTACTATGCAGGGACCTGAGATAGGGTGGATGCTGGGTTTTTTTTGTTTTGAGGAAGGATCCCTGAAAAATTGAACCCCAGCTTGCTGTTGTGCACTAAAAGGACTGCAGAGTGATGCATGGCCTGTGAAATAACTGCATGGCATGAAGAGATATTTTAGAAGGAAGGAGCTTTGGCCAGCACTCTTTAGAAAACTATATTTACCGTCATGAGACCAAGGCCAGGTCTATACAGAGCCAGAGTAAGCAGTTGCTCAGCTGTGGGAGGAAATGAGCCCATGTCCCACTGTCTCCCTCACCGCTGCCAGAGGGCTGGAGAGCTGTTGCTGCAGCCACCACAGCCAGGAGAGCATTTGGGATGTGTGAGGGAGCAGCTGCTGCTGGTGCAGAGGCGTGGAGAGAGGGAGCCAGCACCTCCTGGCACCCTGGTAATGTCCCCCGCGCCTCCCATCCCAGCCGGAGGCAGCAGCAAGAAGCCTCAGCCCCCACGGCTCGTGCTGGGCACTCAGCCCAGCTGTGCTGGTACTTTTCCCCTTCCTTCTCCTTGGGTGGAGGTGGCCCATGTTCAGGCTTGGTGTGGCTGAAAAACCTTGAACCTGCTTTGCAGTCCTGATCCTGTGTGCTCCGGAGGGGTTTGTTCCTGCACGAGGAGGAGCAGTGCAGGCAGCATGCACCCTCTCTGCTGGCGTGAACTGTGTTGTGGAAACAAGGGAAGCTACACCAACTGACCGTCCTGCAGAAACAAACTGAGGCACCGTCATTTTGGGGAGCAAAGGCTGGCTGTTCCTACCACCGCCTGTGCGCGTGAGTGACTGCAATAGATTTCAGCTGCAGGGCTCTTGATCCCCACCACTCTGGACCGAAGCAGAAGCAAAGGGAAAGAGCCAGCTCACCACTGGGAGCTACAGAAACAGCTCTGCTCCAAGTGAGTGGTGAGCCCTGGAGGGTGGGATAGGCTAGCATGGGCTTCACACTGAACAGCAACATCACCTTTCTTGAAAATGGCCCTGAATTTCCCCCCTCGATCTGATGGACAGGAATGACTGCCACACAGTGAAGTCCACCAGCTTGGTGCTTAGCCCGGGACAGTCCTCAGGAGACAAATGCCCAGGCTGTGTTATTGGAGATCCTTTGTAGTCCTTGAGCAGAAGCAGCCAAGGATTAAAGATCCTAAACTGCATACATGGAGGATGCACGGGAGGAGCACTTGGCTTTGGGACCCACTTCTGTAGGAAGAGACCAGTACAACTGGGATGGCTTCCACCTCAGCGGCAGCAGAAGCAATCTTCCCTGGGTGCAGTCTGTTTAACCTGGACAGGCAGGCACTAAATTAAGAACAAAAAGAGGGGACAAATGAACATTCATTTAGCACAAAAATTAATATGTCAAGAACAAAATTAATCAAGACACCCAGGGACATTAGGAGAATAAATTCTTTAATTGCTTGTACACTAGTGCCAGGGGTCTAGGCAATAACAGAAGGAACTGGAAATGTTCTTTTATGAGCATCTATTCAACTTCAAGATGGCCCTAATGAAACTGGGGGGGGGGGGGGGGGGGGGGGGAAGGGATTTTACTTGATCAGAATGTTAAAACCATCAGTTACAACCCGTTTAGGAAGGGTCAGGTTGTGAAAAGTGGCATTACAGGTTCTGAATCACTGACAGCTCAGCAGCAAAGGATCATCGGCATTACAGGTTCTGAATCACTGACAGCTCAGCAGCAAAGGATCATCAATGTCTATGGATCAGTGACAAAATGAGATATGAAGTATAAATTGCAATCTAATCAATATCCTGCACTGAGAGAAACAGTATCACCACTGGAGAAATCACTCTGAGAGACAGAGGCTGAAAGTTTTTTGCTGTAAACACCGTGACAGTCTTAGAATTTATAAAAACCTCTCAAGTCAATGTCTTTTCTTTTGCAGGGGATAATTCTATTTTAGATATAATTTTGGGAGAAAAAGAGGTATTGATCACCGAACTGGTATGGCATAATAATAATAGCATCTAACCTACTTGGGTCTTATCTAAACTAGACCTCTCAGCTCCTTCTACAGGCAATGGGTGGAGCTAGGTATCTCCTGGAGATGATTTATCCCATCCTAACAGAGGTATGCATGCTGCAAGGGATGAATTCCAAAGCTCTCTTAGGCCAGCTATCAGCAGAGCCCTCCAACTTGTTGGGCATACCCAGTCTTCAGGAGGCAAAATCTGAAGGAGGCAAACCCCATTCAACCAGACCCCAGTGCCTGTTGCCAGTGGGATTTTGTCAGGATATGGTTTATGTCCTGCAAGAGAGAATAGAATATCTTTAGTGACCATTTGGCCTCTTTCTTTCGGCTGAAAGGGAACTTTGGTCCCTTTCTTTACGTGAGAGTGACAGATGATAGTTATAGTAGCTAAAGTAAACAGCATCCCCAAGAGCTCAAAAAATGTGTAAATCACACTATTTTTTCTCAAAACTCATTTTTTAAGAATGCAATATTCTTGTGTTAAGAAGACAATTTAAGAATAACACATTTTTTGGAGCTCTCTGGAAATACTTTTTTTTCTATCAGTAAAGACAATTTTGTCAGGTTTTTGTTGGGTTTGGTTTGGGTTTTTTTTTTACTTTCTACAAAATCCCAGACCTCTTCTCTGTGGTCTGATGCTTTACTGACAAAGTAGTGCATTTTTTCCAGGAATCGCAGAAATAAGAAGAGCAGTTGAAGTGAGAAGTTACATGTCACGGTAGCTTTCGGTTCTCTGGTTTTGGCATTTGTCAAAGCCTCTTAGCCAGGGAAAGTAACCACATATAGGAGGGCCTGCCAGGTGGCATGTGCCTCTCAGAGAGCCTCGCGATCTTCCCCCTTCTTACTGGGGGTATCTGAGAGCAAAGTGAGAAGGGTTACGGCTCCTCTATTCTGTGATGCCGTTTAGACACCGTTTTGCCCCCCTGGTTCAAGCCAGTCAGCAGCAGGATGACAGGGAGGCTGGTGTCACGCAGGGCTGCAGGAGAAGCAGAGGAGCACCAAGCTGAGGTTCATGCTGTGTGTATATGCCATCTTGCTGACGCAGATCAGGTGCTCCCTAGGCTTGGTCCTGAGGGAAAAGACAACATTCAGGCACAGTGGACTCTCAAATGGATGCTTAATTTTCCATCCCTTTTCTTCTTTACATGTTTAATTATCTGCCATTCCACAAGTCTGCTTTGTTTTTTACTTGCTTTAAGAGAAACAGGAAACAAACATAAAACTGCGTAATTGGTATAAAAGGGGAAAAATTGTATTTACTTCTCATTAAACTCTTGTTTGTTTTGAGCACTGAAATAACAGAGCCCTTTTATAGATGGGGCAACAGATCTGCACATCCGCAGACCCTCAAACCCTCAAAAAGAATTAAGATTTTATTTTTGCAGAGGGGGAAAATTCAAACATGCACCTGGTTCTCCACTTATCTGATGAGCCAAAGCAAGGCACACTTGTCTTTCCATCTGGACTTTCATCTTGCCTTTCATCTGGACATTTCAATTTCCCTTTGAAGTTGAGTCTGTGTCTTTTGATTTGTAGTGTTTGAACAGGAACGCCACTGTTGTATCAAATGATTTCAGGGAGGGAACAGCACAGCGCTTGGGCTTACCATCAGTTCAATAATAGCAACATCACTCACATATAACTTTGTTTCGCTGGCTGATATTAAGAAAAATGGTTGCTTGCAGAATGATGCACAAGTCTGTCAAATATACACACACATGCCCTTTAGACTGAAAATGATTTTGTTTTATAACACCAATTCGATGATACAAAGTTCATAAATTTGTATTAGGAATGTGATTGCATCATTCCAATCCTGTGGTGTGAAATCACAAGAGGAAAAAACCCAATTACTGCAAAAACCACTGGAAGTTCTGCGTAAAAATCAATGGCAGGATATGACCCATAGTTTGAAAACTTTAAGCATGTAAAAAGGACTTAAATCTTTATGATGAAGATTATGGTTCTGGCCTCTAAAATAATAGCAAGTATTAACTGCACCATCTCAACAGTTTTACGAGACAATAATCTGGTTCTGAAGTGGATAAACTACGAGGTCGAAGACTGGGCAGTTTATCTCAATGAGAGACCTGGAATATTGCCCACTAAACCAGAAGGATCAGTAGTATTATCAGCTGACCGTAATAAGCAATATATATTAAACTGAAATTTTAAGTAATTCAGCCATGGGAAAGGTAGCTATAATCATTTGAGTAGCCAGGAGGAGAGGCTTCTGGTGTTGGACTCAAAACTGGAAGAACATTGAATTTGTAAATATCTAGTAGGCAAGAGGACGCACCAGACAGCTGATTTATTTGAGTTCACTATAATGCCCCAAGTTTGTCTTAGCATGCAGAAAATATTGCAGGGGGAGGTGATGGATATATTCCATTTCAATAGAGGATTAGAGGCCACGAAAGGAAACAAGTAAATGATACCTATGTGACTAATTTTCTTTGTCATGCTGTAGACAACACACTGCTTTTTTTTCCCCCTCTGGGTAACACCCTGCCTCGTGTCCTGCAGCAAGCAGGATTCAATCACTGAAATGATTTCAACCAAAATTCCCAAGGAAAGAGAAGCCTTAAAACTGAGTATGAGGTAGCAAGTGGTTATGGTCTATGTGATAAGTTTCTCATAACATTTCTCTTTTGTGGCTTGAAAATATAGCAGATATTGAAAAATAAAAGAAGACTGTAGGAGTGGCAGAACAAAACTTCTTGAATGTGAACTTCATAAGAATTTTTACTTGCTGCTAGGTTCTGCCTTTGTGTTTATTTACCTGCAGACATGTTCGTTACATAAGGAATGTAGTAAAAATAAGTTTAATAAAGAGGAGCAGTAAAATTCCTGAGGATGCTGGAAGTGCAGCAATAATCCGAACCACAAAACCTTCTGAACGCGTGAGAAGGGCCGTGAGTTCTCTTTCCAGCACGTTGAAATAAAACAGCCCTATTTTATTGCATGAGGAGAATAACATATAAAATGGATTAATGTTGCTCTTCAACTTAAAGAAAATGATGAGGCACTGAAACAAAAGGGGACAGAACCTGATTCTACCCATGCTATATAACTCTTATTCTGAAGAGTTGGGGTTTGGCTTTGTTTAAGTGGAGAAATGACATTTTCACCATGTCCTTGGCTGAAGTCAGTAAACAGGCGTCAGAGTAATGAATAGCGAAGGATCAGGATCCCCCTCTCCGTCTCCAGCACACTCTGCAAATGCTGCCATGCCATCAGGGGTCCTGGGCACAGCCCTGCGGAATCCGTGTTTCCTTCCCCTGCAAAGATCCACAATTAAATGCGCTCTTATTGTTTGTTACATAAAGTTACACACCAAGAAGTGTTTTGAGCAAGCTTCCCATTCTCTCTGAGCCGGGAAGAGCTGCCGCGTTCCGGCAGCCGCTACTCACGCGTGGGGGAAGCAGGTACACACAGCAATGCCTCTTCTCAGCTGTGCTGCAGAGCCCTGAAGGCAAACTGGGATGACGGTTTCCAGCATTAATAGCATCACTCGTGTACGAGTAGGAGAAACGAGGTGTGGAGCAGCAGTACAGCTCTCTTTTGCCATGCCTACTAATGAGCTCCAGTGGTGGATTAAATGCTTATCATGAAAATAAATAAATAAAGAGACCTTGCTGCTTTCTGTGACGGTTCATTCCAGGTAACTTATTACCAGGGGCACCTGCTAGCATAGGCATTCTTTGGCATAAACACGGATAATTAAGCCTGATACCAGCCCACCTCGTTATGAGTTTGTTAGGGTATCTATTATTTTCTCCATTAATGTCAGTGGGAGTCCCATCTGCACGTGGAGAGGAGAGCAGACTCTGGCTTTAGTCTACTGCTTGGCAAGCCTCCAGTTAAGTTAAACTTCAGAATTTGTCTACAGACTGATAGGCGACAACACATTTGATAATGACCAGTTTCAGCTTCAGAGTGAAGCTGAAGTTGTACAGCTGCATTCCCGGCATAGAAAGAGCAGCTCACATGTGAAAAATATTTTAGCTGCAATAATAGGAGCTACTTACATTAAAGCATCCTGAAAGCCTTATAGGAAACCCTTCCTCTAATGTTAGCAAGATGATTTATATATGTATCTGCAATGCGTCCCTAAGTTCTCTTTTCAGGAATCAAAGTGTACTAAAGTTTCACATTCCCAAGCTCCTTTTATTTCAACATGAAAGTGATTAAAGATGTTTATCTGAGCTAGAGAACCTTAAGACGGTACTGCTTTCATTGTAGGAACAATTAAATCGATCCCAAGGGGACCTCAACCACACAAGAGAAGTATTTGAGAACTCTCCATTAACCCACTTGCCATTTTCTAAGCAGGAGCCCCTAATGCATAAACAAATAGCATAAGTGTGACAGGAAATACAGCTGATGGAACAAGATTTGCTAGAGGAACCACTTTCCCAATTTTAATGACTGTGCAGGACTTCATAAGAAAGCCTTCCTTTCCTCCCCTTCTCATGATAAAGAGCAGGTATTCAGCTGCTTTGCTTTAATATGAAACATGGTTTGGTGCAAATTAAAGACACTGGTTTTGCACTCAGAAAAAAAAAAAAATACTTGCAGCTAAATTATTTGTTGTGCATATCACATTTCAGGAACAGAATTAATTTTGGCCATAATAGTCAAAAGGCCAAATCTTACCCACCGACTAGGGTTTTTGGAGGAAAGTCATAGCTCCACTTCATAGAAGGAATCAAAGTTTTCTGTGCTGGAATGACAAACAAATGATATATTAATGAAAGAAAGGTTGAGATGACAAGTGCTAAACCTCATTTTAGAAATCCGCATGCCCAAGGCCTCTCTCCATGGCACAACAGCTATCTCACTGCCTGCCACTCTGGGCTCTGACAGCCAGATGTATGATTGTCTGCTGCTGTTTTCTTCTCCTGTTTCCAGGGTTTATGGAGGGACACAGGGGAGAGGCCAAGCACAAAGCTGAAACCCACGTACTGCACTAAAATGGACAGTCGAAAGAGCCTTGCAATGAGCTGGCAAGCAAAGAGCCAGCAGAGGATGTATTGCTGAGAAAGAGCAGCAGCCCTGGGACTGCTGCAGCCCAGAGGCTCGATTTGTAATCGCTCTGCTGCCTGAGTGTCAAAACCATTTGGCCCTCCAGGGTTTACAGAGTGATAAACAACTCTGTTTTGTCATTTCATGCCAAATTCATTGTATTTCTGCAGTGGAGGCTATAACTAATATGTAGTTAAAGGAGATGGAGACACTGTGGTCTCTTGAGTTGGCGGCAGGAGTGATTTGGAGAGCAGCTAGCTCAGCTGGGTGGGATGGTGCACTGCGACCTCTCCAGCTGCAGAGGGAACAGGGCTAATGGGTTCTCTGGGAAGCCTCTGGAAGTTAGAGCTGTAAAGACTGTGAAACTTAGGTGGATTTAAGCAAAGGAATATTGAGGCGCTCACTTTATCACACAGCCATTGCCAGGAACACGAAAACCAAGAAACCAAATGTGAAGAAGTGCTTGGACAATATGGGCTTATCTGAAAGCTGGTACAAGGGTGCAAAAAAGTGAAAATCACTGCGCCAGTCTGAAAGTCAAGGCCCTATTTGCAAAGGCTACCAGAATTAGAAATGAGACAAGCAGCAGGTTGTTGTACCATTTGTGGTGGTCACTACAGGACAGCCCAGCTGATGAAAGGTTTCCAGGGCTCAGCTTCTTGAAGATGCATCAGTCTCTACTGTTCTAACACAGTCACTGAGGCTGATGTCCACTTCATGGGATTTTACCAGATTTCCAGAACAAGATGACTGCCTAATTTCTACTGCATTCAAATCGTAACCACTTCCTGGAGAGCTGAATGTCTGTCTTTCGCTGGTGTTAGTGTAAATCCCACCACTGACATGTCCGCATAGTTGGAAAGGAGATTTTACTAGTTCGTCATCCCTTGATACACCAATATGGTGACTGCTATTGAGGCCTGGGAAGCTGGCCCCATGCTACTGTCTCATTCCATGGGCATCACTGAACAGGGGGAAGCATACCCGACCTGTCCCAGCCACTGCTGCCCACTGGTTTTCAGTAAGATCTTGCCAGGCTCATAGGCTTGATAGTTTCTATTTTCACACGTAGGAATGTGTTCCCTTCATCGGGTTTCTCCAAAGCTCTTACAGCTGTAGTTTGTTTCCTAACTCTAATCTCACAGTGGTGTCTGTAATGTTATGTTTAGAAAATAATGACATGGGATTCATCTGTTACTGTATTGGTCTTAATTATTATGCATGGAAGAAATTGAATGCTTCTCACCATAGGATAAGAAATTTTGCTGCTGCTCAATGTAGCATGATACTAATATTTACTGTTTTGGGTGCAAAGGGTAATCCCTATATTCACCAGACATTCATTTATACTCTTTTATAAAGCATTACAACAAATCGGTCAGTAGGCTAAACTCCAAAAGGGCCACTGGCTTTGAACAAGTATAATTCACTTGCATTTCAGGGACTCCAAGATTTGCCCCAGTGTGACTAGCAGCAAATGAAATCAGCTCCCCATCCAAGCCGCTCACTGTGTCGGTAATAAAGACAAATACATTTGATCAGATTCCCAGCTGGATCAATAGCAATTTGAGTGGCTGGGAGATCTCACCCACCTTCTTACTGTGAGCCCAATTTCCATGGGGATTGCAGTCCAGCCTCCTTCAAGTATGTACAGGTTTGTGTGCCCAAAAATCTGCTTCTTCATGCGCGTGGGTAGCAAAATCATAGGCTCCAAAATTAATCATTGAAAAGTTATTGAGATTACTTAAGCCAAATTTTCACAAGGGCTAAGCAGATACAATTCCCAGCAAACCAGTATTGTTGCAGCCCTTTGAGCCACATAAAGTAAAATTGCTGCTGACCTGTGAGCAAAGGCTGTATCTGTACCAGTATGTTAGCTTGGCATGCAAACTCAGGCTAGAGCCCAAACTCCAATTATCCACACAGCCTGTGGGCTGGCAATTACGCTTGCTCTAGCCACAAGTGGATAAATTGGCTTTTCAGGCAGGAAAACACCATCGCTGGGGACAGTGGGTTTGCCTTTGAGCTCTGTCTTTACAGGCAGCACAACCGCAATTGCCTCAATTGCAAATTTGAACACAACTTCCCCCCAAAATGTGGACATGAACTCAGGGTCCAAAACTATGCTTAGCAACTCTGTGTTCCTAGTCTCCTGTACACAGCAGAAACTCTTCCAATTAGCTGTAGTATCAGTCTCGGGTAAAATAAAAGACCCAAAACCCTGTCAGACAACAGTGACCACAGAAGTATAGGGGGGGTTGTTTCTTTACATAAATTTTCACTGGCTAGTTTGTTGGATGGAGGGAAAGGAGAAAAGAGAGACTTTCTCAAGTATCATAAACCACATTATAATTGCAGTGTCATTGCTTTAGCTGGAAAAAAAATAAGGAATCTTAGGAAAATGTATAGAACAAGCTAACATCTGACATAGATCCACAAATTCCTCAAAACAGAACTTCAGAAAAGTTTTTTCCATGACTTAACATTTGGTGATTCAGCAGATAAAACCGATTCGGAAAACCCCAGGAATTCAAGGTACTGGTCAGATGTGCACTGCTCCTCTCCTCTGTTAGCTACGCCCCCTTTGGTTTGGCCGGCATGATACAAAATGCATAGATGAATTAGAAAATCCCATAAAATATCTGTAATCAGCTTGACATAAGAGTATGATTTAACATTTTTGTGTCTATCAGATAACAGAACGGAGCCTAATCCTGACTGGACCCTCTGTCCTATTAGGATGCAAGTGAGCATTAACAATCAATAGTCATTGCAGCATCCTTCTGACAGACAGCCTTGCTCCCAGAAAATATCTACAAGCCATGTCTCTTGGCTTGGAATAGATTTTTCCATGTTTTAATCTGACTTCAGAGCTAGAGGCTCTATGTTTTCTAAACTTCCATAGATGCACAAGTGTCCCGGCTGTGGGCCCGTGTGTCTGGGTTAAGCTGAGTTTTTATGACAGCACATTAGTAATGGCAATCAAAAGAGGTGATTATCCCACTGCATTCAGCACTGGTGCAGTCTCACCTTGAGTACTGTGTGCCACTCGGGGCCCCACACTTGAAGAAGGATATGAAGGTCCTTGAATGTATCCATAGGAGGGCAACAAAGCCCGTGAAAGGAATGTCCTATGAGGAGCAGCTAAGGAACTTAAGTTTGTCTAGTTTGGAGAAAAGGAGGCTGACAGGAGACCTCACCACTTTCTACAGCTTCCTGAGGAGCATAAGTTGATCTCTTCTCCCTGGGATCCACTGATAGTATGTGTGGGAATGGTTCAGAGCTGCATCAGAGGAGGTTTGGACATTAGGAAGCATTTCTTTACTGAGAGGGTAGTTTGAACACTTGAACAGGAGGTGGTCGATGTCCCAAGTCTGTCAGTGTTTAAGAGGCATTTGGACAACACCCTTAATAAGTGCTTTAACTTGGTCACTCTAAACTGGTCAGGCTGTTGGACTAGATCGTTGTAGGTCCCTTCCAACTGAAATAGTCTAGCCCAATCTAGAAATAGAGGATGAAAGTCAGTTTCCCATTTTGATCCAGGAGCTCAGACATAATCACAGCGGTGTTTTCCATTGAACATAGGAACAGTGAACCCCAAACGTTGCTGCAATTCACCTTCCTCTTCCCAAATGTTCTTTCCCTTGACCAGAGAAAAATTCTCCTAAGACAGCTCCTTTGAGTTTTGGATTTGCTTTCCCATCTTGGCAGATGCCAGGTTATAAGTAGGCGGAGTCACAGTCTTAAAAAGAAAACCTATCTTGCCCTTCAAACACTGATGGTTCAACATCCAGAAACGCTGTATGAATAAACAAGTGATCCATGAAGGAAACCTGGAGCATATGCAAGACGATGTTCACTTCTGTTTGCCTCTGCCCTGGACCTTACATGGTTGTCAGCTTTGGTGCCAGCAAGTATGAGACAGCTTTTGTCCTCATATGAAAGAAATAAAATTATTTTGCTGAGTTGAAGAAGAAGAGATGAGCAGACTTATGCAAACACAAGTCTCCTTTATGAAAAAGTAACGGAGGCCTCTGAGGACCACTTCAGCTTGCTTCCACAACAGGGTGAACACATCCATACAAGCTGGGATGCCTTGAAGGCTTAGGTTTGGTTTTTTGTCAGCATGCGCATCACGCTCATATTAAGGGAGATGGCACTTCACAAGTGAGCACTGGCACAGGCTGCATGGCTGTTCCAGCACTCTGAGCTGCCCTCGATCCCACTCCCTGCCAGGGTACAGAAAGGGGACAGCCTCACGGAGCAAAGCTGCCCAAATTCTTCTTTTTGGTGTGCCACGGGATCAGTTCATCAAAAAGACAAGGGGGTGGCAGAAGGTCAGCTATGCAGCTCTGGCCACGCTGCCAGCAAGCTGCTGTTTCACGCCCGCTCTGTTGGCGGGTGGCAAGTAGGCACCTGGCAATTTTTAATAATATAAAAACAGTGCTGTAAATATATATAATAATACTATTGTAACTATATAAACATAATATTTATTATTTTATTTTTCTAAAGTATCGACAAAATGTCAACATTACACTAAGTTTTCAGGAAATACTTAAATTAAATTTTCAACCGGCTTGCTGGAGAAGGAGACCGAGGGATTTCTGCTGTCATCTACAGGTCACAATACAAATAGAAAATACGTGTGTTTTCTCCAGATGTTTTTGGTGCCTGTGGTTCAATTGCTTTGTTTTCCAGCTGGGTATTTTGAAGACTGTCATCATTTGTTAATCTAAAAAGCTAGAATAACCTGCCCCTGTCACCACCACTGTCACTGGCATTTTGATGTGTCAATATTGTATGCTGCAGATGATTGTCCTTAAGAGACAGTTGTAGTTTTACTCTCTTCTGAATGCAAGCTACTCCAAGGACATCTTTATGAAATGGTGCTTAACTGAAATTGTTCCCAAGTGATGCTCCATCTAGAACAAAAACACCTTTAAACACTTTCTTTGAAAGTTTTTCAGTGTCCAGCTTTTCCCAAGCTTCCTATTAAAATCTTTACCTGAAAGGGACGAATTGCTCAGCCCATGTTCTGGCTGCTATAACATACAGATCAGTGTTTACATCTCCACTTGCACTGAGTCTAATTTATAATTTAACACTGTTGAGACTGGTCTGACAATGTAAACATGGTATATTGATGACCTGCAAAAAAGAGAAACTGTCTTCTATGCCAAGTGACTGTGCCTCTGTTTATGTTGGAAATGCATTATTAAAGAATGTGTGTGGTCAAGCTATAACCTTTCTAGTACGGAGGTATCCATTTTACTCTGGGTCATTTCTTTGTTTCTCCTCACATAGTCTCCTAATCCAACAACTGATCAAGTTTCAGCCTTTCACTTCAACTCCCCCAATTAAGATGGTGTGATACACAATGTGAAAGCCTTTTTGGGCTCTATGAACCACCTGTGGTGTGCCTGCTACTCGACAACTGAATTAGACTAATTCCAGGAGCAAATATAATACCCAGTAGTGCTTAGCAACTTGTTATCAAACCAGCAATTTATTGTCATTCTAGCCTCTGTAAAACAAAAAGTCTGGATCATTTATTTTTCCATTAAAATCAACATGACAACTGCCTGAAGACATAATGTCGGTCACATTTGAACTTCTAGGTAGAAATAGCAATGCGGGAAGTTAAGATGCTATCTCAGTCCTGGCAAGATCATCCCCTTCTCTGTACTTGGCCCTGGGTTGCTTGTTCTTCTAAGCAGCCGTGGCAGTCGGTGGGCTCCATAATGAGAGTGCTCACTCCCATCGCCTGAGTGAAAGTTGGTTGTAGCAATCTTTGGCCACTAAATATACATAAGGGACCTCCTAAATAACCTTTTTCCTTTTATCATCTTCAGAAGATGTATTTATGGTGTGATGACCCGTCCCAAATGCTCAGGAGAAAGGAGATGCTATGGTACTAGCACTAAAAACTAGGATCGGAATGTCGAGAATAGCAACCTAAGAGCCTTTGGCAGCATTATGCCGTCACTAGGCTAGTGAGGAATTCTTTATCCTGTCTTGGGAATCTCATGCAATGAACTGTCCTGCAAAACAAGCAGAACACCCTTTGCTTCCTGAAAATGCACAAAACATCCCATTTGACCATTCTTGCCCAGCTGAGGTTTCTGAAATGCCAGTGTCTTGGTGGAAACATGAGGAAGCGTTATCCTGCAAGTATTCCTAAGAGAACCTTCCAGATGTTTCACCATCAGTAGAAACAGCTATCCTTGTTTTTCTGAAGCGACCCCAGCAGCTGACTGAGAGGAAAGAGTGAGGGGAAGAGGGAACTGGTGTCCTCCCCTGCAGCTGCTGGGGTCGCCTCGTTTCTCATTAGAAATAGCGACATGTCACTGTGCTTCAGGAAGTTGACAGCTGTCTGCAGTATCAATGGTGCATGATGACCACTCCTGTCCTACATTATATAATTCAGTATTTCAATGCACATATTTTATAGCATAAAGGGATTTTTTTTAAAGGAAGCCCAAGTTATACCAAGAGACGTGGTGTGAGGAGCACCCAGCCGTGCATAAGCAGAGCCATCAGTTTTGTTTGCCCAACTCCTCTCTTGCACATGGTCCACTTTGTTCAGTTACGCCACAAACAGGCTTCAGTTATCAGCTCTGAACCACAGAAATTATGCATATTTCTGCACTTCTTATTTTTTAAGAAAAGCCTACATTTTAACAGATCTACCCTTTGATATAAACAAGATTACAAGGAGAGGAACGATCGTTGTCAGTTTTGCAATTGCATTTGCAAGCAATAGCAATGTAGGCAATTAACGCAAAAGCACTTTTTCTGTGTGTGCATGCAAGCAGTAAGCGTATTTAATTCTTCTGATAGAAAGATAACAAGCCAACAGTGAACTCACCTTACTAGCATATACCCAGGTTCCCAGGCAGCTGAATTAGTAGCAACCTATTCAGCAGTAAGGGTATCTTTTTGACGAAGCTGCAAAATAACCGCATCCTGGTTTTGTTGTTGTTTACTCTGTGTGACATCTAGTGACTCAGATGAGCCATTTTTTATTCCTTTGTAGACACGAGAGTGAATTTCACAGTATGTTATCACAGAGCTCCTCACAGACAGTGCTGACAAATAGCTATGTGGACAACCCATTCAGGCTGTAGCGCTATCCATCAGCAATGACAGTAGCTGGCAAACCAGCGCTGTTTATATCAATTTGTTATTTTCTAGGAAGTTACCCAGCTTCATTATTATTGGGGGAGATAAAACTAAGATGAGAGGCCAAGACCTTCATTTGGTTCTTAATGCACTCCCATTGCTTTGATGTATTACAGAGAACAAAATTGACCGATGTGGTAGCTCATTACGCAGGGAAAGCCACACGCTAACGTAGCATATTTTCTTTACCAACAGTTCTGCAACAACTAACAGTGTCTAGGAAGGATCCAGGGCCAGCTATTTAAAATATACCCTCCCTACTTGGTCCTGAAAAAAATCCTTGGGGTTTGTGACATGCCTTAGTCTTTAGGTGCAGAAAATTCTGTAAGACAATGTGTCTTAAAAACGAAAAACATTTTAACATCCCTTGTGAGCCAAAGCTTTTCACTGATTTTTGTGGCGTTCCTCAGTGCCACTATCACAGCACTTCTTCAGGACATTCTTCCCAGTTCTCAGTGATACCTGAGCCACAAATCCTTCCCATCTCTTGCACAGTAGGTGGAAACCATAATTGCTTCACCAGAGATGGGGAACATGAGTTACAGAGAGGCTAAGTGACTCTCCTGGGGACCCATGAGACCAAAACTTGTAGCTGGAAAACCCAAGATTAGAAGATTGAATCCAGATTCTGACCTGAGTTATGCTCTGGCTTGTGGGGGGTTGTAACTCAGGGCATAATTTATTTGTTATTTGTATGTCTCATCACTCACGCGGTACTACTAGCAAAAGAAGCTACCAGCCTGTGACAGGAGCTGGAGCCCAAGCAGACAGGGGTCTGCAGCTGGGTAGGAAGGAGAGATGGTTGGGGTGTCTGGGGGATATTCAGAGGACTGCAGTCGCTCGCAGCAGCAGTGCACAGAGATCCATTCATGGGCTGTTTACGCTGTGCGTAAAACGGCAGTTATATTGCATAAAAAGGCCCCAGGCTATTAAAACTAAAGTTAACAGCAGCCATTTCAGATTTAGCCGTCAAAACCCATGTTATGCCCATCATGTACATCTGTTGTTAGACTACTGGTGTTACTCTCTTCCAGCCATGATGGGTGACAGATCAATAAGCAAAGATGGTATCTGGGTCTCGGGGAGTTTCCTGGTGTACGTGTGGACTCATCTTTGGCTTACAACCCCTCAAAAGCAAAAGGCTCTTTTCACTCATTAGATCCCTATCATGGAATACTGCACTTGGAGTCCTTGGAGGTGTGGTTTATCTTACCTGCCTTTGGACTTGGAGACAACTGGGACAACATTTAGAAACACAGGGTGTGAGTCCTTTGTCCACCTTTAGCTGTCTGCCGTAGGGTGCATTGAGTCTGATGAATCCCAGCTCATTTCATTTTATCTGTATTCAAACCCAGACCGCTACCTGTCTCACCATTTGATAGCCAGATCCGGGATTCGACTTCACGGATGTTATAAATAATGTCATATTGTCACTAACAACCAGAAATACACTAGTGCCTTGAGTTTGTCTCTGATCCCAAAGTCACCCTCCCTGGCAAACTAAAATCCTAAAATCCTTCATTCACTACCGTCTCAAAGAGGGGAGAGCAGCCTATTAAATCACACACATCACTCCCTGATGGCATGGATGTTTCTCAGACCCTTACATTCATGCTGGGACTTGCTCTGTACCTGATTATTTGTAGGAGACAAGAAGCTCCGACTACAAGGTGAGACAGCGGCAAACACGCACAGGTGCTGCTTCTTCTCTCAGCTGTAATTAGGCAGCTTTCCTAATGTGAGGACAGAACCATCCTTCAAGCTGTAAAATATTTGTCTTTCATTGTCTGTCACCCTCTGACTTTTAGTTAAAGAGATGCTCCCATTCCTGGAACATGCACATAGCTAGGATCAATATCATAATCCTGTCTGACAGCTACTCGAAAACTCCTTTGTGTTGATTAAGTTTTGGCAGCTGAACAGAGCTGCCACTGCATTTTCTTTTAATACTGAGTAAGCGATAGGCTTGACAAGAAGTTAAAAAAGAAAAGAAAATTCTCTTAAAAACAAAAACCAATTAGCCCTTTCGTTACTCCGCTGAAGTGGAACGGATACTTCAGCTGCCGGTGGTGGCACAGGCAGAAACCTGCTCCCAGTCCCCTGCCACCCTCCAAGGACAGATGGATGAACGGTAGCGGCTGGCTTAAAGATGTCTTCATCTGTTCTGTTAGGAAGAAAAACAGGGGTTTGGCACCAGCTTTTAAAGAAAATAGAAGGTGCTAAATTCACTAAACTTTATTGGTTCAAATGTGCAATAATGATAGTTTAATGGCAGGAAAGAGGCAGATAATTAGAAGTGAGTAGCTCTGATTGCCCTTGTACACTGCTCCAGATAGCTTCTCAACACTCCTGAATCCTTGTTTGCTTTGTCTGAAGCTGAAATCCCACAAGGTCTGGATGTTACCAGCTGTCTAGCTAACTAACTGCCAGCACTTTCCCTGAATGCAAGCTATCAGCTTCCACAACATCAGCCTCCTCCCTTGAGCTCTTCCTCACTGTCTCTCCCTGTGTGATTGCCTTTATCTATTGCTTGCAGGAGCTTCTTCTAATCATATTGCTTCTTGCCTCCGAGGGTCAAACACAAGACCATTGCTACCTACACAAATGGGGAAAACTGTCACCTTCGCTAGACTGATAAGCATTTGGCAGGCAGGACACTGTGAAGTAGAAGAGCAAACAGCCAGCAATCTGCAAACACCATAAATATGTTACAATCTCAGCAGGAAGATGGGCACTATATGTACCAAGAGGCCTTTGTTTAATGAGCTGTCAGAAAGCAGGCATGAAATTATGTTTGAAAACATGTGCAAGCTGCATAGACAGAGCCGGGGCACTAAAAAACCTCTTTGCCTTTTCTGTGGATGTTTGGAATGTCTTATCAGTTTGAGAACTGTCATGCGATGAGAGCTATCATTAGCAAGGTAATAGCGTTTGAAAGCTACTGATTTTTCTCTCTCAGCTCCATTTTGTGACCTAAATGAGTAGAGAAAAACTTAATGCTTCTTTTCCGCATAATTTTTTGTCCTGAAAACACAGCCAGAAAACCCAAAGTGAGCATACCGGTAGGAGATAAATCAAAATCATTGTAAATCACAAAGGACTGACTGTGGAAGTCAAGAATACTGTTGCTAATCCTGCGTAGAATGTGTTTGTATTACCCTAATGCACCTCTCGCCACTCATTTATTTCAATCACACACACAAAAAGCATCGCAGTGCAGGTGACTGCTATGTGTGATGGCTGCAGGAGGGCTACCAGAGGTCAGGGCAACAGTCTGCAATTCACTGATAGTCAATAGTGGTAAAACTCTGTGAAAAATATAATCGTTGAAGTATATTATCAGTGTTAGGGTCACTTTGGATAGGTGTAATAGGGTGTACAACAAAACAGAGCTTCCATTGCTGTTAAATCATGCAGAACAAGTTGCTAAAGATTTAAAACAAATCCTCAAGCATCCTTCAGGGTCACAAAGCTCTTTATTTCTAAGATAAATTGAATGGTTTTCTCCATGCTTAAGCATCTGTGTTTTCTTTGCTTTTAAGAAAACATTTTGCTGATTCTTTGGCTGCTTGAGCATTTGTCGTCCATCCCAGAGCTGAAAGGAGACTGTGAACACTGAACTGAATCAATGTCAGTCAGGGAGGTATCAGTTCTCAAAGATGGTTTCTTTTTCCTTCCTTTCTTTTCTTTTTAAAGATATGGATCAAAATCCAAAGCTTCTCAGCTGGAGCATGTGGAGCCCAGATCCAGTCCGTCCTTGTTCTTCTGAAACCCAGAAAAACAAACTAAGCTTTGGGAAAAAAACCAACAAACAAAACCAAAAACCACCAAACAACCAAAAAAACAACAAAAAGAGGATCGCCTTTATGGGGTCCCAGTTTTGTCACAACATGAACCAGTCAGATCACCAGCAGTGTAGTTTCACTGATGTTAAAAAATATATATGAAAGAAAAGGAACAACTGAAAAACTGTATTTTTTAGGAGTTTTACAAAGGAAAATGTGATATATAAAAAAAGATAATATTTTGAAGATGGGATTTACTCTCTTTGGATTTTGCCTGTTCACTAATTAAAACTGAAAAAAAGATTAAATGTTGGTCAACAGGCAAACAAATAAATGTTTCTGCCATGAAATGCCTCTTGGAGTGTCGTAACATTTGTATGGGGGCTGCATTTATCTGCTTATCTATGTGTCCCATGATCTGCCCACCCCTTGTTGCTGAGCCTCCCCACTGCACCATGAAAGATGTAGCCTAGCAGGGAACCGTATTCTTAAAGGATAATGCAGCTGTAACCCCCCTGCACTTCACCTGTCACAACCTGAGTGCTTCCAGAGAGGAGGATTCAAGCCATAAATCTCTGGGTTTGGATTTTTCCCTTAACAGTCAAATATTTCCACGGGGAAATGTTTAGTGTTTTCCAAGCAGTTTTTTCAATGTTAATGCTTTGCCAGTGTAAAGCAGATGAGGACAACAGAACAACAGATAAACGTCTCTTCTGCTGCTTTCTATTTGGTGATCTGCAATAGGTCAAGTTCTTCAAACCTGTTTCATTTTACCCCCACTAATACGCTTTAGCTTAGCACATAAGCCTACTAAAGCAGTATTTGATTGTATTAAAAGCATGGATACTACAGAAACCAAAAATATCCTGTTAATTCATACAAGAAACTGTTTTGTTGACTTTGAATAGATCATATACCACACCCAGGCAGTCCTTTGGTGCTGTGGTCTTCGCAATGATGCAAGTTTTCATAAAAGACCACACCATTGCTTTCCTCGTCCCGAGAGGGTGTCTGGCTTCCAAAGAGATTATCTAGTTTGAATCAGTTAGGTGCTGAACTGCGAGGAGATGGGCTAACAACTCTCAGGACCAAAGGAAAAGTGAAGACCTTTCCATTGTGCAGTTTTTGGAATTGAAGCATTTTACTTTGGTTCATAAGGTGTTATTTTTTCAGTTTTTCTTCTCTCCATGCCATCTTTGCTATTGTGTTGAATATAATAATTAACTCATTGCATTTTGCTGAATTTAGCCTTTTTCTCTACCTTTCAAAACTCATTTTGCAGGGTGTTAAAAGGAAAAAATAAACCTGCAATCTGCCACAGGTATATAGAGAAGGATATTTAAATACTCTCCATTTTTGAAAATGCCTAACCATAAAATACTGAATTAAGAATCCTCAGGCAAGCCTACCAGGAACAGGATTTAAGCCAGGAACAAGAGGTAGATACTGAACTTAAGTGTTCGGTCCCTAAAGAAGAAAAGAAGTGCTCATATTTAGTTAAACTGGTGTAGCTGGTAGTAGAATAATACTTGAGAACTGGATTTAGAGAAAGGATTTCCACGACTGGAACATTACTGATAAATAGCCTAAAAGAGCTAACACAAAGTATGGAGACCAATACTTCAGTGAAAGGCTCAAGGAGATCAGCCTGTGGTGTCTCTCCAAAACAACACTGAGAAGTGTTTTGAATATCTCCAACAGGGAGTAAATGCCTGGTACAAAAAAATCCCAAACCAAACCAACAAAAAAAACAACAACCTTTTGGTATAGGGAAAGAAGGTGTAATGGGAAGCTGTAGCTGGAAACACAAAAGGCAAAGAAATTCAGAGGAGAGACTAGGGCTTGCTGAGGACCTCGATGCTGAGGCAGCAGTTCTGCATGATATCTATGCTCCCCATTTGTCTCCTCGGTGATGGTCATAGCCTCTGGATAATGGAGAATAACTACCAACCAATGCCTCAGAAATCTGCCCACTTCCCATCAATCTTGTGCAGAGAGTGTTTCAACAAGCTGAACCTCAACTAATGGATTATACATCTCGACTAATTAGAGATTACCCATTGTGGGCAAGTCAAAAAAGAGCTGAATGTTACTAGCATTTTTAAAATCACTTGCACTTACAGTTATTCCGTGTTCCTTATCAGGTAGCAGGCTAATGACACCATGTTTCTTTCTTTGTGGTCTTTACCTAGCTTTCATACATAATCCAGAGGATGGCAAGAGAGGACCAGATGGGACCCTTGTCCTTTCTTTGAGTAAAACAGGTAGGCAAAGCCAAGCAAATTCCCATAGATTTGTTTGAGCTTCTTCATTCAGGAAAAAGACACAGCTGCCCAGAGTGATCCCATCTACCCCATGGGCTGGCCAAGGTGTTGTCACCAGCTGGAGGCTGTCCAACCTGTTTGAAGTTGTGGCACTGTGGGGCTGATGCACTTCCCTTCCACCCCACGCCACGGGACCTCTTTCAGCCAGGCAGGACCAGAAGCAGGAAGCTTAGCCATGAACAAAAGAGAGGAAAAAAGAGGAAACGATCAGGAATTTTAGGGTTTGTACATCACGTGGCACGGCAAGTATTAACAATTGCATTTAGGCCTATTTTAGGTGCCGCGTGCTGGCCCGTAACCTCACCTGGATGGTACCAGGAGTGGTGAACCGGGACCTTTTCAGTCACTAACTTCTCCCACCGGAGAAGGGAAAGCACAGCAAAGGTGTTTCAGTCCATGGAAAATGGCACATTCCCATGAAGGAACAGACCCGTACCCTGAGGCCTGAAATCCCACTTAAGCCTGTTTTCTTAGTCAGTGGAAAGGTAGGCGCCTTTGAAGGCCTCTGAAGAGCAATTCAAGAGCCTGAAAAAAGTGCTGAGAGGGGAGCCAAGGGTGCAGGGGCTTCGGCTGAGGGAGCTTTCCATCCTCGCTCGGTGTGAGGTATTAACCACCTCTGCCAGGCGCGGGGCCAGGCTCCCCCTCCCGCCGCTCTCCGCGAGGCAGCAGCTCCGCAGAGCAGGTAATGCGGTAGGAAAGGCCACCGGGAGCCTCGGCCGGCTGGGACCATGCATTTCCCCTACCCTGCTTTGACAGAATTGGCCAGGGTTGGAGGCATCTTTCATTTCCCAGTTCTGTTTTTGCTGCAGAAGACACAGCTTCTTTCTATTTTTCTAGACTGGCTGATCCCAGCGTGCTCCAAATCCATAAAGGAAAATAGGAAATGATTTTCTTAGTCCCTGAATTGACCCGTGGGTCTGTCGATCCTGCTAGGCTCGGCAGTTTCTCTGCTGGCTTGAGGAGCACATGTTTATGCACCTGGGATCATGCAGCTTGAATTATTCTTTTAAACATTTTCATAGAGAGTGGCAGTGTAACAGAAATCACTAAACAAAATGTACATTGTGTGTGACAGTTAGCAATGGGCCGGTTCACAGATTGTTAAGGGCTATTGAAAGTCACGCTTATGTTTTTCTTCTTTAACATTTTTCAAGGACAATTTGATTGCATTTCCCAGAAAGGTTAATATAAACAATCTGCTCCCCTCATTTTTATGAGAAGCTTTTAAAAGTAAAACGTCCTGCTGTTATTTCACTATTGCCTATGTTATTGATGGCTGAGGATTCCCAAATAGGTTCTGAATTTTTGCAGCTTTGCACATTTCTGGAAGGATTACTCAAAAGTCCACTGTCTCATTCTTCATCCACAGCAGTGCTGAGAAAGACACAAGTTTCTTCAGTGTTTCTTTGAACACGGAAGGGCAGGATTCGTCCCCTGAACTCTATAGCCATATGAAGGACAGGCATCACCTCTGAACTGGTCATTTAAATGGCCTCTACAGCCACCGGAGGGGCAGAGAAGCAACTCCAGGCATCAGTTAGGCTCACCTCTCGTAGGCGCCAATCTCTGACATAAGATATTTGCCCTTTGGAAGTGGCTGTCTTTCCCCACCAAAAATAAAGTCAGTCAAAGCAGTTCACTCAGACTGAGCCACCCCTGTCCTGTCCTGGTTTGCTCCCTGGCTCTGCCTCACAGATCGGGTCAGTAGGACCCCCTCCGCTGTCATCATCTCCATGGGCGACCACCTGGCTCCAGTGCTTACTCATGTGCTCTGCACTTATTAAAAATAAAAAGAAAAAAAGAAAAAAAAAAAAAAATAGAAAAAGAAAACTAAGGTGGAAATATCCCCTTCAAAAAGTAATTCCTGAATGCTAGTCATGAGTATTCTCAGGCCAAATTTGCAAGGTCGGTGTAAGTCTAGAACCACAGACATGTTTTCCATCTCGTCAGTATCTTTGGTTGACCTTTCAGGTTAAACATTGATATTCAGTTTATTTGGATGCTTTGAGCAGGAGCTTGGACTAGGTTATCTCTAGAGGCCCCTATGATTTTCACATAATCAAATGACCTTGCAACGTACCACCTACCCACAAGTTACTCAACACGTTCAACTGAATGCCCAAGTTGGATGTTATATTTGTTTTGTTTTATTTAACTGCATATGCTTTTTTTTCATCTACAGCTTTGAAAATAGAGCTCAAACAGATAAAAATGTTCCCTTTCCCTAGTCAAGTGTACAGCCTGCCCCGTGCTTTTCTCACTCATAAAAATAACCCGGACGTGTTGCGTTAGACTGCACTGGCTGTATTTTCAGAACACGTTCAGGTCTGTGTCCTGGCTGCTGGCCAAACTGGGGACCTACCCTGACAGCAAAAACATCTGATATGAGGTCAGTAGCAAACCTGTCACCAGCCCGAGTGGGGCTAGGCTCTGGGGTATTTTTTTGTACACACGTGCCATAAAACTACCCACCTTTCTGTCACAGAATCAGCACAGGTATGCCTCAGCTTCTGTCAGAAATAGCTGCACAGCAGCTTGGCAGCTCCTAGCACTGACAAAGTGGTTATACCCCTGAGAAGTACAAAGATTTCAGAGCAACACAAAATGAGTCCCTCCACAACATAATGTTTTAAGCTCTACTTAAGCCTAGCAAATTGCTGTATTTTAGAACCAATGCTACTTTAAATGGACTGATTCATAAGGCGTATATCTGTGACAAAGTCAGGACTATTTCCTCTCAGGGCAGGCCAAGTGTGGCCGGATTTTGCTCTCAGACCCGCATATGCATTTCCCATTTCCTTGCTTTTACCTGTCCTTTGCATTCAAACAGATGCATACAGCAGTTTCATTGAGATTTGCTGGGGCATGTTTGATTTCACTACTGTGGCCCCTGGTGCATAAAAAATATTTTGCCAGTTTCCATTAGATACTTGCTGGCTGCAGGCACTCAAATGCAATCGATCACTTTACATTAAAAATTACAGTATGTGCAGGAATGTGTGTGTGCTCATACGTGGAAGGATGCCTGATTGTGTATTTAACAGTGACCTTTTTTAGGAAAAAATAATGCTCGTGAAGCTAAAAAAAAACCCAAATCAAACCACTCAATCTCTACCACTGTGTTAAAGCAGCATTTACTATGTCTCCAAGACAAAAAGAAAATACAATAAAAATCAAGTCAAAAAAACCCAGGGTGTTGAATTAACTAGGCAGATGGGAGCCAAAAGCACTCCCTGTGTACAGCGTGAGTGATGGTGCCATGGCCCACCAGCCTGCTGTGACAGATCCCAAGGGGACAGATCCCACGAGGGGTGGCATCAGGGAGCACCCTGTGTGGATGTGTGAGACAGTGTGAAGGGAACAGCAGGTTTTGCAGCAATTCTTCATCAGGTGATAATGCTGCTCTGGATCTTTCCCTGACAGGTCTGATTTTGCAACATATTCACTCCAGTGTTGTAGGCAAAACTCTGGGCACAAGCTGTGAAGCATAGCTACCAAACCAGCACGAGCCATTTCCTACATGCCACCATCCCACCTTGCAGCTCAGCCTCCCATCGGCGTTTCTGCGCAGGTTAGACGTTCACAGCTGGAGGCTGACCTTAGGGTGGGCTTAGCTCATCTTCAGTCTCCCTGCTGCCCCCTGCCCTAGGCTTCCCACCTTATCTCCCTCATCTCTGCTCTCCACAGCTGCCACCTTGGTGGTGGGAGGAGGAGGAGTGTGTGGAGAAGGCACTCAGGCAGCAGTGCAAGTGCCCGGTCCTCGGAAGACATCCCTCCCCCAGCCCCTCCCAGATGTCTTCTTGCACCTTCCAGTGGGATCTTTCACATCTGGAAGCTGCTCCTCCTCCATGTCTTCCTGTACGCAAACACATCCATACAGAGATATATTTTACATACTCGATACTTGTAGGTGTGCACATTATAGAAACGTTTGCTCTTAGGAGCTCGGGGCATCTTTGGCAGTTGTTGGTTCGTATCAGAAGCAGGTTAGAGAAAGTTCCCATTAAAACCTTTCTAAAAAGGACGTGCCGGACCAGTCATTCAAGCCCTAAAATTTACAGACGTGATTAATGGTTTCTCATGCTTCCAATGTTTTGGTGTGTGGCTTGAGACACGTTGTAAAAATCTAGTTTTCTGAACAGCGGTGGTGTCAGTGCTCGCTAAGAATTAAGCTCCTAGAAGAAGCAAACCCAAAATTAACAGCCATTTTCCAAAATATAACTCTCCAACATTTGTAGACCTTTCACGTGGACAAATGGAAGATCTTACTTTATGCTGAGGAGATCATAGCCCACATACTGGTGAGAAACTCAAATACATCTCGGTAAACATTCCCTATATAAGCAACATTTTCCAGAGTCTTTCATTCACTGTATAAAAGCCCACTACAAGACAGCTAACATAACTAAAATATACTCCCAGCTTCCCAAGATTTACTCACAAATCACCTGGTTAAAAAAGCACTCTCCAAGTATACTTCACAAAGTTTTCCATTTTGCCCTCCCAGGCAGCCTAGCAGCATCACTGGCAATAAATAATGCTGCAAAGGAAATTCTGTGTCAACTAGGAGGGTTAAAAAAAATGACTGAAGAAAATGTACAGAGAAGTATAATTTATTGCCCCTTAGCATCTGCTTTTATCTGTATCCTTTTAAAGAACAAATTAACAAGTCCTGCACATCTCCATATGTTTCTTTCTGTGGAGTATCAATGTTGTGAAGGTACATGTTCATTCAGTCCATAATAACAAACACGTACGTTTGTTATACACTGGAGATGTGAGGATTGTATGCTGATGATAGTTTTATAATATGATAAATCACTGCAAGAAAAAAGAAATATTTTAAATGCTATAGGAGGATTTTTTTTTTCTTTTTTCTCTACAGAAAGCAGCCCAGATTCCAGTGTTTCATGTATATTCTTCAGGTCATAAAAACAGCTGCTTTAAAAATGTAGATGATCCCCATATGCTTAATGAAATCACCCTTCGAAGGTCAGTAATGAATTTACTTTGTTTTTTAACAGTTGTAAAATCACATTTTAGTGTCAAAACCAGAATGAAAGTGACCTTTATTCTGAATAAAGCTTTTTTTTCCCCCTTAGAAATAGCATGCGTACTTATGTACATATGTATATAAAAGACTTTGGCAATTCAGCTATAAATCCACTCAAATCTTTGAACTAAGTTCTCAATAAACATTCGGAATACTAAAATCTGATTTGTATTTAGGATGCAAAAATACAGTATTGAAAAAACATGTATTTTCCCCTAAATTAATGGTGAACATATTTAAGCCAAATAAAACTTACAGTGTAGGGTTGTTTTTTCCTAAAAAATATCTTCACTTTATGTTTAAAATCTAGTACTGGTATAATTTCTATACTAACAAGAGGGGAAAACAATAATAATATGCTTAACCAGGATTTTATATTCAATTCAATTGTCTTAAGATCAAAGTATTGTTGAAACATGGCTATAAACTGCTTATCTTATGGCAGAAGAAAATACACATCTGTGTTTAAAAATGTAGATTATGTCTGCCAGAACCACAGCTCAGAATAGCTGGCAAAGTTAATGGGATTATATTGAATTATGCCAGTTCAGGATCCACATCTGAACAGAAAGTGCTGGGGGAGGGGGGGGAGGGGGGAAGATCATTTACTTGAGCCAGACACCAGCAACAACTGCAGAGACAACATTTTCCCAATTGCGAGGGGGGACTTTAATCAACTGAGACCTGTTTATGGTGTTTTGTTAACAACCGTTAATCCTGTTCGGTGCTTTTAGGCACTTAAGCATAATTCTGTAAGACTATTAACATATGAAATTAATATACAGTGGCAGTGCCAATACAAATCAAGCAGAAAGCAATATTAAGGCCACCAAACTTATGAGAAGGCTTCAAAAATCACAGGACTGGATAAAAACCCACACAATTCTGCATTTCTTTCATTTGTCTCCCGGTTTCTGAGGCTTAACAGGACACTCAACTTTTCTTTTTTTCTTTTTTTTTTTCTAAAAATAAGGTTTAGAAATGGGGAGAGTGTGTTCATTTGTTTTTTCCATAATGAAATCTGCCATCCTCAACAACCAGATCCTTCCAAGAGCATGATAATTAAGAGGAAAAATAGCACATGTTGACAATAATTGCTTGTAGATACCCCGAATCACTTTGAGTTCTGTGACGAGGCTGTTGAATATGAAATGAAAGCCAGCAAATTATTTTTATTATGGAGAAGGAAATCAGCCATGCTCACAAAAGGTATCATAAGTGCTAAGTAAAGTTTGATCACGCGCTCATTGGAAACCATAGCAATGTCTTCCCTCATTAATGATCCAGCAACAGGAGCTACTTTAGCAGCTCTAGGAATGATATGCTTCAAGCTTAAAACACGTGAGGCTTTTATTAATGCAGATGAGTAAAGAATACCATGAGAAAATTAGCCTGATACTTTGCTTCTTTAACTTCCTAAAACATGGAGCTTTGAACCCCCCTTGTCCTCTGGGACTGCCAGTCTGCCCTCCTGCTCTCACGCCTGCTGCAAGCATGCACATCTGGAAGCAGATGTTTAGGATCCCTTAAAACTGGATGTGTGTGGCACTGGGAGAGGGCAACTGGGATCCTGCAAGAGTGTGCCCAAAGACAGGCAGAGGCTTGTGTGCACACTGCCTGCCTGTGCTGGGGGGTTAACTGGGACGGCCACCGAGGAGACAGCTCAGAGAGGTAGCAGCTCCTCCCTTTCGGGTGTCCTCAGGATCAGGCAGCCCAGTGGGCCCAGAATAAAAAATACTTGGCAGCCCCAAACAGAGGCAAACTTCATTAGAAGGGGGACTATCTTTAATTAAGTCATATGTTAACACTGCAAATAAAACCAAACAAAATGAAGAAAACGTTCAGGCTTACAAGAGCTTCTGCATGTCTGACAGAAAGGTAACAGCCTTGTAGTACAAGTTGGAAAAGGTTCTGTTAACTGATTATTTTTGAGAAAAAAGGGTGGTGTTTCTACCTCTCCCTACACAGTCCACATTTTATAGAATCGTGACTACAATATGGTACATAACATGCTGTACATTTAAAATACGAGGCTCCTGCAGAACAGGAAAGCATCACACAGTGGGGAACAGGGAGTTTTTATGCACATCCCAGAGGCAATGGCTGGCCTGGGGGGACTGACCACACCTGAGCATATAGGTGCATGGTTTTCACCCAGGTGTTGTCCTGCAAACACAGCAAGTTGTCCCGTACATAAGGAGACAAGGGAGTTTCCAGCTACAACGCACTTTTTTCCCCTGCTCTACTTTTCCCTGTGATATTGAGGCACCCAGGGAAGCGATAGACTCTTTACACCCAGCTGACTTCAAAACAGTTTCTATCTCAGATTACCAGAGTCTGCAGAATTCAGCTGTTTTGAGAGCAGTCAGAGGTCACTGCAAATCAGCAGGCTTTGAAAAGTAACCTGTCAAGGCATCCACTTCTCATGGGTTACCACATCTATCCAAACATATCCATACACAAAATGGATGACGTCTCCTGCTGCCCTTTCAAATGGTTCAGTGTAAGACCTCTCTGTTTTCTCAGCCTTTGTACTGCTCTGATACACAGGGCCAGGCAGCAGCTCCAATTAAAAGAGCAGGGGAAAAAAAAGAGCGGGTAGATCTTCCAGATGGCTTTGAAGAGGCATCAATCTGCTACAGAGATTCATGAGACCCCAGACAAGTACTTAGATAAGCCAAGACTATGCAAGAAGGCTGAAATCACAGCCTTACATCAAACCCAAATGTTTTATTCCATGTATTAATTACCACAGCAATCTGGCTGACTGGAAAAAAGTGAAAGCGTAAATTTAAACTAAAGAAAGTCAAGGACAATACTAGTAAGTTTTAATACTTTCTCATTGTTCCTATTGTATGCTAGTTCATCTTATCTTCGTTATCCCCTTAACATCACCCAGCAAGTGTGCGCTTGTACACACACACGTAAGTGTGGTCTGTCCAGGAGAAAGGCAGGTGAAGGGCACAAGCCAGTGTGCGTCACCATTGCCTGCAGCACTTAAACAGCTGCACAGCCTCCTCCCTATAACGGCTGCATCCTCTCCTGCCCGATCAGCCGATGCCAAGGCAGGAATGTCTCTTTTGGCACTGCGTTTTGCAGGTTAGACCCCTAGCAGACTGCGAAAACAATAGCATCCTACATCAGCATCTTTAGAGATGGCTATTCTCGCCATGACCATGGATAGGCTAGACTGAAAGTTTATGAAATTCCTCTGCACAGGACAAGTGATTTCTTACGCTCCTGTGAGGACATTAAAAAAAAATAATAATGTTGCTCTGTACAACCACACATACCAGATTGTGCATTTCCATACACATGTATTACGTAGTGCAAATGCAGACAAACTGATGTGTTTGGACAGACAGCAGATTCCAAACACCTCTCTCTATGCAGAGCTAGACACACAGCTTTTGAATACGTGGCCCTCCCAGTGACTTTGCCTGCTGGAATGACATGGTGCTGGGGCACACCCCCCCGCTGTAAGGGCTCAGTGGCTTTGGGAGAGCATCGCATGGCTCGCCCCACCTGAGCATCGCATTTCCCGCAGGCAGTTACACCAACAGGAGAAAATCTTCCGCTCAGGAACAGCACAGATATTTTGTGGCCATCAACACTGGTCAGTGAAAACATGAACAGGGGATGTCAGGGCAGAAGGGAGGAATCCGCAGAACCTCGGCACTTCCCAAGCCATGTCTGAGGAATCCGCAGAACCTCGGCACTTCCCAAGCCATGTCTGCACCCGCTGCTTCAGTGAGCAGCTGGGGGAAAGAAGCAGCAACCGCACGAGCAGTGGGAGCCCGAGGGGCCATGCCTGTCCCTGGGTTACCCTCGGGGAGCTCGGGGGGCGGAGGAGGCTGATGCTGTGCTCCCCCCGTGCTGAGGCGATTTCCCCACTCCACGCAGGCTGCTGCAGCCGCCAGGGAGTTCCTGCTCCGGCGGTGAGGGCAAGGGGTGAAGGGGGCTGGTTGCTTTTGCAAACACGGTTAACCAAATGTTGATATTATGCTTAGCCGTTGTCTCCTTGTCACTAGTCACTTGCAGTTATAGGTCCAGATGTTAAAAATGCCATCATGAGGTTGGAGCTGAGTTCAGTTCATTGCATAAATATGGGAGACTTGTTTCATTTGAGACATCCCAGGCTCTCCAGCCTACCCTCAGGAACACCACAGGTCTCTCACAGGTCCTGTGCTGTATCTGCCAGCCCACTGTGGACATCCTATTTTCCACAGGGCACTTCAAATGGCCCCGGGGATCTTTGCTTCAGCAAATTATCTGAGTTCACAATGTCCTCCTCTTGTCAGCTATGTCCCACTGTGGTGGAGTGGTTGCCTAGGCACAACAAAACTCGAAGGGAAAAACAGTGATTTTATTGCAAGATACAAATGGAAAGAGTATGATTCCCCTGGAAAGTATGCCATTATACCACCTTGGATTTATAGCCAGTGCCTGAACTACAGGTGAGAAAGTTGTCTACTATCAACCCACTGAAAGATGGGCATCTCCCATCAGGATATTCTGGCTCAGATACTCTAAAATATTTCTTTCTTTTTACCGATACCTTTGTAAAAAATTGAGATTCCAGATTATAAGAACGAGAATAGGTGACCTCCTTTTAGGCAAGAACATAGATTATGTACTGTTTATTGCAGAGTAATTTAAAACTACTGAAGAAATTTAGTAATTTAAAATCACATTAGGAAAAAATATTTTCCCAGTACCCAAATTAGACCTGAAGGAAAATACTTATTTTTGGCACGTCAAGGAGTGCCCTGTAGCTCTCGTTAAAGCCAGTTTTAGGTTCTCGTCTAAGAAAAATTAGTTGGAGGAAATGAATAAACTGACAAATATGGATGTGTTAAGGAAAGAAATGGTCATGTTTAACCATGTTAAATCCAGGTTAGTTGGATTTTATGACTTTATCTAAGGGGTGAGTTATTCCAGATGAAATCTCATCAAAGGCAATCATTTCCTGGAAAAAGTAACAGAACGAAAGTTTGCCTGTGAGGATGGAGCTTCATGATGAGTTGAAAAAGAAAATCTCCAATCTGACCAAATTAATCTACTGGACATCAGGCTGAAACCTCAAGTCCTCCAGTTCCACTTTGGTCCATGTAGGCTCGAAGTGTCCCTATAGAGCTATGAGGCTCACTCCTTGGCTGTCTAATCTTTTGTCTGAATAGTGGAAGAGTTTGGATCAGCCACCAAGAGCCCAACACGTCCCCTGTAGCTGAAAGTTGGTTTTCCAGCTCTACCCTCGGGGACACTCTGGTTTACAGTGCTACCCCTCAGACACCCATGGCTATTCAAGAGACTGAGACATGGTCCTATGAAGGACATCCATGACCATCACTGTTTGTCTTAAATGCCACAAAATATAAGGAACCATACCAATATTATTCACAAGAAATGAAACCGTTAGATATAAACAGCAGTGAGAATCCATTCATGGTACATATACAGGTTCCCTAAATTCATACAGGCTACAGAGGGAACCTTCTCCCAGGTCCTGTTCCCAAGCTAGGACCAGGGGAGGCTGCCTCCAAAAGGCCAACGCTGACAGCCATACTGACACTTCAGCACTGACAGGGTTTCGGTACTCTCCAGACAGGCTGTTTCCATCCCAGGCTAACAGTGTCTGAGGATTAAAGAGACCTAGATAGACTTCCCACGTGTGCTGCTCCACGGGGCTTTGAGGCTGAAATAAGGGGATCAGGGTCAGTGTGCTCCTGTGTCAAGGTACGCAGGACTGTAGCTGTTTCGTATCTTTGAAGACAAATCTGTTTCCCTTTGTTTTTCCATCTTCTTGCCTAATCATCCATCTGTGAGAAGGGAGATACCATGAAGATACAAGCAACAGAGTGAATATTACGGCCTGTGTTACTCAAGAAGTCAGGCGGTGATCTAGTAGCTCCTCCTGGCCCTGAAATCTGGAGTCTCTGCTGACTGGCACCAGCAATCCACTTGCTGGAGAAGCCTGTGGGCCCAGGCAATTGGCCCATCTTTCACACCATCATGCACTAACTGGCAGCAATGAAGGTGTGCATCAGCATCCACTGGCTCATGTGTTTTAATACAAGTTCAGAGTAATCCTGGTAGCAGGGATGCCATCAGCCCATCTCACTCACCATCAAAACTGAAACAAGAGACCAACTTTATGCCATTGTGCCTGGTCAGTGCACAGGTCAGTGAAGTTAGGTCAGTGAAGGTTCCTAATTTTTTGGATGAAAAGTCATCTTCCCTAACAAGTTGAAGGTACAAATGCTCATATGTACCTATGCAAGATTCAGCCTGACAGGAAATCCATCAAGTTATCTGATAGCTTATTATCAGCCCAAAATTATGAATATCATGTTTTGCAGGCATTAAGTGATGCTAAATTGAATGCAATCCCTTTTCTCAGGGAAATATGTGCAGCATGGGAAATTTCCTTAGCAGGATCACAGTGGGTGCGACAGCCAACCTTGCCCCCTCATAATCCTCCGTGTAAGGTCCCTGTCAGTGGGGCACAGCATTTTGACTGTTATTCTCTATTTCATACAAATTAAATTAGAGCTGCCTTCAGGCTAGCCTCTGACTTGCACGGATGGTTAGCTTTCTAGCCAGTACTAGGGTAACAGAAAACACAACGGTGATCTAAACAAAGAAATAATCCTAATCAGTCAATGAATTTCTTTACAAAGTGTGTACAACGCTTCTCCCCCCCGCCCCGTATACTTTCGGTACTCTAAAGGAAAGGCCAAAAGGGAGTAATAAAACCACCCTCAGGTCCTAAGAAATTGGCTCATAAAATAACTACAGTAACAATGTCAATTATTAGCTTTACAGTACAAGATAAATATAAATGGACCATATTCCCCAAACTAGCAAAATATGGGGAATCAATCTCAATAAAAAGAACTGTTAGGGTAAGCTATTTGGGAAGCAGATACAAGCCCTGCCTGGCTTAGGAACATTATCCTTCCCTTCTCCGTAGTGATTAATGTCTTCTGCTGCCAGATGACACTGAACTTTGCGGCAAGTGAAGCTTGGAGGGAGGTATTTGTAACGCCTGTCTGTAAACTCCAGAAGCATTATGACTTCTGTGGAGGATAAATGCACAAATCTCTGTATTTCTGCTAGAACACAGACTCTGCTAAAATAGAAATCAAACATATTTACAAGACAGTGAATTATGATAGAAACCTGAACAGGCATTTCTCAAAGGAGCTGGCATCATCCTCTGCTGGGAGTGCCACGCTCAGAAAGCTGATCTTCAAACCCATTGTGGGAAGTGCAGATGTTATCACAGCACAAAAGTGTGAGAATTCTGATTTTTTTTCCCCATTTTTTTTCCTCTGGGAAAATTACAATGGCTTTTTTTATTTTCTCTTTTCTTTTACTTTGGAACAGGGCTAATGGGCACATTTTTTGAAGGGGGAGGTAATGGTGGAGTTATATCAAAGCTGGTTTTATTGCAGGTCAACTCGTCATTGCTCTGTGCTTGCTTGGGCTGCTATGGCACCTCGCCCGTCTTGTCACTCCGTCATGCCATCCCTTTACTTGCATCCCCAGCCAGACTAGTTCTCGCTTGCCGGCTGTAGTCTCCTTTCTGCTGGATCTGCTGCGGAGCAGCTTCAAAGAGGACTAGCCAGAGTGCACGATGGGACACAAATATCCACCGGGAGACCTGTTGAAAGATGACATGAGTAACCTCATTTCTTGCTCTTTATGACACAGTGAAAAGCCCGTAAGCTTCTGCTTGAGTTCACGTCCCAGTTAGAATTTTCTAATCACTTCAGGGTGATATCATGAGTAAAAAATGCATGAGTGAATGAAATTAAATTGAAGGCTAGGCTGTTCCTTGCAGCATTACATTACTGGAGAAGGAGAGGGAACACAGAGAGGCTTTTCTTTTACTGCTTGTGGTATCCTTATTTCTCAAGACAGGAAGGTCAGCTTTTCCACAGCAGCCTGCTATGCTGCTCTCTTTCAAGGCATTAAAATACACCGATAGCAGTGTGCCCTCTGGGCCTGTCTGGTGAGCTCTTCCTTGGCTCCCAAGGTCCTTGGAACAGAGATATCCATCAGCCAACATCCCAACACTGCGTGGAAATGGTCACCACAGGCTCGACTTGAACAGTTCATTGCCCAGTGCAGCTATTAAAACCCAGTTTGTTAAACTGTATGACTAGAAAAATGCTTTAACATGTCAGTTGTTCTAATTTTTCAGGGGGGGAGGAGGAATATGTTTTAAAGAAGTTACATAAAGCACAAAAGAAGACCTGATTTTAACCAGATGGCTTTTCAGTCTCAGGCAATTGTTATGATCAAGACAGTACATTTCTGAGGCACCTCAAGGACAATTTCTGTTCCAAGCACAATGAAATTATGTAGAAACAGAAGGCACTATCCATGGCAGGTGAGGTTCACAACTCTTTTGCGTCATTACTAAGATCACTAAATGTAATGCTATGCTGACTTAAGGAAAGTATAACGATGACAATTATGATTTAAGAACATAACCCTAATTACATTAAAATAAAATAATAATAATAATAACATTAACGAAGAGCCGCTGCTGAAGAGCACTTTTCATTCAGAACCAATTTTCCTGTTCTGGGCAAAAGTCCATCCTAATCACATTTAGAGTCAATACATTACTCCTTTGACTTCAGGCAAAGGCACTTCAGTTCTTGACAGCTTCTGCAGATGCTCTGCGCTTCTGCAAAAAAGCCTTTTGGTGTTTGGATAGGGCGGTTTGCAGAAGGGTTCCATGTCACAGCTATTAGGTAAAGTACAAATTGCCTCAGTGGAAAATGCAGTCATCCTCTACAGCAATGTAGTTCTGCACTTTATGCATGAAATGTATCTCTAACTTGATCTGGAATAGTCAGTGGCTTGAGGGAGTGCTCTGTATGTGGGAGAAGCTTTCCATTTTCTGTGCTGCATTTTTAAAGCTCTGCAGACATTTTGCCACAGGGCTCTGGCATATGACGTGGGTTTGAGGCTTCAACTACTTAGAGCAAGGCTAAACAAAGTCACCAGCATCTCCCCTTGAGAAGAAAGCTCTGATCAGACCCACAATCTAGTACATGCCTTTTCCATAAACTAACAGTCTAGAAAAAGCAGCTACAGGGGAAAACAAAAGGCTTCGTCTTGTCTACAGCAGCAGCCTGTGCAGCCTGTGGGGCTGAGGCAGACCACCAGATGGGGCAGACTTTGGTGTGTCCTTGCAAGCACTCCTGGTCCTGATGGAGAGTAAGTTTATTCAGAGTACATCACTAAGTACTGTCACATGCTGGTCACAGCATGTCTGTATGTCTCAGCTCCACAGGTCACACCAACCAACAAGGCTGAGAGGTTTCTGAATGAGTTTCTCCTCTCTGTTCTGTCAGATTTACCCCTTCATGTTCCTTTCTTTTATCAAGATCAAGAATGTTTCATTAAGATCTTGCATTAGCATCAAGACTAGTGTCTTGCATGTTTCCTCTGGTTCCAGCTATGGAAACAAAGTGATGGACCTTGGCAAAGTGGCCCCAAAGATCAATGTCGTAGGCACTGGAAGCCCCTGGCTCCCAACCTCAGCCAGAACTGAAGAGACCTGACCCATGTTATGAAAATGCCAACTCTTGAAATATATGAAAGTATATTTGCTAACGCACAAGCTGCTTTCCAAATCAGGCAAGCCAGGTCCTGCTCCCAGTGCACAAAGACAAAAGAGAGTCTGGAGTCTCAGGATACAACACTTCTGAGAAAAACAGGAGGAATAGTGCAGGGAGTTCATATCTGTGACTGATCACTCAATTATTTTGGTAACGAACCTCACACAGAAGATAATCAATACAAACTTCAGTCCATATTCATAGCACCCATCCTAGAAAACAGCTTTTCATAAAAAAAACTAAAGTTAGAATTCTTTTTGGTAAGAACACTCTTTGAAGGTACCAAAGCTAATGCTGAGACATGGCTGTACCATGACTTCATTTTTTGTGTTGTGTGGGTAAATTACTCTTTCTACTTTGGAACACAGATTTATTTGTTAAATATCTTCATATCCATTCAAGTCACACACCACCCCAAGGCTCTAAAACATAACAAATATTTACAATTTAAGTCACATCCCACAAGCTAGATTATACTGCTTTTATGCCTAAGCATGAACTAGAAGAGACCAAAATACTCTTATGAGAGAAAAGTTATAGGGATGCAGAGAAGATCCTGAATTTTTAGAAGTTTACAAAGAAAAAGAAAAAAGACTGAAAGTGGAAAAACATCTTGTCGATATAGTAGCCAAGTTAAACCAGACGCTGCAAGGGTAACTTACCATTCGAAATCCCAGAGGTGGTTCTATTTACCAAGGAAGGGATGGAAGGGGTAAGGGAAATTAATATTAATTGGGTTTATTTAGCTTGGCCATTGGCCACAAAGTTCAGATAAAGTGCATTTCCCAGCCAACTCCTGTACATGTAAAATTTCACCAAGTCAGATATAAGTACAAAGCTGTACAAAGGAGCAGTTTCCGTGCTTCTTTTGGCCATATTAGATGCTTTCATAGTGCAAACATACCTGTAAGAAATATAACAATCCTGCCATTGGCCATCCAAAATTAAAACCACAAACAGGGCACTGACTCCCTTTCTCTGTAACTATATGTAACTGTAACTCTGTAAGCAAAAGAAAATTCTCCAGAGACCTTAATACAGCAGAATCAAGCTTCTTTTCAGTACAGTGCTTTTGGAAATCTTCTATGACTGCTGGGGGATGAGGGCGTAAAGGTGAAGTGGAATCCTGTGAGCAGGGAACTCACTGGGGCTTCCTTCGGACTCATGAATTGTCGCTGGGCTTGTGCACATTTCCTGTGGTCAGTCAGACCAAGCTGGGCTGGCTCCCACGAGACATTCTAGACCATGAGAAAACTAGGCTGAAATCTTGACCTCTCGGCATGGCATATGAGACAGCAAATTTGGTATGGCAGAAGGATGGGATGGGATGGGATGGGATGGGATGGGATGGGATGGGATGGGATGGGATGGGATGGGATGGGATGGTGCTCATGATTCCATTGACCTTGTAGCTGGCATCAGTGCCCTGTCCACTGTATTAGTGCTCTCTAAACAAAAGATGAATAACTTCTCTCTCAACCTTGTGTTGTAGACTATTTACTAAGCTATGTGCTGCCAGAAGGGTACAGCTTTGGGGGAGCTGCTTATTTTTATCATAGTTTTCAGAACATATAGAGCAGTGACTCATGCTGAAACTTTCTTTCCTTCTCTTTAAATTGGTTTCTTGTCACTTTTATGGAACAGAATTTATTTGGCACTTTTAAAAAAATGCAAAAATGTCTCCATGCTGGTGCCCTCATTACACTGCACTGTGTTATCTCCTGACTTCATTTTTCCATGTCTGTTCTTGAAGCACAGTGCCAGTGGGAAGCTGCACTCGTGACATAAAAGGCTTTTTAGGGGTGAAAAAGCCCCTGCGTAAGAGAACAAACTGCTGTTTGTTGTCTGAGAGCACTCTTGAGAAAACTTTGGCAAGAAACTTGCTCAGAGAGCAAGAGAAGAGGAGGTCAAGCTGGAGGAACATCCGAGCAGTAGTGGAATGCATGGGGTGAAGTTACATCTCTGGCAAGCTGGGCTTTGGCACAGAGCTGTGGTACGTTCACCCGTGACAGCTTCTCTGCCTGTCACCTACTGTAGGAACCTTTTTCCTCTGCCATTTCCTGAAAAGGAACAACCCAGCTGCCTCATTTACTCAGTGAACACATTTGGCATCTGAAGAGGTTGGATGACAAAGCTTCCCTAGCTGCTCTAGCTCAGGCAAGGGCATTTGGCTGCCGGTCCACCCCCGCTCCACATGGCCTTCTGCTAGCCTGCTTGTTGATCTGGCCAGTGGCGGTGTTATGTTTCAGATTGTTGGAGCCATGACTCACGATTTCCTTTCAAAAGGGAGGAAAAAAAGGAAAACAAACCCCAGAAAGCTTGCTTTTCTTGTACTTGATATGCAAGTACTAAGCTGCCCTTTCCCAGGAAAGAGATCTTGATCCAGTTTTTGGTCAACAAATGGCCAGATAACAAAATGTCATGGTAGCTGGCAACGTCTGGCAGCTTTGCGGGTACCATCAGCTACCCGCTGGCTTGCAGAGGCACCTTTGGCTGAAACCAGCCCATGGAGCTGGTCTGCAAAACATTTTCCACCCAAAGCTTACCTAAAACTTTCCCAACGTGCAGCCACTGTTTTCAAAGCAGGAAGGGAGAAAGCAGAGGTTTAAACTGAAGTTCCTGTGCCCTTGGTTGGATGTCTGAGTAGGCGTATGACTTTCCAAGCAGACTGAATTCACCATGTTTCCAGATCCAGCGAGACCTGCTCGGTCCCAAGAAGCCCATCTGTCAATCCAGGGACTCGAGTGGTGGCTGGAGCAGAGGGAGACATCTTGCTGGCCATCTCCTGGAAATGATGTGAAGGCTGTAACCTGGGGAAGGTGGCTAGCCCAGGCCAAAACTAGGGAATGGATCATGACTAAGATGACTCCTGCTGAGGCAGGATGCAGAGGACCTGGTGGAAATCACTGCCTGTCAGCATTTGCCATAGTAGCTGTCAGCTGTCCCAAGGCCTGTACTGAAAGGCAGTGGGCTTACAGCAGTGTCCCTCTGCAGTGCCACTGAAACCTCATTCCTCTTCCAGCTCCGTCCTCCCTTCACCTCACTGTGGCTCTGCTCCTCGGCGCGCAACGCACTCACACTGCAGGTGTGAGTGGGAACACGGCACTGGGATGGCATCCTCATCTCAGCAGGGGCACAAGGAGGAAAGCTTGAGAGGCATCACTGACCATGGAAGGCAGGGCAGAAAAGCACAGCGGTTTTAGACATCTCGGTCGAATTGCAGATACCCAGGCGCATGAGGCACAGACCACATCAGCGTACTCATTTCACAGGGGGACAAGGTAATGCTGATGAGACGTAGCTGTGCCCAAGACGTGGAGTGAGGGTACAAGGTGAGAGTCCAAGTGAACCCAGCTCCATCCCATGCTGCAGCCACCAGGGATGACATGGGAAATGGGGACTCTTGTTGCCTAGACTTTTCTGTGACCAGAAAATGGCAATCTACAGCAGTACCAGCCTGGCACCTTTCACCCCTGCTAACTCCTCACCTTCAGCAAGAAATACAAGCACATGCTCATTACTAAAATTAGTAACTGAAACCAATTGGACTATCCATGTGCTTCTAGTTAGGCATGATTTCCTCAAAGTATCTCAGGCAACACTTGCTGGAAATGTGCTTCACACTAGGAAAGAAAATGTCTGGACCAACATATACCCAGAAGGCAAACTGCTGCACGCTAATCCTAGCCTGCATGCCTCCTCCTGCCTATTGAAAAAGTGTTATTGAAAGCACAGGGTTCAATAAGTTGTCTGTGACCCACACATTGCTTAGTATTTTACCCTGAGATCATAGCCACAAAATGAGCGTGAGGGGAAAAAAAAAAAAAATGGAAAGGAAAAGAAAGGGATTCTGCATCCCCCTGCACTCATCCAAATCTTTGCCAGCATCTCCAAAGAGGGGAGTTTGTTAAACAGAGATTTAAGTTACTAGTAAATTGGCTTGGAGGAAAATAGAGGATCTTCTGTTCAGTATGTGGACAATGTTCTGTAGGGTGCCGTAACAGAGTGGAGATTTCAGGGGCACTGCCTGGGGAGTTAAAGAAAAGGAAAGCTGCAATCTCTTCACTGAGCCTCCGAGTGAGTCAGTAGAAGCATTTATTACTCCTACGTATACACTGCTCGTAAGTAGTTCATCTTTCTCCCTCTGCCTGTTTATTTGTCTCTTTTACTGTCCCTAATGAAGAACCCAATGCTATCAAGTCTGAATTACAGACACTTTATGTTTCTAACATTTATTCTGCTGATCTCCCTTCTTTTCTGGTACTTTTGGCTGTTGAGATGCATTTGACCTGCTGTTGGGAGGAGATACAGCTGCTAACTGCATTCTTCACTCCATCTGTTTTCACTGATTGGTATAACTCCACTAATATCAGTGAAACAACACTCATATCGAGCTGGTATTACATAGTTTAGAATCGGGACTATAAACTCTGGACAATTTCGATTTTTGTAATTAATTGAAAATCCACCATCCCAGTTTTCCCATGGCACTTCAAAGTCTGCCAGAAAGTGCTAAGCATTATGTAGGCATAATTTCTTGGGCAGATAGGAAACTGCCTATAGAAGCATTTGGCGCAGGTTTGCAAGCAAGCAGTGCACTTTGGTATCATCTTTGCACTAAAAGAGACAGGGGGGATCTGAAAAAACATGTTTCTGGAGGTTCTCTGGGTGCTCAACCCTGATGGGAGTGTTCCCATGACAGGAGACACTTTGTGGAGCCAGCAGTAAATGATCCACAAGTTTCTTCAAAGTCAGCAGGACCCCACAGGGCAGTGTCTGTCCCTTCCTGGATGGCGGCTGTCTTGCTTCCCTCAGTTTTATGGGTTCTAATCTGTTTCCATCCCTTTCTTTATTTTATGGTTGTGACTGATAAGATAAATTAGTCTCTTTTTTCAAAGCGTCACAGTTTAGAGAGCACACGGCTGTCAACTGGAGCCCACTGTTCTGTAGACTTGTCCACTCCTTGACCTCACATAGCATAAAATAGAAACTAGAATTATTTTAGGTCTTGAAAACACACATGCATCCCCATCAGACATTCCTTCAGAGACTCATGTAAGATCAGAGCGATTGTTTTTTTGCTCAGCATCCCACCCCCCATGGTGCTCGCTCGCTGTGGCCTGTGTGCATATCGCCAGCATATGTGCACGCACACGGAAATGTGGTGAGGGGCAGGTAATTAGCCTTTCTGGAGGGGACATGCCTTTCTCCTGAGAGCAAAACAGGAGAGGTCTGAGGACGGGAGGAGAGCAGATGTAAGCTATCAAGGAGGAAAGCTCGCAGACAGGACACACGGGCTAACATCTGACCAGCCTGAAGCTGGAGAAACTGGTACTTGCTTCATCTGAGAATACCAAGCTGCCAAAGACAACTGATGGATCAGCTGAGCTTTCATTAATGGAAAACTTTTCAAATCAGACAGACTATCTGAATAGCTCTCTGAGACAGGATTTCTGTTGTAGGCACTGTTCTGCTCTACTTGTGCCGTGTAAGAGCACAAAAATGGCCCTCCCCAGGGTGCTTTGGTGGGGTTTGGGGATGCAGGAGCATGAAGGGGATGAAGGTTTACTGGGCATTTGCAGGGCAAACCCAGGGCACAACTCACAGCCCTTCCAAACACGCTCACCCCAAGCTGCAGTCTCGTCACACAGAGATGGTCCTGAACGATGGTCGGCAGGTTTTTTGCAAGCCCATTCACCCATTCCTAATGAAAACGATAAGTGGAGGACAGTAGTTTTCTGTACAACACAACCATTCCTCTCCCTTTTCCCCCACCGGGTTAGTGCTTGTGCTGACTGTTGAAAAATCAGTCATTAACAGCCAGGAAGTGACTTTGCCATCAATCAGAATATTGCTCAGCCATGTTTCAGCTTTTTTTCCCCTTTCTCTGCGTAATTATTCTCATCCTCTGCTGATTACAGTTTATAATAGCTATAATTCTCTCAAAATCAATCATTACTTGACTTAACCACAGGGTTACCAGTAGAAACATGAAGGAACACAGATATCCTGGACTGTTTTTAAATTATTATTCGTATTTAACAACACACAAGCTTTTAGGTAGATCACATTTAACCTTCCTCTTGGCAGTATTAAGCAGCAATTATTTTATTTTTTATTTTTTGTAAGTCATGAAGTGTTTGATTACATGGCCGTTCCAGCCACACCAGGTGTTTTGATGACATGTTACTAGCATGTTATTTTGACATGAAATCTCAGTGGTTGTCCTAAATTAAACTACCATAAAAGGACAAATATGTCTTGTTTGCCAACACAGACTCTGTAATGAAAGTAAAACCCAAGTACCTGATTTTTTAATTAGGATTATAGGTAAACACAGTTAAATCAAAGGTTGGCTCCCAGTTCTGTAAGGCAAATTTTGAGTACACTAAATTAGAAGTAACATTAGATTTTAAAATCACATTTTTCCTGAACAGAGTGGAAATTTGTAGCCTACTGCACACAATCATATTCCTACTACACCTGAACAATGGGTTTCTGTTATTCCACTTGCACTGTGTGTTAACTTGACACCACTTTGCCTGTAATCATTTTCTCTCGCCCATATATTCAGTTAGTTTCCCTTACTGATTATGTGGGTTTCTCATTCAGGAAAAAGAAATATTTGAAATTTGAATGAAATAATTAGATGGAATAACCAAAATTGGAAGCTGGACTGAAGAGCAGGTATAGAGTCTTAATTGACTTTTAAGGTAAAATAAAGCCTTAGTTTAAAATAGACTTTTCTTTTTTTTTTAATTTGGGTAAGGAAAAGTAATTTATGAGATTATAGCATTTGATAGGGAATAGGAACTAAGGCAAGTGTTTTGAGCCTCCTCTGTATAAGGGCATGACATAGCAAAACACAAAGGAAGCCAATTTCCACACACAGTATTATGATCCTACAATTCCATATATATCCTTGCACAAAACCTATTCAGACATTTTTTGTGAACTATTTACATGTCAATTTCCATGTCCAATGGCCATATTGTACGTCTGGCTCCTCTTTATTTACCAACTTGCAACCAGCAGTTTATTATTGTTAATTTTGACCTTATGAATGGGACATCTACACTTTTTGCTTACAAGGGCAAACCTGGTGGAAAACTCACAGCAGTTAACATACAAATATGTTATAATCATAAATTGTGCTCTTTATAACTATCTGCACAATGGAAATCAACTGCTATAGTGTGTCAAGATAGCGTACATGCATTACTCAAGATAGTTTCCCAGTCTCAGATTGTGAATAGCAAATTCTGATATTAAATAGCTATACTGGGACTAATGTTCCCATGTATCACCTCAGATTTGTTCGTAGGATTGGTAGGAAATTTTGGAACAAGAAGTGAATAGAAGAGTTCCTCTTTTATCCGCTCTTTCTTTATAATCACATGATTTTGCATTTCACTGAAACCACCGTCTCCTCTCAGCTGCATCAAACATGGGTGCAGCAGGGAAGCGTCTGTCAGAGACCATTTAGTCAAAAAATAACACAAGACCACATTTCTTTGGCAGATGTATCACCTCTGGTCTAGCCATAAGTAAAAAGTCACTTGGACTGTGTAGCCCATCCAGTAAAACGCTTTTTCTCAGCCTGGTCTGAATTCTGGTCAGGTCACTGCGGGGCTTCCTATGGACCCCAGAGGCCCTCGGTGCCAGAGAGGAGGACGGTACCACAAGCCTTGCCTCTCGCAAGGAGCTCTGACACAGCCCAGGGGTCTCTCGGTCGCATGAGAAACGGTTTGTAGGCTCAGGGCCCCAGGGCCCATTATTTCAAAGTCACGCAGCCACCGTGTAGCTGCACGAAGCACCTCCTGCCGTGTCTGTGCCTTTCAAGAAACAAAGCTGTGTTGTGAACTGTTGGCGATGTTAATAGCTTTCTTTCCTCTAGAGATTTGCTCCTGCTTTGGCCCCAAATATTTCAAGATAGCTGAAGCTGGCAGTGAGAGCCATGGGAAGAAAAAAGCGATGCATGTTAATTTCTGGTTTAGACATGATGAGAATTTCATTCTCTTCATTAAAATTCCCCAGTGCTCATGGGATACTCCTCTGATTCATGGACTATACCTTGTAACACTCCTCCGTGAGAGATTATATATGCAACTTGAGGTCTTTAAACAGTTTTGCTTTCCTCTCCTTCCAAATGCTTCAGTTCTCATTCTCCTGATACATAATGTGCTCTCCTTCCAGTTAGATGGTTGCACGTTTGTGCAGGAATTTCAGGGCATGCTTTTAAATTTCCTATAAAAAGACCGAAGTTACCACAAAAGGCAGCATCACGTTTACTCGTCGTGAAATGGAGAGACACAGTGAAAGGTTTGCAGAGAAACCTGCTACTAGTAAACAGAAAAATAAAATGCAAAAGCAAACTGTGATTTAGACCGACATGGGAATGGGTTGGGGCAGCATGGAAGAGCATCTGTGTACTCTGCAGAACAAATAATCCCATCTAGTCATCCTGAAGGAATGCCTGAGGAGAACAGAGGGGCTCAGTCGCTGGGTACCCAGATCAGTTGTTAAATGCCTATTTAAAATATCCCATCTGTGGGAAGCTATGGTGTTTTGCCACTCATAAACAACAGCTATATATGCTTATGCTATCTTTGCTTCGACAAAGAGTGGAAAACTTGCATTTAACATGAGCAAAACTAAAATCCTGGTAACAGAGCACTGTGTGGTCTCTCCTTAACCTGCTTAATCAACTTACACCATAGCAACTACTTTCCAAACACACAAATAGAGCTCTTCGATGTCTGTAGATAGGGGATACAAAGGCAGCAAGGATTCAGAGTAACAGTCTACAGAGATTAATGTTGCCTCCCACCCTGCAAAGAGTATTTTTATTCTGCTTTGATTTTTAAGATAAACATGGAAGACAAACATGCAGTACTTTTTCCACTGAGAAGCCTTTTCAGGAGCACTGCATTCCCTGTGCCATGAAATGCACTTCTCAAAATGTAAGCAGATGACACTGGGGTGGTGTGAAGCAGGAAACAGACACTGATGAAAATGAGGATCAGACTCATTTTCTGGTGAAAAGGCAATACGCTGCAAGTACAAGTAGACGACCCGCTGACCAGTTTTTTTGACTTTAACAATCTGAAACCAAACACCATTCGTCCAAGGAAAATAAGAAGACCCACTATAGTGAACAAAATAAGAAAGCCACTGCGGTCAACTGAATGGGGAACTGGCATCAACATAAGAGTGCTTAATAGCGCAGCAGTGCAAGGGTTGCGCTAAAAGTCCTCAAGAGAGAGATTAGGTCAACAGAGCAGGAAGGAAGGGTAGATATGGTTGCTGTAAGGACAACTCCCAAATGTACATGAAAGAAGTTCGAGGTTGGGTGTGTATTTCCAGTGTCTGAGCACTTACCAAATATTTTAAAACAGAGGACCAGCTCACCAGTAGACACAGACAAGTGAAGCTCTGCTGAACGGTTCTGGTGAAAATTTTATGTGTTCATTTTGAAATGAGCATGCTTCATCATAGCAACCCTGCTGCCATGAGTGTGGTGGAGTGTCAGCCCTCACCACCAGCTTTTCCCAGGGAATAGAGCTGTCTGAAGAAACCACATTTGTCCTTAGAAGTCACCTGAAGGCTTCCAAAGAGCAGCATGGAGACCTGTATCTGGACAGTATGTTCATAGGGAAGAATCATGCAGCTTGTGGAGCAACGGGATGAGGTATGAAGAGTAATATTGATTAATTTTGTACCAGACAGAACTGGTACACATTTTCACACAATTTCATTGCTAGGCATAAGGAAGAGCAAAGCTCAGCAAACTGGGAGGTCAGCATTGTTCAAATCACCATGCAAGATGAGTAGTAATCACAGCCCCATAGTAACCTCATTGATTCACATTGCATAGCATCACCATGAGCAGATCCCACGGGGTGCCCTTTTCCCCTGCTTTCTGCCTTTCCAGGAGACATTGTTCATCTTAGATGAGCATGACCTATTTGACTTAGTACAAAGAATAACCAAATACACCTCTCAGTCCACCATTCTCTTTCACCACCTCCACTGTCACTGTATACTCTGCATTTTAAGAAAAATACACATCACACTGAGGTTTAAAATGCCATGTTGTATCTCACTGTGATGAACTCCATCAGTGCTGAGAGAAAGCTGACTCTTTCAGACTTTTCAAACTGAGAAGCTATGCTGAGAGCCTGAGAGGCCAAGCCGAGGAGCTTGGTTATCAGTGTACAAAGCTGTCATCATACGGAGCGGTATCACTGAATGATAGGGCAAGCCTGTGAAAACAGATAGTTTCCCTAAGAACCCTACCTAAAAAAATTACAAATCCGTGGTGGCAATCACACCACATTATTCTTTAAGTCACCTATTTAAATTCACTTCTTTTTTTCAAACTACCCTAGGGTGCTGCATGTGTTTTCAAGTTTAGCTATAGAGTGAGAGTATTTTCGTGCCAAGTACTACAGACCACACAGAAGAAGCTGCAATTAATGGCATTTCAGTGTTCTGCATTGCTGATCTACTTAACAATCCATTTTCGAGGACATTTTAAAAGTTGTTTAGCTGACTGCCAAAAATGAGGATCATTAAAAATAGATTCGCAGCTGTTGGGGAAAGCTGAGATATAATTTTCTCTTCATTATGCCTTATTGCAGATGTTATTGATTTAGTCTCACTGCGTTTCAGTGGGCAATATCAATTCACGCTGTCTTTGACTTTGGAAACTGGGAAGTCCATTTATTCTTATTTTTAGAGCTCACAGTATAGAAGGAGGGAAAATAACCATGAAGTAAATCTGGAAGAAAGCCTCTTTGTGTGGCAGAACCATTGTGTAGGTGATCGGAGCTGATAAGCTCATCAAATCATCCTTACACAGTGAGCCTCAGTTTGCACCAGAATGTGTATGAAACATGACCTGAAACTAGTATGTGAATCTTATATGAGAAGGGTCTACAGTCTTAGACCAGATACTACAGATCAGAGACAACAAAGAAAAGTGAGGATGTGATCATATGCTATGTTCATGATGCAACTGCTTTTTGTTATTATTAATACACTATTTTCAGTGCAAATTGGCACTATTCAGAATAGTAATTTACAGAGAAATATCCCTAAACATATGATATCATTGCCAAACAGAGAAGAAAGTAATTTTTTGTTCATTTGTTCGAAGTAATTCAAGGAACTTCCATTTACTGAGAGTTCTCACACATAGCTGCAGAAGTTGGGTCTGTGTGCATATAGGGATATATACATTTGTGTGTATGTATACATAGGATCGAATGCTGCTCTTTATGGCATGTGTGAAGATTCAACTCACTGTTATAATCAGCTTAATCAGGAGCAGAAGACTAAATTCTCTGGCATTTGATCACTAGGGTAGGAAGTCTTTGAGAGTTTTTCCAACAGAAATTGCATAATTAATTCCTGGAACTTTAATAAAATGTGTATGTAAAAGTGCAAAGAACAAGGAGTAAAAAGAAACATGGTAATAATAGCATAACCACTGAATTACACGTTAAATAAACCTCTTAGTCACTCATTCTGAACAAGCACACTTTTAACGTTGCCCTTTCAGATAGAGAACAATCTGCAAATACCCCTCCTCTGCCCAGCCAGTTACTTTAAACAGTCGTGCCTCTTAACACCCTCATACTGACTTTGGTGAGCCTCCTCACTCAAGCCAGGCTTTAAAGTTTTGTAGCCATTTTCAATTGAGTGAAAGACAACCAACGCTGCAGCCCCCTTCTTTATTGTGCTGAAGAGGACCCACACATGACCAGTGTGTGGGTTGGGAAAGCAGCTGTGGCTTTGTTAGCCAGCACTCACTTCCCACATACAGTACTACGCCGGGATGAATGAACCCACCACAGACAATTGTCACCCACGGCATTTCTAAGGAGCTCTTTGTCTGCTTCCATTGCTTAATCCAACAGACGTCCTAGGCTAAAGTTAGCTCTGTGCATACTGCTGATCTTCACCTTAGGAGTGTTCATCTCAGAAACTGTGCTGTGGGACAGTCCTGCTGCTTCCCCTAAGTACAGATCAACCTGCAGCAAAGGGACAGGCATTTTGCAGTGAAGAACACCTGACTTTAGTAATTCTGTAGAATGTAATTTTTCTCCAGAACTGCTGAGAATGCTTAACATTTCACAACCTCCAGAAGGCCTTCATAAAGGGCCGGGGACTGTAAATCCCACACTAGTGTTGGCAAGCCTTCAACTATAGTGGGTCTATGCATGTAACTGCACGCAAATACAAGTAGAGAATTTCACAGATTGCCTCATAGTGTCTTAAAAGGAACCCAAAGCTCTTTACGGACCACAGTATATCTCACACCCACAGACTTTACATATTGAAGCCTGATTTGGGAGCATCTCAGAAGAGTAGAGGTCTGAATGATCCCTTGTGGCACTGAACCTTTTGCTGCTACTGACACTAGTAATCCAAACCCCATGCTTTGCTAATTTAATTCTTTCTGCAACAGAGTAGAGTACACATGCTGAACTTAAAGCGTAGAAGCTTTGAAAGGAAAGACAATTCCTGCACTTGGGTGTATGGCTTTGCTGCTTCAGGCTTTGGCCAACCAGTCTGCGTTAGGGCTACGTATGGCCTCAGGAGATGCTGTGAGCTGACATAACTCACTTTGAACAAAAGAGAACTGCACTTTTCTTCCTCAGTGGTCCCATTGCTTGCCATGTGCTGGTACTGATGCTCATCGAACCAAAACCTGCATGACAGAGAGGTGGAAAGGCATGGTCAGGGGAGGAGGACAGGTAGGCAGAAATGGATAGAAAAGGAGAAAGGCCTCTTGCCTTCCATAGGTGTGAGTCTTTCACTGGACTTGGTTGTCCTTTGAACTGATGCTGACGTGTGACTGTCATCAATGGACAGACATGGAGACAACTGAACATCAGGATCCATCCTTTCAGCATTTTTTCAACTAAATACATGAATTCTGACCTAATCCCCACATCTTTAAGAAGAAACTCATTTGTTTTATCCAAGACATATAAATGTGTACCAGAGAAGAGAAGTATAGAGCTATACTGTGTTTTCAGGGGCATAGATCCTATTGGGCAGCACAACCTGCTCCCCTGTGCTTTGGCCAGGAACCTCAGCTGTCTCAAAGAATGTGGGCATGGTCCTTGCTTGTTGGATGACACATAAAGGATCAAACCAGCACTTAAAAACATCAGCTGCTTTTGCTTTATCTTGTAGCTCAAGGCTGTAACCATGTCTCTTCTGCAGATTGGCGGGCAGCTGACTTGGCCTTTGCTATGTGTCCTCTTTCTAAACTTCAACAGACAGTAGTAAAGGGCTGTACTCATTAGTCCTCACTCTGACTTTGGCCCATAAGCCCAAGTGTGTTTGCCATCTGCTATTATGTACTGCTTTCTTCATTTGCCTTTCACCATTACTCTAAGCATATGAACATCACCAGTGATACTGCAGCATAGGCTGTGGCCATTGTTTTAGGTCCTTATTTGACTGTTGGATCTTGCCCTAGTCACTTGGGCAGGTATGCCTACATGTGTGGCTCTTGGGAGCTTTTTGCAAGCATTTCCTAAGTGCTCCTCTGCACTGCCTGGCATTATTCAGCTGGATCACATGGACTTTCTCTTCAGGGAAGTGCCTGAGGTTCTCAGACCCATCCATCTTTGAGTGCAGTTGCTGTTGGATCTCTGGGGGCTCCACTGCGGTTTTCTCACACTATCAGGCAGAGCTGCATTCCTACTTCTTTTGCTCGATGGACAATATCTTGCCTCTTCTGACTCCCAGCTTCCCATTGTTTTGCAGGTACTCCGTGCTCACATTCCCATTCAAAGCTGAACCAGTTTTGAACTCTGCTAAGGAATTCTGTGGTCCGTTGCCCAAGTATAGAGTCATGACAGCCACACCTTGCCAAGGACACTTCAATGTCTTATTCTCAGTCCTTGCCTGAGTGTCCTTCATCCAGCGATACTCTTGCTTGGAAATGGAGTAAGAAATCAGTATGGCTGACAGCATGATGATCATTCAGGATCAGGTTCCTATCTCATGATGCAGGCAAGCAGCTCCTTTTGTGTTCTTCTGGTTCCTCTGCACATACTGCAGTGTCCCAAACCTGCCCTTCCTTGGGCAGTCATGCCATGCCACTGGATCTTCTTTTTGTTTGTCTGTCTTTTCCTTGTGTGAGAAGTATGGACACACCACACAGAAGACCCTTCTCTCTGACATTTGGACAACTACAGTTGCAGGTGTATACAGACAAACTAGTCCCTTGCAGGTCATTAAACAGCTGACGGAAAGAAATAATTTTAAAACACAATGAGCTTGGTCAGAGAAGTGCTTTAAAATAGAGAAAATAATGACATACAGTTCACTGACAATATTGATTACATCTTCAGTGACTAAAATGAGAGCCCTGCATCTGGACATGGAGTTCAATGAGATGATCCCTCTCATGACACCACCTCTGAAACTGCCTGCCACTTTTAAAAAAACCCTCACCTTGTGTTCTCATCCCTCAGCAGATAGGACTGACTCATCTGCTGCTCTATTTGTAGTTGATGATTGTCCCGGTCCAAAATGACTAAGGATTCTACCGCCTCCAGTACCCTGCTGTGTTTGATGCTTGATTTGACTGTCTAACACTACCTTTGAGAAAGGCTTTTAGGCAGGTTGATAGATTGTGTCTTTTATTGCATAAAAGATATGTGAAGCCTCAGTACAAACAACAGGCAATGTCATTTTCTCTCATTCCAGTCTATGTTGGAATGCAGTCCACAATGGCTTATTCACCACACTGCTTGTTGTCAGAAGGCATGTTTTGCTAACAGCCAAAGGCAAACTGGCAAAAATGTTGCCGTCAAAGAAGCACAAGGAACCGATCATTCTCAGCCCAGACGTTTCCCCTTCATGTATTCACATCGTCTCTACTTACAAACACTACAGGCTGATGGCTTCAGAGCAGTGATGCTACTAGATTTCCTGAGTATTACCCTTCACCTCGTGCTGCTCCACAGAGTAGCAGTGTATTATGTAGGGTATGTGCCTGGCTTAGGCAATCTTTACTCTTTCAGATGCCCACCTGGGGGCTCTGACTAACCCCACCATGTGGCAGCTGCCTTACGGCTTTGCAGTACTCTGCTGCACGTGCACAGCATCTGGACATTTCCAGCAATGGAGGCATTTCCTGATGAATGAACCTGAGTGTCTCTGAGAAAGAGAACAGAGCTCAGCAGAGATCACCTGATGCCCAGATGAGCTGGTCTCAGTCTCCTCTGCTGCATGTAGTCTGTCGTTGGTCTCATATCCCTTACCAGTTATCACAGCTTGGTATCATAAGCCCAGTTGGCCTCTTGCTCAGGTTTCCCTTTCTCCACTGGTACTATTTTCATCCATGAAAGACAGCTGATGCTGGACCTGCTAAGATCCTGCTTGTGCCCACTAACTGCCACAGGTGGAGTTGGTCTCCTGTGACCAGATAGGACCGGGCGGGGACTTTTTCACTGCTGTGCTCAGTACACTAGGATGAGCACACCCAACAGCTCACTTCCCACAACTGCGTTCTTCGAACACCCCAAACAAGTGTTGGAGGATCTAATGACTCTTCCTCTCCAGAGCCTGGCCAGTTCCAGCTCACTGGAGCTTGACATTGCAGCTGATCCCCATCCGGCTGGCACCCAAGTGGTCTCTGAGCTCTATGGGGTCTGGATGGTGGGCAGCCTTCTCCTCTGCAGTCCCATGAAAGTCACGGTGCAGAGCTCCTGCTCTGCAGTGGATGTCTGTTTGCCTGTCTAGTCACTGTCTGAGTTGCTGCTTTTTTATTTCCTGAAAGAAGAGTTGTTTTGGAGTATGAAATGGTCCTGCTTCTCTCACCTCACATATGACAGTCCTTAGACAAGGCCAGTGTGACTCCATCCTGCCTGTGGTGAGGCTGTACATCCACCTGGTGTCTAAACAGCTAACTGATGTTCTGGTTTGACTCCCTGGACCCTGGGCAGTGTCTATGTCTGCCTGTCGGGCAAGGTACCTCAGCAGATCTCTCACTGCAGTTTTGCTCCTTTCCCTGGGTAAATAAGCTAACCTCTGGTTGTAGGAAATCTTTCTCAAAGATCAGATACTTTTACTGCAGAAATACCATGTAGAAATACTGGTCCGTAAGCAATGGTTTGTCTAAACAGGGCCCTTCTGATTTCAAAGTCGCAAGATGGCATTTCAGCCCTGCACATACCCACTCCCTCAGCTGTCCTGCCCTCAGGTGAAAGCAGGATCTCTCCAGCTACTCAGCCTGGGGTCACCGTGGTTGTCAGATCTTCCTCCCCCAGGGTTTGCAACCGTATCTCACTTCTTGTCCTTGCCTTTTGCTTATACTTTTTCACGTCTCATCACCCTTTGCAAGCACATTAGGTGTCATACGTTTGCACATCCATTGTTTCCATGCTTCTGAAACATTTCTTAACCTGGAAATGCTGCTTTTTCACTGCCCAGAGGACCAAAATTTGCCTTTGCTATTTATGCAGAGCGCAGTTCAGAGGAGCTCCAGCGGGACGGCTGCTAGCGCTGAGCCCAGGAGCCGGGTTAGTCTGGCCCACGAGTCTCCCAGAGTGTTTCTTTCTCCAGAGCCAGTTCCAGGGTCCGTGCAGGTGTTGCCCACGCAGCGCGTGTCCTGATGACCGGGCCGCATCCCTGACCTATTGGGGCTGCTCTGGCCTTAGCTACAGTGATTTTCCCTCCCTGTCTGCAAGCTTATTTACTTCTCTCGTTCCCCATAATTAAAGTGGCAGCAATGCTGTTTAATTCCTGCCACACAAATCCATGCTTCTCGGTCAGAAGGACAGTGCTTCTGAACATCAGCTCAAATCAAAACTGAAGTCTTGTTGATGTCTCTTTCAGAAGCGTGGAGCCACGACAGCTGCAAAGATTAAGCTGATTAACTAAGAAAAATTAAAAATACGGCTGCGGCTCGCAATAAGCCCCCGCGGCGGAGGCGGGCCGACCGTAGGGCAGAGACCGCCACCGGCAGCCGGCACCGGCGGCACAGGGATCCCGCCCGGCGGCAGGGGCAGCCCGCGGCCCAGCGCGGCGGCTGCGGCAGCGGCCCGGTGCTGCCACCTGGCGGCGGCCCGGCGCCCGGCGGCGGCTGCGCGGAGCCACCGCCCCCCGGTGGCGGCACGGCGGCCGCGCGGGCCAGCACGGCACGGCGCGGCACGGCACGGCAGGGCGCGGGGGGGCGCGGCGGAGCGCGGCGAGGCGGGCAGCGACGCTGGCTGCGGGGAACGCGTCCTCCTGCGTTAGCGATAGTGACCCACCCAGGTGTGGGGCTTGGAAGGGTTTCTTTGGCTTCCCGCCGCTTTATGTGTGTGTTTGCGTCGTCCCTTGCCGCAGCGCTCTGGGCCACCTGCGGGGACTGACCGTGACAACCGCGTCCGGCACGGCCGCAGCGCGCCGGCAGGGCAGGGCACCGGCAGCGCCGGGCACAGGCAGGGCAGGGCACGGGCAGGGCAGGGCACGGGCAGGGCAGGGCACAGGCCGTGCTGGGTGCAGACAGTGCAGGGCGCAGGCAGTGATGGGTGCAGGCAGTGATGGGTGCAGGCAGTGATGGGTGCAGGCAGTGATGGGTGCCGGCAGGGCAGGGCACAGGCAGTGATGGGTGCCGGCAGGGCAGGGCGCAGGCCGTGCTGGGAGCAGGCAGGGCAGGGAGCAGGCAGGGCAGGGCGCAGGCAGTGCTGGGAGCAGGCAGTGCTGGGTGCAGGCAGGGCAGGGCACAGGCAGGGCACAGTACAGGGAGCAGGCAGGGCAGGGCGCAGGCAGTGCTGGGAGCAGACAGTGCAGGGTGCAGGCAGGGCAGGGCGCAGGCAGGGCACAGTGCAGGGTGCAGGCAGTGCTGGGTGCAGGCAGGGCAGGGCACAGGCAGGGCACAGTACAGGGTGCAGGCAGGGCAGGGCGCAGGTCATGCTGGGAGCAGACAGTGCAGGGTGCAGGCAGGGCAGGGCGCAGGCAGGGCAGGGTGCAGGCAGGGCAGGGCGCAGGCAGGGCTGGGTGCAGACAGTGCAGGGTGCAGGCAGGGCAGGGCGCAGGCAGGGCAGGGCACAGGCAGGGCACAGTGCAGGGTGCAGGCAGCGCTGGGCGCAGGCAGGGCAGGGTGTAGGCCATGCTGGGCGCAGGCAGCACCAAGCACACACCATGCAGGCTGCAGCTGCTGTCGCACCTCGCACTCCCGGTGCACTCACAGCCGCTCGCCCACTGCCCCGCTGCTGGCAGCAGGTACGGAAGCGCCTCAAAACCCATGAGCCGACAGCCCAATTGCTTTAAGGCAGGCGAGGTGTGCTCAGAGCAGGCCTGGGACAAGGGAACCCTGACGTGACACACTTTTGCAAGAGAAGCACCATCCCGTGGCACCTCAAGGGATGTCTGGGGACCCGCTGGGCTGCCCCATTCCTCCTGGGCAGGGGCAGGTATGGCCTGTTACCTGGCCTCTCCCAGTCCGCCGAGCAGGCAAATCCTGCCTTCACAGCAGTGGTGCAGCAGCTTTACGGAGCCCTGGCTGCAGTCCAGCCTTTTCATTAATTACATTCAGGTAAAGCATCTGCTTAAAAAAGCAGGTATTGTCTGTAGCCTGAGTTCTGTTGGGACACAGCTTACCTCAAATGCTGACAAGCAATGACAACCCCTATTATATACGCATTACAACACCAGTAGTAAAAGTGACCAGTAAATCAGCACATGCAAGACAGGACCACTGAGGTACAGAGTAACTGATTAGGAGTTAGGCTGAAAAAAACCCCAACCCTAAGCCTGGCTCAGGCCTCAGGCCAATTTGTGTTCCAAACCTTTTATTATTTTTGCAAATATAAACACAATAATTATATCAGCATGGAAGGGAAGCTCCATTTAGTTCCCCTCCACACGAGAAAGCTTCTTCCTTGGGCTGGAATTAATAAGTACATCATAAACCCTGCCTTCCCCTTTCCCCCTTTGCCCCCCAAATCCCTCAGCCTTCTGAGGCAGCACTGATCAAGCGAGGGTCTCAAAATGCTTTACAAAGGTGGGCAGGTGAATTATTGCCCCCTTTGCCTGCAGATGAAGCTACAGGTCTGGCAGAGAGCCCCTTTGGAAGTCAGGGGAAAGCAAGAGGTAGAGGACATGAGACATTTCAAGATGGTGAAGGCTCTTGGTGCTCAGGGCTCACTGGTGAGGGGGAGGAGGAAGCAGCATGGCAAGAGAGAGGGGGAGGATGGAGGTAAGAGAGTAGGGTGCGATCGAGTGTTTATGAGTCCCCCCATGCCACCAGAGCTGGCTGCCTCAGGCCTGTGTGACATTCATTTTCCCGAGCCTCCCGCAGGGAAGCAGCATCTCCATTTTCCTGACAGGGAAACAGAGGGTGGCAAGTGATTGACCAGGGTCATGAAATCAGCCCATGGCTGGGCTGGAAATTGAACTCTGGCCACAAGAGCAAGGTAGATAAGGAAAAGAGGAAAGGCAAGGGGAAGGCCATCCAAGAAGTTGTGGCTTTTAATGGTGAAAAAGCACTGGCACCCCTGGGGCCACCTTTAAACAGCATGAGATTCTGCCTTTGGCCAAAAATACCAGTTGAAAATACTGGCATTCTTATTTCACTGCAAAGAGATTTGTGGACAGGACTTGGTCTCTAAACCACACCAAAAACCACACAGGAAAACCAAAATCAACTGTAAGTTTACCGGGCAAGAAAAGTATTGACCCAAATCACCACCACATGGCACATGGGATGTCATGTGTACAATGGTATCATCATGATTTCGTAAGTGTTTGGGCCCATTCAGCATAAATGCAGATGACCTTACACATTTTTAATGTGTGGCTGACTCCACTGGGGCAGGTTGGACAGAAGAAACAGCCATAGGGTAATAGGGAGTAGCGCTGGGTGCAGTCCTCACCTCCTGAATCCTGAGCCCCACACACTTCTGCACGTGTGGCTGAAGGCAGAAAAGCCCTTCCCAGCCCGCTGTAGCAGAAACAACTGACACTTCTGCAGGTGCCGTGACTGCTCAACTATTTTGTCCGAAGGTTACTGCAGCCTGGACATGCATGGGTGCAGCACCGGCAGCACACAGCACGGTCCTTCGAGGAGCGAGCTGCCACCCGCCTTGGAAGAATGGATTGGGTTTAGAGTATAAAGCTAGATAAATGGATGAGAAAGGTGTGTTCCTCAGGGTCTGCCAGCAAGGTGGGGAGTCCTGCTGCAAATGGTACCGTAGCACAAAGTGAGAGGCTGTCCTGGTGGCGACAGAGACCGTTTCCCATTTTCTCAGCAGCCCAGGTTTTTTCTGGATTTAAATTGTTTGGGTACTGTTAATGTGTCTCTCAGCAGAGCTGGTCTCTATCCCCAGAGACTTTGTCAGAGAGACATTTGCGGCTCCAGCACAGCTAGAGAGCAGTTGCCTGTTGGGACAAGAGGCCAAGTGTCTGCCACTCCAGAGGAAGGCAAGGAACCAGGGCAGCCACCAGATGAGATGAGACGTCACTGGAGACACTGCAAAAGGCAGTGAAGAGTCTTTTTCTTACAAACTACAGTTTATTTTTCAAAGGTTTGGGCTACTCCAGCTGCTGCAGCTGGGAGGGCCCTTGCCCTTGATCAGACCCGTGACATGCAATTCTCCAGTTGGTTTGGTGGTACCTCACAAATCCTCTACAGCTCCCCCCTCCCCACACACCCCCCCTCCCCTCCAGCTTACTGATTTGGAAAGGCTTCAGCAAGCTTACTTCATTTTTTAATTTTTTTTTTTCTGGAAAATAAAAAGCATCTGCCCACTCATCACAGATTGGATATTCTTGTAAGTCAGAGACCCTGCAAGCTGCTCATACAAACATTCGCAGTGACACTAAGATGAAAGGAGCCGCATCTGGCTCACTCTGCAGCCTCTTGTTTAAACAGCAGCACACAAATCATACACTTTAGTTACAAAATAGTAATGTGCTTGTAATTTGCAGGAGGTGAACCCAAGAAGCTATAATTAGAAAGAGAGATTCTGGAAATGCAATGAGGAAATATTAATACATTTCAAAAAGTAATCCAAAGCCTCCAGCTCCAGAGAGATGTGTTGTCTAAAGCATTGCGTTAGCCAGTTTTTCTCTCTTAATCCAATAGGACTGCATCTCTGGAGCAATTCTTTGTGAACAGTTAGCCTCCTTGACCATAAATCTTAGCCATTTGACACCCAAGTTATTAAATTATATTTGTGTTGCTATATCATAACATGATGCTTAGCCATGTATCATGCCCCCAAGGATAGCACAGAACTGGCAACTGGTAAAACAAAGCTCCTCCTTCCACACCCTCTTTAAAGCTGAGGGAATCACTGTAACCTGCTGGCAGAGCTGGCCTGCATTTGGATTTGTGTTTGATTTCACTTAGAAGTAGACCACGTTACATATGCTTGTTGCCTAGGTCATTAAAATACAACTATTTTTACAAGGAAAGACAAATTGCCAGCACTAGCACACAGTCATTTCTTATTACAATTCCTAATTGGGATTTCAGAGGAGTCATAAATGTTGTGTCATGAGTAATAAAATGTTGGGGACTGAACAGAAGTGAGAAAAATAATCATGGCACTGAATTATTTAAGGTTTAAATTCCACTGCATAGTCCTGGGAGGGTCTTCAGAAGCAAGCTCTCTTCCAGTGTGGATGGAGGGATGTCTCATTCAAACACCATATGGATGCTGTCTGACAGCTCCTATCGGTTGATTGTATGCTAAGGACCAGCTGTGGCTGCCTAGCAGTTTCTGCTTGCTGAGTGACCCCTGGGGTGTAGCACACGTGGCAGCTGGAAATCAGAAAATTCACCTCAAGTAGGGCAGTGCTCTTTATGGTGAGTTACATGTTAGTGATTTGCCTTTTGATATCGGAGATGAATAAAACCATCACATCTTGCCTCAAATTGTACTGTGGCTTCTTCTTCTGGTTGCTCCCAGTTGCTCTCACACCTTGTGCTTCATTTGTGGCTGAGGATGTTTTGGATCCCCAGGAGCTGGCAGTCTTCATGGTTAGCAGTGACACTTCCAAATTCACTTTTGGCTGTGGTGCCAGTGTATGTGTGGCCACAGATGTTTTACGACTGCTGCAGACACCTCCAAAGGACTCTTCACAAAAAAAAGCTCCTGCCAGGTGTCCTTCTGCCCCTGTAAGAGGGAATGTGGGCAGTTCCTGACACCCAACAGGGGCCAGCTGCACCCAACAGTTCTTACATCACTTTCTCATTGCTCCAGCTTTTTGCATGCAAAGTCCTTGAAAGTAATTTCTCTAACAACTTCAAAATCTGTACTAATCTTGTAACAGAGCCTTCCCCATTACTATAATGTTTTTCTAGTTATCAATTCTTCTGTCTTCTATCAAAGCCTATTATGAGAAAATTAGAAATACATTATTACCAGAAAAGCCATTCTCTAAACTGCACGGACATTTATAACCTGACATAATCTCTTAAAATCTGAATTGTTTGCAATGAAACAGACTTTTTTTTCTTCATGAAGATGTCAGGGAATTTCAATTTCAGCTAATTCTTGCAACCCTAATGAGTTTCCTTCTCTAAGGAACTGGCAATGGTCTTTATGCTATAATAGTTCCAGGAACAATTGGAAACTACTTGGATAATAACATAAGGTTTTTTAGATCAATATCACTTTTGTAATGTGAAACTTTTGCCAGATCTGAGTATCTAAGCTGTTCTCTTCTTTTATTTTTCTCTTCTTTTTATGAGGATTTCCCTGAAAAGTTCTTGTGCACTGAGAAAGCTTGATACAATTATGCACACCAAGAGGCAACAAGCAAGAAGTTAATGGACAAAGTCCATAATATGATACCTAGAAAATTCTAGTATTGTGGCATTGTAGGGATGATTTCCAAATAGGAGACTACTTCTTTTATGCATTTTGTACGCTTTACTTTGTATGCTGCAAGGACTGCACGCTCAGTGAGTCAGAGGAGAAGTAAATATGTCTTTTGAGCACACGAGTGACATCCCCTTCTGTTCACATTAATCAGTTTATATATTAAGAGTTGTTTTATGTGTGTAGATTGCAGCTTGCATTGACAAAATATGCTTTTTTTGCTGGCAAGTTAGGTGGACTGAACTGTACTACCCCCAGAAAGATAAACCTTAACTCAGGTGGCAAGTACATGCCTGACCCAAAAGTTGCACCAATCACTGGGAAGTTTCTAGACTTCAAGGGGCTTTGTGTTTGGTCAAGGAAGGAGGGTACACGATGGCTGTTACGAAGCTTACACTACCTGTCTCCAGATAACTATTTCTGAGTTCATTTCTTGTTTTCCACATCAGCTCTTATATTTTTTTCTTTCCTTTGCAGAAATGCCAAGCTCCTGTTCATTTCAGGATTTCCAGGGCTCTGGAGTCAGTTCCCTGGGTGATACTATAACATGCTCCTGGCATTTCAACCATATGCTATACTTCTCCGGAGTAAAACTACTCAAAGTGTACATCCATCTGAAAGCTTGAGGGTTTTCATTGAACTGCTGTGAAACTAGAGGATACCCTGGGTGGTTTTCAGACATCTCTATTCTGTTAGATTTATCAGTCTTGCACTGGGCATTTTGCCCCTACCCCACCCCCACCCACCTCCCCCCTCTTTTTTTATTTTATTTCTTTTTGTAATGTCTTTGGGCAAGATCTTTTTCCTTGGTTCTAGAGTCACGCAAGTGTGTCTTTTTTAGCACTACAAAGTAGCTGTTGAGTGACTTCAAGATGAGTATCATTACTTGCCCCACCACTAAGATGTGCATTGAGATTACAAATTCCTGCTGTGCCTACGGTCTGGGCTCTGCGATCACCTTGGGCCAGCACATCGTGCCTGTCACGGCTGTTGTTTTAATTCTGCTTCTTTCTGTGCTATTTTGCACCCACTTTTTTGTTGTTCTTCCTATTCATTCCATCTGCTCTTAACACTGCTGTAAGGTTGCTGTTTCCTAACGTCACTTTTAAATGCGAGCCAAAAAATTGCAATTTCCAGCTCAGCACCTGCTCAAAACGTTAAGCTCCCCCCATCTAATTGCACTTTAAACCAAAAAACACTAGACAAAAGTAGCAAGCGTTCTCTGACTGCCTGAGGTTTCCAGATCAGGGTTCATTCCAGTGCAGTGGGGTCCAGGAGGGCTCATGTCTACGTCTACATGAAGGAGCTTTAGGGCTGTTGGGTTTGTCTCCGCACCAAGAGTGACAAACAGCGAAGGACTGTGGCTCCTGCTCTGCTCCAGTACAGCCTGTTCCTTGTCTGTGAGGCTGAGGGGGTGGAGAGGCCTGTCCACTTTACTGCACCATCTGCTAGGTTCAGCCAAATCGCTTAATCTTAACCAATTTCAAAGGGAATGAGGTCAAAACTTCAGAGGTGACCTTAACTCTTCATAAAATATTTGCTGTCTCAGATGTTATGAAGAAAAGGTTGTTTCAGAGGAGTGGGGATGACTTGCCAGGATTCCTCCTGACACTGAAATGCACTTCCTTCTCCCTCCGCAAATACCAGAAAGCTCATCACTCCTCTGCCCCTGGCAGCAGCAGCAGCACACCCTTGTGACCTCCCCTAGCTTCCTCAGCACTGCAGCTTCCATGACACCCCACGTGTCTGGGTTGCGTGCCCATCTTCTGACCCATATCTCACCTCTTGCGTCCCCAGGACGCATCTTTGTACACTGAGATGGCTTTACTTTCCCAGGCATTTTTCACTGCCATACATTCTGTAAGTAGCTGGGACTCCCTTTAGCCGTCCCACCTAGACCCCTCTGGGGTGGGACCCATTTGGGACCTATTTAGAGCTATCCCTCAGCCAGTCCTTCCCTGCTCAGCCTTCTCCAGACATATATTGAAAGTGCCATTAACTGGCCCGCAAACTAGCACAAGATTTTCTCTAGATGGGACTCTTCCTTTTCTGTAGGTCAGGTGTGCACTCTCACAAAAGATTGCTCTGTATTTACAGGTAAAGAAATACTGCTTTTTTACACACAATACAGAGAGTCCTTGACTTTAACGCTTGCCCAGAGCTCTTCAGGTTTGTCATACAGTTAAAATGAGAATCCAGAGGACTTTGGAGGACCTTTTTCTTTCGTGTGTCTGGTCATGAGCAGAAAGCACGGACACATATACAGCAAGAGGACAATAGCCTTTGAGAACAAAGTATGTTGCTAGAAACGTCTTTCTTTCAAGTTTCCTCACCTGGATCCTGCCTTTCAGCGGTGGCTTCTCCCAGGTATGAATTTCCCCCAGCTGGAGGCTGGGAAAGCGCAATGTTTCTATCTGCTGCTGGCCCATGACAGGCAGGACTCAGCCAGCTGGGGTTTCATCTAGATGCCGAGAGAGGAGGCAGCAGGCCAGGAAGGGCTCTGAAGGGGAAGGAGCACTGGATCACACAGACCTCTGACCTCCCTTCACAAAGAGATGTGAAATATTTTTATGTTGCTATTTCTTTTGGGAGGGAGGACAGTGCCTAAGAACCAGGTAGATCAGACACAAAAACCAGCATACAACTGTGCTCCACTTGTGTGAGAGCAAGAGGACACCACGTGCTCTTTTAGCACTAGACCCTGGCTTGAAACACAGCTGAGGAGAACAAAGGATATCAGCAGAAAACCTGGGGACACAAACGGCTGGTTTTCATTACCCTCTTCACTATTCTGCTTAGCACAGGCTGGTTCAAAACTAGGTGTTGACCTGCCAGGATTCTCTGCCCTTAAAACATTTTTTTAACTGTTTGCCCCTTCCATTTGCCAGGAATGATGGCAGGATATCAAATGCCTGAAAGTTTGTCAAATTTTTTTTCCACTGTCTAACAAAAGGCACTGCCTTTTCCTCTGAGCCTTGCTTCACTCTGAAACTGAAGAAATGCTGCTTCCTAATGAATCAGTTCTTAATGTCCTTAAATCACTGTCTCACAGTGGTAAGAGGGCTTTAAAAAAGAAACAATCTTCTTTGATGAAGCCCTAGATATGCAAGCAGGGTTCTCTTCAGGAATTGTTAGTCCTTGGTGGCCTTTCTTGGGCTTGCTTAGGGTTTTTAACAGAGAATACGAATGCCATGTAGGCTGTATGAAAGGAGAATTGAGGATGACTTGGCATTTCTATTTAGACAAGTGTGTGGGTTTAGATACTTGGAGACAGATCAGTTGCCACCAGAGAGGGGATGTTAGGTCTGGAAAGAGTGGTGTCTTACAAAAGGGAACAAAGCTTGTTGCAAGTGAAGAGACATGGTGGAGTCTAACAAAAAGGTCAAAGTTTGCTACGTACTAGGCTTTGGCTGCTTTTTGGCCAGAGGCTGCTGCTTAACAAGATTTTTCCAGTTTACATGATTTTTACTTTCTACTGGGACATCTCAGCTCCCGCAGGAGTGGAGGAGTACAAAAGTCATTGGATTTGCATCAAGCCCTACAAGCCCAAGTCAGAAGAGAGTCCAGAGCGCTGCTGCCACCAAGATCCTCTGATGTTCAGTGCAACAACAGAAGAGACAGAGTACCATTCCCACAGGGGAGCTGGGCTCTTTGCCTGTGGCACACCCCATCTTTCCCAGACAAGCTCTCATGAATGCCATACAACATCAACATGAACACAAAGCCCATTGACTCCATCCCCTCTGGCACAGAGCCTTGTGCCAGGCCCCCCACAGTTGCTCTGATTGTGCAGAGTGAGTGAGATCACTGTGTTGAATTTTAAGGAATGGCCAGCAGATGGGAACAATCAGATAAAGCCAGTAACCATCACAGGGGAGGAAAAAAATCTAATTAAATTCTCCTGAGAAACATGGGAGCTAAGACAGACCTTTCTGGTGCTGTCCAGCCACTGCTTCAAATCTTCACCTGAAGGAACGAAGCAACCGCACAGCCCACCTGCACGAATGCGCTATCGCAGCAGTCATGTGAAGGCAGCTGGGAGAGGGACGTCCTTCTACCATTAGAAATACAAGAGTACCTGGAGGTGATCTGGCAAGCAGCTACCTCGGATGTCTCCTGGAAAGCCAGGGCGTATGCCTGAAAGGTCAGTGAAGTACAACAAGCCTGTAGAGCAGGGCTGCTGGTTTTGGTCAGGCTGACAAAGGAGAAGCAGGGAGTGGTCACAGAGAGCAAAGCTTTGTTGTGTTTTGGAGGACAGGAGCAAGGCCAGCATCCTGAAGGGGGTTTTAGCCTTGCCTCTCTTGCTTTGAGAAAGCATGGCATGGGAGCACCACAGTGCCAGGGGGAGGGGGAGGCAGTGGGGGTGACAAGACCTCCTCATGGGCCCTGGGAAGTCTGTGTCCACTGTTTTTCTGAGGTTGTAAACAGACCTTGGTGTAAATGAAGATGTTGGTGCCAGTGCTGTAAGCTCTTTGAGACAGGGACCATCATTTTGTCTGGTGTTTATGCAGCCCCTATTACTGCAACCGCCTGGCCAGTAATTGGATCTCTACTACACAACCGCACTAGTAAATGCTCTGGTTATTATTAGTAAGGTAACAATAAACACTAATAGCAACCATTTCAATCCCGGTCAAGATAAAAAAAGACAGTGGGACCCATGGTTCCTATTTGCTGCCGTGGAGTAATGTTCATTTCTAGCCACCATTTCTTTTCTCTTCTCAAATGCAACTTCATTTAAAAGAGGATGACTTTGATTACTCGAGGGCCTTTATTCTGTCTGTGCCTGACACCTGCAGAAGCCTCCTGTGCCGCTGTAGCAATGTTACTGTTTAAGTGACTTCGTGCTTTTGCAGGCTGCAGCTCCAGACCCGGGTTCCTCGCAGAGCACCCTGTCCCCATGAGCAGCTGCGCAGAGGGGCACAGCCACAGCTGCACGCAGCAAACACAGCCAGTGCAGGGGGAAACTGTCCTCTTCTGCACAGTGAGGGCAGCTCACCACTCCGAAAGACCTTAAAAACATGCCCTGACTCAGGACAAACAAAAAAAGGGTTGTTCTGGGGGTGTCTGAGGCATGAGCATCTCCTCCAAACTGAAGTGCTTAAATAGCAATGAGAGTCTTCAGTCCCAAATCCCAAAGCAATTTATGTCACCATTAGCTATACGCAAGGCCTTTAAAAGGAGCAATGCAAAGGTTGGCTGCTGGTTCTCAGGCTGACGCAGAAGTTCATCCTCAGTAAATGGTGGCGTGCCCTACAGGAGAGGTTACCGTCATTATCATGACCATCACTTTTTAGCTGTGACAGAATGAGACAAATGACTTTAGTGATCTAACCCAACAGACTCATGGCATCCATAAGGGAATATAGCAGCGAGCAACACCTAAGGACCTAAAGACGCAACTTGCAAAAAACAAAAGAGCTGGAATTTGAAATGGTCTTTGCCTAACTAATATATTGCATCTGTGACACTTTGTTCTGGTACTAATTTCCTGGCAACACTCAACACACACAATTCCTGTTCCCTGGCAATAACTAACAATAATACCTGTGCCTTCGCAGATGGTTCGGTGGTGTATATATCTTCCTAGAAGCAAGTAATTTGTTTTTGCAATGGGATGTATTTGCCAGAGATTTTCAACTGTCAAAACAACCCCCTTCCTAGCTCATGATCTCACTGCTGTGTACCCATTAGGCTCCTGTCCAGCCCAGAAAGACCATGGTGACATTCATTCCTGAGTGCTGGCCTATGCTCTCATGATGAAGCACTAAGTTTAATTTGGCTTGAGAGAGAAGCAGTCAGCTTGGAGGAGGTTAGCACCAGAAATGTTTATATCAGCTCTTTCTGTGAACTAATGCAAAAACAGGGCTGGCTGGGTCAGGATTTGGCAGCTGGGATGAAGATGAGGGTGCAGAACATAGGGTGCTTTTTTTTTGTCCTTTTACATACATCTACGAAGTAAGTGAGGTGGTTACTCTGCTGGGGTTCTTCCTCTTGGGAGAGGGAAGTAAGGAAACTGTAGCTCATAATCTGTTAGGTTTGTGAGAGTATGTACTCTCTGGCTTCAGCTCGTGCGGCAGGAGCAAAGTCTCTCGGGGCGACATTACAGCATGTGGAGATGTGGGACAGCATCGTCACCAGGCCAGTGCCTGGCATTCCGCAAACAAGCTGCACCCCCAGGGCTGTGTGTGCTGGCAGGGCAGAGGGGACTGGCAGCATAACCCACTTTTGAGAGGATTTTATACAAAACCCCACCAAAACAGACCTTGCCATTCTATTCTCACCATTGGCTTCATCTCCACTGGGGTTTTTTTTGATAAAAGGGTTGATCTGGAAAAACCACATCTCCGTTAAACCTGGAACAATTTTCCGTTTGGGTCGGTCTCCCAGTAGAAAAGTGGGTTTTGGGAAGGGCAAGGAAAAGAAAATGTTTTGAAATGGTCAAAGTACCCCACCTCTGTGATTTCTGAACACTGAATTAATTTTGTGTTTCAAAATAGTATTTCTTGTTTGGAAAATGTATGCATTGAAAAAGAGCTTTATCTTAAAAAATAACATCATTAAAATTAAGTATTTAGAAGTAACCAAACATGCGTTTTATTAACCCATCTTAATTAAAGAAGTATCTTTTCTGTCCATTATCATGTTGCAGGATTTTTTTTTCTGGTTTTGAGTTTTAGTGCTGATTTAGGAAGGGCAGGGGAAAATGTCAAAATCCCTGTGAATATTTTCACAAGGGCTGGGGAGAACATTTTCCCACACAGCTCTACGATCAAACCCTTCAGATGCCAACAGATTAGTGATTAGGCTTTCCTGCCCTTGTCTCGGAATGACCATGTTGCAGAGCACTTGGGGACAGAGCAAAAGGCACCTCTCATCATGCTGTTAATGATGTTTTTACACACACAGAGCAAGTACGTTCCCAAGATAGGTCTTAAGTGAAAGACTCCAAAATAAAGAAAAAAAGTGGCATTAGTAACCTCTGGTTTTCAACCTCTGTGATTTATGTCTTCAGATATCATGAAACTGGCTTTAAAATTGCATGAATAAAAAAATGGATTATTTTTTTAAAAAAAATAAAAATATTTAACTTGCTTTCTTACTTATTTTCCCAATTACATGGTAATTTTCAAGCTTTTCAAGTAGGCCAGCCAGCACCAGCCATTTAGCCCTTTGCGTGTGAAAGCTGAGTGTCTCATGGAGGGTAGTGCCAAGAGCTCAAGGAGTCGGAGTAGACAGGGCTGCAAAGGTGTGCCTGCAGGAGGGGCTGCGGGGGGGGATGCTCCGTACCCACTACTCTTCACCATTTAGATGCTGAACAGCTCTCTGAAGTCTAGTGCCCATAAACAGGCAGTCTTCTCAAAGGTGGTACCTTTGGGTGGCTCTCAGAAGTACCCACACCTGAAGACAGAAGAGCAAGAATACCTGCAGCAAAGGATGCTGCTTGCAAGGGCAGTGTTCCCAGCTTTTGCCTACATCCCTTCTCACCCATTTTTTAAAAGTATGACAAAGAATCTTTGACCATAATAGGTCTGATGTTAGTGAAAAGTAGGTGACAACAATGAATTCCAAGCCAGGTGTTTGTTCTGGGTTTTATCATGAGAGAGTGGAAGAAAGACTCACTCAGCTCTAATCAAACAATATATAAAAAAAAAAAAAAAAGAGGAAAGAGACAAGCCTGGGACTCTGCACCTCTGTCTTGTCTCAGCCATTTCATCTTCAGTCATAAGAGACCAGAGCTGCAGGGACCCTTATGGGAACCTTGGTGATTTTAGTGGTGTTCCCTGTATAAACACTAGATCAGAGCATGATGCTTCCCTGCAGTAAAGCTGGCTTATAGCAGTAACGAGTGAATCTCACAGGCATTTTGACCATTTTGACCAGCACTCAACTCTTATTTCTGTTCACAAAACACTAGCCTGTGACCTTCTTCAAGGCTGTCTCAGGGCCGGGTGGTCTAAAGGATCAGATCTTCCTTCCCTTTCTGTTACAGACCAGAAGATATTCTAACAGCCTCCCATGTGCTAGGCTGAAGGGCAGCTGACACAGAAAGTATGGAACCACGGGAAGAAGTGAAGCCATCGCTTTTGCAAATCAACACACTGTTTTGCAGTTTGCTGAGGCTTGCTATCATTGTTTCTGTGACAGCGTCCTTTGTCTTTTCAGCCTTCATGGAGAGAAAAAGAAAAGAACAAAAAATGTGGTAGTTGCTGTTTAGAAAAAAGCTACAATTTACTGTAATGGAGCATGGTCACTCAGCTTCATTTTTAATTAAGTTCCAGATCCAGGAAATCCATTCATCACAATTCTGGAATGCTGGAAAACTCACTGAGGAACTACAAAGGGCAGGTAAAGCAAAAGCATTTAAAATAGTTGCAGATGACCTGATAAGAGGCTCAAAGAAACAGTTAAATTTGTGTGCAGATAACTCAACCACAGTATCTGGAATGTATAAACATAGCACTTTTTTTTTTTACTTTTTTTTTTCCTGTCCTTAAAATTTGATCCAAGTCTGGGAGTTAAAAAGTCCCATTTTGTGTAATCAGGTTCTGGTTGAACATGATTGCTGAATTATTTTAAATTGAAGACACATGTCTGGTTGTTGAGTTCTGTATATTATTCCAGGATGGTGTCCATTAGGTCTTATCCACAGGGGCTATCTTCATTCCTTATGCATCAGGATTAGCAAACGGTGAATCATGAATATGGAGACAGTGAAAAGAATGTGGTACTAGTTAAAGGGTGATTTTGGAAATTATCTTGCATGCATTATTCAAAACTTTTCAGTCTCTCTTGCATAGAGTCCCTACGGCTATTTAAAAGTGTTATTTTAAAAAACGCTTGTACAAGGCATTTGCATTCTTTCATTTTGAGTCTTGAATTTAGCAATGAACCAACGTTTGCCTTAACCCCTTGTCAGTCCTAAAGCATTCTCAAGAGTATGAGATGCTCATCTGACAGTTGCATTGCCATATGCTGTCCTTCTATAATAGATCTGCCCCTGACCTCTGTGTTTTCATATTGCGTCTTTTACTGGCAGATGAACCATTACATAAATTGAAACATATTTTCATGGATATTCCCAGTGGTAAGAGAGTATTGCCTCATTAGCTCCATGGGGAAAACAGTGTAAACCCAAAGCTGAGTAACTCACCTATCCATATGGTAGGTGAGAAGAAACAGCCTTGTAGCGTATGCCATAGGCAGTGATGCCTCTTGTATTAGTGGAAGATCCAAGTTCTGAGGTTGTATTTTTCTCTCCTGTGCTGTCCAAATGTTTCTGTAGCTTCCTGGCAGCTTCTAAGGGACTGGACTGGGTGCACTTAAGGTCCCTTGCAGCCATCTACCACAGATCAATCACTGCAGGATGCTCTACCCACATCTTTTTTTTCTACTGCGTTTCCCCACACAGAACTCCTGCTGGGAGGATCTCTCACAGTTTTCTGTCCACCAGAACTTTTTAATTAAAATGGCTCTTTTCTTTTCTTTTCTTTTTTTTTTAAATCAAAACAAAATCGTCAAAAAGAAAACTGTCCCTGTCATTCACATATTTCAGTTTTCCCATGTTCATAACAACTGTAATGGGAATCTTATCCATCCCTTAATCAAAACTATTTGAGAAATCACATCACCCAACTTCTTCACAAGGGAAAACACTTTTGTCAGTATGTGGAAGACTTGATGACAGAGTCAACAGTGATTCTGATATAACATTTCACAAAAATTGAAAGGCGTCCCAAAAGCTTGCAGAGGTGAAGTGGCCACAGAACTGAATACCTAGACTCTGCAAAATGTGTTGCTCAGTTTTCAGTCCAGGAACAAACAGAGTTCATTGTGCAGATGGACTTTCTGATTCCATCGTGATGGTATCTCCATACACCATTCTCCCTCCTTCCCTCGCTGCTTAGGCAGGGCAAATCTGCTGGGTTTTAAATCTTTTTCCAGCCAGGAGAAGTTCTGAAAGGAGGAAAACAGCTGGGAAACACATCCATGCCTCCTGCAAAGGTATGCGCCTTAAATATTACTGCGAGGCAGTAATATTTAAGGTGCACTGCAGCATCATTTTCCAAAAATCTCTCACTCTCTTAAATAACACACAACCTATTGTTCTGAGCTGAGCAAAGGTGGAGCTGGCAGCTGACGTGTCTGAGGTCATTCGATAAATGGGTGTAATGAAGTAGTCATGGCTAATATGTGTTATAAGCTTAATATGAACCTGAAAATCCCACAGAGGAGACATAATATCTTTTAAAAATGATACTGCAGTAATGATTCTAAATCCTACAGCTTACAATAGCGTTTAACGGGTCTGAGCTACTATCATGATATTATTTTAGGGATTTTCATTACAGTAGATACTTACATTAAAATTACATTAAAGTAGATAGTTGCCAGACTTTGCTGATGCCTTACTAAGAAACACACAGCAGACACTTGTGAAACCACTTCCCTCTGCCACATACAAATGGGTCATTTACAATATGGCTGGAGATGACAGCTTTAATTAGATTTCTTTCTAGGAGCTCATTCTGGCAGCTAACCTTGGGCTGGAAAGAATGTGGCACCCAGTTGCATACTGCTTAGGACAAGGATGCAGGAACAGCCTTTTTTTATTGCTGTAGATATAACAGCAGGTAAATTTCATCTTGTCTCTGCAAGTTAGGAAGATGGGGCCCAGAGGTACAAAGTGCCTTGGACAACACTAGCAGCCTTACACAGGTAGAAACAGGGTAAAAGCAGAGTCACAGGCCATGACCCAGTCTGCCCTGCTCGGCTGTCTCTTCAGCTCTTGTCTTCCCCTATTGCATTGCTTTGGCATGCTGCTGAGCACCCAGCGCTACTAGATGTGCTTCGCAGCAAGATCTGGGAAAGCAGCTTTCCCTGGACCTCTACCACAAGACTTCGATGCATAATTTCTCTCCGTTGTGCTACCCCAGTGAATCTCTGCATTACTGTCACTCTCTAAAGCTGACTCTGCCCGTTGGTAAGCTGGGTGAGCCCCCAAGCTCTCCTCCCTGCCAGCCTGCTCTCTTGCCAGGACACCTCCCAAAAGACCCGCGTTGCCTCCTGCACCAGCCTTAATCCTTGAAGTCACAGGGCCATCCTATACTAAAAAAAAACAAACCAAGAAACGATTATCTCATTATCAAGTATTGCTTAAACAAGAGCTTATTCCAATAGGTAAACAGGAAGGGGGGAAACTACAATTTATTACGTTAGGTTCCTGCGTTAATAGTGTTTCATATTGATTGTTATAGACGAGTATTTACACAGGGTCCAAATGAACAGATTGACTCAAGATGAATTAGTTTAGGGGCCCAGATCTGTCAAGTTCTATGTCTAAAATTTAAACATGAGACAAACAAATGAAGAGGAACATGAATAAACAGGGCACATATCCCAGTTTCATCAACAGGACCATACAGAAAGTCTCTTCATGAAGGCTTGGAATGGAACAAAGGAGTCTTGTCTCGCTATGGGATGAGGCTATTGGAAGGGCAAGTGGTGGCACTTCCATGGTCCAGCCAGGGTGTGACCCTTCCTGCCCAAACACAATCCATCCCCTGTGCTCCTTGCGTATGGGTGGACAAGAGAAGGAGTTTCATGTATATTTATATTTTCTTACATATATATATATATTTATATGAATGCGTGTGTGCGCATGCGTGTGTGTATGAGTATATCCACATATACAAATATACAGTACAACTATAGGATTTAGCTAAGCTGGATTCTGCAGCTGCTTTGTTTGGAAAACTGTCGCCACAGATCCATCTGCACTGACATGTTTAGAGTGAAATATTATTCTGCACCATAAAAACACTGAAAATTGCCTCTTTGAAGCAAATTTACCCTTTGCCAGGCTGTATGGCATGCAACATTGTAGAATGGAATTATACCTCTTTCATTAAAAACACGCAAAACTCATAAGCCCTAATAATTGGATGGGAACTGTTTATTCACATGATTTTTAGCATCGCTCTTGCCAAGGAAGTAAAAAATCTGATCAACACCAAGCACATGCCTTTGCCATCTTAATGTTTTCTGTCTTGTATTTATGCTTCCTATACATATGCTATGGATGTTTTCTTTTTTGCTCTTACAAGTTTTCATCTCAGCTAATTCCTGCCTTGCGAACAAGTGACATCATTTCATCATACCACCAACACATATATTTTTTCATCTGGGAGTGACATCCAAATCTCTTTAAAAGGAGCAGGAGCTGGATGATGCTGGCTGCATTCAGACCACCCTCTTGCATTGCTGCTAAGGTGCAGCTCCTTCCCTCTCTTGATTTTTTTTGGCCTGGCAGTTGTGGCCAGGGAGCTCACCTTAGGTGCCACAGCAAGAATCTGAGGTTGAGCAACTGGAGCCAACAGTCTCAGTGCAGCCCTATGATGCTTCTTTTTCCTTGAAAACTTCCTTACCCAAGATTGTCCTCACTTCTCCTGTCTTCCCAACTGTCACCTGGTCACAAACAACACCACAAAAAAGCAGGATTTCAGAAAATCTCTCCCTGCTCAAACTCAGGCACATGCACTCCTTCTATTTGTCTGTGATGTTTCTTATTCCTGAGTAAGCCAGTGTATCCCTGATGCTGCTCATCAGACGGGCAGGCAGAAGAGGACTTTTCAGGACAGATAGACTGTTGTTCTCACTATAACACCCCCTACAGTGAGATGGGGACAGTTCTGGCCCCTCAGGACACCTAAACCCCATGAGGACTTGCAGGCAATGTCTGGTTGACAGTGCTGGTCACAAAACACCGCTGCCTGTATTATTGAATTGTTAGTGCAATTCCCATCCAAGTATCACTTTCACATACAATTCCTGGGCACGGTCCTGGGACCATTCTGAAAAAGCAGATTAAATGTAGCCACCTTTTTTTGAGCACAAAGTAGATCCACTTTCCTTCCCAGCTCTCGGTGTCGTTGAACGCTGCTAAGCACATCAAATCTGCCAGGATGCACTAAGCTCTGCAGTACCTTGGCCTTCATTTCCTCTGGGCCTTAACATATCCCCTCACCAACAGTCAGAAAAGGTGGAAAAACAATTTCAAGAAATCATCAACTTAGTGATAGCTTTAGTAAGTGCAGTACCAGCTGGGTTTGGGACATTTTACATATCCCTGTATGGCTTGAGCTGAAAACGTACAACTGTGCCTTAGATGTGAGCTCGCTGTGATAACACACAGCATAGGTGATAGCACATGTATCTGTGTGGAAGGTAGGAATAAGTACTGCTTACAGAAAAAAAGGATTTCTAGGATTCATATATACATATTTATACTTGTGCTGTTCAGGAAGACAATGAAGTTGCTAATTATCTCAATAATACACTTAGCTTCTGCAACATTGTCATCTGTGGAGATGTTCTCTTGTTTTATAGACTATATAAACCACGCGTTCCTGCTCCTGCTGTTTGTTGTTCCTGCTCTTTTGGTGGGAAACAAGGGCAGGTTTCCATACCCACTCAGGTCAGGCAGAATGACAGGAGGACAGGAAACACAGGGAGATGAATTAGAGAGGAATTCAGTAAACAAACCAGGATCTATGGTACTGCAGAAAATTTTTAAAATTCCTGCATTGTTCCATTTTTGTCGGTCAATTACATCACAGACTTCCTAAGTTAAGAAGGTTCATGTCTACCAGCAGCTCATTACCATCTCTGTAAGCAACTCTCATACGCTAGGTAGCAGAGCAGTGTGAAAAGTCACATCCCAAGGTTATTCTGTTCAGCAGAAATCCTTCTCATCACCTGGCTGCGTTTCACTGAGCTCTACAGAATAAGGGCAGTGAGAATAAAATGTAGCAGAGCCATACAGCAGCTCTCGCCCTGTGAAGCCCCCAGAGAATTAGTGCAGTAGGACAGTGCAGAAGTGGTTTGGAGCTTTTCTCTTTCAAGCAGCAAAGGTCTTAGCTGAAGTGCATTGAAATCAAAAACCCAACAGCAATGTCCTGCTTGTGCTCCTGCAGATGACTGCAGGTTGCACATCTTGCCTGTGGGTCTCCTCCCTTAAGTATAGGAAACATTTCTAGTCCCCCATTTTGGGAACTCCATATGCTGCTAACAATAAGAACTAGCTGTGGAGAATGAACGTGCGTGTTTTGTCTGAAGTCTAAAATCATTTAATGAGCGCTGGGGAATCCTGCAGTAATCTAAACAGGATATGACTTTGTGCATGCTGAAGACCCTGTAGGAAATCTGAGAATACATTGTCCATCTTCCCTCACATCCCATAAACATAAGTCCGAATTAGTAAGGTCAGGCCCATAAAGAAACATTTTGACTGTGCAGATAGATACAAGAGGAAAACTCCTTACTGCTAGCTGACTTAACTATGCTGAAAAAAAAAAAAAACAGAGGGGAAAAAATCCCATCAAACATTTGATAAACAATGAAACCAGAGAAAGGATGCCTTTTGCCAGTATAAATTAAGTCATCCCAAGAGGTGGTCTAAATATGCAAGCAAAAAAATCCTTTTGCCAGTATAAGCTGCATCTCTACAGGGGGGCTTTGCTGCTTGCGCTGGCAAAGCTTTTACAGTGTAAACCAGGGTTGCTGATACTGCCTTGTAAGCACAACTGATAAAAAATAACATGCAATTATCATTCCTTTCGTCTGTCTGCAGTGGTCATTTCCACCCCTCAGCTGGACAGTGGCAAGCAGCCTATACACAGGTCAGGTTTTGGGTGGCAATGGGGTGCGGTGGCTGATGGGCCGAGCATGGTAAAAGAGCGTGAAAATCCCAAATGGAGAATGCAATGATAAACCAGTGGTCATGCTGAGCAGTCAGCCAGGTGGTGTTTAACAGGATATGTGTAGTTGAGCTCATTCATAAAAATACTTCAGCTGTAAATGTGTCAGTGTAGCTAAAGTAATGCCGTCCATGGGTGATATGGTTACTCCTTCCTGAAAACACTGCAAATGTTCTCATCTGAGGGGCAGAATTTCTTTGACTGACCTGAATAAATTGATGTAAAAATCCTGTTTGATCAACCATAAAGCTGTTACATTCAAGTTACCAGGCTGCTGGGTTGGAAAGTCTAATCCTCCATTGCTTTTCCCTTGTATAGCCATACCCCTAGCAATACATGTAGCCATGTACCTGGCTAAGGATGTCAGGGGCTGTTCTTGGTCCAGCACAACTGGCCTGCAGAGGTGACCATGCACACCTAAAGCCAGGTCGGATTTTGTAAAGCAGAATCCTCACATCTCTGCATAACCTAGGCTAGCTTAAAAAGCTTAAAAAGGAAAAAAAATATATTGCTCTTTTAAGAAAACACCCCTATTTTCCCTGTGCAAGATGGGACCTGTCCTATAGACCTGATCCTCTAACTTTTGGGGAGAATCTTGCTTAGACTTTTCAAAAAGATCCAGCTGAATATACAGACAAAGTGCAGATTTGAGCCCAGGTCTAGACCAGCATATACCAGTGACTTCACATGATGTCATTGCAAGGAGGTGTTGTGAAAGTCATGGCATTAACAGAGTCTAGGTAGCTTAATATTTGAAGATACGGTTCCTCCGGCGCTGGGCTGGCCAGGAGTCAGGACAGCACATTCTGCTTACCAGGGGCATCGCCACATGGCAATGCACATGAGCAAATGTTCAGCAGGCTGCCTCCCCCTAGGGAAAAATATCCGTTGAAGCTAAGACAAGTACTTTCTCTTGAACATTCAAAAAAAGTAGTAACAAACTAAAAGGCATTCCCGCTCCCACTGAACTCGGCTAGGTTGGGTGGGTGAGTTGAGCCAGGACAGAATCCAGCCGAGTGACACCGAGGAAGAGGAGAACATGATGAGAGCACAGAAACAAAGCTGCAGGCTCCTCATATACCAGCTGAGGAAAAGGTGGTGGCAGTATCAGGCACGTTTCTTTGTCGGCATAACAAAGAGAGGTGAGCTGTGTCTGCATCAGGTGATAATATTCAGTTGCAACCAATATATTTACCATATTTCAGTTTCCATGCAGGAAATGATTAATTGTGATGATGCCTAGCAATTATATAGCATGTTGCCTCTTCAGAGCCTTACTCATATGATAAGCAGGTGTGAGCAATTTGCCATTGTAGTGGGTGTCTGTAGCTAGAGCCATTCTTCTTTACTGTTAGAGCTCAAATGGGTTGCCTGCATACATTAAACGGTGCAGTACTAATCACATCTCCCTTTTTTACTCAGGTTTGGTTGATGACCCATAAGAACCATCTGTACATTTGAGATTTAGAGTGTGAAAGCCAGGGATTGTGGGTGATGCGTTAGCGTTTTTGGATGTCCTCCATATTTTGTGTAGACAAGGGGGTCCCCATGGCTGCTTTGTAAATGCCAGCGCCACTGCTTTACATCTTGTACCCTTGGGCTCTACTTCATACTCCCCAGAGCATACCTGGGAAGCTCCACAGTGCACACCTGCGAGGCTGGTTGGGCTGCCTCTTTGGAGAAACCAAGGAGAGCACAACCCATCACAACGTAAATAAGTGGGCACCACAGTCTTGTCTCAGCTTTTGCTCTGCCCCCACCCCAGACGCCTGTGTGCCCCTGCAAAGGAACAGCTGTTCCTTGCCACAGCACCTTGTGCCCAGGAGCGTTATGGTGATGGAGCAGGGGGGTCCCACTGGGGCCCTCCAGCAGAGCAGCCCACAAAAGCGGCAGAAGGAGCACACCAACAGCCTTGTGCCACTGCCTTGTCAAAGGAGAGCACTTCTGGGAACACTGACCCACAGCTGAAAAAATCCTCAAGGGGATGATATTAGACTACTTTTATTTTATAAAATAAACAGAACAACAATAGATTCATGCAGAAGCTGATGTTTGGAAAAATGAGTCTCAAATGCAGATGCAATTTCTGCCTCATCTCTGCCTGCCTGCACCTCTACTTACTGGGTTGCAGTATGGAAGAAATGGTTTCTGAGGTACAGCTTCAAATTTCATCTTCATGGTAGCAAATATTTGCTCCCAGAGATTGGAAGATCAATCCACCGATACATGGAAAATACCAACCCTTCCTCTAAAAACACTCATGGCACAAAAAAATTAAACCTAGAAGGGAAAGAAAGATCGAGCAGATCCCTATTCCTTCTAAATTTAAAATGTAGGGAATAGTGTCTTAAACTTGGGCCATATACGTCAGAGCTAAGGGAAGGTGGTTTAGATGTCTCTAGCTTACTGTCCATTAGCTGCAGGCTGTGGCCTTGAAGAATTAGGAGCAACAGAAGCAGAACATATATATGAAAGATATTTCAGTCCCATGTAATTAAAAGCCCTATTACCATGTAATCTCCCTTCCAAGGAAATATACAGTAGCTCCTGTATATTTTTATATATATATATATATATATATATTTATATAGGCCACATCAGGGTGTCTAAACAGTCTAATGCAATGAGGCGTCCCCGGATTTTGAACGACCCCCTGTGTTTCTCCCCTTCACTGAGTGCCATTTCTGTGTGGCTCCACTCGCCCGAATGCCTGCGATCAGAAAAAAAAATGCGTGAGAAAACTGCCACTCTCTTATATATGTTGGTGTATATAACACCACCGTGCCCATGTTATACACCTGCATTTACCATTAGTTGCTCTTTTAATAATAAATTATTGAAGACATATATCCTTTAATGTTTACCTAAAGAGGGAACAGCTAAGAAAAGCTGCATACACGGAATCCAAGAAGGGGATATTTCTTTCCTACTATAAACAGAACTGATTATAAAACCAGAATGCAAACTGAGCTACTTGCCCTTCAGTTTTGTATGAGGTTACATTTCTTTGCAAGACTCTAATTTCTTCAGTTTTTTAACTGCATTCCAACCCAGGGAGATATAAACCAAAGCAAACAAAGTACCCCCCAAAGGAGTCTCTCCCCCTTAAGCGGGACTTCTATTTTTAATTCTCTACAGCTTTTAAAACATTTGAATGGGAAGCCTCCATCAGTCTTTGGTGGAAAAAAATTCCTGCTGGTCTCTCAGGGCGTCCACTCCAGATAATCTCAACTGGCAGCTCGATATAAGACCGATATCTCTTCTCAGAGGGGTTCCTTGCAGTTGTGTTTCGGCACATTCTGCCTTCGCGAAGAGATCCTTTAAACGTTCATATTTTCCTCCTTCAGAGATGAATTAGGAAAAAGAAAAGAAGGAAAAAAAAATGGGAAAAAAAATGTTGACCTTCTTGCTTGTTGGCAGTGAATCTTTCACACTTTGCTGGTGCCTTTCTCCAAAGTTGGCTCTCAGCGAGACACTGCACTGGCTTTGCTCTGGCCAACAGCAGGAACGCAAGCAGACAGTCATTCCCGTCACGTCTCCTGGAACCCTTGCTCGCTGTGTCCCCAAAAACCTGGACCCTTCTCCATGCTGATGGTGGTGGGACTGAGCAGGAAGCAGGAGAGCTCTTACAGCCATCACAAACATGAAACAGAAGAAAACTGCAAAAATTTGAAAAAGGAATTTGTATTTCCAGCAGCAGAGGAACAGAGTGGGAAAAATATTAAAATGTGTGCATTGTGCCTGAAGTATTTACAGTAAGGCTCCTTTAAAAAGCTTAAACCTAAGCGATTTATCTGTCCTTCCAAGAATTTCAAAGCAAGAATTACCTCCCCATGCTCCCCAAGGAAGGAACCAATTGCTTATCAAGAATGAAAACGTGACTGAAATGTGATAGCAGAAAACCAAAGAAATCTCTAATAAATTACAAATTCTTTCTTGAACCTACAGAGTGCAGTCCACTTGGAGTCTGGTTTAATCTGTTGCCATAAATAAATCTATTGAGGGAATGTTCCATAAGCTTTATCAGACAGCAAAATTCTGCAAGTCACATCACTGCACGCCGTGTGATGCCTCTGGCAGATTCAACCTGGTTAATATTTATGCTGCAATCACCAGTGACTCCTTGAAACCTTAAAGGCAATATCTCCACAAAAAAAGCCCCAGAGCTCCTGCAGATGGGCTATCATCATAAATTCACCCCAAAGTGGAAACTCAAATAACAGATGTGTGTTTATAAACACAGAAAATAAAGTCAATTACTAGATATTCTTTCCAAATGCTTAGACCTGCAAGGTATCCTCGCACACAAAAGTCCATATTCGCACTTCCCCACACCAAGAGCTTTCCTGCTTACCTGGGAATTGGGACTGCAATTGCTATTATCAAGGGGCAAATTCTTGACTGGATCTTGCCCTGTGGAATGATGTCGGAGTGATTAACACCACCGTTTACCTCCCTCTAGCAACAGTTGTTTCCCCTTCCCAGACAAAGAGAGCACGGAGGCATGTGGGAAGGTTGTGTAGGATGTGGCAGCTGTTAACAAAAACTTAACTTTTTAGAGGCCACCTATCTACCTGGAAATGTGCCAAAAGGCAGATCAGGGGTTAAGAGATTCCTCCCACCTTATCTCTTGCACACTCTTATCTGCCCAACAGCCCGTAATAAATCAGAGAAATACTTATTCCATCTGGCTCACTCTAAATTCCTCACTTCCACATGATTTGGGAACATTTTCCTGACCTTTTCTGAATTCTCTGATATTGCACAGAGCAAGAGGTTGGAAGAAGTGCACCAGGGAGATTAGGCAAGTATAAAATATGCCTGCAACGGAGTGAAGTTGTCAGCAGTGCATCACTCCTGGGATGTTCTCCTGGTCTTTGCTATCTGCTGTTTCTTCTGCCTTTGGAAGGATGTGTCCAAGGCAGCAGTCCATGAGGAAGGCCTAGTGTGGATCCATCGCAGAAGGGTTGGCATGTGAAAATGTAAAGCTAAACACTAGAGAGCCCAGAAACTGCCTCGTGCACTCCCAGGGCCCTTCTGACGTCTGTATATGATTACGAAGAAGTGTGGAAGAGCGATGGAACAGGCAGCTGGCACATCGGTCATCTTCAGTAGCAAATGTCCCACATATTTGTCCTTTTCATTACAACTGGCCCTTGATGTTGATGTGGGAGGTTGTATGAAAAAAAGGCAAAACTATTGCTCCCATTTTCCAGTGTTTTAATTACATTACAGCATCTTTCAGCTTTCTACTCCATCTTTCTCTCCCACCCTCCTCACCAAGTCCATCACCTGAGGCTGAGCCGCCACCCCCCTTCAGGCCACTACTCGGCATCCTGACCTCGGTCCCCTTCTTCCCTCAGGAAGCTTACAAGGGCCATATGAATTGTCTGTGGCAGTAGCAAGGGATTAGAGACATCTAACCAAAGAATCCCTCCAGGCTATGTATTTTCATAAAGGTTCAGCTTCTCCACCACAATCAGGAAAGGCTCAGGGTTAGCCACCTCCTTTTAGGTCCCATCTCCACCCACCAAGCTGTCCTGCACCTCTCCTCAGTACACCTCAAGATGCAGTTGCTCAAAAGGCATCCGTCACACAGAGCAATCATTTTGTTTTGTCCCAGGATTGCCCAAAATGGCAAGTTAGAGACTGAGAGAGACCTGGGCAGGTTTTCGGTGTTTAACGTAAGCCTCTATGCGTAGTGGGGCTGTGGTATCCAGCAGTGCAAACCCAGTCTAGGAGATGGGGTTCTCTGACGGTGCTTACCTAAATGCAGTCCTACTGCTGCTTCTTGCTTATATCATTGCCTGCACAAGACTCTTCCTACTTAATATGCATAACTTGAAAAATACAAGGTTTGGTTTTTTTCTTCCTTCCGCCCCAAATATTTATTTTCATGGGAAAAGTAGAATATGCACATATACTAACTCTCATGCTGTAATAACAACATTTTTGCCTACCCAAATGGTGATACAATCCCAAGTGTTTGGGTTAGCGTACACACAATGAATGCACATGTGTTTGCCTTTGTGGTATAATAATAGCTAAGTACAATACTGGCATATGCATTAATAAAAATAGTGAGACAAATTATTTGGTGGTATAACTGTGTTGGCTTCACTCAAGTTACCCCTGCACTGAATCTAGCCCCAGATTTCTGTTTCATATATATTTTAAAAATAAAAAAACCCCACCACTTTATGGTTTTCAAGGCAGATGTCTTTCACCTCAGTAAATATGACATGAGAGAGTATAACCTAGAAGGAAGAGATATCTACCACTAGCTAATTTTTTTTTTTTTTTTGGGGGGGGGGGGGGAGGAAAAGAAAACCAACCCTATACCTACATATGGTATTTAATATATACCTCTAATGGAATGAGCTTCATAATTTATTCTGGGGTTTACCTTTTCATGAACTCTATCTTGTTCCTGCTCATGAAAGATTTTCTGGTGCTTCAGATATATTAAAAGCACATCATCTCTGTCTCCCTCCTCTTGTTTCTGTGTATTCACATATTGATATATTTTGCTGGTGCACATGGCATAGTAATAGCAGTAATACTCTTTGCTTCTGCTCTGCTTTTTGTCTCAGGATCTCATGCCAAGAGTTATAAAGCGAAGAGCCTGAAGTTAGAGTTTTATATTCACACTGAGGCCCCTAAATTACAGCCCGAATTTTCGAGGTGCGGACTTCAAACAGAACTGGTGGTTTACAATACCGCTTCTTAGGGCACTTAGGGCCAGGGTAGAGGTTTAGTGCGCTCGTGTATAATGGTGATCCGTGAAGGCCTCGTGGCTGTGCCTGCTTCTGCATCACCATGCCAGTCCACCTTTGGAAGTGCAAGTTTGGGCCGGCTGGAAGCAGGCCACATCACCAGAGGGATGGCAGCCGGCGCTCCTGGCAGCCACCGCAGGGAATGGGGAGCAGGCAGCAAAGCTGAACTCCCAATTCTGTTACACACCCTTCATCGAGCACTGTGGAAACATCACACATCAGAGCTGGGATTTCCAGGCATTTCCAAATACTTGTCTCATGTTTAGGCACATTTTTACTAGCCAGACCTTTTGTGTAGAGCACCTTATGCCAACAAAAGACCTCTTTTGCTGGCCTGCTTGAACCATGTTACTCTCACCCCTGCTATGAAATACAGCCTTTTTGATCACAAAAATCCTACAGCTCTCCTTAGCATCCCATCGATAGTCAGAGTGAGCAAAGACTTCCCGCAGCAGCACCGTTCACTGGCCTGCTGGCAGCCCAGGCAGGGATGCCCTGCAGAGGGGTGGTGGGACCAGCGTGGGAAGAAGGGCCACGCTGCTCACGCCGGGACAGGACGGGTGTCTGCAACCTGCCAGGGTTTATTTTTGTTTTCTTAACTGAAACAGCACTGTTGGTATAAAACATGTGCTAAACCAGGCCCAAATCTTCTAAGAAAATCCCAGCTCACATAGCCCTTATTTTATTCAGCCTTCCATCTCATGTTACAGTTAATGGGAATAGCATGTGATTCTCAAAAGACAAACTTTTGCCCGACTTCTCTTGTGCATACATTTCCCCCAAATTTCTACATTTGTATTACATTCTTTTGTTTTATTATTTTTAAATTATTTCTATCATTTAATGGCAATTTGTCCTGTTTACCCAACAACCTCAGCAAAGGAAAACGGAGAATGCATAGCCAAAAGAGTACCATGGTTGCTTATCTCATTGCACAAATATTGTTTTTTTAGGAAAGTGTGGTTCAGATGGAGTAACTTATTCTGCCAACCTTCTCTCCCAATTTTTCTGTTTTCCTTTTCATCTCAGTTTTTCCCTGCTCTACACTTTGCATACTTTATTGAGAAAGCAAACATACTTCGCAGTCCAAAGAATGGATAGGATGTGTTCATATGAGAAAACTTCAGAGCGTGTGTAGTTTATTTTTTGTGTAATTGATTTTGTAGTAGATAGAAGCCATGGTATAAACTAACATGATAATGGTTTTGATCAGTTTCCAATGCTTAATTACAAGTCTGCTATAACTAATTTCCTTCGTGTGCTTGCAGCTGCTATGCTTTTGTCATTGGCTTATTTTTCTTTGAAAATCTGAAAGGCATCGAGTTTTTCTGTGAAAGTCGTCTGCCCTGATTGACTCCTGCAGACACCTCATTAGCACAGTCATTCTGCAAAGTTGCATAGCTGTTTCAAACCTTGCATTCAAATAATTTCTTTTTTTTTTTCTTGCTGTTTTGAAACATTATGGAATATCTGGCTCATTAGAGCATCAGACCAGTCAGCTTTGCAATACAAAAAGCCTTGTGGGAAGAGCAGCAGAATTTACTGGACTAGCTACACCACTCATTTGTAAAAACTACATATTTTGAAAGAAAGCACTAGGTGATGTTGGGATATTTGTTTGGTTGGGTTTTTTTCACAAAGATAATTGAGATGTCTCCTTTAACAGTGTATTTTAATATGAAAAACTACCTAGTGAAATCTTCAAGTCAAAAATGTATTTACATATTTAGCTTTTGCGGGTTTTTTTGGTAGCTTTGTAGCTTTTTAACAGCTATGCTAATATATTGCAAGGTATAAAGGGTTGTGGTATCCCACCAAGCTCCTGAGGAACGCTGGGCTGGAAGCAGAAGCTGGGGGGCTAATCTGACAATCTTAACTTCCCCCCAGACTGACAGATCTGCAATTCTCTGTAAGAGACAGAGATGAAATGGATCTCTGGTTGGTGTCTTTGGACCCCTCTCCCATGGCAGAGCAGTGCAAAACTCAACCTGCTCTCACAGCGTGGGTTGTGGATGAAGGGTCAGACTGGGTGAACTACATACAGTAGTAGGACTGGGTAGAATATGGTCTATAGTTGTTTCCCCAAAACTTGTTCTTAATATCATCCTGATCTTTGTCTTAGCACACAGTGACCCATCCCTTATTTATTCTGATGAAACCTAATTCGGGCTTATTCTCCTCTGGATCTGGATGTGCAGCTCTCATTAATGTCAGCCGCTCCTTAGTAAATCTTCAGGCACTTGAAATAACACAGTCAAATGAGGAGAATTAAGGCTGCTTGATGGGTTTAAGAGCCACCAGTCCTTATTTTAGAAGAGGCAGCTATGTCAGAGATGGGGGAGTAACATATATCTCTAGCTCTTAATGTTAATGAAGACAACATTTTATATCAATGATTACGTGCAAATGCAAATGTATGTAGATTGTTTACTTAGACATTTTGTACATCCATCTCTGCATTCCTCCTCCTCCCCCTATCTTTTCACCCAGGAAGAGGTACTATTGTTATTCTAGTCATCTTTCTCTTGATTTTATTATCTAACAGAGCCATAAAAATGACAAGAAAATGGATTTTTCAGACAACAGTCTCCTGTTCCTGGTGTAATTTCACGTTGAGCTACAGATATTGACAACATCAGACAGTTTATTTATTTTTCCTTTAATTGTATACCACAGCCCTGTTTTTAGTGAGGTGCTCACCACTACATAATTAAGCAAGTGTTTCAAGCATCCGACTGTTGTTAGATGCTGGATGGGGGAAGGATTGCAGGCGTGGGGCAGCTGCTGCTGGAGATGCTGCGCTGGGGTGAGCGTGGCCCTCGTGGGTGCGGACGATGTGGCTGTGCGGTGCTCAGAGGGGCACAGGGAGTAAAGAAGAGATGTGAAAGGGTGGTGGAGATCAGCCCCCGTCATCAGACAAAGCCATCAGGCAACGTGCCTGCATGGGAGGTTCACGTACTGGAGAGAGCCAGTGTAAGGGGTTTAGGGGGGTCTTGCAGGTTTGGGCTGAGGTTGGGGATTTGCTCAGATCCTCACGCAGCCCCTCCAGCTGAAATGCAGGTAAAAGCTGAGAGCCAAGTGTGCTACCTCACAACCGCCCGCGTGACTGAAGAGTCAGAGGGAAACAGAAAAATTACCCTTACCGTTTCAGTGCTCAAACTATTTTGGTGGGGTTGGTTTTTTTAACAGGATAAAAATGCATCTCATGCTAGTAAACAAAAACCCCCTAATTATGTAGCTGTATCCCTCCAAAATGCACCAAAGCAAGCACCCAGCGGTATGGCACATTCATAATTATTTGGCCTTTTCTGTGGAAGGTTGTGACTAATATTTCTGTTCTGCACAAGGGGATTGGAATACATCAGGCTCCATGGTTTTGTCTCCCCGGGGCAGCTCTGCAAATCCCAGCATAAATCAAAATAGCTAGCGGCAAGCATCAGCAAGCCGGTTCGCCTGGTGTCTGCTGAAGCACTGCCCCAAGCAGGATGGGACCAGGCTGGGGAAGGAGGCAGCTGGGGACACTTTCTGGGACGACATGACATGGCCGGATGCTGCCAGATGCCACATTTGTCAGGGTGAGGGCACAGCAAAAGGGGGCAAAAGGAGGAGAAGAAAGGTCCTGCTCGAAGAATAACTGAGAAGCACCTCTCCTCAGGGAAAAATGTTTCTTAAATAATAAATATTTTGATTGATTTGGAGTAATATTTACAGGTGTGGACAGAATATTCCTCCTGAAAAGAAGATACTCTTAATTGAAACAATATTCCTTGTATCACTATCCTCAAACTCAGAGCTTACTTTAGCTTAGGGATAAAATCAGCTTGAGCGATGGGAAGGATAGCCATCTTCCTGATGCTTTTTTCAACAGCTACCTCTCATCTCTCAGAATTGTTTGTTTTATTAAGAAAGCCTGCAGCCTGAACCCAATTTACGGGAAGCCCAAAAGCTGTGGGATGCAGTCACTTTCATAAGGGCTATTTATTTTTTTAGCAACTGACAATGAAAAAAAGTGCCAGTCTGTTCCATATGCAAAGCAAAGGATTAACCAGGAGAGGAACACTAATAAATTTCTTCCCTTCAGAAAGAGCCAGCAGAGCTGTGGCTTCAGTTTGATTTAGCCAAACACCGTTGCCCGTTGCTTCAAAATACCCTGCACCCCAAACGGCTGGTATCACAAGGAGCATCGTTTGCAGAGAAAATCACATACACAATCATATCTACAACTGGCATGCGTAATTACTGCGTGTTCTCTCCAGAAGGGATTATTCTGTAGCAATAATTATGTCAAAAACATGCCCCAAAGAATAATATTTCAGACAACTGCAGCCATCAAACAACTACACTGTATAATTACGTTATTTTTCCCCTCTGAAAGCTCTCACTCATATTTGTATCTTGCCTGCCTAAGACCTCCTCCAAGGGAAGCACCAGATTGCTGCTGACGATAGGGCATATATCACAGCGGGGCTGGCTGGGTCCTCGCAGCAGCCCTGGCAGCTCTGGCTCGGATGCGGAGCTATGCTCGGACTTTGCCCCGAGCAAAAGATGCCACCTCTAATACACAGAACTGTCACGAATTTGCTTTTTTGTCATAAATGAAGCATGGGTCTGTGCTTTAATTTTCCTCACTGCCCTCTGTCAGGTAATAACCATAAATATTGTCCTGAATCATTAAGTCACAACCTGAAATGTGATCCTGGCCAGTTCCCAATCAGACAGCCATCTGGAAGATGAAAGAAGTCTATTTTCGTTTTAGAATGATCCAGACTCTAATTTGTAGTAACAGTCTTAACAGGCTGTTTCGGAGACATTAACCAGAGACTGGTCGCAGTTGCTCAAGGAGGGGGCATTGTATATTCTGCCTAAAGAATGTGTCGCGGGCAAAATACCCTGTCACTGCTTTGAGCCTGCAGGGTCTGTGGCTTTTTATTCCAGCGCTGTGTTTCTAAATGGGCACAGGTTATGCATGTAGGGTGACTGGAAATATAGAGCATCATAAAAAATGCCAACACGTTTGTGGGAGACAGAAAATAAGTGTTTCCACAAAGCTAACAGCGGTACCACAGGTCGTATAAATGCCTCCTATCTTAGGGTTAATTCCAAGCTGAAAGCAAATATTTTTTCTTTATATAAAAATGTATTTCTACGCACATATATCTTATGATTTTCTGGCTACTGAAAAAAGTGTTTCCACCATCAAAGTGCTTTTTTATTGCAACAGCAAAATAATTTTTGCTCTGTTAAAAGCAAAGAAAAAAACTAATGAAGTGATTATGCGGTTGAGCAAGAGCACTGTCAATCAAGAGCGTCTCATTACGTACCTGAAGCTGCTGCCCCTCCTGCCCCATGCTACCTTTCGTTAGGGAAGGACATCAAAGCCCAGCTGGCCTGTGATTGCACAGAAAGAACGCAGCGGTTAAAATGGGAAGCATGTGCACCGGCTCTCCCCACCAAGGCTCAGGAATGCTGCGCTTCTCCGCTCCCCCGACAGCTGCAGTCTCGGGGGTCCCTGTGCAAACCCCGCAAGGGCTTGTTTTTCCCACTTGTGGAATTAGGATAACGCAGTGGTCTGGGAGCACGGTGGATCCATTCGCATATGCGTGCCAGTCTGTGACTAGTGTTGCTAGGCTTAAAATTAAGCCAAATTAGATTTTTTTCGGTACAAAATATTAAAAAGCTACAGGCTTAATTCTGAAAGGCAGGTAACTTTGTCATAACTTTCTTCCCATTCACTTCCAAAGAGGAGTTGAGAGGTGTCTCCCTCATTCCTAAACAGTGATGAAAGCACAGGACTCAGTGCGACCTCATTCTCCCTCCCTTGCTCCTGGCAGACCTGCCAATTAAAGATGGACGCAGAGGCACAGAAATACAAGTGCATCTAACCGCAAACATCTCTCGAGCACAAGTTCAGAGGGGTGATAGTTTGGCTGAGTCTTCTGTTTTCCTTGATGTTTTATCATCCTGGGTTATGTTTTCTTTAAAGCTTACAGAAAGCATTTGCTATAACAGATGTGTGTATGTGAATGAGCTTAGCCCAGAGATTTGGAAATGACCACACGAGGCTCTCTTACAGGTAGAGATAACTGAATTAGCATCCTGCTGAATAAGCCCTTCTATTTTTCTGAAATGCTATGAGTTAGAAATGGTGCGGAGAGAAGATAAGGAGCAAAATAAATGCTGTTTGCCTGCATCTCTGCCCTGCAGATGTACACTAACGCAGGGCTATTTTCTAGCAGGTAGGACTGAAGTGTGTCTTGCACAAGGAGAAAAGGGAAGGAAAGATAAGGCTTTCATCTTCTGAATGTTGCTGCTGAGGAAGAACTATACCCTGGTGTATGTCCTGCATCCTGAAAACCAGCTTCAGCCCCTGTGAGGATGCCAGTCCTGGCTTGAGTTACTCTGTGAAGCCTTTGTGCCTTTTGAGGTGGCATTTCCCCTGTGCACACCAATGTGTGTGTGTGTGTCCCCTATACATTTCCTACCAGACTGCTGAATTATCGGTGTTTTCACCTAAGCTTCACCATGGCAGGAAGCAAAAGACACTCTGGGTGCGTTTGCTCCACGCCTCACTGCATGAGGCTTGCGCAGCTATTATTTGCATCCTGGCAAAGCATCAGCTGGTACCAGTAGTCTCTGGTGCTCAGAGATGCATGTGGCGAATGGATATCTCCATTCTGGACCTCATACATAAATAGACAAAACAGCAGCGTAGCAGGAGAAAGGAAATTACCACCCAAGTTCCCACTCTGTAGATTAGAAATTGATGGAAGATTGAAATCCTGGATGTCCTGGCACCAGAAGAGTTGTCCATCCTGACCTCCACAGGGCTCACATTCAACTTCAGAGGTGAAGAAGTCCATAGAATAGCCAGACTTGGACCCTTATTTCTATGACCAAGAGACTATTTTCCCTTCCCTATTGCAAAGTATCTGAGTAGCAGCCACCAAAAAACAGCAGGAGCACAAAGCACTGAAAGCTTTGCCAGTATTGTCTTTCCGAAAATATGTAAAGGGAGCTTTTTATTCATTCTTTTTTAAATGTGAAAGCATACAAGCTATACTATTACAGTGCAATGGACCAAAAATAAACTCACAAGCATGTTCTGGCATATCATACCATGTCTAGTGAAAAACGTCCGCCACAGCCCTTTGAAATTGTTTGTTAAATTTTTATTTTGCTTTTTTGAAAGTCACATAATTTGGACAAAGCACAGTTGTGATAATAGGGAGCATGCTGGGTCTTTCTACATTCCACGGCTGTAATAATGAAGCCATTAAATTACTAGGTCAGAGGCCCCAATTCGCAAAGAAATAATACCAGTTTATTATTTCTAATCTTATTAAGTTAGAAAATTGTCTTGAGATGTAACGTCAACCTGTAATGGCTGAAGTATTGATTATATTAACCCAATGCTCATGGATAATTCAAAGAGCCTGATTTCATCTAATTTCTGTAATTTTTAAAACAGTCCAGCCCAATTTTTTATGGCAAACTAATCTAGAATTATTTCTATAAATAATGAAAACGTATTATAGGATTTGTTAAGAGTAAGCCAATAAAACATTTTGTGTGATGGCTAGCAGAGTGGGGTTTAAATCCCTTTCTTCTTTATCTTTCTTGAATCGTGAATCTTCTTTTTTTCTTTTTTCCCCTCCTTTTTTAATCTTCCATTGTCTCTTTTGGAAATATATACCCACATATTTCAGAAATATCCATGGACTTGCTTTGTGCACCTTTTAACTGAAATTGATGAGTCCTTTGAAGGTTTTACATAGATAAATACAGCAAACAGTATCATTTCAGCTCTGCCAAATTTGAATCTTCCCCAGTTTTGTACAATAGCTACGCTAGCAAGGGAGACAGTGTAAATTTCCAGAAACTCCAGCGTCGTTTGGTTCCCGGAGCAAATTTTTGAGTTACTTTAATTTGCCTTGAAGTTTTTAAGAAATATATAGTAGCGTATGTATGTGCACAAGTGATGCACAAATACTTGCAAGCACACCTGGATGAGGTCCAAGGCCCATTAAGCTCAATGGGAATCCTTCCATTACTTCACTGAGCTTCAGATCAAGCCCTAGGGGGGCTGGTTGGTTTTAAATATACATTTTTTAAGTTTTTTTTCCTGATCTTCCCCACTGACCTCTCTCTGCACCACTTCCCCAGTTTCCATCCAGAAATCCCAGCTTGAGAAAAGCTGTGTTTGGGGATTTTTCTGTGCCTGCTTTTCTGCCTCCATCCCTGCGGCTTTCCTATCAAAGCACTACATGCATTAAGAAAATTAATGTGACTTAAGTTACTGAACCAACCTGAAGGTTAGTTCACTCAAAAATATTTCCTATAAGGATATTTATTAGCTCAGAAGACATGTGTGGGCAGAGCATGTTATTTAGTGACCTGTAATGCCCAAATAATGATCACAATAAATCAGTACTCATTACTATGTAAGGGAGGTCTGGATCGAGTGACTCAGTAGGTAATGAGGTCTAATTTAGTGCCATGGTATTACTTTACAGAGTATTTGGGGCAGGGGCCGGGGGGTGGGAAGCAGGGGCTGAAGGAGGTCTAATTACCTCCGATTTCTCATGTGATGATGAGCCTCTAACTTTGGCCGGGTGCTTCAGAGGGGTGTTAGAGGTCAGGCCTTTAATTACTGTTGGCTGCATTTGGCTACATTAAGTGAATAAATATTTAAGGTCTCCACCTCTAACACTGGGTTAAATGGAGCAAGACTGGGGCTAAAATCAATATAATGGGATATGGAGAGGGGGAAAAAAGAGCATTGAGGTATAAGATAAAGATCAGAAGTCCTCCCTCATGAGTGGGTGAGGGGCGCGTTTGGGCAACGGGGTGCAGTGCCATGACTTGCAGGCAGCAAACCCCAGGACCTCAGGGACCAGTACAGCCCATAGCTCCCAGGCTCAAGGGCCCCAGCACCTTGGTTTTCAGCCTTTACCTTGTGCTGAGACCCCAGAGGCATTACTCCTGCTCTCCTACAGCCCACCACTGGGGTGGAACTGTTCCCTCTGGCACTGGTGGATGTCCCTTGGTCATCCACCGCAAAGAAAAGATGTGCTGAGGGATGACACAGAAGGGGGGCTCCCCAAGTTCCCCCTTTTCATCTCCACCAGCTGTTGAGGTAGCCTGGGGCTACCAGACCCCAGGGGCAAGCTCCTTTATAATGTACATACGCATCCCAAGAGCGAGCTAGTCCTCACACAAGTGCATCTTCTGCAACGTGTTCTCTCCCTGCCTCCAAGTTTTTAAGTCGTGTGTGGAGGTTAGCTGCGTGTCAACTACTAAAATCAGCAGTGGGCATGAGGTGCTGAGCTTGCCGCTCTCAGGGTCCCTAGATGAAGTTCTTCAGAGCTGAAATCCTTTAAAGGTTCATTACTCCATCTTCTGGAATAGCCTTGAGTGATTCCTATTCCGGGACTTCCCAATCTGGAAGCAAAGCTGAACTCTCCTAAGTTGTGAGTATTTGAGTTTCAGGGATACACAGCGCTTCCAGCGGCATGTGGGATCCAAACCCCAGGAGCCAGGCTCTGGGCTCAGCCTATCTCCTCAGTACAACAGTTCAGGAAAAGAATGGTATATTCTTTAGCATGGATAGAGCCAAATTGTCATCCATAGAAATGCATACTCCTTCTGGTGGAAAGGAGATTGTGCCAGCTCATCTGCAAGCCTCTGCTTATACCCGGTATGTCTGGATGTTAGGAAATGATGAGGCTTATGGGAGACATCAATACAAATCCTGCCTGGAAGATCCAAATGGAAAGTAAAACATTTTATATACACTCTAATACCCAAAGGAGCAAAGAAGAATTTTCAGAAATTATTCTACATCCCAGATTTCCCTCTTTTTTCCCCATCTTTGTCTCTCCAGCCAGACAGTGAGAAGTGGGGAACTGCTCAGTAACTTCATTTCCACTCTGCTTCAAGATCGAGCCTCATTAGATTAGATGACTTTGACCAGATGCAACAGAAAAGCCCTATTTAAGGAGTGTGGAAAGGGCTGTGGAGAATAAAGGAAGAGAAAAAAGGCAAGAGACAGCTGAAAAGTCCTGAAAGTAACATGACATGTGAAAAAGTTAGCGAGAGTAAACCATAAGAGCTATGTAGCAGCACCCATGCTATGTAGCAGCGTACTGGACAATACCATGTTCCTGCTTATTTTAGAGCAGGAAAGAGCCATTTCTTTGCAGTGGGCATCATTTCAGATGAGAGGGAGAGCAGAGGCTGGGCCGCCTGTCTGTGAGCTCTCCCATCGCCTGCTGTGGCTACTGTGCAGGTTAATACTGTGTGCTGCACAGGCAGGCTCCAACCAACGTGCTCTTCAAGCCTTGTCCAAGAAACACCACTACAGCTATTTTAAAATCCCCAAGGAAGGGCTTGCTACTTAGCAACTGTCCTCTGATTTTGCAAAAAAATGACATCTGTGCAATGATGCGCAATACAAGAGTGTCTGTGTGTCACTACCTTCTCTCTCCCTTCCCTCCATGAACTTAGCAACTGATTGTAACTAAATTTGACAGAGCAGTAGGGGTGTCAAAGATGCGAAATTCTGCAAATTTCATTAAATAGCCAGCCATGTAGAGGAGACAGATCCCAGTGGTTCCCATTGCTGGCAGAAAGGCTGCTGAGTGAGCTTGGCCACACAAAGTCACAGGTACTAGACATGAGCAAATCCACACGGAGAACATTAGTATGAATTCCCCACCATAGCTAGAGAAAAGCCTCATAGCTCATTGGGTGGCAAAGACTCCAAACACAAACTACAGAGCCACTGGAAACCAGATTTCATGGATCTTAACTATTTAGTTTTAGTAGTTTATTTTCACGCGTGTGAAAGGGACTCTACAAAGCAAATGACAACATCCTAGAGAGATTGAGGCACCAAGCAGACTCCAGGACTGCAGATAATATACAGAGGATTTTTATTCTAGCTCCTTTTCCATTCCCTTCCTTGGCCTTCAAGTCCTCCCTCTGCTCTTTTGCAGGTTATCTGAGTACTGAAAATTCTCAAAGGTTGCAAGTTATAGGGAGGCCACGTGTCTGATAGTGCGGTGTTATTTTTGGCTTGCTCTCCTTCATGTTTTCGTTTCTGAATAGGAAGGGACTCCTTTGTTCTAGGTGTGGGTACAGGCTGAAGTGAAATACCTGAAGGTCTGGATGTCTCTTTGACGTGTCCAGTCAGCACCGATTTCTTAATGTCTGGAGGCCTTTGACACAGCAATCCATTATTTCTTGGTTTAATTCTTTATGCACGGCTTTTCATATTGATTACCTAACATCATTAGTTTTGGTCATTCCATACAAGAGACAATGGAAAGATCAATTTTAACCATATGAGCTAAAGGAACTTGCTCTTAAAGCATCCAGGGACTGGAATCATTTATCTTCTGCTCTCTGAATCATAAATCTTTTACAAGTGCAGCATTAGATTCATTGTTTGCTACAGCCACATGTGATGTAGTCGGGGATCATTGTAAAAGTGTCCTACATTGCAGTGTGAGGCTGTACCCATAAAGCATATTAATGTACAGTATTGTCATGGAAATTGTCATGAGCTGCTGCAGAGACCACGGTTTTCACATGAGCTGTGCAAATCATCAACTGTTCTTAATTTGGTGGCTGAACTGGAAAGAGAGAATTTGTTTCTTCTAGATCTAGAACAGAAAATATTTCCTTTCTCAACTAATCAAAAAATGTATTTCCCAGGCTTTTTTTAGTAAAAGCAAAGGGAATTTGGAAAGGAGGAGCTACCTTCACAAAGGGATTTCAGTGACGTTTGCAGAACTGGGCAGAAAATAGGAGGTAGTCCATTTGCATGCAATAACTATGCTAATAACCGTGGATGAGGCTCTCAGGCAAAATACAGCAGTGCACTGTTCAGGCCCATGTCTGCCTGTTTGGGACCTAGGAAAGAAGGGGAAGTGCTGAGCTACAGGGTCTCTCAACCACATCTGTAAAAACTGTATTGCTTTTCAGGATAATTTATACAAATACAAGAGGAAGGGTTTGAGCCATGACTCTCATACCATAAGACCCAACTACCTGGGGACAGATGGAGGAGTGGAAAGACAAGATACCTCTGAACTTCTGCTCAGAGCCTGTGCTGAAGCTTTCCAAACAAACCATTTATCTTCCTTGTGTAACAAACTAGCAGTGTCCAAACTCTCACAGATAGTGCAGCAAGAGAAGGCTGGGACAAGCTGTAGGCGAAAAGTTCAAGCCTTGATGACCTGAGTTAATGGAGCTCTTTCATGGCATCATTGCTGTGGTTAGGGCTTGTCACTGGGAGGAGACACCATCAAAACCAATGGGCCGATCTAATAAAGGGATATTTCTGCACTGGCTACTTCTAACCAAGATCAATAGAGCTGCACACAAAAAAAAAAAAAAACAACAAAAAAAAACCAACACCAAACCAAAAAACCAAGAGGAAAGGTATTTTTATTTTTCTTGACCTAAGAAATAGTAATATGGACATCTATGTGCATGCATGAGGGTTCTGACCTCTCCAAGGCATCTGATCCAGTTTTCCCATCTCAAGAGATGTGAGTCAGGTTGCTCCAAATTAGTATACAAATTTGAGCTTTTGAGTATACAAATTTTGAGCATTTATTTGCCAAATAAATGGATGAGCTGGAATTTTAGTGATATTTCATATTCAGGTTTTGTTAATAATAAAATTGGGAGAGGGATCTAAAAAGTACTAATTTTTTCCCCCACCTCATTGGAAAGGAACTGTTCATTTAAAAAAAATATTAACATTTTCAAACAAGAGTTTAACCCCTTCCCCAAGAGTTTCAAAGAAGACATTTTATCCTTCCCCAAATTTTAACTGTTCTACTTGAGGACTTTTGGGAATTTGCTGTCACAGATCTCCAGACTAAAGTGCTGAGGAATATAACGGAAAAACAACAGGACCGATCTCCTTCAAAAGCCTCTAAATGTTTTCCTCATTACGGAGTAGTAATGTTGATAGTTCCACCACTCTCACAAAAGACCTGTTAGTAATTTAGAGGTTTTAGATATTCTGGCCAGTGTTCAGCTGGTGGTATTCAATGGAGCTTCAAATTCCCTTCAGGAGACCTGTGCTGAGTCACAAAAATTGAAGACCTAGGAGGCAATGAGAGCACAGCATGGATAAAGTGGTGAGAAAAATAACAGGAAAGCCTCAAAGCCTTTCCTGTATCTTGGAGTATGATACTTAAGAATGTAACTTCAGACTTACCCCCAGCTGAACGTATTTTCATTTCCTTCTTTCAATGCTCCCAAGACAGTGACTGATAAATAGATAAGTGCAGTGCTGAGAAAAAAGACAAGCAAAATTAAGGGCTGAGATCACCTAGGCAAGCCTCCCGCTCCCGACGGTGGGCAGTACAGAAAACTCAGGCACGCAGTAGTTGCATGGAGTGAGCTAACAGAGGAGCTAGGAGAGGGTGTGTAAGGTGGCATTACACGATCAGAGATATCACCAGTGTGTCTGTGAGCACCCTCTAAAGCAACAGTATGCAGTGAAGGGTTTTGCCTGGGAAATGCTGCTCTTTGCCCTCAGGAAGCTCAGCCGCCGTTGCAGAGGTGATGGCAGTGGCAGACAATACCTTACTCAGCCCCAGTAGCAATGTGATTACAAGATGGAGGTTTGGTGCAAAGCAGCAAGTACATGAAGGGCAGAGCCTGTGCAACCTACACCTGAAGCAGATAATAAACTGGCTCTGAGGGAGAACATTTTATTCCAGCACGGCTCAAGATGATGTATGAAGGCACCAAAGATTACAGTCAGTGGTGTCTTGGGAGTGATTTGAAGTTTATGGTTAACCCTAACATTGCTTTTGTTTATAGAGACTATTGCTAGAATAATCTTATTTTGTGTAGCTTTTATGGAAACAAAAATTATCAGGCTACATCTTTTATAGTACAGAGGGTGACATGGGTTTGATTTACACTTCATTACAGACCAGTCCTACAAACGTTGTTCAGGTGCATAGTTCTTTGTTTCCTGGTGAAATTCACAAAGGAAATGAGATGGTTTTGAGCTTGTGCGTACGACTGGGTAGCCCGTGTCAGACTCGCCTCGCACCTCTGGTGTTTGTGCATTCTTTGGCATCAAAACCTTTTGCTTAGAAAACTCCCTCCAGGAACAGGTTGGTTCCTCTGTGTTACAGCTCTTACACATCAGGGTGGTGTTGACCTTACAGCCTCTCCTTAAAAATGGAAAGAGTGATACATTTTTTCCACCCTTGAGTAACTCACACAACCGTCACAACGGGCCTTGGAAATACGGGGAGTGAGACAGATCAACCACAGCCACACCACCGAAACGGGGTGACAGAGAGCACAGAATGGAGCATATTCTGCATAGTGCTGGACCCCATGGTTTGAGCCTGGACACACTCCGATAAGCTGGTCCTGGGGTTTTTGCCAGGTACAGGCCTACATACCCCACCTCAGTGAAGTCCTGAGAAGCACAATATAGCTGTAAGGAATAATTAGATTTAGAACCTGCTGTGTAGATGGGAAGCTTCTGAGGTGAGCTTCAGGCCTTGCAGAGTCCAAAGGATTTCCAGGGAAGTCCATTCCCAGATTAGCCCATCTATCTAACTGTCAACACTTTTGAAGAAGCATCCAAAAAACCTGTGTGAAATCATAATATTGAGCTGCAGTGAGGACTACAGCAACAGTAAATCCCATAAAGGAAAAAAAAATATCACTTTTACCTTTCAAGGAAAATCATTAATTTCCACGCATCTGTTCAGAGCAAGGGAAAAAAAAAAAAAAAAAAGAAAAAAAAAGAAAGACAATCTGTATTTTACAAAGAAATTTTGCCAACTTCTTAGCAAAAACAGCTCTCCAGAATGAAATGGCAGTTTCCCTGCTGTGAAAAATATCCCTTTGGTTTTCCACAAGCCTTTTCAAGACAAAAGTTGAAATTATTGTTTAGATCTTTTTTTTTAATGAAAAACTGTAAAAAATATTTTTTCCATCTGGTTTACTGGAGGTGAGAATTTGTAGCTACACACATCTCTTCTGTGGCTACTCAAGGAGTCAGATGGAGAACATTTGGCTGCCTTACTTTACTGTTGATGCTGCCCCCATCACTAAAGCCATTCTGGCAGCTGCCAGTGCAGGGGAGACAACTGTCTGTCAGCACTGTTTGCTGCGGGGTGGTATTGTAGCATCATCTTTTGCCATGCAGCCTGTCTCTGTGCTTTACAGGGGATACTGCCACGTTGCTGCACATCACCCACCAGCCCGGCCAGCCCATGTGCACATGTAGCATCTGCTCCAGGCACACCACCATTACTTGTTGGGGGCCACCTCCGAGGGGACCATTTGGGATATCCAGACCTCCCGGATAGACCAGAACCAGCCTAACACTTTAATAATGGTACATGTTATTTGCATCACAGCAATGTGAGATGATCGTGGAAGAAGTAGCTCCCAACACCGAAGAACAGGCACAAGGATGAGGTGCTCTGGGTGCCAGGAGCTCTTTCTGCCTGGAGCAGTAGGTGGGATCACCTACCAGCAACCTTGTCATTGTTGGCCTTGCAGGGAAAACACGTTTGTGGAGGAGGTGCTGGAAAATTCTAGTCCTGACTGGACCTGTAGCATCACTGGCATACAGAAGTGAAGCACCAGAGCTAAACTTTTTACTGTACCATGCTGCAGAGCTGTTAAACCCCTTTACTATGGCCTGGAGGCACACAGATTGTTACTAATCCTCTTTACTGTTTCACATATTTAGAAAGCTACCCTGCCTTCATGGTACCTGGCATGTGCCGTGTCTGCTAGGGTTTGATATCTCTGGAGTAACCATGATATTTTGTTTAATATGAATTCACCTGAGGAAGTGCAGGGTCTGGATGCTCGTGGGAGCCTGGACACACTCCGATAAGCTGATGGGAAACAACCTGCCCTGGGAGCAAGCACGTGGTAAAATGTCAGTACCGCATCCCTGAAAGCCAAGGTGTTCTCTGAATTCTTCCAAAGCTGATGCTACTTAGCGTAAAGTTTCCATCATTCCTGATTCATGGCCCTTGGACTCACCTCTGTGAGGTGGACATGGCAGACGTATATGTGGGCACAGCTACACGCCCATGTTTCTGTTTGGGTGTTGGTGGATGGTTGGGGGACAAGAAGACGGGAGAAGTTCACTTTCAGAGTTGCTTAAGTATTCATAAAGTTGGGATCAAGAAGAAAAATATTCCTTTAGCAAGGAATCCTGGAATTAACTGAAGAAAGTTTCAAGTCTGGTTATGAAAAGCACAGGAGGCGACCGTTTCTGGTTGCTGTTAGCATGCAGCAAATTGAGGTATTGTAGTTTTATCTGTTACCAGAAAAGCCCTCTACTTTTTCTTTTTTTTAAAAAAAAAAAAAAAGTAGGAGCCCCACCGTCTCATTTTTAACAAGGACCAGCTGAAAAATGAAGGCAAGCAGCACACAGACCATCTTATGTCTGCCAATTCATTTCCTGGCCCTGAAAGAAAAAAAAAAAAAAAAAGGAAAAAAAAAAGAGAAAAAAAAATCCTCTTGTTTCCTCTCATGCAGGCCAAACATGGCAAAGCACCAGGGGAATTCTGAATGGAATCAATTGCACTTGTTACTAACTGAGTTTTCTTTTATTCTTATATTACCAAGGCCTGGATATTCAGCTGCAAGCAATTACAATGAAGAGTTACTGAGTAATGGTTTCCAGATTGCTCCATGATGGGGCATTAATTGAAAGGGACAATTTAAGAGCTTAGGCCATGTAAATGCATTTCTTATTCTGTCAGATCGAGAAATTTCTGCCTAGAAGAGGCTGAAATGCTCAGAACTGATAAAGACTTAATAGTAGCCACTTAAGTGAACATTTGGAAAAGGGATTTTATGTTTAAGGAATCAAGAATAATTAAAATAGAGGGTCAGGGGTTTATTAGGAGTCAGAATGTGAATGTTAGCAGCAGCCTGGTAAGGCTTCTTGGAGTTACACCGAATTTACACGGGGGAAGATGACAGGAGGGTTTGGCTCCTTATCTCACTGTCTGATCTCACTTTAGTCCTTGACTCTCCTGAGTGAAAGGCCCTTTTGAGTCCCAAAGAATCAAAGGCAAAATTCCCTATAAAGTTAGCAGGATGAGTTCAGGAGGATAATATTGCATTGCTGGATATCTGCCCTTTTCTAAATGCCAGTTAAGAGAAAGTACTTCCATATTGGGGAGCTGATTCCTAATCTAACAATCGGCTTCAAGTATAACAGTGGATAAATGAGATCTTTTAATTCTACTTTAGCCAAACACCAATAAAAAATACTATTGGAATACACGACTAAAATCTGGGGTAGTTTATTACAATGAAGGGATGAAACCTCGGAATTTGCAAGCTGTCCAAGCAATACTATTTTCAGTATGATATAATGGATGTTTCACAGTTATTTTATAAATATTTCTCTGCACTTAACTATGAAATCAAACATTTCTTCTTTTTTTCTTCAATTGATATTTTAGTGCCTTAGTAATTGCTACAGATAATACAAATGAAAGATACATTTTACCCTACATTAGTGAGCCTTCCTAGCTTTTTTGTGAATTCATATTAAACAAAAAATGACTACTAATCAAGAGAAATGTTTCCTTTCCTAAAACATTGAGTCAGTTATTGGAATAATTCTGGGAAGAAGGAGAGGGAAGGGAGTTTATGTCTCGGGCTTCTACCATTATCTAGCTTGAACAGATGGAAGCTCAGTCACTTGTGAGTAAATCACTGGAATGAAGATGGACATCACTGAAATGGTGGTCAGTCATTTGCTCGATGCTACGTGAAGAGCAGCCCCCCCTGAAGCAAGCCACAGCCTGCTGGAAAGCTATTACTAAGATGCCTGGGGTTGAAAATATAAACACCTTCAGAGTGGGTGGTCAGCTTGGGTCAGGCTTAGGGTTGATTCACAGGCACTAAATTAATCTGTAAAAAGGGACGCTGCTAGACTGCAGTCTGGGGGGGAGGGAAGGGTGGTGTGTGCCAGTTATCAGGCCCTTACAAATGATCAGGCCAGGCAAGAGTCTGCGTTTCACCATCTGATGCAAAAGCAAACCACACATGAGGGCAGAAGTAAAATACTGGTCCTGCTCAACTGTGTAGCAAACCCCCGCGGGCTACCCTGGAGCATCTCCTTCCCGAGCCCTCTGCCCCTCCACCACCCCATGCCACCATCACCTTGTCCTCCCAGTTGCAGGGAGAGACATGGCTCAGGGTGGGCAGGGAAGTCCCACCAACCTGGGGGCACCTGTGGAGACAGTGGCCAGCCATGTGGGACCCTGGAGGGCCAGCACTGTCCCTCCCCCTTGCAGTCCTGGGACCTTGGTCATGCAGCTGGTGGTTGCCAGCTGGTTGCTCTTCTCAGACTAGCCTCAATATGTAATTCAAAACTGGATTGAGATAGTACCCGATCCAACTTTGGACCTGGCATGGTAAAATGTTCAGAGGATCATCCAGAAGAAAGGCCTTGCACGTGCAGCAAAGTGAGGCAATCACATGCTCTAAATCATGCAGACACCTGGCAGGGGCCAGGGCTGGCTGTAGATGCAGCCGAAACAGGAGATACCCAATAAAATAGCCATGGTTTCCCTGCATGATTGGCTTGTGCCAGCTGCTGGAAGAGCAGAGAGGGACAGGGTGGGATGGCTAAGTGGTTACTGCCAGGCGCACAGGAGAAGGAAACCATTTACTTGCCAGAAATGGAAATTAACCCCCCTATAAGTCTACTGATCACTCAGCCTGGCTGTCCCACCCCTGGACCTCCATTCCAGCCCCGCTGCTTCCCTGACTCCTCCCAACGCCTCATCCCCGGGATGGCAGAACCCACGGCTGCCTGCAGTGCTGGGAAGACCTGAGCAAGTGCTGTGGGAGATGCATGCAGAAGCCCTGTGAAAGGGCAGTGAGGCAGATGAAAAAAAAAGCCAGTGCACCCCATTCCCCGATGCATCCAGGTCCCTGCACCACGGCGTGCACCGAGGAGGCACCCTGGGGACAAGGTATCTGCACATCGGGGCATTTGGGCTCCTCTGTCTCTCCCCCCATTACTGGCAGCCCCTGGCTCAGCAGAGACACAGAGACCCACGCTGAGAAACCACAGAAGCTGTGGAGAAACATCTGGGAAATGCAGGACGGAGCCAGGGTGGCCTTCCTTGGGGTCAAAAGGAAAAGGCACTGTGATTAATCAAATATATCTTGATTCAATTAATACCTGGAGAAGAAGAGGTGTGCGGTGCTACTTCACAGAAGCCACAGGAAAGCAGGCTACTGCAAAATAGGAAATTTAGGAAAGGCTTTCCCCATTCCCCTCCAAAGCAGGTATTTATGGTCAGTAGGAGGGCTTCTCTTTCAATCAGTGCCATTGCTTTCTTCATTGACTAATAAACTTACACCTGGAATTGCTCCGGTCTACAACTAGTCCGAAATTCATCCGGCCAACCAACACATACAGAAAATAAATTAAAATATTTTTTTCTGCTTTATTATTAAAAGTAGAAAGAAACATTATTTGGGAATAAATAACAGAATCATTAAAAATAGCTTGTGGGAGACTAGAGGTCTGGGCAGAGGGTGGCTGTTCTTGTTTATCAGTTTAGGTTTCCTCCCTCCACTAGTCCAACTCTGCTTTGAAATGTAACAGGTCATTAAGGAATTTGTAGTTACAAAGTACAGACACTTGCTCCTGACAGTAAGCATGGCCACTTCTGTTAACAGAGCGAAACCATAACCGCTCCTTCCACCTTGCCCCTACTCCAAAACAGCAAAAATCCTGATTAACAGCCAGGATAAATATGGCAGCCAACCAAAACACTATCCAACATGAAGTTTGGTCAAGCTATAAAACTGCCAGCAAAAAACCCAGAAGCAAAGCCTGACACTGAATTTTAAGTTTAGAATAATAGTCGAACCCAAAGAAATATGAATCTGATAACCGCTAAGGAAGGAGTCTGGGATTTTCATTAGTGACTTGCATGGAAGGGGTGGGTTTGCTGGTGGGAGGTGGGATGCGTAACAGCACAGTGGTGAAATGTAAAAGGGGGCAGAATGGTTCAAATTCTGAGAAGGAAACAGGAGGGGGGTAGTGTATTTGTTTTAAGAGGCAATTTTACGTGAAGTCACACAAGTGGTTGAAAGACTCACTGTTGTTGCAAGTTCTAGGCTGGCCTGCTCTGATACGGCATAGAAGTTCTTCTGTTTGTGTAAGGAGAATGGGTGTGTGCTCAGCACCCACAGTAATTAATGGGCTGTACACAAAGTCATTTTTCCCTCAACTCCTAATTTATTTCTTTTTTTTTGAGGAAAAGCCTGTGACCCTATCATATAATTGAAAGTCAAATGCCTCAAGGTAAATCAAATAATGAGAAGGATATTTCCTTTGCTTTAAAAATTTCACTCGCAAAAAAAAAAAACCCAACAAAAAAAAAAACCCAAAAAACAAAAAACCCCCACCAAAAAAAGACCCACAACCTCAAGCTTCCAAAAACTTGGAGGTGGTTTACTTGTTTTTTTCTGGCTGAAAAGATCATTGCATAGCTGGCCCTTGTGCATTTTGACTTTGTGACACTCAGGTTTTAGTCATGCTTAGCCTATCTGAAAAATAATAGTAGTAATAAAGCAGTTATTATATAACAATGGCAGATTTAACCACAAGCAGACAGGACATTGCCTCACAGCCTCTTCTCTGTAATGAGCATCGGTTATTTTGGTTGCTATTTTCTGCTCTGCAAAGGGTTTGAAAGCATTTACACATAACTCCTGGCAGCAGTCCCACCCCTTAAATGATATTTCCAACATAGCCAAATACATATTGCTCAACTAGGAAGGATTAAACTGTTGATAGTCTACCTGCTGCATGTATGTGTATATGTGTGTAGATGGAAGTGCAGAAGTTAATTTTCTATGCATCTGTGTATATTTCATATGGTCATAATGCGCCAGTGATAGGGAGTGTGATTGTTATCTGTGATTTTTGCAGTGAACCAGAGAAGTCCTCTCTTTGTGTTACACAGCATCGTGCCAGACTGTTTATGCACAATTTCCTAAAGCCCTAAAACTCAGCTCTGGTGTTTAAAGGCCAAAGCAAAAGCTGTTTTTAGTGGAAAGAAGCTGACAAAATCTTTTTATTAAGGTTCTTTAGCTATATTTTGAGGGTCTATTTAAAAACAAAATCCATTCACACTTAATTAGTGAAATTTTTACTTGAAGAAAAAAGGGCAAAAGAGTAATATAATGTATAAAGGAAAAAACTGAAGTTGGGGGGGAGGGGTGTGATTTATATTTTATGTAGTTTTCTTCATAAAACTAGACCTCACTGGATGCTTAGGAAGAGCAAACTGGAAACAAGGTATGTATGTTCAATAAGATGCTGCATGCATTTGTGCTGATACACAGTGGGTTTGTGCAGCTTCAAGGAACCACTAGCTCCCTCTCACCTCAGAAATCCTCAAAGGCAGTTGAAAGCAGATCCCCAGTTTTCTGAAGATGCCGTTATTCGATGATAGGGTGCTAGATAACAGTACCTGTCGAGCCTCCGTTTGCCCCGGTGTCTGTTCTGTAAGCGCAGGGGTAACGCACAAGAGGCAATTGGTTCTGAGCAATCAAAACCGCATCGGCTACTATATTGGATTTATTAACCTCTGAAGGTTCAGAGGTCTCTGTGTAACCCCTCATGGTACTCACTCATGCTAAATAATTCCATTTTTATAGAAAATCTATGAGAACCTTTTCTAAGCATTTTCAAAGCTATCCTATAGAGTTTAACAAAGTCCCACCGTGGACTGCTCCACACTAGTTTACAGATCCTACTCATCCTCTGCTCAATGTCAGACTATTTTTCAGTAAAGAGGTAGACAGTGGTTTCTGTGTCAGTACAGTTTCCTAGTGGACTTTTCACAGATTTACAGATGCAACAGGAATTTAAACTGTAGAAGATGCTACTGCAGTGCTGCTGACAAAAGAGCAACACTCCTGGAAAAGTGAGAAATGGAGGGAAAAGTGGAATATGTCCCAGGTTTGTCTCCAGGGTGTCATCTGGCACCATACTTCTCCCCTAGCCTGACACAGAGTGCAGGGAAGACAAACGAAATCGTGGGAGCCGTATCATGATGTTACACTACCATGTTCCCCTATCCAACTCTGCTCTCAAGCCCACAGATACTCTGCAGGAATGATGTTTTTTCCTAGAACATCTGGATCTCACTGAAGGCTTTTGAAGCAGAGCTGTGACAAATACGCTATTGACACTGGCAGCTACAGAGATGTGAGCATGTTTCTGTCAGAGGGCTGCTGGAGATGATCAGCATGATAAATCGTTTCTCATTATCCCAAAAAAGAAAGACTTTAGGTAAATGCTCTCTTCTTTCATATCAATAAGGAAAAGGCATCAGCATGAAAGGACTACTAATATCAAGGACCAGTAAAAGTAAAATAACAATTACGGTAAAAATATATATGTCTGTCCGGTCATGCTTTAGCAGTGAGCGCCAGCAGGCATGGTTGAGACTGGGAACCATACAGGAGATGCCTGTAGCTAAACCACGTCTTCCTTAACAGCTATGGAACATCTTCAAGATGCAGATGTTCATCGTCATTCTGTAAGAGTTAGGTGAGAGTAAATCCAAAGATTCGCAGAAATCTTTTCAACCACACGAGAACATTTTCCCACACCATCATCTGTTCAGCTAGGCTGTTTGATCTGGGTGAAATTACCCCTTTTTGTTTCAGGGACAAAAGTTAAGAATGGTATTTTTATTTTAAAAGCAGTTTGGAAAATACATCCGCTAGTATATACAACTGCAGGCAGCAGGGGCACTAAGTATATGAACAGTGAGTGAACAGCTTTCTCGGAAAACATCTGTGGATGACAGACATTCCACCCCCACCTCCCCCACCCCCAAAAACTTGACACTTGGATGGCTACTTATCAAATATAACCCAAAACAGCTGCAACCGGATAGACTGAGCCAAACACGAGCTTCTGCTGAACCTACTGGAAACTGTGTCACCTGACAATTGCCTGACTGAAGATCATTTTACAGGGCGGGCTACCAGCCCGGGTACACTCACGCATCAGCTACCTGGGGGCCAACCCCTGCAAAAGGTACAGTGTAGAGGAATGAAGCTGGGTTAATTAGCATTGATAATATACAGCTGTGGGCTGGCTTCAGGGGCGGTGGGTTGGCTGATGTAGATAAGGTGCAGGTGTGGCTGGTTAAGTTAAGTGGTTGAGAGCCGATGAAGAGGGAGCAGTTGAGAAAGCAGCAGAGGGAGAAGGAAGAGAGGAGTGGGCCCTGGATGAGGTGAGGAGAAAGCAGCAGAGGGACTGTATGCTGGTATGAGATGGTAAAGGGCCATGTTGCAGCCAGCTAGTTTGGAGAGTGCTGCAACAATTGTACAGCATCTGATATTCCCACTAAAACCTCTATGGCACCAGGGTTTACAAGGGTTATTAGCAACACCTTCCCCTGACCATAAGATGGGACTTCACATGCATTCGGATCTTTGCTCTCATATGCAGGTATGGAGCTGTGAGCAGGCCCCGAGGCCATGTGTAAGGAGGCAGGGCTCTGCCTGGTGCTCCTGCAGGTAATTTGCAGACTGGGTCTTGTTTACCAGCTCCCCACCCGCACCAGGGGCTGTGTGTGGGGAAGCACTGCTGGAAGGGGATGGCAGAAGCTTCTCTCACCTCCCTGTCCCCTGTGGGGAAATGAATGTCTTGGGTGTTGGGAATGAGTGTCTTGTGTGTGGGTCATCTTGCAGTTCTGTGACTTGTGCTTGGCCTTGGAGCTTTTGTGCTCTGTGGAAATGCGCAACAGAAGCCTACAACATCCCATATTCCCCCTTAAATCAGATAATCCACCAAAAACATTAGTTGGATCATTCAGAGACAGCTAGAAAGGCTAGTGAGTGCTGGGGTCTGATCCTGCTCCCCTCGCAGTGCCCAGAGATCCACTGTGGGCTGTATTAAATAACACTGTGACAGAAAAGTCTACTCCCATGTTTCTGCCCAGCTGCAGTAACCAGGACTGTATCTATCCAGACACAATAGTGTCCTTCCATAGCACACACCTCTGCTTTCAGAGATCAGGCATCTTCAGGCGACCCAAGCACAGTGTGTTCAGAAAGCAGAGAGGTGGGTGCAGAATTTAACCCCCCTTGACAGACTATGCAGAGCTTCCTGGGATGCCTTTATAACAATTAGCTGTGGTTCAAGCTTCTTATTCCTTGTTTTGGTCCCCCTCAGAAGCATTTTTGAATGATTGACCAGAATATGTTCAACTGCCATTGATCCTGACTGTTAGATGGAGGAAAAGTCACACAGACGTTTACTCTACACATGTCTGTAAATCCACCTGCCCTTGATGTTTCACTCATTGACCAAAACCAATAGTGCATTGGGGTTCTCCCTTTCTCTCTTGCCTCCATTTTCTATTTTCTTATTAAAAAGCACGTCTTGTATCTCATAGACACACCTGTATACGTTGGTGATACTACTTTGTAGAAATATTCCTGCACTGTGCTATTTCTTGACGATGCATACTTGCAGTACAGTCCTTACATAGCCCTCTAGACCCTACCAGTCTTCCAGCTGAAGGAACTGCAGCCCCTAAATTGTAACATTTAGGACAGGCCTCATGTCACACGTTAATTTCAGTCTCCTGCAAGTACAGTGCTGAATTTAAACTTTTGCCCTGCAAAACCTCAGCTTTCATGATGTTTTGCATTGCAAATCTTCCACCAGAAAATCCAAATTCAATCATGTATTTTAGTAGGTGATGACACAACTTGAGCAATATAACTTTCCAACATGAAAATATTGAAATAAAATAATAATAAAAAAGCTTTCTATTGTACTTTATTCCTCTCATGGAGAAAAACACACTAGAGCTTTTCTCCCCCTGTTCTTTCCAAGGCTGTTGGTTGGTATCATATGGGCTACAGATTTATCAAACTCTGCCAAGTGTTTTCTTTGTTTTTAAATAATAAAGAAGCACTTTTTCAGCAGCTGAACTTGTGAAAGACCTAGTGAAAGTTTATGAGAGATAAAAAATTGTGTGCAAGGATGTTGACAAAATTACTCCACACAAAATCTCAGATGTCTACTACTGGACTTTGATGTTTACTAATGCATAGACATACACAAGACCCCAGCGGGGTACCCAGGGGTGCGAAGTACCCGTAGGCCAGAATCAATAAGGATCCACAGCTCTTAGAGTGTTTTGGATCACCCAGGTACTTTTTGATAGGGAAAAATAATGATTGTTATTATAAATAAATAAAAATGGTTGGCATGGCTTCTTCTAATAGTATAACATCTATAACATCCAGTGTGCAATCCAGGCATGCCCATACTTAATCTTTCTTTAGAAGATACCTGTGCAGACAAGCTTTAGAAATATTTTTTTAAAAAATCCTAAACCGCCTTGGAAACTTCTTCCAAACACAGGCATTCTTATGCTGTACCTCTCCGTTAAGATCAGGGATGAGCCTTCCAAACTGAGATCTCCCTTATGGAAATTTCATTTTGCGAAAGATTAAGACCATACCAAAACTCTTCAGGGTCTTTATATCTCTACAGGAGAACTGAAGCCCACGAGGTCAGTCTGGCCCTCCAGCTGTTTTCAAGAATTATATCATCTATCATCCAGGGAAAGGAAAAGATACCATGTGACTAAAATGCACCCATCCTACTGCAAAGGGAAATACCAAGACTGGGATCAGTGTGTGCTCAAGCTGTAAGCCCTCCTTGCACAAGATGTTTGCCAAGGACCTGCAAAGAGTGGACCGCCAAGTGCAAACTTAAGTCTGTTTTGTCAGCATGTGTGAAGCAAGACCTAAATATAGCAGATAAAATGTTCTTCATGAAAGACTCACCATGCTGTGATTACAGATCACCTCGCTCCAAGCATTAAACCAAGAGAGCACCGGGGACTGTTTTTCTCATGCTTTACCCAATCTGCTCAACTGACACAGAATTTGCAAAATACACTTTTCAGTCTTGACATGCCAACAAAGCACTTTTAATTTTGGCTCCAGTTCAAACCCGGTGCTAGTTATCTGATACTTTGCATGGAGTCATCATATTTTCTTCCTCACACACACTTTTCATTCCTGCATAAGCTTTAACTAACCTCTTCATAAATCTGGGAGTTTGGCGAGCTTTCTGTTTTAAACCTTGAAGTCTGCAGGTTGTTTGACAAGTGCTCTACACTTGACAGCACCTTTTTAAGTTTGACAGCTTCAGCTTCCAAAGATACAGCACTAAACCACTGAACTCACTTGGTTTGTTCCATTCAGTTCAAGATCATTTTACCAAGCTTGGCAAAAGCATCTGAAAAATAAATTTACCAGGAGACACATGCAAGTCAAGCAATTCACATTCTGCAGCTTATTTACTAGTTAGCCCTGAACAGTAGCCAGCTAACTTCTACCTAATCCCTAATAAGGTTGTTTTTTCTCCCTCCCATCAAAAATCCAGCACTCTGACCTTAATACGAAGTGATGGATTAATGTTACACATGCTGTTCTTAAACCTCAGTCACCCTCTGCTATGACAGCAGGATTAGAAGGGAAAGCATGGACTGAAGGTACCCAGCATATTCAGTGATTTAATTGTCTGAGCTTCTGGTGTGCAGGCTTAACTTTAGCTTAAATAATGTCTTTTTCCCATCAAAAGAGGTCTGTTTGAAATTAATTCCTTTCACTGAAGCCCCAAGTAGAACACTCAGTTTTTAAGATACTTTGTGCACGAAGGAGATCCCCAAACATTAATCTGAACCTGTTTGCTGTGGCCACTTTCTGCATCTTGTTTTGGAGATGTCTTGATCAATTAGTGCAATGTCACAGTTACACGTAGTTATTGTATCTCCAGCTGCAAGCTGTTAATAATAAACTTACCCACAGGACAAACCTGCCATATGGTTGATGGTCAAGCAAGGCTAAAATATGCATTAGGAAAAAAATGCAACTGTCAACTTGAAGCTGGATATGGCTTATTGGATTTGATGAGGGCATCTGACAGCAATGTTTCTTTTAGCAACATTCTGTATTGTAGGTCAGGAATCTGCCTACTGTGGAATATTTGTCATAGGAAGACAAGAAAAGAAAAAACAAGGAAACATTTGTGAAATGGAGAATACAGGGTAGGTTAGTGGTGGCTGATTTTTTTTCTAAGAAGGGAGGGAGGAGGGAGTGTTGATCTGAGGGGTTTTTGTAAAAATGATTTGCTAAAGAAAGCCTTGTTCAAATTTTTTTTTTCACAATCAAGGGAGATCAGCTGCACATGATGAGAAAACAAAACATAATTTTCCTTGCAGATATAAAGAAACTGGACTGTCACATAAAACATGAGTTATAGAGGAAAATACCCAAAGTCTATCTGGTGGTAGTTATATTCTCAGATTATAGTTTCTTTGTGCTTGGAAAAAAGCTCAGCATTTGGGTATTTTTTGTAACTTTTGACATCTATTCTAGCCACTCAATGAGTGGCACCTGGCACCGGTTTCTTGCCTCATTGATAACATCAGTGCAGCAAATACTTCCTTTGGCTTGATAAAAGCCGAAGGTACCCCAGCTAGGTTTGCCTTTAGACATGTTAGACATGTCTAATTAGACAGGTAGAACATTAGACATTAGGTCAAAGAATGACGTGAAAGTAAAAGCAAGCGCTCCTGTCTATTTCGTGGAGGCCTTCAGGTCCTTCCCCCTTGCCTCATCAAAGGTCACCCCCCAGTAACTGCACTTCATTTATGAATTGGAGGGTATGCAAACAGTTTCATTCCATATTACTGTCACTTTTATCAATGGGAGCAGAAACCAAACTAATTGCTATTCTAAGAGCAATTGTGCAGGGAAGACCTTATTAAAAGTCCCAGACTCCTGTTTACACGCAGTAAGGCTTGATTTGATTAGTTGGTAATTAGAAGCACACTGTTAATTATGCAATTTGAAAGGGATAGCTGGGAGTCACAGTTCCCAGGAGAATTCTCTAATATATGGGAAAGCATTATTTTTTATTAGACTTTGCTATCAAGACCTTGTTCTTGCAAACGCTTCTGCAGGGCTCAACTTTAACAGGTTGTCACTGGTCCCTCTGACTTTCATGAGTCATTCCCAACCTCATGATCTGCATGCATCTTTGACAGGACTGGGCTGGAGGTACCAAAAATCACTTCCCAACTCCTAGTTGCTTCTCCAGATTTTCCAAATATATTTCTCACAGAGATGATTTCTCCATGATATGGCAAACATAAAAAATAAGGGTAATCCTTCTGGGTAGTTTCGAAACACTGGGCCTTTGCTGTGCATACCACTAGATAAACAGGACTGCTTTGATGCTAACCTCAGAACTCGGTCTAAAACTGATGATATTAAAACACTTTTCTTCTAAACATATCCCCACTTTGCATTAGGGTGTCTCTCTCCACTTAATTCAGGCTGATATTCAAGCCAGGCCAGGTATTCAGCCTACTGTCTTCTGGGATGAAGGGATACTGTGTGTTCAAAAACAGGTTTTTTTTTTATTGCAGACTTACTGTGAGGAGCTTGGTAATAAAAAACATAAACTGTTGGGGTTTTTCTGGGCTTAAAAATATTTTTGGTGGAAACAAAGAGTCTAGATGAATCCAGGCCCTTTCTTTTTCTTTTCACAGTTTAAAAAATGTAGAGGCAAAATTAAGACTGTGGACTCAAACCAATTTTGAACCCATGTGCCACCAGCTGTTTTTATGGGTTATTCCTGAATGACCTATATGTTAGCACATTTTTTTCTTCCAGCTCATAGATTTGTACCGTGGCATAAACAGCAAAGAAAGGTCCCCATTAAAAAGACAAGGGAAGCAACCAATAAGAAAGGCCTCAGAGTCAGAGTTCAAAAAGAAGAAATAAAATGTTCAGTAGATGGAGAAAAACAAATCTTTTGAATTAAAATCAAGGGGATAGTGAGGACTGAGAGGAGAACAGAACATGACAAGATTAAGTATTGTGTGAGCCAAACATACCTGAAGCCAGTGGAGTGCTAAGAACAGGGAATTAGCCCTAGTTTATGTTACACAATTTTTTTTTCTTGCTATTTCCAACAGAAGAAACATGCTTACTTTGATCACAGAAAGTTAATTAAATACACCAATTCTTGGTAGCATATTTATGAACCATCACTTACATTAACAACAGCTTCATGTATATACACAGTAACTCATTTGTAAATCGCCGCTTGCTTGTTGTTGCTCCATATTTTTTCATTATTTCATCCTACCTGCTTTGTCTGAAGGGAAAGTGTGTCTGTAACACATCTGATCTTCGTGATAGCCCTAATTTAGGTGTTACGCATATATGTTTTCTGTGGCTTTCTGGGCCACCCATCTATTAAATGTCCTGCCACTTGGCTGTTTTACATGATGTCAGCTCATGATCTGGCTTTTTTTACTCTGTCACCAAATCCTGACTTCTTAAAACATTAAATAAAATGTTTCTTTCAGGGTTAATTATTTCGGACTGTGACAGAAACCAGCACCCATAAAGTCTGTTGACATAAAAAGAGTAGATGTGAAAATAAAAATGTATGCACGTCTACACTGAGCTCCTGAGCTAATGCATTGAGTTTTGAATCTTGACAGAAACTTGGCCTCCATCAGTCTTGACTCTGTTTAAGTGACAGGATGGCTGGCAGCACTCACCAGTGCTTGCAGGATGTACTAATATTTACAAGCAAGAGAAGGTCTCTGGCTTTGTTGAAATAACACCACTTTCTTAATTTGACTGCTGCTCCATAGCAGACCTTAACAAACAGCTACCAAGGGAGAAGGTAAAGGACCAAGCTTTCATCAAACGCTAATGTTTACCTTAAACTGAAAAAGTCACAATTATATTAAACAGATTTCTGAGGGCAAAGTATAAATAATGATATCATTCTTCTGGAATATCATGCTCGGGATAACAATGTAAACACTAAGGAGTTCCAAAAGCAAAATGCAAAAGGGAAAAAACATTATATTGGACAAGATTTCTTCACAATAAACGAGCAAAAAATGCTTGCAAGTTGCCTGTCCGGTACTAAGCTGCACAATGCATGCGTTGTATGGGTATGGGTGGGGGAGAAGTGAAACGTATCTGGCATTTCCTTTCGACGAGTTGTTAAGACAGGAGCAATTGCAAAGTTTAAATTAGGTTTCAACTTTGTGTCCGAAGTCAGCTGAAGCTTCAGAGCAATTTAACCTCACACTTCCATTCCTGCTTAATCTTTGAAATAAGCACATAAAATATACAGGATTAATGTAATTGCTTTACACTGATAACGTTTCTATTCCTCTGAAAGGATGGCAGTATTGCTTGGTGGAATGCTGTGGGATTTACTGTGATATACTACTGGCTGTGTTTCTATATACGTCTGTACTGACTAGGTTAGTAATATATACAGTAAATGTAAATTATGCATTGCTGTGTGTAAGTTATATAAGTTATCGCATATAAAGAATTTGCATGACCTCAGTCAACCAAATGACTCTCAATTTATAAAGCAATTGCTCTCTCCACAGCCCTGTGCAGTGAAGAAAGAAAAAGCAGGGAAACAAAGACTGCGGAGAATGTGTGGGTTTGCCCAAGATCTTACAGTAAAACAACAGCACCATGCTCAGGTACATCTGGACTATAGGAAATACATGGACTACTGCAAAGAACGTCTGGCTGCAAACCAGCTCTGCCGAAATTCAAAAAGACATTGCCTGTGATGTTAATAGGCCAGCTTAATTTTGTACCCCCCAGTCCCTGCACACACAGGACCATTGAAGTCACTGGAATTCCCTCCACTGAAACCAGTGTGAATTTGGCCTTTTGTGTCCGAAGGGCAATTTTACACTGAGAGCATTTGATTTTGATACACATTAAGATGGAAAAAAATCTGTGAAGGGGTAATTTTGCATTGATATATACCAACAGAAAATGAGAGTAGGATAACAAACCAACAAAAACCCTACTCACAGTGTCTGGAAGGTTCCAGCATGCTGTATATAATTAGAAATGTGTACTGCTAAATAAAATAATCACAGAAGTCTTCAGCTGCCATTTATAGCAAAATAGGTAAAAAGGCCTTTTGCTTTTCTGTGTGGGGAAATCAGACAGAGGAAGGGGCACAGCCCAGGCAAGGGAAGCGGGTGGTGCTGTACCGTGGGGCACTGTCCCCAACGCCCCCAGTGAGGACCCGGGGAGCAGCACAATGTCAATGGGTACCTTGTCTTCCACATTTCCACTCACAGCCAGGCAGCAAGACTCCTCCTAGTTACGCGTAGCTAGAAGTTTGGATCTTTTATCCTAGTGGTCAGATGTTAATGCTTTCTCTGCTGGGAAAAAAATAATCTTAAAATGGAAAAGAAGTGGTCTCAGGTGTTGAGCTGTTCAGCTAAACATGGTGAAATACACAGCCTAAGGAATGAAATAATGAAGCTATCACTGCTGCTGGGGGTGAGATTCACAAGTTATTAGTCTCACTGGGTGTTGCCAGCTATGATTTACTGAAGTTTCATCCTCTGGGTGGAGATGTTTTAGATCCCAACTCTTCAGTGCCATATAATATGCCACTATAACCTTTGGCATGTATACTTAACACTATCTGCTTATTTCCTTGTTCACTCTATCAGTTTTCAGGCACCGTAAGTCTAATTTTCATCCCAGTATTTTTTTTCTATTTTACCCTGATAATTGGTGGTAGCTTCAATGCAAATCGCCATGAAACTGTGAAATCTGTTAAACCTTTGGAAAACCACCCCCAGAGAAGTCTTGGACATTCCATTGTATGAGCATTTAAAAAGACTAGTTGTGGGTAGTCAGAGGAGAGAGTATTGAGACACCTAAACAAGTGAATGTGGCACAGATGCTGCATACAGGGATGAAGACATGACCACAGCAAAACACCACCTCGTACATTGGCTGAACCGTATCACCAGGACCTCTGAAAAGCAGGTCATTTTCAAGCAGGCATGATGAATTCAGATGTTTAAGTCTCTTATCTTTGAAGCTGTGAATCAGTACAGTGAGAAGAGTATGACCTTCACAGAAGTTTGTGGTGCATTCACTTTTAAGATCTTGACCACCACTTTGGATGGCCTCTTGAATGCGTTGTCACTCACACATCTCCCTAACACCCAGCAGCATTTTTATTTCTGAAATTGCTCTAACTTCTTCCCTCTCCTGTGAATGGAAGTGAGGGTCCTGAATGGGAGTCAGAGTTTTCTTTATGTTTCCCTCATGGTACTTTCAAGCAGACTTTTTTTCTTGCATCTTATTTGGGGTCACCATAGTGGGCTTTTGCTGCTTTCCAGGACAGTTTTCATAAACGCTATTGGGGCATGAACTTAAAAAGGGCTTTAAACACCTGGTCTTTCAGCAGTCTTTTTCTCTGTACTTCTAGCTCTTTCCGTCATAGGATTACAGCAACTGTAGCTGTGAAAAAGACTCACTTTTTCCCTTCTGCTTTTAGTAGTGTAATTTCAAGCCAAATCCTGTGACACTGTGAAGCATCTACAGTTCCTATGGATTTCAGTGTAGAAATACATTCTCGGTATTTCTTAGTATTTCAGAGTTGATTTTGACAACTTGGAAGTTTGCAGACTGGGAATTAATATTCAGTGTGCTCCTAGCCTAACACAGCCTTGGAACCAAAAAGGCTCTTCATGTTTGTATGACTTTTTTGTAAGTTTTCATTATGAGAATGATTAGGAAACTAAAACCTAACTTAATGGCCCCACACAGTACACGGTTTTGAAGCTTGACTTCTTCTATGAAATCAAGAAGAAGGAATTGTGTGAGCATAAACCATAGCCAGTAAATTTGCTTAACTGGCACCAGCACCCTGGCAAGACTGCCTTTCAGATGCAAAACATTTCAGTTAGAGAATAATGCCTCACTCAAAATCCGGGACTTTGTATGATGTTACTCACTGTAAAATGTGGCTCTTCCTTATGAAATATCTTTTCTCTAGCTACAGTTACAGAAGTGCCATCTTGGTTTAAGCACCATTGTTATAAGTTATTAAAAAGCTGACATGATTTCCTTGAGGGTTACCCTGAGGGCACAGCTGTTCCCATACTTTGGGTTGTTTTGCTGAACGTTAGGACATAAAGCTATAGCACCTTTCAGCCCAAGGCACCCCATATGTGCCATCAGCACTGTTGTGTCTACGTAGAAATGGCACTGCAGTGACTGCAGGACAGTGCAAGCTGTCGTCAATGACTGTTCTTAGATCAAGCCATTAAGTGCCCCCATAGAACTGGGGTCTTTAAAAGCATGTGATGGAAAGTGCAAGTGTTAATCTTAAAAAATTGTTCTTAAGATTAAAATTTGTAAAATTACGTCTTGTAAAACTTTATTAAGTTAATACTGTAACAAAGTGATGGTTTTATATGTGCTTCTTCTAAATGCACAGTTACTTCAAAAGTGAAAAAACTAGGACTATCCACACACACACACACACACTTTTTGTCCTTAGCAAAGACCAAAGGTTACCTTTCTTTTTCATCCTCAACATTTGACTTGCAGTCAGGAAGGAAAAACAATTTTAAAATCCCTTGAGGAAAAAAGCAAGGAGCATAGATTTCAATTTTATTGCTGTTAAACCTTTTATGCCCAAAACTGAAGTATTTGAGTGTTCATAGAGCTCTGTGTTTCATGATATTGATTGGATAGCTAGATCTCTCTTTATAGAAACATTGTTTTATTGGTTAAAACATTGAATTGCAAAAATTATTCATTTTTGAGTGATCAAAATATGTAATTCTTCATTCTAATAAAATGTTGAATACCGGCTGCAATACACTTTATAGTAGTAGTGCCTCTGGTAGGATCTGACAATCCAAACTTGTTTTCATAGATGTCCTGGAGTCAAGGTTAATGCACCAGAGCCGTAACCAGTGTGTAATACCAGCTGACACAATACGATAATCTTGTAGCAGCAGCACAGGACTGTAGCAGCAGAGAGATTGCTCTTCCAAGCTATGAATACCGCCTGTACTTCACAGAAGGCTTCCCTACATACCAGTCTAGTTTCCAACCAAGGTATTATTGGAAAGGAAGAAAAAAAAAAGGTATGATTAAAACAGAAAAAAAAAAGTATCTTTCCCCAAAATAATTGACAGTAAAACAGAAGATATAAGTCCTTATAATGATCCTCCTAAAGAAATTGAAAATTTTTCACTGGAGACTTTTTCTTCCCCATCTATAATATCTCCCTTCCTGCAATGCCCATCCCAAGCTTGACATCGTGTGACGTGACTGCTGATTCCTGTCTACTCATCACCACCAGCATTGTACTTGCAACAGGTTCATATTTTACAATAGGATTTGTTTTACTCTCATTTTACTGGCATACCTTGACAAAAGTCTTGGATTTTCATCTAATTGAAAAGAGACACTTATCTTTAAGCTTGTGCGCAATGTAAAGACAGATTTCTTTCTCCAAAGGTGTCTGCTACAAAAATGGCCACTCTAATAATACGCTTTGCTAAATTACTCTTCTGTTTTCAGCCCACTGTAAGGTCCTTGGTTTTATTAATCTGATGCCCATTTCCACAGTGTCAGAGCTATCCTCAGGATGACCCATTCAACATTCCAGTAAGAAATTTCTTCTCTTTGCTACACTTTCTTGCTGCCCCTTACCTGGGACATAAAATCAGTTAGCTGGAAAAGGTTGTAAAAAAGAGTGACATTTTGCAACAACCCTTCCTAAAAGTGGCCAAGTTTGTGCTTTCTCACGTTTTGCAGGGAATCAATTCAGAAAGTTTGGAGCCACCATTGAGAAAATTCTTCCCCCAGCAACCAGACTCTGCAGAGCTGGAGATGCCAGGTTCAATGAGCACAGGCGGCTGAGTGGGCTCTCCTTTGCTTGTCCGTAGGGAGTCCCACCTGCCTTGTCTTAAAGCTGACGGGAGGGTTTCTGTGCCATGTCATATGGCAGATTCATTACAGGATTGAGAATTTCAGGAAAAGATAAGCTTCAGCCAGAAAGAACATTCATTTCAGTATGACAGGGAAAGTAACAAGACTCCAGAATAGAATGGTCATTTAAGACAAAATAAAAACCACAGGTTTTGTTTAAGTGAGTTTTGTCTTTAAGAAGTAAATACTTTAGGTAACATCAACTTTAGCATTGTTAAATCAGGAGGATTATCTTCAGTTCCCTTCTAACAGTCAGGATGCTTGTCCTAAAAGTTCACTGCTTGAGTTGTCCAGTGTTGCTTTGGAAGAGTCAGAGTGGTTGAAAAAAACGGACCATTTCTCCAAATCATAAGTCTTGTTTTGTTTCAAAGCTGAAAATAATATTATTTAAAAAAAAAAAAAAAACCACAAATGAAACCACACACAGGAAAAAAAAAAAGAAGAAAAAGAAAAGAAGAAAAAGCAGAGATAGAAAGAAAGACCTTGCCAAGGCATCTTTGATAATAATATCTTCCTCAGAGATGCATGATAAAGGGATTTCCTAAATTTCCTCAGCAGAACTGTTTGCTTTTCATCTATCACTAACCTCTAGAGTTATCTGCAGAACTGCAATTAAAACAAAATTTTGACAAAGTTTTTGAGAGGATGGGGTTATTTTTTCCTTTATTTCAATTCATTCTTGCAGGCAGAAGAGTTTATTAATAGGTTATTTGCAGTTATAGCTTCCTAGTTATTTGGAGAAGGAAAATATGAACAAAAACATAGGAGCATTTTGCATATAGAATGGGAAATCAGATTTTGCCTAGTTTGTTTACAGATTATTTCCCCAAAAACTGAAGGTGAGGGGATTCCCAGTAGGTAGGCTGGGAGGAAGGTTTAGACTACAAGAAGTCCTGACCTGCCCCTCCTCTCCCTCGCTGCAGATCCATCTTTGGGGTACACTTTGCAGGGCAGGATTTGCTCTCTGCATCAAACGCCTCTTCTGAGTTGCAATTTTGTGTGGAAAAAACCTGGTGTGGAAAAGTGTCAGCTATCTTCCAGGAGCTGCCTCCCACAAAGCTCTTTGATCTGCCTTCACAGTCCTTACCTATTTACAGGTTAATCACTGCTAACAAATATTAATGAAATAGGAAAAGAAGTGCTTGCTGCCTTGTATCTAAACCAGTGTGGCCAGCAGGACCAGGGCAGTGACTGTCCCCCTGTACTGGGCACTGGTGATGCTGCACCTCGAATCTTGGGTTCAGCTTTGGGCCCCTCACCGCAGGAGGGACGTCAAGGTGCTGGAGCATGTCCAGAGCAGGACAGCAAAGCTGGTGACGGGGCTGGAGCACAAGTCTTATGAGGAGCAGCTGAGGGAACTGGGGGTGTTTAGCCCAGAGAAAAGGAGGCTCAGGGTGGTCCTTATCACTCTCTACAACTGAAAGGAGGTTGTGTTGAGGTGGGTGTCCCTCTCTTCTCCCAGGTAACAAGTGATAGGAAGTGATGAAACAGCCTCAAGTTGCACCAGGGGAGGTTCAGATTGGATATTAGGGAAAATTTCTTCCCCGAAAGGGTTCTCAAGCACTAGAACAGGCTGCCCAGGGAAGTGCTTGAGTAACCTTCCCTGGAGATATTTAAAAGATATTTAGATGTGGCCCTTAGGGACATGATTTAATGGTAGATTTGCAGTGCTAAGGTTTACAGTTGGACTTGATGATATTAAAGGTGTTTTCCAACCAAAGTGATTCTGTGATTCTATGATTCTGTATTTGTGTCACTACCCAGCATTTGATATTACCATCTCACCAGCAACTGCTTTGTCACTACACAGGAAAGCAAGAAAGGAGCGCTGGCACAGTGTCCTAGCACAAGAGTAAGTGGCCACTGCACCAGTTAGAATATGCTGTTCCAGATGGGAGACTGGTTAACTTAATAGCAGGCATCTGGAGGAAACCTAAGTAACAGAGATGTTAATTATTGCTAAACTTAATAGCACAAACTGAGGTGAAAACAATTGCAGTCATTCAAATTCAGCAGTAAACAGTTTAGTCCAGGAATAGGATATTATATGAAAGGGTCTCTTTCAATGGCACCAGAGTTACACCAATAAATGTGAAGCTGTGGCTGTAGCAATGAAAGAAATACAAAAACACCAGTGAGCAACACTGCCTGTGGATGGTTGGCAGGGGTCCTTGACTGACCAGCACGCATCTTGTTCTAGGATTGGAGATTATACGTGCCCCTTCTCATACGTTTCCTAAACCATAACATTCTGTTAGTAAATGCAAGGGAAGATGATAAACTGGACACAGGTCACACTGTGCTTGTTAAGACTCCTGGCTGCAATGCTTCCACCTTTGCTCTGTGTGCATGACTGTGAGATGCCAGAGATCTATTTGATATCAAAGGTGAGGCGGACAGGCTTCTCTTGGCCTCCCTACATGCTTTGTCTCCTCTCGCTTCAACATACAGTGTTGAAAGAGTTACTCTGCCAGCAGCCAGGTTCAGCTGATGGCAGGATGAATGTGCATACTGCTGCCTTCAGCTGCCCGTTCAGCACTCTGCTACTTCTCCAGCTGCCAGCTTCCACTTCAGCTTCTCCTCAGCTTGCTTCGGCTACTTAACGAGAAGACAGTCTGTGTCTTTGGTTGTAAGAATTTTGGGGAGCAGACAAATGCTTCCTGGGTCTTCATACAGCACCGATCATCAGAGGAACTCATGCTGGTTTCATGCACTGTTTTTCATACCACTGCAAACAAACAAGAAATACCTTGATAAATGCCCTAAGTAAACATCCGAGAGTACTGACAAGGACTGGGACCCTCATCCTCTCCGTCTGTATCTTAGCTCTCTCTATCAGTGTCTTCACTGCCAATTCACGACAGAGGAAATCCAAGAGCTTGGACCTTAGGAAACCCAAGTCTGCCCCAGGTTTTCTCAGCAAGCCTTGTGGGAGGTTGGCTCCCCGGTAGCTTTGCCCAGAGGCAGTAAAATGCACTATTCCCTTTGCTCACCAGGGAACATAATGGACAGGGGGGGATGGAAACTCCATCAGAAGACCCGCCAGGGTTTATTCTAGAACAGCCTCCAGACTAGATTTTGCTTTGCCTTCACAACCAGAATATTTATTTCAGGGAACAGGAAAGGGATTGAGGCCACACACTAAAATTTATGGGTTTGCCAAGGAGCAGAAAATTGTTGCTGTCCTTTTGGTGATTTAACCTGCATGGTACATGCCATTAAATCACAGGGGGACGAATCAAAAAGCAGCCTCTTCCCTGACATGTTTGGAAAGCTGAAATTCATACTGCTCCTCTGCAGCCCCTCTGTTCCCATTAGCCACTAGCTGAACCCCAGCACCCCGTGTTTCCTCTGAGCCCATCTCTACCGAGGACCTTTGCAATAGCAGAGCAGCATCTGCTGAGGCAGATGTGTGCTCAGAGGTTGAGGAGCACCTGCAGAAAGAGATAACAACTTCTCACAACGTTTTCCTCTCACAACAGGCAAAAAGAGGCCAGTCTGCATTTGGCAAGTAATAACTTTTAAAGCTAAATAAAACCTGCAGACCTCCACCGCCTGAAAAGCCATGGGAACTGCAGCACTATGAGCCACCTAGTAAATATACGAGCTGTCAGAGTCAGTGAACAGTAAGATATGAGTGAACTCTGTGCAGGCTGATGAACCAAAATTCTTAATGCATGCCTACTAAGATGTAAAAACTGGTTTATTTCTGGTGCCTGCCCATGCTATTGGCTCTGTCAAAGAAACACATAAAATGTTGCCTCCATAAATCTTGACAAATCCACAGGATAATCTACTCATACACGTAACCAAATGAAGCTTAGAAAAATACTGCTACCAAAGCTCACACTGGAATGATAGACCTTACGATGTTATGAATGGAAACATCAGGAACGTTGGGCTTGAGACAACCAGAGATCAATAAATATGAAAAGTAGATCATAATCTATGCAAACTATACTTAGCCTCTTCATATCAATAACAATAACATATTTTTACCCTTTTTGTTATCAGTGAAACATTTTTTCCCTGTAGCTGGGTGTTTTAATATATAGATGATGCATTCTTTTCTAGGTTGTTGTTTAAAGTGTTGCCTTCTGATGGTTCATTTTAGCTCTAAAACCCTGAAAAAGTTTTACTTCCAGCTCTCAGATAAGTTTCAAGGTTGGGGATTTTTTGTTACTCAAATTCAAAATCTGTATCTAGCACGAGTTTGATTGCAAGTATTCACTCAAGAAGAATGTAAAATATATTGGACTATTTTTAATTCCAAGGCACTTCTGTTTGTAATTGTCTATCAGTGATCTTCACTCAATTGAGGACACGTAAACCACTGAAGAATCTGTCAAGATGGAACAAATCTGTTTTGGTATTTGTTGTAGGAGAGGAAGCCTATTATTAAAAGCATCTACAAATTCCTTCCAGAAGACCCCATTTTCAATGGCTTAAATCCTCAGTAAACTATAACCAGTTAAGCTGAAACCCTCTGTGTCAGGTTCACATTCAGGTTTTTGTTTATGCAGGAGTTTTATACACAACAGTTTGGCCACCCTGCAAATAAAGCCATCAAAAAGAGCTTGTACCAGAACATTTAAAAGCCTCCAAAAATCCTTTCTGTGAGAAGCTATTGCTCACTTAACTTTGGAGTAGGAGACAAGCATGTCAGTCTCTTCCCCCTCTTGAGATGCACCTTTTGAATGTCCTGTGAAATTTTCTGCAAATTTGGTACACAGTGAGACTTTAAATGATTGCCAATCATGTCTGCTTAGGACAGAGCTAATGATCGGTGGCAAAAACTGCAAAATATGTGTGTCCTTGCTAAGCCTGCTGCATCTATCCAGCTCAGCATGGAGCTGGATACCCCCTCCAGAGCCAGCCGGGAAGGGTGAGCAGAGGTGGCCTGGTCCCACCGAGGGGGTGGCACTGAGCTGTGGTAGGGGCTGGCAGAGGGGGAGCCAGGGCCATGGCAGGCGCTGAGCCTGGCACAGGCACCTCAAAAGCAGGGAGCAAGAGACCTGCAGGAATGAAACAAAGCAAGGAGTAGTAGGGCAGAGAGACCCAGAGAGGAACACCAGCGCATCGGGTCTGGAGGGAATGGGTGGATGGGGCCAGCTCCAGCCAGAGCTGAAATGGATCCAAGGAGTCCTCCGCCTCTGCATTCCTCTGCTGTCAGCAAATACCTGTGAAAGCCATTAGCAAAGTGCAATTTTTTCAGGCGCTTCCCAACTTTAAAGTGATTGAATTTGCAACTTTAATATTCTTTCAGTACAGCTATGCTGTGTAACACATGCCAACGTAGCCCATTGGTACGTACACATATGATGTACAGATGTACATACATAAGTTTCGTATTTGAAATGCTACTAAAGCAGAAAGAGCAGCCATAACTATCTAAACTATTCACTTATGTGTCTCTGATCACACGGACATTCTGGGAAGATCAGAATTTAAAAAAATAAGATAAGGACAAATAAAATGGCATGATTTCTTTTCCATACAAAGATGTTACATTTTTGAAGAGCACCATGGCACAACTATAGGAGTGCATCTCAGACCACAGGTAATCAGTCTCCCAATGATACCGATCTCAGAAGAGGGCTTTTATAGCTCATCAGCTCCAAGAACTAACTGTTGAATGTAAAAATCCCTGGTTCTGCAGCCCACGCTTCTGTATTTCCAAAGCCTGAGGGGTGCATGGGATTAATTTTAAAATAAAGGCAATGGATCAGTAGGTCCAGCCATTCACAGAAAGACAAGTGATGCAATACCTTTAAAAATCAAACATATGGCTGGACTCAACAAGCCCCAGAAAAAACAATGGTTATTTTCTTAACTTAAAATATATGCTCTTACCAGCTATCTTGCAAAGCACAATTTAAAGGACCCAAATTGAGATTTTGCTCAAAAATAGGCTTACAGAAAGCAAAGATCAATAGAAGAACTTCAGACGTTCATTTTAAACTTAAATTGAAAACCATATTGTTTGAATTTACAAGAATTCATTACCATTTTTTGAACCCAAACAGCAGAGCACACAACAAATAGGAAGCGAAACAACTGGTCAAGTCACTGTAACAGAGCTAACAACACAGAAAACGAATATGCTTGGCATTAAGATGCAGCAAAGATACTCCTAAAAGACAATGCTTATGTGTAAATCTTAACGGCATCGGACCCTTTTAATAACTACGGAGCTGGAGTAATAATGTGCAGTTCTTAATATTTGCCAGGTAAGTCTTGATCCAAAGACATTTTCTAACCTAGATGAACCCCAAGGTCACTCGCTTCCAGGCCAAGGGGAAGGAGTGATTTGTGGGTATGTGGATGGCCACTGTCACTGGAAGCAACTGACTGCCACTGAAACCAGGTGAAACCCTGAAGGGTTGGCAGTCGGGACCAGCTAACTGGGCTTCCTTGGTGGCCACTGTGACAGTGAAGCAGATGCTGCTCAGTGTCCCGGTGTTGGGCAGGGTCTGGGGAGCCAAGCCCTGTGGCACCGCACCCCCACTTCACTGGAATCCCAGCCAGTTCCTGGAGCTGGGTAAGCAGCAGTGCCTAAGGAGGAATAATGCTTCCAATTAATTTAACCTGTATTTTTGATGGCAGCTTCTCAGCGTTTTAATTCAACATCACAGCTCATAGACTTTGCTTGGGTTTTCATTTTCGGTTCAAGTCCGTTTTGTGACAAATAGAGAAATATTTTGCTAAATGATTTCTGGAATGTGAGCTGTATTGATTAATCATTCCTAGTCCTAATTTAACACTTCTCCTCTATGATCAGATTGATGAGTCTAATTCACATTACAAGGAGGCATAATTGTGAGCCTGACTATTTCAGAGAAAGCAACCCACTAAAGCAAAGTTTGAATAAACAGGATTACAGCATTTTAAAGCATTTTAAATCTTCCTTTTCGGGTCTCATAACACTACCCTTCAGCAACATACCTAAAAATATTAAAGCTACTATAAAATTTATTAGCTGGGAACAGAGTATAAATGTGTTCCTTCTCTTACTGTGTATAACCCTGCTACTCCCGTGCTTGTTAACAAACAGTGTCTGATCCCATATAAAATGTGCTCGATACGTTATTACATTGTTGATTGTAATTTTTGTCAGCACCTGTGTGACTAGCATTGCATAATCACTTGTGTGCCTGATTCCTAGCTGAGAAGAATGTAGTCAGATCTGTATATGTTTTATTTAATTGCCTCTGTGCCTGGGCACTGTTAAATGGCTTGAGGAAACCTGATCTATTGATGTCTCGTCCCCTGTAAAATCCATCACTTCCGATGCAAATGGTTGAGCATGTGAACTTAATTCACTTGCCATCAGTTATGCTGGGAGTAAAATGTGGTTGGTAGGATATGAACACCAAAAGAATATAAATGCAACCAGAGGAAATTCTGTTTGAAGTTTAAGGGCATCTTCATGAGAAATTTTTATGTTGTTCACACAGGGGCAATTAATAAATCCAACATAAAAAACTTATTTTTAGAAATATCAAAACAAGTAACCCTTAGTTAATAGCTGAAAATAAATGGCAGTCCTTCTATGCATTTTACTTGATTCAATCAGCTGCTGAATCTTCATTTAAAAATGCCTAGGACAGGAAATAGCAATCCATTCATACCTCGTTACTGCCCAACTGGGCCACAGTCCACCAGTGATCTAGAAGCAGTAGAGGGAAGACTTCAAGTGCTCAGGAGGATGTTGTGGAAAATACTTTAAGTCTTACAGAATAGCTTAAAACAATATTGAATCATTTCTGTCAGCTTCTAAAAACAATCCTGAGTAAAAATAGAAAATTCCGCAGAATTGCAAAAATGTCTTTAATAATGACCTATAGTCTTGTAAGTGCTGTATTATTTTACATCTATGGAAAAATAAGTCTCTGAGACTTATTTAAAGATTCTTACAGAGCATGAAGGAAGAAAGCAATTGCCTAAGACCCTGGAAAGAAAAACTATAACATTCTGGTTATTACCTACTAAACTATTGTAATAAGGTAAGACAAGGAGAGATTTATTGATCCGCCCATAAAGATTTTTGTCCCTAAACTTGGCAAACCACTGGTTTCTTCACCATTGCAGAAGATCGTGATTTGAATTAGCCCCTTAGAAATGTCTGTCCACCGCTCTGAATCTACCTGGATTTCATAAAAAAATTTGCACACCCTTGTTGGTCATCTTAGCAGCTCTGAAAATAGGGACAAAGGTTTTTACCAAGCACATAATCACAAAAATAAAAAGGGCGTAACTCCGTTTTCATCAGTATGCAATGGCAAGGCTCCTATAACCTTTCAAGACCAACTAGATCCATACAGGCTGGCAACACCAGCCATCAAAAGCTTCTGTTTCAAATTCTGCTTCCTTCGCCAGCAGTGAACCTTGGTCCTTTTTCAACTACTTCTAAAGATAAAACAGCATTTACTTTTTAAAGGCATAGCTGGGCCCTGCTGGGGATTTTCAAAAGGAGTCACCAGTTGTGTGTCTGCCTTCAGGTAATGCAGACAGTCTCTTGAAATGAAGAGGATGAAAAGGCAGCTAAGCCTCCTATGAAGTGACGCATACTCTGTTTTCCACAAGTTCCCAGAACATGGTCCCCAGCAAAACTTGAAAAGCAACCCCAAATTCTCTAGGAAGAAGTCTATCATGGAATTCTGGCAGACTCCATTACAACCACATTGAAGAGAAGTATTTTTAACATCTGGAATATTGGAAATGATATATATCAAAATGTTGCTTTTCACTAGAATTACACAACAAGAAATCAAGTGGGTTTTGGTGGTCAGAAAAATTATAGAATTCCTTCCCACAGTTCAGCTCAAACTGCAGATTCCTTTTAAGAAAAGAAAGTTAATTTGGGTACAGCTGTGATACAACTGTATCAAGGGTTCGCTGTGTACAATAACCTATGTCATCTGCTTTGGCTATTGGAAAATTTGTTAGCAATTGTGAAGCTGACCTTCTTGTGAAAAGCCTCAGCTTCTCCAGTGTAAAACCATAGAATTTGTCTTTTTGTTCTGCTCCAGATGAAAACATCAAGATATTTGGCAATGGCATTTCCAGAATCGCAAAATTGTCATATAAAAGATTAGTTTTTAAAACCCATGAAAGGCCCTATGTCTGCTGGCTTATATATCAGCTTCTGGCTGAAAAGTGACTTTGCATATTCCTCAGAGTGAAGAATTTTTGCCAGAAACTTAACATTGTGAATGAGTTTGTCATGAAACTTTAACCAAGTGTTGCTAATGATCACCTTGAGTATATAAACAGCTTTACTGGGTTTTACAGTCCTGCATCCTTTTTTTTTTTTCTTCTTTTTATTGTGTTTATCACAGTTATTTCTCACTTCGCTGGTCTGTTTGTTGGTGGTAACGACAGGACAATGCTCTGCTTTGTAGAATACATCTTGAAAAAACACTGAAAGCTAATGTTTGATGGCTGAAATTAAAAACAGGGATGTATCAGGTATCCTAAAAGAAATTCCTGGGTCATTCCTGGGATGTTCTATGAAAACAAAAAGAAGAAAAAAGTATCACCATCTTGGAAATTATGTACCACAACTTAAACACGTATCTACAGGAGTCAAAGGAATGGAACAGGATAATCTCCAGAAAGACTAACTACACAAAGACATGTCACAGTTCTTGGCTGAGAGTTAATGCAAGGAACAGCCATTAATGTGATATCCATCAGTGCAAGGTAAGAACAAAACCCATGCTCATATTGAGTTAAAAGGTGGCTAGCAGATCCAGCTTTGGAGAACCATTTTCTGACCCTACATCAATCAGCTGTCCCTTCTCTATTGTCTGTTCTTTCATCCTAATCCATCCAACGAAAAGCCCAGCTTCCCCTATCAAGTCTTATCTCCTTATTACTTCCTGAAGTTTCCCGGTGGTGTTGCCTTCTCTCTCGTCTGAAGTACACCTGATGTTTGTATCCACACAAAGTGCAACATCATTCTAAGCTTTCTTCATAAGCTTTCTTCTTGTAGGAGCTTGCAAGAGCAGCAGGAGGGGTTTATACCTAGGATGTCCCTAGCCTCTTGTGTATGACTAGCAGACTCAGGTACCTGCATGCAGTTAGTGTATGGAGAGCAAAAGGCTCTTTCATCAACTTGTTCATCTTGCAGATAGCTCAAAGAACGATTCTCTCCAGTCTGCTGCAGATATTGCTGTGTTTTCTGAAGAGATGTTCCATTTATCTTAGATAAAGCAGCAACAGGAAGTGCTGCTAAGTCTTAATATTTTTTTTTTTCAGCTATTTCACAGTATTTCAGATTGCTCTAAGATCCTCAGTTGCTGGAAACCATCTATCAGTACAGAATGGGCCTGTCAGAGGGCAGCACCTGCTGGAAGGCAAGTGAGCACACCCACACAGGACCTACAAAAGCAAAGCAAGCAGAACAGAGTTCTTGGCTCCGGTGAGAGGTGCAGTAAGCAGACAGAAGATTAAGCCCTCAGAAACCAGTCTGCTGTCCCAGCATACCAGTCCGTGAATTATCGTGATAATGCAGTTTGAAAGCCAGCACCCCTGAACTAACAGCTTCGCCTCCATTCAGGTATTTATGTACAATACCCTCCCTTCAGGTATTTACAAACATTGATAAAATTTGAAGTCAGCAGGACTACTCAGACTAGTACACGCTAGACTCGAGAGAAAATAAAGGCAGAGTTGGGCCCTCAGTGTGCAGTACTGGCAGTGGTTAGCGATGCTCGGTGAACCTCTGCACTGCCACGTGCCCACGTGCATCTTCCCTGAGGCAGCAGCATCAGGGGGGTTAGGCTTCAGAAAGACCACCTATGGTTTTTGTGCCCCTGATGTGAAAGTGAGTGGGGATACCATAATTTTGTGCTTATCATCAGAAATCTTCAGAGCTAGGATCCCTCTAACTTCTTCATTACTGCCAGGGCTATTGCAAATTTTCTGTCAACCCCCTGCCTTCCTAATATTGGATTGTTCCTTCAGGTAATTGATTGAGACCTGCATTGCCTTGCATGATTCGCAATCTCTGTAACATCTTTTTCTCTGTTGTTTGTGATGGTTTTGCTGTGTTTGTGATGGTTGCAGCCTTACTGTGATCTCTCAGGTCACTGCAGACCGTTGCCTGCTCTCTCCGTGTGCTATTTCCATGGTATGCTGGTGGTGTTTGTTTAACTTCGTCTAGCAGAAGTGGCTCAGTCCAGAGCTGCTAGAATCTTATGATGGTGTTTTTCTCCTAAAGCCATGTGTCACCTAGGTAGACTCTAGTAACCTCTAGACAGTCACAAATGTGTTGCATTTCCCAGTGAGCTGCCACTGGTGCCAAGCACAACCCGACCAATAGGCAGGGGAAATAGTTTCTTTTGCACATATAAGGTGTTAAATCTGAACAAACATGTTCTGTGTTTCTTCTAAGGAGAATGCCAGAACCCTGCTGAGGCATCACATGTAAAAAAATATTTGGTTTCAGTCAGGTCTCCACTAAGAAGTAATGGAATATGATCCTTCTGCGCATCAAATTTCTTCCATTGGGCTTATATTTAAGCAAGGGAATGCGTCCTTTTTTGCAGCTTGGCCCGTGTCTGGGGGTTTTGCTTGTGGCTGTGAGATCAAAAGCCAAGTGCAAAAGGAACTTGTCTTCAGACTTGAGCTGTGAAAAGTTTGTCATCTCTCAGCTCCTCATTTTCTGAGTTTCTGTCACCTTTAAAAGACAGGCTTCAGCTTTTCCTCAGGAAATGTGGTCTCTGCTTCTCCAGGGGACTGGGTGCTTTTTGCTGAGATCAAAAATTAGGTATGCTTTTACCTGATTGATGGATGCATCTTATCTTGCCATAATTAAATATGGTGCAGGTGTCTTTTCTTCCTGATTGTGCTGTATCAATACATTCAGCCAACATACTGCCACTCCACATAGAAAAGATGACTGCTCTAAGTCTTATATTCTACTTTCTGTTGGCTTCACTGACAAAGGAGCACCGAAGGAATGATTATATCACTAGCACCAAGCCAGATCATGTTCCCGTGTCCAGCTCCAACTAAACAAGAAGACCTTTTGTTTGCACTTGATGGTCCATTCATTTTCTGTTATGATACTGTACTCAAGGCAGTAACCCTGCTGTCACTTGGTTTCATATGCAGATTCCTTATTTCCCCCATGCTTTGCCTTGTGCTTCTTGCCACAGCTCATGCAGACCAACATGCACTCTGGATAACTCTGCCTTACTTAATGCTTTTCTACTTCAAATCTTCTGCCTCACACTATTCTTCATTCTTTATCATCTCCAGAGTGCATGCACCATCTGCTCCTCGCTGGCCTCATTTTAGGCCTGGGGGAGGTTTTTGTTTGTACACATAACTTATCTCTGAAGCTTGCAGAGAAGCTTGAATGGAGGGGAGGCTGAAGGTGCTCGGAACTCATCACCACTGTGAACCAGCTCTGCTGCCTGATGCCTCTCTGCTGTGACTCTGCTCCTTCAGCTTTTTCCCCTCACTGCCCTGGCCTCAGGGAACAAACAGCCCTTAAGGAGGATTCGACAGGGAGAAGAAAGTAAAAATCCCTCCTGGCTCTACACCTGCAGTGCACTTCACCATGTGCAAAAGCAGAGACAGGAGGAGAGCAAGGTAGCGCAGGTGGCCATCATCAGCAAAACTCCCCAAAACCTTCTCTGATGCTTAGTTTCCAAAGGATGAGCTGCAGTTCTACTCTGAAGTTGAAGAGCTCATCACCGTGTGTTATTTAGGCAGTGGTGAGTGGGCCTGACAGCAGTCATCAGTTTTTCAGTACACACATTTGCAAGTGTAGTATAGTCCCCCATTTAACTGCCTACTGCTGCTCACCCCAATGGAAGAACACAGGAATCCACGATCATGCCAAAACCGTATTGAAATATAGATCTAAAAATACATAACAAGCAAGCTTCTAAAAGGTAAACCCACAGCTTAAAATCATTAAGAAAAATTGTACAAAACCTGATATTTAACTCAACAAAAAGAGATCAGCAACTAGCAGCCCTTTGTGAGGGCCCATCATCCCACACAGGTCAGTAAGTCTTTCATCCTGAGAGCTTCACGTACAGCAGGTGACTTTAATCCCTGTAACACAGCAGAACAATATGTACCAAGGAATTTAGCCCCTGGCAAAGAGCCTTTCTATTAGCAGGAGACTATTCATCAAAGCAGCATGTGTGGTCCACAAGTGGGTCTACTCATTATCCCCCTAATTCCTGCCGGGAGTCCTTGCGCGGGGGGCTGTGTTTGCTGAGCTCGCTATCAGCTGCAAACGGGTAAGCACGATACTGCACCCACCCCCCGCAAAACCACCAGCCCCTCGTCCTGCAGACCATGCAAGACCGGGCAGGCAGTGCGTGTGATATGGCACTCAGCAATTTTGGAGGCGATGTCCTTTGGCCTTCAGCTTCCCAAGGGTGCGCTCCACCTCCAGCCCGCAGCAGCAGGCACAGCATGGAGAGACTGCTTCGCCAGACTGCAAATCCTTTCACACCCCTGCAAAGGCAGAGAAGCAAGTGTTGTCTCGGCAGCACAAAGCTTGCAACTGGGAAAGAGTTGGAGGAGAGAGAAAGAAATGAAATAAAATCTGTGGTCGGGAAATAAATACAAGCTTGTGTCAGACAAAGGTGACACATTTCCCTACTGCTATACCACTATAACTCGAGGCACCTCTCCAGTATCTGTATTCCGTCTTGCTAATGGATGGCAGCTAGAGTAAAGGCTTGTGCCTAAGGAGGTTCCTGCCCATTGCAGCTCTGCTTTGGGAAGCTCCTGCATCCCTGCTCCCACCTGTAAAACAAGGTACCTGGGATCTTCTCTGTAGAGCACTCTGGGCTTGGCTGATGAAAAGTACTTTATCAGGCATCATTCCTATGAAATGCTTTCTGTCTGTCATGACACAAAACAAGATGTTCACGCAGCGAATTTTTCTTCTGAGTCAATTTACCAGTCTTCCAACATTTATAATACAAGATGCAGGGAATGTACTACCATAACTCTGAATTTTGGTCCCTTAGTGGGATTTACGCCCACGACTGCAGTAAATGAAGCCCGGTTCATCCACTGCCTGCAAAGACTCACTCAGCGTAAGTTTGAAAAAACTCTGTAGTTTGAGAATTGCAGTTTTTTCTGTCTAAAGTAGAAAAAAAAATAGCCAACTAAAAGCCTGTGTCATATGTTTGATACAACATTTGGAAATCAGTTTTGCTTTTATCTTTTTTTTAACATACTTTATTTTAATTTTCTTCTTAGATAGTGATTTTTTTTGAGAGAGAATTAGAAAGCACATAGTGACACTTTTGGGTTTTTTATCTCCTGAACTGGCATATGGTTCTTTTCTACTAAGGTTTCACACCTCTGGCTGAGATATAATCTGTTTGCTAAGAGAATGGGGTTTTATCAGGTTGTGAAAAGTTTCTTACAAAAAGAAAAACCAGTGTATTTTGATAGTTTGCTAAACATCTGGAACTTTTTCTTTTCTAAATTCATTAAGACTCTACTCTCCAAATGGACTGAAGGCATTAGCAGTCTCTGAAGCAATGGGCAGGGCGATGTGGTGTGTGCTGTAACCAAAGAGTTTAGAAACCACAGTGGCATTGCTGAAATAATAGAGATAAAAGGGAAAGCAGTGCTAAACCACTAATGCATGCAGACCCAGCAGGCTCCCAACAGGAATTTCCATTTCGGTTTTGATGGGACTTGGTCAGGTTGCACAGGCTAGTGCCGGTCCCCACTGCTCCCCGTGCCTGGCAATATTTGCTCAAAGAATATGGTCAGGCTGGGGACACACAGTGGAGAACAGAAGTCACAAACCTGATGAAAAGCTCAGGTGTGTCGTGGGGACCCAGCAGAGAGGGGGGAAAAAAGCAGCAGAATTTCAGAGAAAACAAATTTCAGATCCAAAACCAGATATGTTTCATCATTCTCAGTGAAAGAAAACCAAACAAATCAATTCTGGTTTGGGTCTCCAAGCTTTTTCAATTCAATTGTTTCTCGATGAAACAGTTATTGTGAAATTATGCATAAAAAAAAAATCATTCTGAAAATGTCAAAGTAAAATATTTTGGTTTTTAAAAACTTGGCCGCAATTTGTTATTCTCATAAGAAGCACTCATTGAGTATGCATTGGGGCATGCATCGTTATTTTGTTTTTCTCATGGCTAAAACTTTTCTTCCTTTCCATCTTTGGGGGGTACTTACTGCTTCATAACACCATTTAGTGCTCCATAAGCTTTTCTCAAAACCAGCCAGATTTCTCAACAGAGGAAGGATCTTCTCTTTGCAACTCCCTCACAATTTTTTAATCCCTAGGACAATGTACCAGTGACAAGTTTTATTTCTGCTCACAAAGAACATTGGCCAATGAGTAAATATTGCGACTTTAGAATTCATTTTAATAATTCTTTCAATGTTTATGGCTCAAAATGAAGTATCAGTAGCTAAATTTTATATGACAACATTGATCAAACTGCAGAGGTTTAGGTAAACATGCTGTGTATTTACAAAAGCTTGCTATTTGTTAAAAATCAAGCACACAATCAAGTTATATAGGTTCAATGAGCTCGTTGTTGGCTGAGAGGAGGTTTAAATGAACTGCAATTTACATAGATATATCTGACTGCATTTGCCACAGGCTGAGAGGGCTCATGAAGAGAGGTACAGCAGCTCTGCCACTGCGTAGGAACCCACCATGCTTGCTGCACACCTCAGCTCCCACCACAGCCTACTAGGCTCTTCAAAAACCAATTAGTTTTTCTTACCTGTTTGGTCACCAGGCTGAATGTGACCTATGTCGGTGCAATGACATGATGTTGCTATCACTAAACTCCAAGTGCCCTGCAACACACACACTGAAGAGACCTGCAGGAAGGTTTGGTGGAACAGGTGTGCACCAGCTCTGCCACTGGGTGCTAAAACCACTGTGTGGTCACGACCCCCTCCAGTGGCATTGTTTCACAACCACAAATCATCAGGCACACTAACACCATGAAGCCCCATGAAGTGTTTTTTGGTTGATTTTTTTGTTGGTTTTTTTTTCAAACCCAGTTTCTGCCCAAAGCAGCTTTGCTTTTCTTGCAGAATTCATGTGTGCCTGCTGGCCACTGAAATAGGGCTGTCCCACCTGGAGGGACCACAGCTTGGGGTAATGCTTGGTGCTCTAACAGTGATGCTGCACTGCTCAACTAGAGGTCCAGGGTAGGTCACAGCAAAATTTTGTATCGGACTGGCGAGCAAATGTTACATAAGCCATCCTCACTGGTAAGATGAGCTGCACCCTCCCGTCAGTCACAGCAGACACGCTGGCACACTCCATGGACTTGGAATCACCCTGATGACGATAGCCTTGAATCAGAGCAGAAACAGGTTTGTGCAATAGTACCAAGGTCCTTGGGCTGTCTGCACTGCCTGATCCATTGCGATGATGGCAAACTTTAAATTCTGAGTCATCACTTCAGTGGCTATTGGGAGATAAACACCAGTTTTCAAAGAGGAGGAACAGGAGACCTCAGCAGCTAACGCAGTTGGCAAACCATAAGACAGCAAATTCTGTTTTGTTGTTGCCAGAGATAACTGAAATATATGTTTACATATTGTTCCCAGTTGATAAAGCTTTAATCACTTCAGAGAAAGATAGGATGCATAATTATTACTAAAAATAACATAAGTGCTTCTCTGGTTTTGTTGCTTAATGCTCAGCTTTTGTATAGCACTGCCCAAATACAGGTGACTTTACATTGTAATATAACTTCATAGTTACCCATTTCTTACCTTCTCTTGATTTGAACCAGAAAATGGCGCTTTTTAGTATGAAATGTGAAATAAATTGCTGCAAGCAAGTAAAAATTGTCCCAAATCCTGAGGAGAAAGTGTACATTTCCATAATGGCTACGGGATTCGGAATGCTGTGGCACTTTGTTGCATGTATCTTGGAAGGGAACTAGTAATCATGTGCTTTGTCCTAGTGCTTGAAATAAATTACTTGCTTAAATTGCTAAGCAAGATGACCCATCTGTTGGCCCATGCATGTTCAGATTCTCAGTGGGTTTATTATTCCAAATAATGACTGCCATATGCAACAGTAAACAGTTCTTTTAAAATTGACTGAAAGATCCTGTGCTACTTTTGAAGGCAATTTACAAAAGTTATTCATGTTCCCTTCAAGAACCTGCCATTCAACTAAACTTGTAGAAAGTTATCCTGACTGGTTTATCCCGACGGAGGCAGAGACAAAACTATAGCAGAAGTCTGGATTGGATCAGATTTGCTTTTCATGAATGGAAAAAACTAAAAATTATGAATTATATAGTTCTGCAGCCCCAAACAACACCAAACACGTTCCAGTTTATTTGTTTATTTGCATTGCTAAAGCAACTATCATATAATCAAGTCACAGGAGCAATCAGTATCTTTAAGTATGTATTACAGAATATATCTAAGCTGACAGCAGCCACAATAATACTTCTCAAGCCGCCAAAGAAAAAAAAAAAAAAAGACTCTCAATACAAATTCACCTTCCTCTTCAGAAAATGCCTGAATTAGTAGCTGAACTCTATAATGCATCTTAATGGTCATCAAATTGTGCTCCTGTCAGACCCAGGAAGGCAGAGCATCCCAGGCGCGCGGGCTCTCCCTGAACACACCGTCCCAGGGGTCCCCAGAGGCACAAACCAGGAGACTGCCAGCGTGAGCATCAATGTGGGTATCCAGCGCCAGGGCAGAAGGCAAGGGTAGCAGCAGGACCTGAGTCAGCATGGAGACATGCTGCTTGTTGTCAGCATGCCCAGAATGAAGGGATCGTGGCACAGGGAAATTTGTCTAGATAGGGGAGCAGTTTCCCTGTTGACAAATTAATGAGTGCAGCTAGAGGTGAACATCAGCCTACACAGGAGGTGAGTATCGTCAGGTTATTCCTTGGGCAGCTTCTTCTGCCTCTTGGTCACTTATAAAGTCTCTGTTCAAGTTAAAGCTTTCAGAGGCACTGCACTGAGCAAGCACAGTGCAAAAAGGTCGACTTCAGGGAGGGAGATACCGGTGGGGGGTAAGCCCACACTGCCCACCACACTGGTTTGCAGGTACCCGCAGCTCACGGTGCTAGGTGGGACTAAACAAAACCAGACTTACCATCCAGTACTGTGCATGCCTTTACAGGTTAAAGCATGTGCCTGAGGATTGGATTTGATCACCTCCCTTTGTTTTATTATTCTTTATTGCTGAATTTCTGTTAAATCCCACTGGTTCCCATCCTCTAACCTTTCCCTGTTAGGGAAGGGCTGAAAGCCAGACTTCCACAAGCAGTCCTCCGATACATCTACTTAATAAATAAATAAATGGCAAGGCTCCTTTTCGTAACTTCCCTTGCCTTTAATTTAGACCATCCCTGTTTCATCTCCAGGCTGAACACACATTCAATTCATACAAGGCCCATAAACCATGTTAAGACCACAGAGTATCCATGATTTGTTCATGATGTTAGCAGTGACTCACCATGGCCAGATTACAGATGTTAAATTGCTGATGGATGGCCCACATCCAGCACGTGGTATTCAGCTGAAGTATTAATCATGTGTGGAAAGATCTTTCTTTTTTCTTTTGGTCCCTGTGAATAATGAAACCTCTAATACAGTATATTGTACTTTACAAGCTCACTGAAATGAACTCCTTTCTAAAAAGAGAAAAGGATAACACTATTAAAGCAGCCGAATGCTGTACATGACATGATGACATATTAGGACTTTCTGGATAGCTAAATGAATACACTTGCCTTTTGTTGATTTATGCCAACGGGATGGGTCTTTCTTTAAAAAGCTTTTTCCCAGGAAGTGAAGTTTTCTTGTTTCCTTCTTTTTTTGTTGGAAACGACTAACTTGTTGAGTGCCATATTGGTTTGATAGACAGTTGTTCACAAAAAATGCAAAAGAAAAGCTTGTCAAGGAGCAGGAAAGAATGTCTAAGTGCAGATTTGGGTAAGAAAGAACTCATCTGGAGTTGGAAATAATGTTTTCTCTGGGCATGATGGCAGAGGTCTATCTTTTTCAGAGGTACCGAACAACAGTCAAGTGTGGGAATTTTCCACGCTATTTCTTGGGTTTGAGTTTTCTTTTCCTTTTCTTCTGACATGAGTATTTTCATTGGTAAAAGGATAGCAAGTTGTACAGGACAGCATACATCAGCTGCCTGTGATAAGAATGTCCAAATGACCCAATCACCAGTCCCACATGACTTCAGGAAGAGTCTTTCCATACACTTTTGTGCATTGAACAGCTGGTTTCTTTAGTAACACATTCTTGACTGGCTTTGTTGCCAAGTCACCCTGCATTAATAACAAGGAAATATGTTGGGGAGGAAAAAAAAACCACCAACAACCAAGCCAAAAACCCCAACACCACAAAAATGCACAAAAAAACCACTATGAAGTAGATGGGAGAGAAAAATCAAGTGCCCTGTGTAACTGGAAACACTACATACCAGAATCACTAACTCCCTCTTCCAACCCAGACACAAAACTTGCTTGTAAAAAGACAAGATAACAAATGTCCAGGTGAGCACCATCACTCCGTAGAAGATTAACCTGACTAATTTGCCCAGCTTCTTAGGTTTTGCTAACTTCACTGGTGTACCAGATTAGCTCAGTGATAATTCGCTTAGAGAGCTATAACATGCACGCTTGGGGAGCCTGACCTGTCCAAAACCACACAGACACACCAAACCGAGTACTTGAGCGCAGGTCTCCGAAGTTTACTACAATGGGCTGAAATCTATTTCACCTTTCCTCACTGAGTTAAATCACAGCGGGGAAAAAAATACAGCTTTTCTGTTGTTTTTTTTTTTTTCCAAAATGGCAAACTATGACAATTTTAGCCTGCTCTGTTCAGCCTGGCATTTCTGGTCCAAGGCAGGACTTACGTGCTCCCAGACCTTGTTTCAGGAAAGCATTCATAATTCCAAAAACGTATCAGCACGTGCTTAAATGAATACAATGAGAGTACCCCAGAAAAGCTAAACGTTTTGTGAAGTGCTTTCCTGAAGCGGAGTGTAGAAGAAAGGCAAGTAATGGATGTTATCCTCTTCCACGCATGGGGCAGTGGGCAACACCTTTGGTGATGAACTCAGAAGTGGTGAAGGGTCCAGAGTCCATCTGGCTCCACGAAACATGCAAGGCTTGGAATAAGCTTATGTTTGCTGATGTGTTATATTTATTACAGTGGAATTAACTAGTGCACATTTTGACAATTGGTTTAGCTGAAGGAATCTAGCCAGAAGTGTAGGAAAATGGTTTTGTATGTGAAGAGCACAGAGCTGACATTTTCCCACCTTTCACTATAAAACCAACGATCTCTGAACCTGCTCTCGGTAGCCTGGGGTTTGCTTTCAAACAATGCTGATATTATTCAGAAGTGCTCTGTCATGCAATGGATCACTGCCAAGAGGACAGATGAGGAAAGCTGTCACCCGTTTTTTACTTCTAGATTCAGACATGTCTTCTCTGATGACTGCTTTTTCTTTTTTTTTTTTTAGTTTCTCATCAATGTTCATACTTATAACCTCTTTTAGCTTAGCTGAACTAGAGAACTACTTCTTCTACATCATACCATCTTGTCTTTTGCTTAATAACTTCCTTCTTCAGGTAGCCCATTTGAAGCTCACAGAACTCTATTAACTGGACACATCATTTGGAGCAAAAATCTGCCTGTGAAGTGGATGGGTGAATATATGTAAGAACTCAAGACACCTTGATGCAGGACACCACTATGTAGCGGGTCTCCAGAAATGACCACAGGCTTCCAAAAAAGTATGAAACTCCAAACCCAAAGTGTCTCATATGTATTATGGCTCTTCTTAAAGTGTGACCAAAGGCAATAATGTATTAAAAATAAACATATCTCAGAGCAGGGAAGCAGTCAAGAAAAACAACCAACAGTCCGTTTCTTCTTGAAAGGCTGAAGAAATAAAATAACGTCCTTCTTAGGCACTGCAGCCGTGTAAGAAGCAAGGATGACAGTAATTAAAAAAAATGGAGGCTTAGAAATATTTTTCTGTGCTGTTGAAAAAAACGCCATTAATGCAAACCATACAGTATGCTCTGCTCCTCAGTACAAGAAAAGCAGATGGTTTTGATATGGCCATGACTGTCCCTTCAGAAGGCAATTTCAGAAGGGAAGCGAAGGGTTGCCGGTTCATTCAGCGCCAAGGCCAATGGACATTTCTGTAATGGCATCACGGATAAGTAGGGACAGTCCCTGGGCAGTCAGAGGCAGCTGAAATGACATCCTGCTGGCTGTAGATGCTGAGGGAATGAAACACCTGGGAAAATATTTGGCCTCAAGGCTGCTGCTATTTTGGAAGATGTGGACTTACTTTTGCAGAGAAAGGAAGTAATTAAAACAAGCGTATGTGGAACGACTGAAGATAGCACTGCACATCTCTCCCGATAGGCATGGCTAGCTATAAATACTTCTCCTATGCTCTGTGTGCCATAGCATGAGATGATAACTGATACACTCAGAAAGGGATGTCAAGAGGGGGATGGGGACTGGAAACTCCATTTCAGGCACCAAGACAATTTTCTTGAGAAAGGAAATCTGAAACCAGCGGAGGGTCGAACGCACCTCACGCAGAGGGACTGCTGTGGGCTTTGGCCTGCACACCTCTTACACCCACTGCAGTCCTCAAGACACCATTTAGAGGGGGCTTAAACCTGGAACAAACCGGCATGGGGTCAATATCACCCTAGTTTAATTAATCACTACTGCATTAGAAGCAATAACCAGGGAATAATGATAGTTGGGCCATATGAAGCAGCTGCAAAGTTTCTTAGCAACTTTAAGAATGACCCTTCAACCCTTTCTCATTACTCATTACTCATATGGTTAATGCTTATCCATGTGAATAGTCTCATTGATTTAACCCACACTACTTGCATGAGTAAAGGCTTCAGAATCATAGAAATATAGAATTATACTCTTCCCCAGTTATTTCAAATCCAGATTTAGTTAACTGCAGTGATTAACTCAATAGACCTTGCCCCGCAGAGGCTTTCCAGGATCCACTCTGTAACTAGGGGGATCTACTCAACTAAAAGAACAGTATCAACAACCACAGTGCAATCTGTCCTAGTCCCACCTGTATCAATTGAAGTTGTTTGAACTTATTTTACAGCTGTATGTTCATAAGCAATCTTTAAAAGCAGGCTCTGCTTTAATGAAAGGACAAAAAGAAAAAAGAAAAGCTGAGCAAAATATGAAAGACACTAAAAGTGTCTAAAAAGAAAGTCTTTTTAAAGTTTCAATCAAAAAGCAATTTTGCAAAACTGCTTTTATTTTATGACCTTTTCAAACCATTTTCACAAGTCTAGTAAGTAGCTACGAATAGCAAAGTGCTTATTTTTCCCTGGAACAACAGTATGATACTATTCCACTCAGTGTGGTCTGTATTTTTGACATATGCAACAAGCCTAGACAACCTTCCCAGTATCATTATTCACTGGGAATCTCTAGCCTGTCTCTTGTTCCATTCCTAAGTAACCTCCATCTATCATTTTCAACAAATTTTCTGCAACTCCTTATGAATCACTTTGCTGCTGTCTTAGAGAAAATCCCTTTTATTACAAGGAGCTGCTTCTCTGAATGGGTGAGGTAAGCTAAGAGAATGTTCTTGTGGTAATGACTTCATACAGGTTTTCATCATGGAATCACCACAGATATTATAATCCATATTTCAATTAAAACTATAAGGTATTTTTTAAGTGACACATACTGGGGGACTTTCATTAAATGCTCCGGAATGTGCCTGCTATTAACACCTCTTCATTGGGTTTGCATTAGATATACAAATCACATCTCTGCAGTTAAAAATAGTGTGTTCCAGGCAGAGTGCTGGGCAGACCCAATTCGGCAATGCTAGCAAGTGATTTATGGTCCATTTCGGATAACATTTCAGCTTCCATAAATAAGGATATGAACTTCTTTACACCACCAAGCTAAGCCCATGGCCTTATTCTCTGTCTGTATATTAACACTCAATTTTAGGTGGCAGGTGGCATTTTTTTCTTTACTGCTGTGTCTTTACTACTGTGTTTTCTTACTTTACTGTGTCAAAGAAGTTGCTCATCTCCAGGTTTACAACACATCCAGAAGAAAACAATGAATACGCGCAGTGGAAGAAGCTCTGCTTAAATTATCTTCATAATTACCAGTACTGTACCTCAACTCTGGATCTTTTCATTACCTCCTCCATTTCTCAAATTAAGCTAATGTCTGTCTGGCATGTTCTTTGGACATCTTTGCATACCAGTGCTCACACATGAACAACTTTCCCATTGCTGGGAGCCTTTTTATCAATCCCTTTCTGCACCAAGGAGGCACAGATACTGGTGACAGCATTGGTCCTACCATGAGCTGCTCACACACTTTGCTGGGTCAGTTTCTCTTCCTGGTACATTACTGTCTGATACAGAATTACTAGTATTTGTTACCTAACTTCAACCAAGCATTTCTGGTCTTCTTCTGGTTTGTCCCAGATCAAAACATCACCCATATAAAACGCTCTTAGTCCACATTGTTAAAATGCGTTGTATTCTCAGCAGAGCACCTCAGGTACCCCAAAAACCCTCTATGGAAATTGTGTTTCTCAAAGGGTGCATTAAATTTACATAAACAAATGTTCTCAGTTTTAATGGACTGTATGATCATAGAATTATGTCTTTCAAACAGAAATTACATAATTAAAGAGCGAAACACTGAGTCAATGCAGTATTGGCACTCATATGGAAAGGACTCCGCACTGAGCTTAGATTTACCACACCTGCCTCAGTGTTAACAACACACCCATTCTGCAGTTGTCTCTGCTGGTTTCCAGTGTCCAAAAAGTTCAGCTGTCTAAAGGTGCACTCCCAACACCACACTTCTCCCAGCACTGCATTTTTCCAGCACGACTAAGACTGCTCCTATAGCATTGCCCTTTTGGTCCCTCAGCCTCCCAGACACTCCCTTTACTGCAATTCAGAGGTTCATTTACTCAAAGCAAAACAATAACAGTGAGCTGTTCTGATGGAAAGTCTTTCTACTTCCTCCTTTCCACAAAACTAGCAATAAACAAAGCCAAAATTTGACATTTTCAATTTGCATGTTAAACTTTTCTCCAAGCTCCTACTGACTTGGGGTGGCTTGGAGTAGAGCCAAACAGATGTGAGGATGTAGTTCATCTGGGAAGGGAAACTAGAGTATAATTTGGCAATTCTTCTGGGAGGAAAAGGCATGCCAAAGGGAGCCAAGCCTCTGAAGAAGTAAAATATACGTTGCTTACCTCTTCTCCCACTATTACAGCAGTAAAGTGATATACCTTTATTAATATTTATTGCCACTGAGCAGCATATGATAATTTATAGAAATTACTGGCACCAGAAGAAAGGAGGTGAGCAAGAAGGGGATGGGCAAGAGGGATGGGTGAAGTTGAGTAAGCTGTTCCAGCCAGCAATGATAGTGGGTTTGGCTAACCACTCTGAAAAGCTGCTACAACCAAAGAAGCAGAAATTGCTCTGGGAATGGGTTCTCAGCTGAAAGTTTCCAGTGCAAGAAAGTCCTAAACACAAATTAACCAGGCTAACTCAGTATGAGGTGGACACTGTCAAGTTTGCTTTCCACCAGATGCACAAAGTAACTTCCAGAACCAAAAGAAAAATCACGAGCCCAGCAAATGGCCCCATTTCCCAGCTATGAGAGCAAAGGGAGCTCAGAGGTGTCTGCATGCGGTACAGATGGGTGCCCAGCACAGGAGCAGAACAGCTGTGGAAGGACTTAGGGGGGGCACTGAAACCTACCCCAAAGCAGTACAAGACACCATCAAAGGTTTTCAGTCTTCACAGCCAGTGATGGAGCTTAAAAGCCAGCAAAAACACTTGCCTATAGCTTACGTATTTCACTCTCCAGTGAAACCAGTGACAGGTCTCTTCTCATTAGCTGAACCCTGGATTTATCAGGAGCAGACATCTGCTGCCACCGTCTACTGGGACCACCCATCAGCAGCAGAAAATGCCTCCATGCCCTCAGTGAATATGAGGAGGTCGGGGGTCACTTGCTCCTACCAGTTGACTAAAAGTGCCTCTATAGAGCCTGGATAAAAGGTCATTTTAAGATACTGCACAATTCACTGGCAGGGCACAGCGCAGGACAGGACAAAGGCAGCAGAAGGAGCCAGCCTCATTCCAGCCCTGCTCCAACTTCAGAAGTCATCAGGTTCCCTATGATAACAATTTAAAACATAAGCCTCTTATCAGCCACACATTGTATTACAGACAGAAATGCAAACACAGATATTTTCCCCCTTCCAAAAATAGCTTCTTCTTTTTTTCTTTTTAGAAAATTACAATATGAGGGAAAAAAAAACCATTTTGTTTTTCTGCATGCTTTACATCTTTCTGGCTCCGGAGAAACTGGTAGCAGCTGGTTTAATTTCCTCAGTTTCCCGTGTCAAAGGTTCAAACACAGTTGTAGATACTCTTTATGAGTGAAATGTTCTCCTGCTCTTTGGATCAAAAAAATTTAAACAAAGTCAGATGACTCCATTTCAAGTGTGCTGGGAAAGCCTGGATCAACTCTTTATAGATGCGTTTCTCCTCACATTTACAAGCAGTGCTCTGCAATGAGATCTCTACAGTGAAATATCTGTCTTTTCCATGGACGTCCAATTTTCTTCCTTTGGTTAACTCTCGCTACGCAGTTCAAAGCAAACTAACCCTTTGCCAAAGCTCCAGGAAAGCCCAATACAAAATCTAGACTGGATTTACTTTTCATTTGCCCTGAAATCTTCTTCATTGTCAAATAAAGACCAAGTAAAAGTAGAAAAAAAAAGAATGATCAGAAGAGAGAGGCAGTAGAGAATGAATTAGATAGAGAAACCATTGAGAAAGATGAAAAAAATCATGGGGAAAAACAGATGTCAAGGGTAGACCTCTTGGTGTGGGCAATGAAGACTCACAAAAGAATCTGCTCATAAAGAGGCTCTGACAGCCCAGAAATGTCTCCCAGCAGCAGCTGTCAGGAGGGGGAGGACAAGCCCTGTTCCCCTCCTCCAGAAGAGACGATAGTTCCCTATTGTGAGAGTAGGTGCTAATTATTATTTCCTTTCTAGGACCAAGGGAGGCTTTTAAATCTATCCAAACGCATCAGTAAAATAAGCTGTGACAAGATATACATATATACATATCTATTTGGCAAGATGGACCAGTATGGGAGTCTCCCTATTGTGGCTGAGAGGCAAAATCGAAAACAAGTGTCAGTGGGAAAGTTTAGTGCTTCTAGCAGGGGGGTGCGTCTGGTGCTTATCCACGTGGGGGGTTCAGGCAGTGGGACCACAGGGTGTGTGACTGCAAGGTATACGCTAAGCTGCATTTCTAGCAGTTTGCAGATAATGTATGGGAAGGCTCTTGGGTTTTCCCTGCGTGCATCAAGTGCAAAAGGTTCACGTTTTTGTTCAGCCATACACCAACAGTGGAAACCAACACTGGTCACTGGGGGAGCCTTTTCACTTCAGCAGGTGGAGGTGCTGACTCCACTTCCCGCAGGCAAGCCAGACCTCATTTTGCTGACTAAAGAAGATGCCACTTAAATTAAAACTTGTGTAACCATATGTTTCAAAACTGTGGGTCATATTTTATACAAGAACGACTGTGACAGGCTGTGTATTTGTGCTGATTTGCTGTATTTCCACAGTGCCCTGCTGAATAAAGCTATCAAACTTTATCCTGTTTTTAAGTTAAAAAAATAACTAAGAAACCTACGTGTCAGAAAGATTCCTTACATGAACTAGGTATAACAGTAAAAAAAGACACAGCTTCGATATTAATGACATTTTTCTATAATGTTGATGGATCGATTTATAATGTGTGATTGTATGCACTTCAACCATACCATTGAACCTCACAGCATATTGCTTGAACGCTGCATTTCACTTATGCCTGGGCTTTGAACGACGTGTAACACAATACAGCAGAACAAATCAAACAACAGAGTGGCCCAACTCTGAGTCCATCACACCATCATACACAGTAAGGGGTCATCCAGCATAGCAGATGGGGTTCAACAGATAGATATGTATAAATGAAATACATAGAAAATGAAAATTTTGTCAGTTTTGACAGTCGATGCTGGTCAACATGGAGCTGAGAGCTGTTGCTGTGAAAGCATGAGGCTCGGCCACCAAGACCCACATCTGCAGAACAAGTGCAGCTGTCATAAATCTCAGTGGGAAGTGCTGAAGTGGGTGCTGCTTGGGTCAATGGGCTGCCTGAAACCCAGGAGAAGCATTTTGTTTTCAAGGAGGTGTGAGGAGCATGTGGAGCAGGAGAAGCATAAGGAAAGGTGAACAAAGACACCAGTGTGAGTCTGCCTGGACTTCTTGAAGGGCTGGGGCAAAACAAAGTCTTTAGTCATTTTCAGCAGTTTATCTGGAAGGGAGTTCCCCGTCAGCACCTGGGAAATGAAGGGAAACGATGCACAAGGAAACCGGCAGTGCCCCAGAGGAAGAATGAGGCTAGGCACTGCCTTCAGGAAGTTTCCTGCTCTGTTTCTCTCAAATATCCTGAGAAAGATCCATGACATATTTGAGTAGTGAACAAAATCTGCACTCGTTTTCCCTGTCTGCCCTGAGGAAGCTAACTGTGGGCAGTATCACCACATGGGCTGGGAATGATTACGTTATAGGCGTGGTGTAAACCAGAGGGACCTGCTCATAGCTGCTTCAGGTGCTCTGGTAGAAGTAAGAGCCACAGCGCCAGTGTCCCAGCAATGCAGGAAAAGGCACTAAAATGGAGCAAGTACAGCCTCAGGGTCGGGTTTCAAGCAGCTTGAAGATTCACCAGATGGACAGTCTCACAACCTGGCCATGAGCCACCTGTGGGAGGCGCGGGGGACATCCTTTACCCCATGACAAGATCCATGTCCAGGATTCAGCCTCCAGCTGTCTTGGAGATGGTGTAGGCAGGCATGACTCCATCAGTAACACAGCTGGGACATTCATGACTCCCCACGGTCATGTGAATGTTCGAGACACAGCTCCCAGCTAAACTCTGGGATGAAATAACGTTTTAATCACACTGGGGACCGGAGGCAAAACCATGTTGTTAACACGATTCTCAGATTACTGACACCTCACTTTAGGTGTAGCCTAAATGGCCGTCGCTGAAGTATTTAGCAGACTGCTGGGTTTTAGCAGACTCCTAGGGACCCACAGCCCACCGCTAAGGAGTTCGCAAAAGGTACCTAGGAAACACAAGCCCCACTCTTTGGGAGTGCGTGGGTTGTATAAGGATCCACAGGTCTTTGCGCAGTTCTGCTCTGCCAGCCTACCTTCAGCATCTCTGGGCTTGGAGGCTGTCCTCACTACTCGGCACTTCCAGTGAAGGAAAGAGCTCATCCCATGCCCTCGCACCCAAAGCACCTAAACCCTCTGATTTGCTGCCACAAGGAAAAAAGTCACAGAGACGCACATAAGAATGAGGGGATTCTTAGAATAAAAAGAGCTTCTGAGGCTTTATCATCCGTCACAGACACGTTTTTAGGGAGAACATCAAGGCTTTTAGTTGAAGTCATACACTAACTGCCAAATAACAGAGTAAGTCTTCTTTTATCTATTCAGATGTGACATTTCTTCTACCCTTCTCTGCAGCACCTGGTGACACACAAGCGTGTGGTCATGGTCACACCGGCTCTGAACTAGACTGGTGTTATCCGGTATAGTAAGTCCTTAATGACAAAGTAGAGTCAATGCCATGAGCAGGATTCCTATTTAAGAGCTATTGACCCAAGTTCTTGTGAGGTAGCTCACTAAAGCTTCCAGCTCTTGCCCCACCAGAAACAGAGCACAGACCTTGGGAGTCTGATGTCGAGACTATGCCTACACCAGCTGGCTGTGATTTGGTCTCCTCTCACCCACCACCCGATAGCAGGAAAAAACATCCCCTTAGAAAGACAGTTTTGACTTAAGAAGTTTGTGTAATTCTATGTCAGGTGAAGTTTCTTTGACAACATCTGGCAATGTTGCAGAATTTCTACACTCCGCTGAGATTTAGAAGAGCATATGGCTTCCACTACAGCAAAACAAATCACTCCTTGAACAAAAAGCTCTGAAAAGGAGTGGGAAAAGGAAGATGAAAGTTTCGAGTCTGTTTGTAAATTATGCATTATCCGTGCCTGTAATGCCCAGAGGAGCCATAAATTTAGAGGTTTCAACAGAAAAGCCTATAGCTGACACCTTACATTCGTAAAACTCATTATTATCCCTGGAGTGAAAATGAAGGGGGAAAAACAGTGAATAAATAATTGAAAAGATAAGAATATTTCATCATTTCCTTTTTCTCTTTGTCAGCTTTTCGCTGCAGTTTCAAGATCAATATGGGATCCACATCAGCTGTGGTCTTAAACATGAAAAGTGTCCAGTATTTTTCTAGTGAATTTGATTGCAAAACCAAAACACTTCAGTTAATCTTATATATACAGATCACAAAAATGGGAACTTCAAATCTAAGAAGTTTTCACTTTCAACATTCAGCTCTGCATCTGTCACAGATACCAATTCTGTAAAACTGGGCTGTCATATTATTTTTGGTGCAGCTCAAAACGAGAAAAGTGCTTTCTAAACCACTCTTTCGTGAGTTTTCTTTTCTCACAAGAAAGACTGGTTTAGAAAGCAGACATTGGCCTTTAGGAAATTTGTAGACTATTCTTTATGATCCAGAGGTTCTAGAGTATTTTAAAACATTTTCTGTAATCTATTTTTTTTTTTTATAAAGTCATTTTATTCTTTTTCACCTCTTTGGCCTTTCTATATATTGCCCAAAATCTATAGAAGGTTTATTCTCAGAAGCCCATGTGACATGGGACGCAGTATAACAAGGAAAACAGGAATGAGTGAGTCATGCAGAGCAATTTTGACCAAGGATTAGATGCAAATAACTCTGGAAAAAAGGTGCTTTTTGTCACCCTTTCTACAGGAACACTGAGGCCTAGCATAACACAGTGTTGCACTTTTCTGCTTTTCCCTCATTTCACTTTAAAACACACATTAAACATCAAGAACTAGATCCCCTCTCTCCCTCGTGACTAGATGTAAATATCCCCTTTCCCTTCCTTTTTTTCTCCAGCATAAAGAACATAGAGAACAGAAAGGAAATAAAAAGACTGCAGTCTCTTTCTTCGTTATTGAAAGTCACGGATTTTAACTCAGTTTCATCACTAAAGGGTGACCAGCCCAGGGGATCTCTGCCGCTGGCAGCTGCCGAGGCAGGCTGCATCCCACCTTCATGTCCTCCCTGCTTTGGCTCACCCCTGCTGCACTCCACCACCACATCTTCCAGGGGTTTTGGCCCCACAGGCAGGCTGCATGCTCACACTTCGATCAGCTCCATGTTTGACGGCCAAACCCAGGTTTGCTCCTTCCCTGCAGCGCCTCACTGCCAGGAAACACAGGCTGGATCTGGCCTAGCGCCAAGGAAGCCTTTTCCTCAAAGGACAGCTAGGACCTTCAGTTGTGCCGTGTGTCTCAGGGAATAAGAGCCGAGTATTTGAGCTGGGGCACAGAAATCAGTGGGATGGCTTTGAAAAGTGCTGCCTCCCTGGCAGATCTCCTTGTGTGGAAGGCAATACCCAAGCCTTAGAAATAAATCCATGCAAAGTGACGCGCGGGTCTGCAGATCCAGGTGAGACTCACCTCCCAGGCATCACCAGTGATGGGCAGGAGAGGCCCCTGCCACGCAGGAGGAGACCAGATACCCATGTGTGACCGACAGCAGCAGTCCTTGCTCCGCTGTGCTCTGAGAAGTCACCTACCCTCTCCTCGGGGAGCAAGTCACCTCTCTAAACAATTCTTGGCAAGGCAGAATTAGGCATCTTACGGCCCACTGCTCCTTTCCACTTTATTTGTCCTGGAGGAACTTATGAGGCCAACTTTGACATCTTCCCTGGGGCCAAAACCACCGTGCAGATGGAGCAGAGCAAGGTGGCTGACCACAGCACCAGCTTTCCCCCTCGGACCACCGCTGCCAGCTAGGGTGCCTCTTCCCACAGACCCCAGCCCTGGTCCCCAAGACCTCCTTCCTTCCCTCTGCTCACCCGAGACCCCTGCCCAACGCACGCCACAGAGCCGAGGCTCAGCTCTCACGGATGCTATTGACAGTTGTAAAACCGCCGTGCGCAAATGAACAACACGACACTTAGGGCTGCTCGTTTTCCTGCCAGTCAAAAGGAGTCCACAGGAAAGCACTCTGAGTAGTTTTACAGACAGGAATGCCCCATGGAAAATTATACATAAACACAGGAGATTGGCAATACAGTGCAGAGCAGTGTTCCCACGTAACTTCATTTAGATTGCACTGAGCTGGTATATTTTTGTATGTCTTGAAGAAAAACATCTTTCTCATTTGCAGAAGATAAATTTAAAACATCAGTGGTATGCTAGTGCCCAGGGCTCTTTATGCTTCAGTTTTTACTATTCTACTCCATGAGTCATAAGTTAGAGCATTTACCCCATAGGAACTTGTATTCCCTGGGCTACTCATTCGGATTGGCAGGTTTTGCAAACCAGCATGTAGTCCATAAGAGGCCAAAATTAAAAAAGGGAAAGGTGACACAAAGAGACACCCCCCCCCAGTAAAGTAAACAACGGCAGTGGAAAGCTCTATTTATTGAGGCAAGAATGGGTCTTTGCAAAGGAAGAGTGACTTCATGGACTGAGCTGCAAGGAACAGAGGAGGCCGCTGAATCTGCTCCTGCATGTTGGGAGTCGACTTGAAGTCACGCTGATGGTGCAAGCTGCCTTGCTGTGCTGCCCAGCCTATGATCACTCCCAAGCTGTCCTTCTTCTGAAAAGCCAGGACACCGACCGAGTCCTGGCAGACGTCAAGACCTGCCTGGGCATTGCATCTTGCCAACCAGCAACCTGCATGCCCAAGTCAAGGGCCCATGCACCTGGAGTATTGTGTGTGTGCCGTAACAAAAGCAGTCACCTACTGTAGGCTTAGGCCCAGCGACAGAGGTGATTCCCAGCTGGCACCTAGGTAACCCTCAGGGCTGATGGAAATAACAGGAAGCACAACCCATGTCACATCTGGTTGCAAAATGGTTACTGAGCTTTGGTTTCTTAATGGAGCTGGGCAGATCAAGTCTAAAACAGAGCCACATCATGCCCAGTCCTTCATCGTAAGGAAAGGGCTCTGCAGTGGGAACACAGAGCAGATGCTGCCCCTACTCTTGCGCTCCACCAGCTCCTAGCAAAGGAGTGGGGTGTAGCCCAACAGCCCCTTCAAAAGGAATATTAACAGCCTCACACCATTGTTTGTCCCAGCTGGTACAAAAGGTATATCCTACCCAATGGTTTTCAGTCTGTGATCTGAGGACCCCTGGGAGATTCCAGGTCCGGGGAAGAGAATGAAAGAAAATAAGTTCATAAATATTAGATAGCGGTCTACAGATGTAATGTTTTTTAAAGAGTTCACAATTTTGCTGGAGAACGGCTAAGGAAGGATACATGAATCATAAAAGGGTGGAAAATTACTGCGCTAGCTTTCAAAACACAAGATCATTGGTGCAGAAAACTGCATTTCTTTCTTTATGGAGGCATAGGTACGTATGACATCATATAAACATCATGTTTAACAATAGCTAGATGTATCCAGATGGCTACATCAACTCATAATAATAGCAGTTCCCAGGAAACATTGTTGTGGATTATTACTGAGTTCAAAGGTTCACAATGCATTTTAGATTGTGCCAGTAGAAGAAATTGCTTGTTTCACAGGCACAGATGAAGGGCCCTTTTTGATCCCACAAAATCCAGGACTGTTATCTTTCTTCATATGCTCTAAATGCTATTAAACAACTCAAATTTATTTTTTTTTTCTCTGCAGAAAGGTTTTTCATGGGAAAAGTCTGATGTACCATAGCAGTGGAGGACTTTCCATTCCCGCCAGATTCAGGCAATGATACGCTCTGGTGTAGCTGTTCACCTTGCTCACAGTTACTTAGCACAAATTATCCTTCAGATATTAACAGGACCCCCTCAGCAAGAACTGGCTCATCCACATCTCCAAGAAGTTTCTTTGGGGTGCACCACTGGAACTGATGGTGCACCCAGCAAGGTGGGGTGGGTGCCTCGCACCTCCAAAGTGATGCCACAGCACCAAGCTCAGGGGAAAGGAGTGTTTCTTCCACACTTTGCTATATTTGACTGAACGGGTAAAAAACCATGCTGATACTAACTCTTCTAGAAAGGCATTTTGTTGCACAATAAACAGTCCCCAAAAAAACATGTACTCTTAGTCAGAAAAGTTGACATCTAGAGGTTTGACTAGAAGCCAGGTGTGCAAGGTTAGGAGTCACTCCAGTTAAGGAGTTTAAATGTACAGTATAGCTAATTTTCAGGTACAAGGTCAGAGTTTCCTACACTGGCCCCTATTGCTGTTCTAACCATTAAGTGAAAGGTCCAATTAAGGCTATTTATATGTCTAGGTACTTAATTGTGCCTTCAAATCAAGTAGTTAGACACTGAGGTCACTTAAATTGTACCTATAATTATTTGTGCCTGAAAAAGAGTGGGAACAGACAAAGAGCCCTTGGTGGGCCAGGCCAGCTCCCAGGCACCTGCAGAGGCAGCCCGAGAGCATTAGGATACCCCGTAATTCCCATTTTCCTCTCAAGTCTGATGCCCCAGAGGTACAGCTGCCACTTATTCCGAAAGCAAAAGGAAGCCTGCCAGCCTGCGGGAAGGCAGTGGGGCTGGTGCGGTAGGGTCCGGCCACCACATCCAACTGTGCTCAAGCAGGTGGAGGGGGATCTGGTGTTCAAAGGATGCCCTTTGAGGCTGCAGAAGGTGTGCCCTCCAAGCTCTCCATTTTCATGGCTGTTTTCTTAACGTGTGACAGAAGGTGCCAGTTTAGTATACTGCTGTAATGCTCAACAGCAAGGGTCAAGAGCAGCATCAGAAGAACTGGGGCAAACTTAATGAAAAAAGCTTGAACATCTTGAAAGAATATTGATTGCTATGTGGGTCCAGGCGCAGCAAGAGGCCCCAGGAAGGACATCAGGTGGGGGGGAGTGTAAATCACTCAGAAGAAGATGCCACCTCATGGTCTGCAAGACCTCCAATTGGGAAATGTCAAAAAAGATGCAAAAAGCAAAAGCTAGAAGCATCTACCAACAGCAGCCGGGCTTGCAACCCACGTTACCTGAAACTGAAACCCAGCCCTGGCCCCTGGGCCCCCAGCCTCCTGCCCCTTCCCACCATTGCTCCAAGGTTCAGCCTCTTCCCTTGCCCACAGGGGATCTGAAGCTGTCACCTGCAAGCAGCAGGAAAAGCTACACATCCCTTCCCTGGAGCAAGCAAGATCCCACATCCACCAGCAGGGATTCACCTCCCAGGTCCCCAGGAGGACAAGCAGCAACACCTGTTTGAAATTAAATGCCTGGATTAAAAGCAGGACCTCCAAGTTTACTGCTTGAAATTGCCATACTGCAGATGAGGGTCTTTCCTCCCCCACCCGCCATCCCTTTTAGGGGTAATATAAGATTCTTTACAAGAAAGGGCTTTTGAAACTTTCCATTCCCCTTTAACAATAACCAGAAAAAGTTTGTAGCACGTTAGGGCTTAACTTAAGGAAATGAATGAAAGAAGGATCTCCCGTTCATTGGGTTCTTGTCCTGGTCTCTCATTTTCTAGGCATTATTTTGCAAACAGGAACACCTGCTCTTTTTCCCCTCTGTGGTTAGCAGGGGCACACACACATACAAGCCCTTCTGGGCATAAAAGTACAAATTTTGAATAACTTCTCCCTAAAATGTATCCACCCACACATACATCACTCATCAGTTGCGCAGCAGTAGATCGTGCTGGGTGAAGACAAGGCCAACTGTGTTTAAGAGTGCGTGCGTGTGACTATGACTATTCGCTTGTCCAGGTTCACAGATCTTTGTCAAGCAAACATCAGTGCACAAACATTTAAAACCAGGCAGCAATACCTTGTTAAAAAATATTTTGTAGTGTCTCTTGAAACAGGAAGGACACTCACAGGGAAATTTTAGGGCTTGCATTCAGTGTTGGTAACAAGGAGTGGGGAATATTGGATGTGTAAGGATCCGGCACCGTTGGACAGCTGTTACTGCTGGCACATGTGTCACTGAGACACAGCCCTTCAGCAAAATGACAGCTATTCCAGTAGGAGCCCCAGGAATGCACTTTATTTGAATGAACAGCTTCACTTTCTAGTTAAAGTCACAGTTAATAAATGGCAAGAAGTGCTTCTCAGCATGGGAACATTCAGGCACAGCCTGAACAAATGGGGTGCAGATTTTTTAAGGGTTTATTTTCATTCCCATTATAATATATGTCTCAGCTTGTAAATGCTTTTATGCCAACAGTAAAAATTTCCATTTATATGGGTTGAATTGAGCCTTTGCAATTCAGTGGCAGTCCAGCCACTTTTAAGCAGATGTTGATATGGCTTGAAACTTATTTAGCTGAGTGAGTGACAAGCTGCTACAGTCCAATGATTTTCCATGACTGAGCATGCAGACAGGATAGATAGACATCCAAACTGATACATCATTCATTCCTATCAATAGAATGATATTTTTCTTGCCTGCATGTGCAGGGGATCGTATCATAAATACTTAAAAACATAGAATAGCAGACCTACATGCAAAGGAAATTCTGTTTAGTTCATTGTACGTTATGGAACTGGGAAAAAAAAAAAAAAAAACAAAAAAAAAAAACAATAAAAGGACCAAGGACACTAACCAGCCTGGGAAGATCTCGGTGCATTCTGAGAGTGCAGAAATACCGTTTCCCACATTTTGCAGCCCATGATGCAGGCTAACCCAGGCAGTGTGGCTGGGTTTTGTTTCAGCTATCAGCTAAGGCACTGTTAAAGGAACCTTTCTTTACAGAAAGGTTTTCAATACGCATAAAGGGCCAAGCCTTCCCTCAGATCAGCTGAACCCCAACGGGGCTGTCTGATCCTTCTCTGTGAAACAAGGACAGCTTATGTTCAGCAATTACATTCCTGTCCGTGCGCAGACAAGAGGCCACTGCCTTTGTCAGCCAGTGCTCCTCAGGCTTCTCTTGCCTTTCAGTGGGGACGATGACCTTTCTGACCACATCAAGATGCACCATCGCCATGTGCTCCACACGGGGCCCAGTGTGCGGCACAGCTCTTTTTTCTAAGCATCGCTGGAAGAGGAGCCAGTCTGTCTCCACTGATCCAGCCTGAGGACAGTGATGGACTGCCCTCTGGGCCTAATTACTCCTCCACATAGAGGATAAATAATCTACATGACAACAGGCTCCATTCACTCATGCCCTCCCACACCTCCCTCCACCCGCAGCTTAGCCTTGAGTGACGGATGGAGCAAGAGCCTGTGCTTGGAACATGGAACGGGCTCCCCTCTTATGGACTTGTGTTGGCCACCTCAGCCCCCCTGCAACATCTTCCTTTTGGGGCAAAGCAGGTACCCTACTAATTCAGTTACTCTGTGAAGCAGCTTGGTTCCCAGAGAACTTAACTCCGGTTCTTCTAAACAAATGCAGACAGCTTTCTGGGGCCAAATGCAAAGGACTTCAACTCACCATCCTTTTCAGGACTGTCCTGTGTGTCTTAGCAGGATGAGCTCAGGTTATTTTCCACTTACAGTAATTCTCAACTAAATTACACAGGGGCATCTAGGCAGTTTTCTAAAACTTTATCTTTCTCTGATCTTTTCCTTCGACTGTGAAAGGGAACAAGTCAAGACCAGGCAGAGGTGACTTTTTACACACCTTTAGATTCCTGCCAGGGCTCTGTACCCTGCTGACTGTTAGTTCTGGTGTTGTTCTAGTTCAGTGAAAGGAAACCACTCTATTTATCCTAGAACATACCCACTGACTTGAAAATTTATTGTAAAAGCTGCCAACACTGTGAATCTCTCCTGTCAGCATATCACTCAGGTGCTGTTCTTCAGACTTTGTCCAAGCAAGCCCTGTATTTCAGAGTTTAACCCATTAGATAACTAGAACAGGTAGTTTTCTATGTCAATAACATTTTATATAGCCATAGTTGTCAGCATCCACGAAAGACACCTTTCTAGAATCAGCTGAAACTCCAAAAGAGTCCTTGCTCAGGGCAGGTCACAGTCCCACAGACAGACAGAGCTCCCTTGCTCTGAGCAAATACAAGGGAAATCTGTTGGGGCATAGGGGAGAAGATGGAGGGAATGCATTTTGCTGCACCATTTAAGAAATGCTGACATGATAGCCTCTGCCTAAACTAGGGAATGACAAACTGTGAGAGACTACTGGCTTTCCATGACTTTGCAGACAGGCAGACAGGCAGGATGGGAAACAAGATGCTACCGCCATGCAGCATCCTTCCCAGGGAAGGGGCTGCCTTCGCCAGCTCTGCTGGGCCTGGCATCAGACCACGGGTACACAAAACTAGAGGGGAACCACAGCAGTGCTGTGGGGGATATACACCCACTTTATTACAGATGGAAAGCCAGCATATTCAAGTGCATCAGGAGTCCAGCTGCCACAGTAACACAGAACTACATTGTGTGCAGAACTGCAGCTCACCATCTCTGTAAAAACAGGCAAGAGGCATTCTCGATGAGATCTGATAAGAACAGGAGCTGTTTGTTTAAATCTACTCCCTTGCAGGAAATAAAAAAAAAAATGAAATAGCAAACCCTTGAAATGCAAGTAGAGGATCATTATTCTCATTAGAGCAACAGTGAGCACTACTCATAATGTGTAGTGAAACACTGGCGCTTGAGTGAATAGGACCAACTGTTCAGCCCCTGAACAAATTGCACATCAGTCTTAACCTAATAGGTAAGATTAATGGAATGTCATATAATGCGGGAAACTCAAAAAATTAAGGTAATTCGGCAGAAAAGGCTTGGAATCATAGTCCACCTAAATGCATTTCACCCAGAGGATTACTGTCTCCAGTGTTTTATTTAAGAGTTATATTAATTTGAACGCCCTGCCTTACACAGATCCATCCTGTGCTTAAAGGCTGGCTTTCTGCTAGAAATGCTTACTGTGAAACCTTTACTGAAAGTTTGCCCAAACTTCTCACAGCCGATTGCAAAGCAGAGCATCTGGGAGCTCGGGGTGCTGTGCTTCACCCGTGTTTGTGACTGGTTGACTTTTTGGCTCCAGCACCTGGATTTCTCAGGGCCTCTTCGCTGCTGCTGGGAATGTGCCCCAGCCAAGCCCGGCTGCTCTCCCTATCATCCCTCTGACAGATTAAAACACAACAGGGTCTGTTGGATGACTGACACATTCCTCCTCTGTCTGACTCTGAAAGGACTTCATTTAACAGCCCTGGAGTTGAGCTTTTGACTGACAGATTGCGAAGGGGAAAAGTCATTCAGTTCCATTAAGCTCAGTAACTGCTGTAGAACAAAACACCTTTAAAAAAAGGGGATGAAAAAAGAGCTGCGGAGAGCTGGGGCAGGAGCTTTAGGGAGAAAAAAGGGGATTCTTTTCAGGTTCAAAGACAATCTTTCCCTTTGCTTTCTGTCCATCAGTGAGGGCAGCATTCCCAGAGGGAATACAGTCCGGCGCTCATTGGTGCCATTCAGCTGCCAGTCTCCCTGACAGGGAGACCAAAGGGCCTCATGTTGCGCTGCGGAAACTGTCTGTCAGGCAATCAGCAGCTGCCATGACATCATCTGCCCTGCTTTTCTGGGACTATTATAGGAAACGGGGTCCAGGAGCACCGCTCCAGAGCGCTATTCATATTTTCCTTTTGCCCCCTAAACCAAAATTTCTTTATAAAAGGAAACACGGTCTCAGTTCCACAGCAGGGTTTGCAGAACTAACTCCATGCCAAAGGGTAAGGACTGCGTGGCTTCAAACCAGTCCTGCTCCACTTGGAATATATCAGGCCAAAGTTACGCAGCCCCTTGGCTATTTCTTATTGTAAACTGGGTTTTATTTTAAGAAATACTCCAAGTGAAATAGCAATTATAATCCTCTCTCTCTCTCTCTCTCTCTCTTTCCTTAGCCCTGAAAGCCTGTCTCACTTGAATCTCTCTGCTCTTGCTATAACACTAAAGCTTTCATAGGATTGTTATTCCTACACTCACATATATGTGCCTGCACACACACAGATGCATACGTATAGAAGCCAGGTTCTGGCTGCCATATTTACATTGCCAGTGCAGTAGCTGAGGCTGCATCCTTCACTAGCCAAAGTGCTGCAAAAATAAATTATTAATCCTGATGACAGTGGGAGAGAAGTTAAGCACGAAACACAAACAAGCTACCGGCTGCAAGTGTGAAATCTGTCGATAAGCAGGGCTGGACATGTTGCAGTCAAGGACACACTGCTTGGGCTGTCCCCCCCTGTGCTGTCACAGACCATCAAGGACCAGTAGGCTTTGGTGGGGCAGGACCAATACTGGGAAACTTGACTCTTTCTGGTCCTCCAAGTCCTTATCTGTAAGAGCAATAGAAATAACATACAGTTGACTGTAAGCTAAATTAATTTGTGACTTTACAGCACACTGTGTGCACTCAGATGAAAACCCCAGGGACCTAAAATCATTTTGCGTGACTAATCCCTGCCTGCAAATCGATGTGGACTGGTCCTGCCTGGCAGTGCTGGCACAAACAGGATGCTGGAGACTCATCCCCTCTGTGTGATGCTCACAGCTGCTGTCCTCACACTTGCAGGGGTCAGCTTAGCAGGCTGACTCCTGCTCCTGTGCTGGGAGACCAGCCTGCTGACAAGGGAGCATCAGTGCCATCAAAAAGAAAGCGTGAAATGAGAGAGAGCCCTCGAATGGCGCCTCTGGGTCTCACACCACACCCAGGGCAGGGCTGAGGCATCGCAGGCAAAATCTGGTCTTGAGGAATGGCTGCAGGACTGCCCCACTCTGCTGAACGGTCACAGCTTTTTTCTATTCCTTTTCTTGGCTGGCTGGTCGGTCAGTTGTTCGGTCAGTTGATTGTAGGCAGGCATTAGTACAGGCACTAGCATTAAGGCCAAGCTACACAAAAGGATAATAGCTCAGCTCCATATGGAATTGTGCACGGGCTTGTTCCCCTGCCAAGGCCCTGCTGCATGAGCAATTTCTGGCTGTTAAGTCCTCTGCCTTGTTTCAGTAAGGGATTATTGCAAATCTTCACACATTCCACATGGACCTTACAAGACAGTTAGTCAGATCCTGGATGGACTTGCATGCAAAGGTATCCTGCTGCTGCTAGGGTCAGAATGTCTCCCTTCTTTTATTATTATTTGTATTTTTACAGCCCTGCCAAAGGTCTGCAAGTCTTGAGCAGCTACCATTTCAAGCCCCTCCAGCAAGCTGTAGTCTGATACTCCAGCTATGTTTGCTCTGTACATTCAGGCATTATTCTTTCTCACCTGGCAGTGAACCATGCAAATTAAGACAGTCTCCAAGCACACACACACAAAAACCCATGGAAACCAGAGCTGCCAGATTTTAACATCAGAAGCATGCAAAGGGAGAGGGGCAATGATCACTCAGGCTTCCCTCTTCTCTGTGCCCTTTTCTTCGCAGCAAGTAAGACAAATGCCATGATGTTCATATAAAAAAAAACATGATGTTTGCTTTTCTGATGTTCATATCAAGAAGGTGGTGCTGGTGCAGTCGGAAGCACTAGTAAATCCTTTGTGAGAAGATCTCCAGATCAGATCTGTTAAGGTAGCCTCCAATGTTTTTCAACATGCACATTTTTAACTAACTTGGAGCAGACACTGACAAAAAGTAGACTCACTGTTAGGGCTGAAAAGCAGCAAACACGATTTCTGTGATTATACCATTTTTGTGGACACCAGAAGGCATCACAGAAGCTATGGAAACATCAAAGATCCCAGTCTTCTTGTGACTGTTTGCACCAGCATGGCAGAGAAGAGTGAAACAGAGTGGCATGGGCCAACGGGAACAGTGCTACATAAAACCAACGGGCAAAGCCATACACGGGGTGCAGCAGCAGCAGCAGAGGAGACCTTTACCGAGCTGTACATCTGAATTTCTGCTCTTAGTAGAATGGAAGAGGTTGCTCACCGCCCTGAGGGCCCAGAGTCCATCTCAGAGTTTGAAAATATGGAGAGATTCTCTTGGATGAAGCCTCCTTCTGCTTTGAGAGTGAATGAGAAATGAGATTGGATGTGAACAGAGACACATGAAAGTAGAAGGACACCATATATCCATGACTCCAGCTGTCTTACCAACCCACATTGTATAAAAATATAGGCCTAGATCCTCAAAGGTGTACGTCCTGCACAGGTTCCTAACTGCCAGTCAGTAAACATAAAAATGGTGTTTAAATGCCTTTGCAGGTCAGGATCTTAGAAGTCCTGTGACAGTCTTCTATAGCAGGCGACCTCAAAAAAACTATCTTATATGTCCTTTTAATACTAAATTGATACCAGTTCAAATCTTTTTCCTTTGCCAGTGTCCCTGAGGTAAACAACAAAGTTGCTGTTTCAATACTTTCCTGGTTTTAAGTACACTTTAAACATGCCCACTTCTAGGTTAAAAAATGGCCTTGTGTGCAGTGCATTTCATTTTCAGATCATTCTGGAATGCTTTTAGCAGGTCCTCTGCCAAAAACACTCAGCTTTCTTATTTCTGTGGATAATAGGAGCTTACAGCTTTTATAGCAATTTACTTTTTTTTGTTCAAACTTTATACGAGTTGTGAGACCTAAGGTGGGGTCCTGTACATAACCTCAGTCCAAAATACTCCTTAAAGAAAAAGAGTTTCTCTCTCCTTCTAATGGCAGACCTGAACCTCCTGAAAAGAAGTCAAGATGAGTGTGGCTTTACACTGCTCCCCAGCCAGCTCTTCTGGATAGGGAATGTCTGCCTAAAAGCTCATATAATTCTTAACACCACTGCAACACTGTCTATTCAAGAGCCTGAAGTGCCGTGGTACCCTGATAACGATGTCCCAGTTAATTACAGCCTGTCCATGGTGGGTACATGGAGCAGCAAAAGGAAGGGGGAAGGAACCTGAGGAGTTTTGGTGGGTCCCATGGTCCTAACAAAATAACAGGTGGCAGTGGCAAAATTAAGGCCACAGCAGTGGTAGGAGCTGAACTGTTTGTCTCTTTGTGTTTCACCCTGGTTTACTTCCCTAATACCGTATCTATTTTAAGATGACGAGGGCTTCAGATATTCAGAACCAGAGAAATGAGGCCATGAGAAATGAAGCTAATGTATAGGTTCAGATAACCATTTACAAGTACTTCGAAATACTAGACTTCACCTCTGTATCCTCGCTTTGTCCTAGGATTCCTCATCTCACCTACACTAATCTGAGCTTCATGAACAGGGTCAACTTTAGAATAGCGTGGTCCACCACAGAACATCAGTGCTTGCTTTTGAGCTGTAGCTCAAAAGAACTGCAGTTTTGTTTAGTATTCCTAAAAACTCACGGATACCAGTGCTTCCTTCTCTGCAAAAGCTTCCCTGATCCGAAATATATGAATATGTTCTACATACCAGATAAGTATTCCTTCACTGTTTAAGATTGCCCCATCTCCATCCCACACCCTCTCTGACACTCACCAAGCAGACGGCAGTGACATGGGTAGCCCCTGCTCAGTGGCCAGTAGGCTGCTGTCAGGCTGAATGAATCTGTTTGCTTTTCCATCTGTGGGGGCACTCATTTGGCCTTATCTCCTCTACCCAGATGCTGATTTTCCCCAGCTTTGTAGGAAGCTGATAATCTCAGAGCCTTTTACCTTCTGTCAAATTTATTTGAAAATGGCCTGTGGACTCAGAAGTTATTAGGAGGAAAACCAACATGAAATGCAATCACATTCGCTTCATTTTTTGCTAACTCGTTTCTGTAGGAAGCACAGCCTGCTAGGGAATGGACTCCAAGTGTTGCCTTCTGTATTTATTTTGACAATGAAAATACCAACATCAGCCACGAGACACACAAAGGTGAAAGTCCTGGTGAACAACAGCAGAACAGCCCAAGCTTCCTGCCCTCAGCTGGCCACCACTGCTAAACCTGCCGACCCAAGAACAGATGTGTTTGCAATTCGGTGAGCAGGAAATGATGAACAAGCAAAAAACTTGTGCTCTGAGGATTGATGAATACCCAGCCTGTTCATAGGTGTCTGGTTGTCACAGCTTCTCATCTCCCTTGTCTGCTTTTAGGATCCAGTTGTTCAACTCTTCCTCCTGCATTACGCAAAAAATCTCCCTAAAGCCAGACTGATTAATGCCGGGAGCAGAGATTACGCCTTTAATTCTGAAGTATCAGCACGGCTGTAAGTGCAGAACAAGGCCAAGGAGAGGGCAAGGGCGAGCTGTGCTGTGTCCCCCACGCTAGTCTGGATCCAGTCATGGAAATGGAAAGCCATCAGCTGTGGTAAGAAATTTAAGGAGTACAGAAGCTGTAACTGAGCACAGGAGAAAGGGTGCCCTGAAAGGCTGCTTCTTTCCCTGTGTCAGCACTGAAACAGGGACGTGATCACCGCAAACAAATTTACATTCTTCCCTTGAACACGTTTGGGGAATAGGCATTACTTTTCTAAGGGAAGGAAGAAAACCTCAAGTAAATAATGTCAGTTTTTATTTACTTCAGATTTGAATCTCCATCAATTATTTAATATTTGCAAGGCAACCTTATGTAATTAATCTGTCACGGAAGACTGTTTACTCTTTACCCGTAACATTAAACTCTCAGTGACATATACCCAAGCCCTTGGAGATCCAGCCAGCTAAAGGGTTTGGAAATCTTGATTTATTTTTACATGCTGCAAACAAATCTATTTAATTAGAAAAACATGTCTGAAATCTTAGTTAACATGAAATCAAGTTGTTTTTTGTAAAAATAAATTATTCAAAAAGTGCTTGGGAAAACATCTAGCACTTGGATAAAAATTAGGATGAACTGCACCGTTCGTATTGCCACAATACCAATAGACGCTAGCGGTGTGTGATAGGAACCCCATATGCTAGCTGATGGATGACTTAAAAGTCAAATGTGTGATCCAAAAGACAGCCCTTGAACCAAAGCACAAAAAAATGCAAAGCAGAAGACGCCGGCTGCCTACGGACAGGCAAAGAGCACAGTACAGCAGATCATTAGGACAACAGCAAGTACCGCGCCGCAGTGTGCCAGAGGGACGGATCAGCTCACCTTGGGGAAGTCCCACATTCCCGTACTCGTGGGACCCCCTTGTGCTTGCAGCACTGTAGACCCCCTAGAAACCACCCACATATTTCTCTTTTGAGCATTTGCACATAAACTGTAATAATTGTTACTATCCTACTTTAAATGCCCAGGCTTCAGGTGTGTTCATTGATTCATGGTCTATGCGATTCATCGATCATATCGATGCCCAGGATTTTGGGGATGCGAGATCTCAGATATGCCAATGGGATATTCCCATCATACATGAGTATCCCCCCTCTATGACATGCACCTAATGAGAGATAATGAAAGCCTCTGATCAGTTGCCAGTATCACACACTAAGAAGTTTTACATTTCTTTAGCTTATCCAGAAAACGCAACTGCAATGGTTACTACGGTTACTATGATGCTGTTCGGCTCTGCATCTGTGTTTTGATTTGCACTCAGCTTCTTTCATGTGACACATCTAAATTATGTTTTATGCCATAATAAATTACACCTTTCAGTTTTTAAATATATGTGGGTCTGTGATAGGAGGCACTTTTTTTCTTCCTGCTTTAACTATCCCTTATTTAACGTGACCACTACAGCTAGTCCCCCAGCTAGCACCTTGGATTCTACATTTTGGGTTGGTTCCTAAGACGGCAGCCAACATTCTGAACGTTAATTGCTCTTTTTAATTTTCCTCCTGACTTTTCTCCCTTGAGATAGATAAACTAATAAATGAACAGATAGAAAAAGCTGTTTTGAATGGAAGGGTGAGTACCCTTGTTGAAGTAGACACTAATTTGCTTTTCTCAGTATCCAGGTTTTTTTCCAATATTAAAGCCTAGTAAATGCAAGTGGAAGAAAGCTGACCTTCCTCACAACAAGGCATGCAAGTGCACATGAAGTTAGACCTCTGTTTATTTTTCAGCTGAACATATTTATTATTTTTTAAATTTAGGGTCTGCAGATACTGCTACTCTCAAGAAGAACCTAATTTCTGATCCACAATGAGCTGCATGTTATAAAGCCCAGCACGACACATTGTTTAATAGCTTGACATAAGATTAGCCCTGTCACAAAGGCAATGGCCTACAGGTTTGTGCAAACTGAATTTTCTAAATGAAAGTAGTAGTTTTATGCCTTTATTAATAATAAAGGCATAAATCCTGCTTGTGTGAGCACTTCTGTTGATTTGAAGGGGGTATGCAAAGAAGTTAGGAATAGGTCCAAGAAATTAAGGAATGAAGAAGTGCAAGCAAATTTTCTGACACCATTTCATTAATTATTCGACCAGAATAGAGAAGGGGTAAAGGTTCTAAGGTTCCTAAAATCTAGAAAATAATCTAGATAGGTTTGCTTCTGGCAGCAGACAAAGAAGGTCCTTTCACATTTAAGAATATACTTCTCTACAAATCTCAAAGGACAGAGAATCCTTGGTCCAGTGAAAGCCGTAAGCACGTGCATAACTTTTGCACATATGAATGGTTCCATTCACTTTATTAGGCTTGGATAGGGTAAATCACAGTCTTAAAGATAAACATGTATTTATGTGCTTTCTGGACTTAAATGGCATCTCTATTTATCCAATACTTACATTTCCGCTTCCCTTTTTCCAACGTCCCTTTATAGCACAGGAATAAGGGACAGAGTTATGGCTGACTTAACAGGAGCTTTAACATTACATTTTGTGACATCTGAGAATTTTTACATCACAGACTTTAATTAATATAAGGAGTTATTTTTTCTGCTGAGTAGATAACAGCTAGGTGTTATACACCACGATTTATTTACTCACTGAAGAAGATAACTTTTGGATGTTCCTTGAGTTTTTAATTCTTGCAAGAGTTCAGGTCATTTTGCTAGCAGTGATACACCACCACAACCCAGTGTCACCTGTGTGGAAACCAGGCGCCCTTGGAACCCCAGCTCACATCTCCACACCACAGTGGAAGGCATGCAGGAATAGTCACTCACTTTGTTTTTCCCTGGTTAAAATAGTTGTTTCTCTCTGCTTTCAAGCATGATATGGAATTATTAACATTCAGATAGCTGTGCAGAGACCAGAACCCAAGGCCAATTAGAGAAGGATGATGTAAGGCTAGCAATTTACAATTACCATAACACCTGTGACATTTATAAATATTACCTCACAAAATTCCTGTGTCCTTAGGTAAATCCTTAGATTTCACTCTTGTAAAATGGATCACATATGTTCCCTGCTTCTGTGGCTTGACAAACATATTTATATAAAGCAAACCACTTTAAAATAGTTTGGTATTTAAAACATTTGACAAGCAGGCCTTTTCCAAACATTTTACTGCTGTAATTAAGAATCAGGAGAAGCTACCAAACTTATGGTTAACTAAAGGGTCTGCCTAAGCACCATGAAATACATGACAACCCAGCACAGGGAGATGAAACCCTACAATGTAAGTAAGGGACTGGGATTTAAGCGATGCATAAATGTATAGGTGCCATCTCTATATTAAAACAGAATTGTTATCCTTATCTTTTGTTTAGATTATTAATACCTACAATATTAACAATGTTCTTGGTCTTTATTAATGGTAATAATAATGATAGATGGTTTTCTGATGGTATCGGATTCACCAGATCAGGCAGTTGCAGTCTATCAGTTCCTGCAGCCCCCGTGAGCTTTGGTTTCTAAATATTTCCAACATTTATTGACTGGAAAACTGTTAACTGAAATTACTGTTTCTACAAGCAGGATGTGAAATAGCTTTGCAGCAGCAGAAAATAGTGTTCAGCCTGTTCTTTCAGCCCTGCATGGGTGGAGGAATATTCAGGAAGTCATGCAAAAACTCAAGATGTCCAAGGTATTTGCTTGTATGACAGCTATGGCATCTTACAAAGACACCTCCTCTCAGGTTTTTGTCCCCATCATTCAACTGGCAGACGGTAAACTGACCCCAGGAAAGTCCCCTGGACCATTTCCTTCCCAAATATAGAAGGTGAACTACAATATGAAGATGGTGGCAACTAATAGCTGGGAAACAAGAAATTCATAAAATGTTACGGTTGTTTCACAAACAGACACCAGTGGTGGTAATGCTATTTTAAAATCTTCATCTTATTGCCAGCCACTTCTCCAGAACTGTAGCAATATAAGGATTATCAGTCACACTGGGGCTATTTCTTCAATTACAGTGGCACAGTAAGATGCAAATGCAGGTCATGATGCTATCAAGCCCAGCTCTGGTTGTTAATAATAACATAGATATCCCTGATTTGTCCTGTGTTAATTACTGAATGAGGAATCACTGACATGCAGACTGCATGATGGGGCTAAGCTCAGAGATGACACTTATTCTTTGAATATTTTTTTTATATTAAAAAACAAGTGAGAGTAAAAGTGACTATCAAACTCAGTTAAATTCCACTGTTTATTTCAATGAGACGACATCTACATGAAACAATGACCTTGCCTCTGACTTTCGTTGCACCAACATAATCCCTAAAAGACCACCATGTGAACCCAAGGGAACTATTCAAAATTTACACTAATACAAAGTGGAACTTGAACCTGTCCAATCAGCTTCAACAGTAATTGCATCTCTCTCCCTCTTTCCCAGTCATTCTTCTTCTGTCTGTCTTGTCTGCAACCTCTACCTGAAATGTCTTCCATGTCTGTCTTGTCCTTTTCACCTATCTACCTCCACTTGGGATGAAAAAAATAGGTATGAGTAATCATACCATCCCATAATATGATATATTGACAGGTTATTTCCTCCTGCCATACTTGGGTAAAAATCACATGCCAGTCCCAGTTTATCTTTCTGGATTCATTTTCAGATGAAACACCGACCATTTTGATGTTTCCACAAATATTTATGTCAAAGATAGAAGTCTCATCTGATCGCCTATGGACTTAATTAAGATGCACAGACATGTAACACGGTTCAGTCAGAAGACAGAAGTATTTTCATAAATATCCTAAATTCATAAAAAATCCTAAATGTAACCAATTCTTATTTGTGGGGTCAATTTCCATGTTTAGGCCTTTGAGGACCTCCTCTCCCAAAGTTGCTATTTTTCCTTCATCAGGGAAAGACTGCCTCCAGTTGCCTCTTTGTGACCTAAAACTCTCAGGTGGGAGGGCTTACAGACAGGTGATTCTTGATAATGAAATATTTTACAAGTGTTCTTTAGGTTGTAATATCATCCAGAATACCTTGGTTCTTATCACGAAATAGCAACACGGAGATGAAAGACTTCTTAGACGTCAAATACCCCAGAAAGTAAGCGACTTTCTTTTTTGTGATGAAATACTATGAAGTGGGAATGGCAGCGCGATACCCTTGGAGGAAGGCAGAGTCAAGCCAAAAGGACAAAAAGTCAATAAATTACAGAAGCAAACTGAATATATGGACACAAGGATTTCAGCTGTGTAAATCACGGCAGCTCTAACAGCACCGTGCTGACTTATTCTTTCTGTGAGCCTCACCAGTTACGCTGTGCTGGCTCATGTGCAGGATGCACAAAGGAAATGAAAACGTGGTGAAGTTACCAGCCAGCACCGTGTTACCCTGCCCCTGGCCACCGTGTCGGTGGCCAAATCTGCAACCTCATCCTGGGGTATGAAATGAGAAGAATGGTGTCAGTCCTCAAGAGACAGGAGCTGCAGCGGTGGTGGGAATGAAATAAGGAGTGCCGGGGTGACAAGGTTTGCCTTCTCCCCATCTCCGCTCATCCCTGGCACTCGCAGGCAGAGTCAGCTTCAGATATATGGGGACCTCGGGCAGAGGTTAAGGCATGGGCCCTTCTCCCTTTCCATGTATTAGATGACTTTCAGCACTACCCAATTTAGTGCGGTATGACCCTCTGCCCATGTCCTGGCCCCTTGGGCAATTATTCCGAGTATTCACCCCCAAAGATAGTTGTCTCCACAGGTCTACAGCAGAAATTCACCTGTTCCAATCCAAAAACCTGCTGATACCTGGCTTTATTTCTCGCACTAGCAGATGTCTCCTTGTCTTCTTCAATACCTCCAACTATTTTGCTACTTCTCCCCTGTTTTACTCCTGGAGATGCAGGAATACCAAGGCTTGAGATCAAAAAGAGCCCTCAGATCATCTCACCACCCTCCTGATTGTTCCCCAGGGTACCTTCCCCAAATTTGTTCAGTCCTGTTCCCTATGACTTTACTAATAGGGCTTTCAGCGGCTTCCTTCAGTAGACAGCGCCACAGTATTATATTTCTGAAACTTGACAATGGCTATTATTGTGCCTAAAGGGGGAAAATTAGGATTTTTGCTTTTCAGTAATTTTCTCCTCCATTACTAGAAACTCTAGCCCTAAATTTCAGTTGACCCTCTAGGTCACTGTTAATCAACCTTATGTATCATTTGAAACTCCAAGGCATGCTCTTCATCTTTCTAGTCTAGTGTTTTAAAGGCCAGAAGTGGGGTTTGTTTTTTTTAAATAAACACAGTAAATAGAGCACAGGGGAACATGATATGAGGATATCATATTCTTGACTAGTACCACTGGTCACTGTCAAACACTGCCAAAGAATTACCTGAGCCTGAGCTTAGAAGCCAGGGAATGGGGATCCAAGAGGATTCTTGGGAGTTAATGAGAAAACATGTAGTAATATTGCAAGAAATACTAAATAGGTACATAACAAATGAAGCCAGTTCTGCACTCTCTCATTCCTTTTACAGGTTCTTTGGGCAGGAAGTGCGCTTATCCATCTAGTACAGAGATCTCCTCTCCATTTAAGTTTACTAAGTGCCACGCAGTCCAGAACACATAACTACTGTTAAGTAAGATCCATTTAAGTTTTGCCTAAGTAGAATATACATCCCTTCCTTCTGATCTCCCCACAGTGCCATGCTTTCCATGTTGAGTTGTCCCCCAGATTCCCTTCCTCACTGGGATATCTAGAGAGCTTTGTTCACCCCGAGCCTTCAAATACTTCACTTGCTTTCTTACACCGCATTTCAAGGGTGTGTCATAAGGTTGATGTTAAGGGGCTGAGGATTTCCCTCAGCCCCGTGACCCACCAGGCTAAATACTAGCCCATCACACGACAGGAGTTCATACGCAGTGCCTGAGATGGCCATTGTCACAACAAACAGGGACAAAGCATGAAGACTATGTACCCTGTGCCCTCTCCTCCCACCCAGCCAGACTTTTCAGAGTGTTGTCCCAGGGCCCTGCCCTGCATATCCCTTGAATGTGGATAGGTAACACGTCTGAAGATTCTATCATTTCTTCTGCAGAAGAAACACATTTCTAATGGCTGTATCTATAAAACAAGGAGCCCCCTGGACTAACACGGAGTGGCTTCAAAGTGTCTTAACAGTATTATTCACAGTTCTCATACCTTAGCCCTCAGCTTTGTAGTGGCAGAGCAGGCTGCCCTGTTCTTGTTTACGCTGCTATAAATCCAGTGACCAGCTTTTTGCATGTTCTGAATACATTTAATCAATGATCAGCACTGTGGCAGGAGGGAAGAAAAAAAGGTTTCTCATCGCCCTATCAAATGTCTGAGTCTGAAATATATTCCAAAGGCATGCCTCAAAGCCTTCCATTCCAATACCTGGACAAAGACATGGACACCTGAAAATAATACAGGATCAGATGAGGGGTGCACATCTGGCCAGAGATTCAGGGCGTGATAATTTTCACTGATGCATGAGTTTCGGCTCTTACCCCAGGCAACTGATCTCCCAACAGCTAACCATGAAAATTGGTCACATATGTCTTCTGAACTCTTCCACTCCCGCAATTTGACAGGGTCCTGTGCACAAACATCTCCCCTGACCCTTTTTAGCTTGCCTAACAAATATTTTATCCACATGAGAGAGGGTGACCAAACAATTTAGGGCAGTTTAGGATAGGATTTGGTGGAAAATAGGAAATGTAATGTAATCATATTAAGAAAGGGAGAATTTTAACAAGACGATGAGAGGAGAGACTTCTTTGCAGGCCTTGTGACACTAGCCTTAACTTAAAACCAAGATGATGTTCAAACTGTAGGGAACAAACCTGCCCTGGGCATAGCCATCATTCCTGTCTCCAATCTGTAAAACTTTATGGTATGCCACAAAGGCAAACAAAACAGTAGAAATTGAACAACCAGTACTGTAAGAAGCTAAGTTCTTCTGGGGCAGTGGTATAAGCCTTCTCATAAAGGCCAAATCAAAGCCAGACTTGAGGTCAAGAGGAACCGAAGGTCAGTTTGGACATACCTTTCAGCAATCCGATCCTTTTTCAGCAAGAAGATGTCCCTGCCCACAATGATCTTTAAAGACCCAACTCATTCTGTGATTTCGTATCTTTCTTAGATGATACTTCACATCTTTCAGGAGCTAGGTTGGTCCAAAAACAGCGAGCAATTTATTAGCAGCTGTGTGCTGCTGTGTTGTTCATATTATTATTCTTCACTGTAATAATTCTGTTAGCAAAACTGCAGAAAAGAGGTATCTTAACTCAACTGTTTCTGCATAAAAAAATAAGACAGGAAGACCATCTTTTTATCAACACAGTAAGAAATGATAATTTTTTTTAGAAAAAACACACACAAAAAAGAAAGTTAAAGTTATTTTATATTATGCAGGAGTTGAGAAAGATAACCTGAGCACACTGCGCAGTGTGGCTAGGCTGAGCTCACGGGAGGAGCCTGGGAAAGCTTCTTTCCTTGGTGGCATTCCATCCCATGCACTATTCCCACCACCCTCAAGTCACCATCACTACTTCCACAGACCATTTTCCCTTTTAATAGAGAAGGGTCATGTGCAGAAAGAGACCACTGCCCACTCTGGAGAATGGGATCTATATGATTAGATAGTCTCCCTCCTGGCGTAATAAATCATGCTGTCCTACGCTGTTCGCTATTGCTGAATACTTGCAGTGTTCAATATTTCAAATACTTCTGTTGGTCAAAGCCCATACTGATTTTCTGGAAGTAGTTTCATTCGCATTATACTTGTACAAAAACATGATTTATTTTAAACGTCAGGAGTAAATTATAGTTTTACAGATTTTGTAGAAGGCTTTTCTTCCTGACAAAATAAATTATTCTTCCCCCAGAATTACCAGGTTTCCTCAGGTCTTGGTTTTCCTCCTCTTTATTTAGAAAGCCACACATATATGAGTACACTAAATATTTATGAATATAATTTATGAGCCCAGTTGTCTGTTTCTTGCCAAAAGTAAGAAGTTGGCCTGTGTGTGGTCTGAAAAATCCTAACTATGACCAGACTGAAACCATGGAGGTGACGGCAGCTTCACATTCATTGGGGAAAACGTCCAAAAATTCCGTATACGACATAAAAAATATGTCCTAAATAATAAGGAAACATACATGATCTCTAAATAACCAGGCTGTTAATTCAAAATAAAAGGCAATAAGGGAAGTTAGGCACAAGACATTTGTCAGCAACATTACAAAGGACATAAAAACTGAAAAAAAAAAGTGTACTGTTTTCCTGGCTGAACTGACTTATTTTGCTTTGGTGTATTTGCTTAATGGTTTCCTTGTTATCTTTAAACCAGGTGATTTGGGCTTCCACTCAAAAATGAAGAGAGTCTCTCCATCGAGCGTATGAGAAGCTGGATCAGACCTCGAGACAGGACACAACACACTCAGGTGACCTCCCAGCACTCTTCCAAAACAGCCTCCCATTGCATTCAGGGAGAAAATCCTGCCTCCTCTGATGCCTGGCACAGCCCCTCAGATGTTGCCCCGATTTCTGGAGAATGACAAGCAGTAAGTCTTTCATCATGGCAGATCATCCTAAATAGTGAGTTTCATTCTCCACAAGCAAAAATATTTTTTACCCTAGGAAAATACAGTATAATGGGGAACAAGTCACTATTATCTGCTCTTCACAATAGGAAAGAACATCAGGTGTTACAAAAACAAAGGTCTGCACGGGGTCCTTGTTATTCTCTTAGATTTATCAGGTTAGAATTCCTCTCAGCCAATTTTTTGACATGAGTGAAGCCAAGAACCAAAGATACTTCTAAAAATAAGTGAAAACCAAAATAAAACATTTGGGTTTGAAATTCAAAATAATCATCCCTTAAGGTTTAACATGATGAGTGGAGCCAAAGAGACAGTGATAAGGAATGGGCTTTTCTGAAGCAATTGTTATCTACTTCCAACTGGATGTCAAATGGGAGAAATGCACTCAGGCATCACAGTCCCCTGCTTCACATTTGCTAGCTTTGCTCATCTTGAATTGGGGAGTTCCTGCTTTCTTGCCTCTAGTGTACAATTTACAATGTAGCTCAAATATTTATAACTAGGTTGCTTTTCATGTTCCCCTAGGTGCTGCGTGTTAGCCTGTTTTATGAGATTTAGGTAAAGTGCAGCATATCCTATAAATGTGAAGTTTGAAATCCACCGGGACTTATCAAATATCACTTTGAGGATTCAGAAACTTTGCTAGATAGCAACATTCTGTGCCACCACATATTGTACCCCTAATTAAGGGAACTTTCCTGTTTGTATAGCAGTTAAAGAAAATTGCTGACCATAGATCTGCAGCTAATCCTGTGTTCTGTAAAAATGCAAATAATTTTCTGAATAAGGTGTGTGTTTGAAAGCTCCCAAAGTAAAGAAAGAGGTCTCTAGGCATTGAGTACTTGCCCATATGAACAAGGAACACCTTCAGGTCCGACTGTGATACTGTACAGATCTGTGGCTACTGTAAATGGACAACCTTCACAGGCCGTTAGTTTTGGTTTTGTTAACCCACAGAATTAAACCCATGGGTACATTTAGAAGGTTTCTATCAGTCTGATCTTCCAATGACCCCTCATTCTGCTTACAGGAATCCAAATATTTCCAGGATGGATACATAATCAATTAGTTATTTCATATGCAATTTATCTTAACGGAAATTCAAACATACATCACAACCTTCTCAAGCACCATTCTTTACCTTTCGGAGATGTCTTGAGGTAGAGGGTCCTTAATGAGTTTTATAGAGCACTCACATGCAGTGCATGCTGCTAGAAGACAAAAAGAGCTCCTTCATTAGTTCTGTAAGAGAGAAGCTAATGTAGCACCATCTTTACAGGTTTTCAGATCAGCACTTTCCTCCTTATTTTTTTGTGGGTTGAAGCATGCCAGTCAGCTGGCCTACCCATGCCATCCTAATTTCTCAGTCATTTGACAGTGCTCGGAGTTGATAGGGATGGGTTTTAATATAGATAATAATTTATTTTTAAACCTACTCCAGGCTTTCATTTTCATTACATACAAGACCTAGTAAGTCTGTGATCTCTGGGTACTCCAAACCTTTGCTATAAGGAAAGCAATGCTCTAAGGAAATGCCTGAGAAAGAATGTGCAGATTTAACTGAAAAGACTCAGGAAAAAACCCAGAGAAGCTCCAACATAAGCAACTTTACATTTGCAGCTATTTGCTTCTGATGTTTTCCCTTCCTCTGGCCAGTCTCAATTAAATTTTTAAGTTTGTTTGGCTTTTAAGTGGACTGTATAAGCATTGGATCTGATTCATTGCAAAATATCACGAAGTTCATAGATGACCGTCTTCTCACATATTTGATGTGGTATTTCTGTGGCATATGTTGTATTGTCATTCACGTGCAGGCTGGAGCAAAAGGATGCCGTGAAGCTTCATCACCCTCTGGATAACAAAGGCAGGGAAAAGGGAAGCAAAATGTTCCTGGGTGCTCGGGGCATAAGCACCTCTTGCTGTTTCTCCCCATCGTTGTTTCTCCTTCAGAGCAAGCTACAGCAGGGACCTGGGGCAGGCAGATCTCTCCAGCTGAACGGAGCGGTCTGTGCCAGTCGTCCAGACCACACCTATGTCTGTTCATAAGGCAAAACATTCCAACAGCAACCCAAAGGTAGCTGGTGGGTAGGCGAGCTGGGACAGGTCTCCTTCATACAGGCAGATGGAGACCCTGCAGGACCAGCACCTTCGTCTCCTGATCTCAGTGTGTCAGCCTGGAGCCTGACAGACAACCTGCAGTATAAGCAGAGGACACGGGTCACGAGTTCATACTGAGTATAAGCATATATACAGACCCTCTTCTATGCCTCACCCTGCTCCGCAGTTCGACTCAAAGCCTGGGTTGATCCCTCAGCTCTGAAACACTAGCAATAGCCACAAGCCACACTCTGTACAGTTTTATATCATCTTTCACTCAAAGATCTTAAACCAATTTGCTGGCATTAATTAAGCTTCATGAACTCCTCTGGGAGTTAAATAAATATTGTTCTACGCATTTTATACCAGAGCTTAAGAGAGTTTTTCTAAGTGCTCGTTCCTGCTGACCTATGCAAGAGCAGCAGTCGGTATGAATATGCTGACATCCTGAAATGCTGTTTCTTGCAGGTAAGCCTCAGTTCAGTTTTCTACTAAAGTAACATATGGAAAAACATACACTTAACCATGCACAGTGTGATTTAAATATGTTGCATACTCGAGGGCATACATGAAATAAGACATGTCAACCAGGCTGTTTCAGGCTTTGTAAGACAGCCAATACATTTGCAAGTAAGGTAGACTTTGGACATCATTACAACATTCATTTCAAATATCATGAAAACTAATCAATGCTAGTTTAGCTTTGAGACACTGGGCGATGCTGGACAATTTGTTAGCCTTTTAACTGACAGTTGTGTGAATGGTTTCTGATTTTCCCACAGAATTCCTTTAAAGCAGTCCATGCCCAGTCAGTTGAGCTGATGCTGTGCATTGTTATGGAGATGATCTAAGTTTCACTCCTGCATTAATCTGCCACACTTTAGAGATGGGGCTGTTGGAGTCTCTTTACTTATTCCCGTAAAACACAGGTGATATTTTTGGCATTGCTGCAAGACAATCTGTCTACATCGCTGAGCCTCCTATCCAGTCATGAAATGAAGCATTTTCTTTTTTTCCTTGAACACCACAGGAGTTGCTGAGGTTTCAGTTCTGACTACTATGAACTCATAATTTTGTCATTGGCTTTACTAGGACCAGGATTTCCCCTAGACTGAAGGTATCCCATTGACAGTCAGTGTACCCTTGGGCATAGATGGACCACTTCTAAGGCAGCATACGAAAAGCCAATCTGTCATGCGTAGGCCTTAATTCTCTCTGCAGACACCCTGGAAAACCATCACAGATCCATAGTCAGAAAAATGTTGAAAGCCATTTCCCTTAGCCACTGAGAAAGCTGGGTTCAATGACAAGCTTTGTGTCAGCACTGCTCAGTTAGGGGCTGTACTGAGGTCTCTTGACAACATTAAAAGTGTGTTTCTTATATAAGTCTGAACTGTGGTCCCATCTGTGGGTGTCCTGACTTGATGGACATTTTGCCTCTATGTTTAACAGCACATAACATCACCTGCACATTGAGCAGCCCAGTCTAGAGGGCAGGAGTGGACAGCATCACCCTGGCCCCGATTTTCACTCTGCTTATGCTCAAGCTACAGTCTCTCTTTCTTTTTCTGCATTTGCCTTAACCTTGAAATGTCACAAGCCCTCTGCATAGCTGTGCGATGCTCGGGGATTTTGTCAGTGCTAAGATATGCAGGAAATCTCCCACAACAGAATTAGTAAGGTTTGAGTGTAGACTTGCCATCTACCCTAGGTTTAGCTCCAAAAAGCCACAGTTTTGGGTTATTTTAGGCTTCAGGCAACACCACAGCTTCAGGCATAAGCCAAAAAAACGCAAGTTCTAAACAGAAAGAGGAACCTGCAGAGCTGTTTTGAAAGTGCTCCTGCCACAACAGCAAAGGCCCCTAGATACAGCCATCTGCCTCTTTTTTTTTTTTTTTTTTTTTTCCTTTCCCCTTTGCTACACTTCCTCTCCCAGATGTTTTTCATCATCTAAGGTAGCAATTCAGGCATTTGAGTAACTGATCCGAAGGAGTGTGCTGCATGTGATTAGCATCAAGTCACCAAAGAACAAAGAAATGCAATTAATCCCTGCTTAAATAAAAAACAGATTAGTTCAGATTAAACATATTAGCAATGGGCAAACCTCAGATGCTTTGGATAGTGGGTTTGGACTGGAAAATTGTTTGGGAGTGCCAGTATAACCCAGATCCTATCCAAAATTTCTGCTGCTTCCATCCAAGAAGGCTGGAAAGCACAAGGAGAGCTCTCCTGTATGAAAATTTGCACTTCTGCTGTCCAATTCAGTCGGAAAAAAACCAGACACTCTCATGGTATGTTGACTCCTGGCACCAACACCTCTGATCCTGCTCAGAACAAGAATATATTGAGGGCAGAGTTGGCTACTTACTATGTAAGGGTTTAGTTAAAAGGACTTGCTATAGTTAAACAGATTTCAGGGTTGATTTTTTTTTTTGTTAGCTTGTTTGGGTTTTTTATGGGTTGAATTGGTTTCTAGGTTTTATGGTAGAAACTATGATCACCATTCTGTTATGCCATTGATATCCTTGATGTTGCATATGCATTGAACCCTCCTTCACAAAAATAAGTTCCATTTGTTGAATGGGCGTTAGGTTGTCAGTATTCGGATCTCAACATTTTTGTCAACACCAGAAACAGAAACATTTTGACCAATCCATAAAAGTGATTGTAAATAGTAGTGAAAGACTTTTCCCTAGCAGCTTGCAGATCTGTCCTGACCTGTCACCAGGAGTGGGCTTCAGCTCATCTCTCAGGGTTTGGGAATTTAAACATAAAAATTTCAAATATACCAATATCTGAGTTTGAATATATGGATTTTGTGTGCAGGTTTCTGTTCCTCAGTTGCAGATTTGTCAGGATTTTGTATGTCATTGGTCCCAGAGACAGTCAGACACACAGCTGGCAGCTCAGTCAGTCCACAGTGGGTTTTTCCTGCAAGCTTCTTTACTTCTCTCCCAGTTACGGGTTGAGCCTCCTAATGTGGGCACAAGCAACCTGTGAGCAGAGGTGGAAATACATATTTCTTCCTGCCCAGGTTGAGACATCCCTACAAAATCCCGGAGCTATTCTAGTGCATCAGCATTTGCCTGAAGCCTCAAACGTCACAAGTGCTCTGCGCAGCTGCGCGGTGCTTAGGGGTCTTGTCAATGCCAAGACACACAGCCACAACATTGCAGGATCTGCACCAATACTTGCAAAGTGGGACTTAAGCTCTTAAGCAACATCTCCTAAGGTTTCTTGGGTTCATCAGAACCAATCTTCTTTATCGTTTACAAATTTCTACTATATCTACCTGTAAAACAGAGCTCCAGAATGAACTTTATACCGATCAAAAAAAAATAATCTGTTAATTTAAAAAAACTAATTTAAAAAGCCTTTCTGGGAAGACAGGACAGATAAGTGGATGGCTGGACAGATGTTTACCACACTTCTTGGAAGAACTATATTTAGTGCAGTTCCTTCCTGAAACAAGCATCTAAAATTTTCTTTTACATCCAATCCAATGAAAATTAAAAATGGGGAAAAAAAACCACTGTCATTGGAAAGAAAAAAAATCCCTCAGTGCCAGAATCATGAACTGGATTCAGAAATTTCTGTATAAGAATGGTCACTCCAGAAAACATATTTTTAGTGAAATGGCAAGTAGAGGCTGTTGGGCATTAGAAGTACGTATGTGCATCACAATGTAATCGCTTCCCACATCCATGACTATTTTCACAGTCATTAGTTTGAGGGGGTGAGATCAGAGGCAGCCTGAGCCCTCCTGTGAGACTGGTCCATCTGACCTCTGGGAAGCAGTCGTTCAATACACACCATAATTTGCTCTCAGACTGGACTGGAGTCACCACTAAATCAGACATATGGGGCCAGATCCTTAGCTGGTGTGAAGTAAAGTAGCTCCACAGAAGTCAGCTTATGGCAGTTGAAGATCTGATCTGTAGTGTTAAGTACACTGGTAAAGTTTCAGCTGTCGGGCAAAAGTGATTTCTCACCTGTTTTCCAAACATTTATTATTCATGGCTGGATTTCAACTCCTTTCCTCACAGTGGCTAGCACGTTCCTCAAGAAAGAGACCTACTGAGATCTCTGGTATACGTGGAAAATAGAAAAAGGGCTCAACAGGAGGGGAGCAGGATCCTCAGTGCTAAAAAAGCGAATGCCTCAGAGCTCTCAAATCCTAGCCTTTTTACAAACTAAACAAAAATCCCTCTCGTGCCTGAAACCTATCCTCAGAAACTTTTAAAAATATGGTTTGTCAAACATTTTTTATTTTACTTCTAATGAAATGCTAATAAAAATGTGGAACAATAATTTAGTTGTGATGCCGCACTCAAAGAGTGAGAATACTTGGTAGCTGTGTGTTCAAGATGAATTGCTGGGAAATGCCTTTAAAATCTGTCCTGTCCTTTACCTGTTTAGATTTATACCACCTCAGATGTTAACAGCCCTTAGGTGACTTCTTAATGCCAAATGTAAATACAAAAACAAGAAGAAAATATTCCTCGTGCATTCATACTTACCTTTCTTGGCAGAAGGCCACTTCTGTCACTCAGGGCTCAGACTGTTCTCCTTTTAATTTGGCATCAATTCCATGGCTGCTGTTAATAGTAGTATTGGTGTTGGAAGTAAGCCAGACACCATACTTTTCTAACCAATTTGTTCAATAAAAGGGATTATTTTGTTAGTTAATCTGTCACTTCTTAAAAAGAGAAATCTTTAATAGCATTTTTTACAAATATTCTTGGTTTACATCTTATGTTTTCCCATTACTCTGCGTCAATACCAAAGCTTCTACAGGAGCTAATTAAGTTTTGATACATTCACAGAAAAATGGCCATTCAACATTGAGCCGAATCTTTATTTTGACACTCTTTTTTTTCCTCCAGATGTTAAAAAATGTGACTGTTTCAACTCTGGGTTGATATTTTTTTGTCTTACTGCTACAGTCCTTTCCCCCAACAACGCATCAGCCTTTTCTGTGTAAATATGGCACAAGACACAGCAAAACTGACAAAGCTGGCTTCTCTACAGTGTGCGTGTCCCTGCTCTGCAGTAACTCCAGCTCTTTGCCTTCACCCTCACCACCATCCTGCCTTCCCTTCTTCCCTCCCCTTCCCTCCCTTCCTTCCTGGGCTTCACGCCATGCCCGTGATGAGTGCCATCAGCTCCCTCCTCCTTCCCCTCGCTAAAACCTGAGCAAATGGCTGGCTCCAGATGAGGCGCATGTGGCTGAGCAGCCCATACAGGTGCAGGTTTGTTGAGCTGGAACACTGAACAAGATTAAATGTTTGAACACACCCTATGGATTTTCTTTCCTGAACTGTTTTTCCTTCTTTGCACATCTATCAGTTTTCAGACATTTAAGAGCTCATGTCTGAGAGCGAGTCTGCTCTGTCTAGAGACGTTAAGAATGGCCAGCAGGTTCAGCAGTTACTGCAGGTGACCTGGCAGATGAGCAGTTGAACAGGCTGGGGTGTCACCTTCTCTTAAAGAGGAGCTGGAGAACACAGGGCAGAGAACAAAACATGAAGTTCTTCGTAAGTAAGTCTAATAAAAACGTTCATACACAAAAGTCAAATTGATAAAGTATGTTGTATTTTAACAAAAATCCTACAAACAAACAAAGAGTTACCACAGAAGTATTCATTATTTCCTGTGCTGGACTGCAAGAGAAATAGAGCCAGACCGTATGACAAACACGGCTTATTGATTGACAGTCTGGTTCTACCTTTAATACAGCTTAAATCAGAAGCAGGGTAAACAGGGCTGCAAGACAGTGTTGGACACAGGCTGGGTAATCCTATTTGGGCCTGGATACCGCCCCTTCAGCAGGGCAATCTTCAATAGCTACTGTTCCCTCCCCATACAGATTCAGGTGGTTAAAGTGCATTTCTGCAGTGTATCTGGGTCTTGAATATTTTCTAAGCGGAACGTGGGCAACTTTCTGGAGCTCAGCTTAACCACTTTTATTTTCTTTAGCTGTAATCAGCCGTACGCCAACAGCCTGGTTTGGTGGGCACTCCCTGCGCCAGGTGAGCCCACAGCCCAGGGCAGTGTGACAGGGGCTCAGCCCTGTGCCTGCCGCTGGGGCACCATCCTGCCCGGCCGCTGTCCTCATGCACCCAGAGGAACCGCCGGCAGCTGCCCGCTGCCCGCTGCCCTCACACCCCTCTGGGCAAGAAGGGCTGTGCAGGAGGAGAAGGCACCGATGCCCAGACCACTGCCTACTCCGCACTCACTATGCCTGCAGGAGCTGCGCCACGATGATGGCAACACCGAGCTCTACTCCGAGCAGCGTAGCCTGGCCAGCCACATCAGCGTAGTGCCGTGCCCAGCTGATGTTCCCCCAGAAGCCCGCCTGCCTGAAAGCTGCTCCTTCTCTGGAGCTGCAAGAGTCCCACCGGGCTGGCTATATAACTTGGCCTGCTGAAAATTTAAACCAAAGGCTATTTCCTCCCATGTTTAGGAGTATAAACTTTATATCTGACATCTCTTAACTCAGGGAAAGGCTTTATACAAACATGTGTTTGGTGTCTTCTGGTTTCTTTCTCAACTAAACCCTTTAGAAAGTGTACACACACTTCATAGTGATACAAGCAACATTTTCCGACCACTGCATACTGGAGGGGTGCTTGGCATAGCGTTTAATTCCAGCTTCAGACTCCGCATTCAAATCCCTTGCACACAGCGAGGCTGAAGCCTGGACTCCATACTTGCTGCTCCTGCTGACATGTGCCTGGACTCCAAAGGTGAAGGTTGTTTATGAGCCCCAAATCTTGCACCTGGTCTCCTGCACCGCCAGCCATGTCCCAGTACAGCCCTCCAGCCTGGCTGGAAGAGATCCTCTGCTCTCTGCATTCTTTGGAAAGCATCCCTTGTTTAACAAAACTCAAACATTTTATTAACTAAGCTCACATGGAGGCTCTGCAGTTTTTAAATGAACAACACTAGCCATTTATGACCAAACAGTGCAAACCTTACAGCACTCAACATTGTGTGAAGTCCCAGAGGCAACGCTCTGTGCTATCCATGAGGAACACCATGATCCAGGGCTGCGCTACACGTGGCATTGCTCACCTGTCCATTTCCAAACGGACTGGGGTTACCAGACTGGTCTCCACGAACCTTCTCTCTAGAAAACATACTTGCCTCATGACTTGAAATAACAAATTGACAGAGCTTCTCTTAAAGGTTTCAGGGGGATCTCAGTTTCTGGAAAATATATAAATATATAATAAAAACAGAAACATCAGTGAGCAATTTACTGGAACTGGAGACTCAGCTGTTTTCTAATCTGTAAGTAGACTACAGAAGCCATTTCTTTGAAGGCCTTTGTGTTTTACACACCGTGTACCAATTTGTGCACATTTATGTGCTTACACTGCAGACACCTGGAGTGCCCCAGAAAGGATAGAGCACCAGCAAGGAGCAGAGACTTGGGGTGAATTCTAAGTTTCTGCATACATGGAAGGTCACTGCAACCATATTTGGCAATAAATATCCCAGCTAGGTTACCAAAATTCCTGGTAGTCAGCTTTCAAGATAAGACAAGTAGCTCTCAAGAGAAGTGGTCTTATGCTACCTATTTACCAGACAGGAGTAGAGCCCATTGCAGTGGGGTAAGGTAGAAAGAAGTAGCCTGAAGAAATCCCTCGAGCCCAAGTAACCTGCCCAAGAACAAGAGATGCATGTCTTGTAAAAAGTGGTCCTGGAACTTGTGTCACTTCACACGCTGCAGATAGCCAAACACTGCTAGGCAACTGCAACCACAAAAAAATCAAATTACAGCTAGCTGGAGGATTTATAGGATATCTAGTTTGCTAAGTGGCTTCTAATGAGCTTTGAGGGTCTAAGAGATTGCCTCTGTCCTGAGCTTGACAACAAGCTTGTGGACAAGGAGCTGCAAACCTCAACAGGATCACCAGCCTGACAGCAGCTCAGACTATCACTATCATAAAAAAAGGAGTTTAGGAGCCACTGCTGGTGGTGACAGAGCCACATAAATTTTGAAATTAATGCCTTGGAAACAGACAGGTCCTTCCCGAGAGATTAGGGAGCACAAAAGGATGCAAGAATACAAAGTTCAAACTGTTTTGTCCAAACCCCAGAAGTCTTATATATCAGCACAGAAATGCTATCGACACAAATAGGTGTACTAGCACTTTTTCTCAACCCTAAAAATCAAACACTGGTGTTGCATAATAACAAGCATCCCCTTTGCCGTCTTCATCCTCAGCTGCTCCCTCAGGTTTGCTCTTTTACCTGCACTGACAAAGACCCCACAGCTAGGCTCCTGGGCACCATTCCCCACCTCAGCCCTGCTAAGTAGCACCTTACTCCGTCCAGGACCGGCCCACAGTCACTGCCAGCTGCATGCTGATGGACCAGCCCCAAACATCTCAGAGGTGCCCTAGCAGCCTTGGTTTAAGTCCCGTTTCTCCACTCTTCCTCCCATCCTACCAGCTGCTTTCCAGATGCTGGTGCTTTAACCCCTTCCCTGCCTTGCAGAGTTTTAAAACCTTGTTAACGATGGGGGTTTTATCTGTACTATGTGTTGATAAAACTCCTTTGCAACATAGGCCCGATTTTACACTCTCTGTATTTCTTGTGTACGCAAAGATCTGAAATGAGGGTATGGAACAGCCTGATTTGTACAAGTCTGATAGCTGGGGGAGGAATCTGGTATAAACGATTCCCTTCTGAATATAAAACTTGACAGAAATATTTTTCAAGAGAAATCTGCAGAGCTCCTTAGGCAACTTTAGATGTACCAAGCAATGCCATACCCATGGGTGAACGCTGCAGGTGCAGGGTTTGTCTCGCATTTAATGGAAGCCTTAAAAATTGCTCCTAAGTAGGCAGAGGTTTGTACACTACACGTAGGTATGGCTGCAGCAAAGCTCTATCAGACACACAAAATTAATCCATCTCACTTTCTGAAGACTGCTGCGGTCAGCCCCAGTATCCTGCCTTAGACAATGGGTCTAGCTGTTTATACTTAGAAGCATGAAGTGCTCCAAGCAGAACTGAAGGGAAATGCTTGAGGTTCTGAGTCTCTCTCCAACCTTTGAGACCATTAAAAAAAAAAGTAAAATAAAATAAATTTTAAAATAAAATAATACAATACAATACAATAAAGTTTTAGGCAAATATCCCACAACAAGCTCAAGGTAGAAGCACACATGGCACAGTATTCCAACTTGGAGGTCTCTATCCTCACATAACACTAAATAGCTTTAGCATTAAGTATTTCTAATTTATTATCATTTGTAAGCATCTGGACAACCTGGCAACTGTGGCAGGGTTGGGATTTGAATCACGGGGTAATAAAATCTGTAGTGAAACCTGTAAACCAAACAGATGAACTCAGATGGGGCTATTAGTTAATGTGCACCATTGATATGTTAGCTTCAACCCCACATTGGCCACACGGTGAAGGTGTTGGGATGAAAGTGCCGAGAGCTGGCAAGCCACTTTCAAACAAACTCTCTGAGAGATGTTTACAGGAGACAAGCACGTATCATTGCACCAACAGAGCAATTGCACCAACGGAGGTGTCAGCAAGCCACAGCAGCAGAGCACACTTCCAGTCTTCACACTTTCCCTCCAAGGCTGCAGCTCCTCCTGCCTTAAGGTCTTGGCTTTCACTTCCTCGCAGAGACGCCCAAGAGTTTTGCTTTTCTGATCCTGTGCCCTGGCTTCAGCATCTTTGCATTTCTTTGCTTTTCCAGTGAATCCCAAAAAAAACCCTGAACTGCCTTTGGCAGCCCTGCATGGGGCAGGCATTTGTAGCGAGAAGACTGTTTTCCAAAGTAAGCCAAACTGTAACCTTTGACAAGGGATATGGTCCTTTTGCAAGGTCCTTTGTCTGGACTAGAAAAGACTATGCACATACCTGAACCATCGGTATCATATATTGCTTTGACCTAAACCAGGCAGGAGTCCATCCCCTCTCTGCATGGGCAGCAGAATTTTTATGAAACACCCTGACACCTCTCAGGTTTCTAAACTTTGGTGTTTTTCATACTAGCTACCTCCTGCCAGCAGTCATTAAAAGTCCTTCCCAGGCCCTGGTTGTCCATAGCACTTCCCAAGTCACTGCTCATGTGTTGGCAGTTGGGACAGCTCCGTTCTCCTCAGCTGGGACTGGCCGCGTAGAAGCAGCACCTCCACCTTGTCGTCCGCTCCCAGGGAAGAAACTCAGCCCTGCTTCCCCAGAAGGCCACAACAACAAGAGAAAAGAAGAAAAAAATAAAGCAGCTAGACTTCTCAAATAGACTTTTCAAAAATGTATCTCAAAAGGCTGATTTTTACCTTCCTTCCATGCCTCCTCTCCCTTCCTTCCTTCCTTTCTCCCTTCCTTCTTTCTCTTAGCTTATTTCTTTCATTTTTCCTTACTCTTTTCTTTCCTTCATTATTTATTTCTCTCCAGCTTTCTCTCAAAAAACAGCAGAAGAGAGGAAATGCAAGAGACAGAAAAGAACAAAAGAAAGAAAACTGAACATGAAAATCTAAATGGTAAACAATGAAACTTTACCAGGTTGTAGGGAAGGTGGTTGAAAATCCTGAACTGCTTTGTCAATATTTTTTAAAACTGACTATTTAAAAAAAAAGGTCTTTTGGTCTTTTTGGTCTTTTCTACTTTAAATAATCTGTATCTATTTTATAACCAGCTCTAGCTGCTGTAGAAGATACAGACATTTGGTAGAAAATTTTTAGTTCAAATCCAGAATCTGAGAAGGCTTGTACAGCATCTCCCTTCTCTTACAAAGGTTTAAATACAATAGATCTGGATAATTTGTGATGCTAACAACTAGTTTGTAATTTACTTAGGGAAGATTTCTTTTCAGTGGATTGATAATTTTTAACAGCCCTGATAGAAGACTGACCTGATTTGTGGGCAAATTAGACAGTTGTTGCCCCGGGCACCAGAATACTTCTCTTAGGTTGATGACCTGACAAAACAGCTGGAGTAGACCACTCTATGTACCCAGGGAGAGGGTAGCATTGGATATTTCTCCCACAGGGGCAAAAAATAGCTAAGCCAGTTTGGTACAGATGTGAATGATTTTCAGGTTTTTTTACTGTTTTTTAATAGCAAAAAGGTGGCCCTTAATCTAAAAACTTGCTAAGAAGATAGTGAAAAAACATTTTAAAAAATTATATTTTTTTAGTTGTTTTAGAAGGAAACTTCATGTTTCTTGATTTTCCCATGAGATTAATTTTGGGCTTCTGGCTTCCAACCAGTAGTGTGAGCACGTGGCCCTCTCCAAGCTTTGCCCAGCGTCTCGTGAGCAAAGCATCACCAGTTGCCCCAGGAAAGCAAAAGCTGGTGCAGTAAATTATGCTCTTCTCAATGCCAGAAAGTGTAAAAGGTCACTTCCAGCTGTCAGGGATCAAAGTTTCAAAACTGTTCTCCATCTGCACATCCATCTAGCCAGCACCCATCAGGGGAGTAATCATCATTCACATTTTGGGTCATCAATTGTTATGTCTTATTTTGAGAGCTATGCTAGTATCCAACACTACAAAAAACTACATCCCTGCCTCAAAGAGTGCTGATCTCAAGAAGGAAGAGTCTGAGTGATGACTGCAGACTGGTACGAAGGCAAAGACAGGATTTAGCCCATGTAGAGATCACCAGATTCATTTGGCAGGGTTGTGCCTCGGCTACAGAAGCTGAGATTTCAGGGTTAAACAAGGCATGAAAAGAGAAATTTGCAAGTATTTTTACAGCATTTTGGTAGCTGGGTGAGGTTTGTTGACTGTCCCAGGCAGAAATGCAATGACCTAGAAACTCTGGGACTGTGAGGAAGGAAAGCCTTCCTGGCATGTAGTGGGCAGAAGTGAAAGCCAGAGAGGGTGAGCTGCCCTTGGACAAATATACCATGAAGAAGGGGCATGACCAAAAATGTGAATGAGGGGCATGACCAAAAATGTGAATGATGATGAGTCAGGACACAAAATATCTTGCTTTCGTTTAAGCCCAAGTTTAAGAAAAGGGCTATGAGGTTCTGGAGATGCCATCATTACGATGGAAGCATAAAACCAGGATCTGAATCACTTTCAATAAAGATTTGCTGGCTCTTTTTTACAGACATTCTGGCGTCAGGGCTTTTAACCCAGGCATGCTGGTCAAACTCCAGTTTAGGTCTCCATATGCTACTTTCCTACAATTCACCCCATCATTACACCTAAAGCACTTGCTCCTAGATATACTGTTGAGTAGCCACCGTGGCAGCACACAACCTCAAATCAGTATCAAACAATAAGCACTAAACCTGCCCTACAGCTCTGGTTCTGTATGTGTCTCTCTCAGTCAGGACCCATCCAGATAGCTACATGCACGCAAATTATTTCAGATTATCAAAGGTACCATCACAAGCACAACACCCCTCTGTGTATCCATCTGCAGTTATAGCCATTCACTTACACATTATATATAGCAAGATACCATGACAGCCCAGCATAAAAAGAGCTACCTGGCTCCTGCCCTCACAGCCATTATCAAGGTAAGATTGCAGCTGGGGAAGGGGAGAAAGTGTAAAAGAAGATGCTAAGGGAAAAGACACCTCCCTTTGCCTTGCATAGGGCTGAAGCTAAAATGGCCTTGAGAGGTTATTACCCAGTAGTTCAAGTTGATTTGTTCTGCCTGTGAGTTTTGATTTGGAAATACAGCAAGCCTGAGGAAAGGGATATGAAGTGACCTGTAGCTGGGACTTATATTTTTCCTTCCCAGTGGATGTCCCTGCGCACCTGCTTGCAGCGTAATAGCACAATAAATTGAGTGCATATCTATATCCACAAAGGGTCAAACTCTGCTCGGAATTACACCCATGTAAATCCCCAATAACTCCACTGGCCTCACTGGAGTTATTTGGCACAGATTTACACTTGTATAACTGAGAGCTGTTTTTAAGCTACAGTCTGAAAAGTGTTTCACCTTCAGGGTAAAAAAAATGCTGCTAATGTCAGTTGTTGTTACATTTAAAATAACCAGAAGGAATTTCACCTGGATGAGATCCATCCACAACCCATGACATTCGCATGAACCTTTTTCCCTTACTTCTGCTGTGCATGGAAAGATGTCAAATTTTAATTCACAGTGCATCCATGCCTTTTGTTTTGGAAGGACTACTACGCCTCAGATCAATCATTAGTAAAAGGTGTCTATATTGAGAACACATTTGTCTCTCAGATGCTACAGGATGTTCCAAGCCAGGTTGCCTTTGAAGCCAGGCAGCGCTTTTATTATCAAAGCGTAAAAAATAGCTTGCATTCATGACATCAAATGCAGCCAGCACACGACGCTGAGACTCCAGTTACATCACGTAAATCCAGAAGAGCTCTAGCCACTTAGGCTCCCATTACTGCGATGCAGCTGGCCTCAGCGTGGGTCCTGTGGCTCAGGGGCTGCTACACTGCCAAGAGGCAACGCACAAACCGCACCGGTCACCCCTTGGGTACAGGGCAAGCTGCCACACGGGGACCCACAGGCACGCAGGTAAAAAGGAAAGGCGTAAGGATCAAAAAATATAGGCTGTCAGTTGTGACCTTTTGCATCCATCAATCCCAAATTGAGCTGAATTCCTTTAAAATACCTGAGCCATCAGTGATGATGTCAGAAGGCTTCTGGCTCTAGGGATTCAGAGAATAATTTTCCCAAGGTCTCCCCACCTCCTTCTGGCTCCATGTTGGAGATAGAGAGGGGATGATCTGACAGACATTCCTGCCAAACAGCTAAATTTCATTAAGATACAGCAGAAAGGTATGTGAGTTTGCTTTGCGACCCTATTAGAGCTTACAGTTAACCACAGACCAGCTTTAGTTAGAAATACAAACTTTGTTCTTTGAATAACCTCAGCTTGAACTGGGTCCTGGAAGGACTATCTTTGAGTTAAGGTAATACAAAGCAATAAAGCTTCCTGAGAACAGAAGACTGCCAAAGTTTAAGTGGTATATTTTATGTTCTGGATTATTGTCCATTGGGGGACTCAGATGAAAACACAGACTCATTTCATTTAGGTCTCTAGTTGTGATTTGAACCATGATTCAAATTTCTAATAAAAATACCCAGAGAAAAGCTAGTGCTTTATGCACTACATACCAAGCCTTACTGGTCCTTTTATAAAAAATCACAGTAATCCAAGGTCAAATAATACATATGCAACAACTTGAATATTCCACAGAATTTTAGCTTCTACCATTTTATCTCTTTCAATAGCACAAACCACATACAAAGTGATGTACGGTGGGGGATATCAGATATGATAACAATTATGCAAATCATCTGCAACAAGAATGAGAAGAAAAGTGTCTTGGGTATCTCTGTAGGAAGGCAGCATTGCCACAAATGATTTTGTGCAATAAATCTTCAATATTTCTTGGGCTCATCCTGGGAAGCAGTCAGTACAGTGAGCATGTTCCATTCTGTCACAAAAGTACCCATACAAAGATATGTACCAAGCAGATCAGCATCTGCATCTTGGGAAGACAGTCATATTAACAACTGATCAAAAGTATGTTTATCATTTTCTTCTCAAGGGAACAAGATTCAAAGGACCTGGTTTCTGTAAGAAGCATGGGAACAAGAAAAATCTCTAAATAAAAATTGACTACAACCAGCTACATTCTCTCATTCAAGAAGACAAATGGCCTGACTTTTCTGAAATGTCATTAGTCAAACTCAGTTTTTAAATATTCAATTCAGAAGGAAAAAAAAAAAAACTTTAAATGAGAGCCCAATCTCTACAGAGCACTAAATAACAAAACTCTACTAAAATGTTTTCTCTCAATTAGTCCTATTTTTAAAAATCTAAACCATAGGCTATATCTGAGTCAAGAGATGGCAAATAACTATTTTTTTTCTTGGGGCAAGAGGAAAATGCTCCATAGAAGTTAGGCCTGTCTTTACACTTAGCCTAAACAGAAATATAGCAGAGCATCTATATTGTCCTAAAGAAGAATCAGAGGTAGCCTGAAATAGAGAAACACTCAGAAATACAGTGCAGAAAAACCACAGAACAGAGAAGCAGAAGCTCCTTGTCTCGACACAGCACCTTACAATGCAAGAGGGAGAAGAACTGGTTCTCCCATAAATGTTTGGATTTCTATCAGTATGCCATCGACATGAATTCGTGTCAGCTTACACATGATGGCCTGCTTTTATGGTCACTTTACTGGTGATGGGTAAAAAATTTTTCTCTCATTCTCTGAGAAAGTAAGTCATCTCAAAGATGTTCTCACTCCAGGCAGAAGACAACTTCCTCTCTTCTCCCTCTTTCCATGCTTGTGAGTAATGCTGTGATGGATACTCTTCCAGAATCACAACATCTCAGATTTGGTGTCCTGCTTGAGGACATTCTCAATTATCTGTATGAAGTGGAACTGCCTGGATGGGAGACACCAGGAAACATTCTTTCCCAAATGCTTGAGCTATGGGACACCCAACATCTCTAAGGTGCCAAAAAAGCCCTCAGGGTTCCTGGGTGCTCTGGCACCCAGTTTCTCTCACATTTTGTCCAGAAATTCTGGTCTGAACCTGAAGTCTCTCTCTCAGTGACAGTTTAGCCAAAACAGGAACATATCTGCAAATCATCATTGTCCATCCCAAAATGCACTGTCAAAAAAATACCAGACTTATTGTGCCTGAGGTTTGTTACCCAGCACTTACTGTTTCGTTTCACTGTCATGACTGGAAAACTGACACTTCAGAAACAGTGAGAAGTACACAGTATAAGAAATAGTATTCCAGTGAAAGTTTTAGCTAACCCATCATTTGTGCATCTATACCAAATTCATGGAATGTACAGTTCACAGAGAAATGCCCTGAGATCTGCATCAACAATTGGTGTGATACCAAAAACTGAGAAAAAAATTGACACAGCAATATCAGTATACTCACTAATTTTTTCCTAAAGGTATCTGTAATCTATTCTTCAGCTAATGCTTCTGGCTGCTTGGATAGCTCAGGCAGGCTGGGAACCTAAAAGACATATGAAGATGGGAGACATATGAAGGACCTTAAAGATGAGCATTTGGATTTCCCCCCATCTTTGAATCACACTCACTACTGCATCTGGATTAATAAGGATTAAATTAATCCATTCTACCAAAAAGACAAGGAGATAGTTCTGTGTGGGACACAGGAGGCACGAAGTGAAAAATCCGCTTGTACATCTTGAATATGAGCTGCGTTATCTCAAAGTGACTCCTTTTTGTGCAGATTTGTGGCCACTGGGCCTGCGTGAGCACAGAAATTCATTTTTCATGATTGGTACTTAACATTCTCCCATCTTCATTACCTTACCCAGTAAGGAAGCAAAGTCAGATTATGTGATCAATCAGAAATAATAAATAGTAAAGAGCTTATGAGCAAACCTCTAATCTGAAAATTATTGATTTGAACTTTCTGGCAAAACCTTATGAATACTGAATACAACCATGGCTAATAGGACTGGTTGGTTCATGGAGGATTCTCTCAAGCTGCATATTTTATTAATACATGTATGAATAAAAATTTCTCTATAAAAATATATTAAAACAGTCGGATTTATAAAAGTCAAACAAATCCTCCATTTTTCTGTTCACAACCTCTCTAAATCCCTTTGCAGAAGATCTCAGACCTCAATTGCATTCCTCAAGGATTTATAGGGCACCAGAGGAACAGCAATCAGCTCCAAATGAATATGTGCATTCAGAAGTATACGGAGGCTTTTCCAGCTTTTCAGGTGCTTCACTCAGATTAATCTTCCTGAAGGCACTGGATGTATTTGCAAGAGCAATTTTAGCCAGTGCTCCACTCTGCCACTTTTCAGCACATCCATTGTGTCCCATTGATGGGAATAACCGCCATGTAACCAGAGGTGAAAGGAAGAGTGGCTGGAATATTGGAGGCAACCCACAAAATCAGGCAAAAAAATGCCAAGTACTTAAGAAGATTTATTCCTCCTGGAATAATATGAGCTAAGACTGTGGATCAGATTCTGATCTCAGTTACCATGGTGCTAATATGAAGTACCGGCACTGATTTCAGCAGAGCCACCCTGGATTTATGGTCTGGTTCAAAGATTGCCACTGATTTACACTGACTTACTAACAGCTGGTTATTCCAGCGTAAGAATTTAGCCTAGAAAAAGATAACAACGCTTTTATCAACACTGCAAATATGAAATGCTTTGTATTAGCTTTCATAATGCTTATCCAAGGTTTACTGTTTTCTCCTTTCTGCTTGTTTAATCCACGTTTATGTCCTACTCTGATTTTAATTATTTATACAGAGAAGCAAATTTTATTCACCCTTCTACGCTCCATTTCCTGTAACGTTTGTAAGATATGAACACTAAGAAAAATGCTACAAGAAACGCCTGAAAAAGCGGTACAGCACAAATGCATCACTACAGAATAAACATTAGACCACGAACTACTCTTCTTTCTTCTTTGCATTCCACCCTGTGTTTTATCTGTGCTAAGTTTTTATTCATATTGCTTTACCACGTTTTGTTATTCTCTGGTAAGGAGTGAAAATGTCTTCAGACACAGGTGCTTAGGAAAAAAACCACGCCTAGTATGTTGTCAAGATTTGCCTTGCTAAGTAAAAATGACATTATTATTGTACAACAGGTTTGTAGTTGAAATTTACATAAATAATAGGATGAGCTGGATGCACCTGTTTTCAAAACAGTTCAGTATGAGCTAGATTAGTGGGATATGATTTATTTGGGTCAGTAGAAATACATCTTCCCAGTTGTCCTGGAGATCTGAAAAGTAAATATGTCAACTGCTGTATTTTGCACTACAGGTTCTGAAGAAAGCTCTGCACTCTCCTGAAACAATGCTTTAAAAAGGAAAAGGCTGCGAGGATCATTCTTGCTTTTCCCTCTTCTGTCTCTCTAGGTAGAGGCCTCATCAGATGCTTTCAGTATTATTTGCAGCCATAAAAAGAGATGGTCAAGCACCTTTCTTGTGGAAAATTTTCACAAGTAGAAAGAAAAAAGAACATAGGTCACTTTTTTTCCTTTTACAAAAAAAAAAAATTAAAAAATCCAACAGCTTCTCCCTAAAAAAAAAAAAAAAAAAAAAAAGGTTTTGTTTCTCACACAAATGTTTTGGCTTGTCTGATTTTTATTTCTCCTTCTGGACAAAAGTGTTGAAACTTTCCCAAAAAAAGAAAGTTTTCAGAGAAACTTCCACTGAGGTCAAAACCAATTTCCCTGGTGAAAATCACATTGGCCAGCTATAATTGTCTGTGAGGTTGTAAGCAGAACTGGAAGGAAATGGTGAAGCGGCCAGCAATGGTGAGTGCTCTGAAAGAGCAGTATGGGATCTGGCAGGGGCAGGTTGTGCTGGTCAGGGCCGTTGCATACATTGACTATATATCGGGTGCTCAAGCTGTGCCCTCCCCATGCTTCCCCTCACCCCTGCTAATGGTGGGATTTCAGCCTGAGATGAATCATGCTCGTACTTTCAAGGAGGAGTGGCTGTGAGTTCTCGGCTGGTCTAGCAACCTTGGCAAGAGGTTAGCAAGATCTTAAGGTGGCTTTTGAAACAACCCATCATGGAGTATTACCAAAGAAGAACTAGTTGTCACTGCAGAAAACTGTTTTGCATGGGTGCCAGAGAAAAATTAGATAGCATGGCAGGTATGATGAACATAGGATGAATATTGAGACCAGGAAGCCTCAGAATGGGGAGGTACAGCAGGAGGGAAGCACAGCTGCTTCCACATTGTTTGACCATAGCACATACTATACCCTGCATTAAGTGGTATTTGGAGGGGCGGGGAGGGGGGGCAGCATAATAGCTCTTTCATTTCAGTTCCTTCATATGCCAGACCCGAGACACAGAAATATGGCTAACATTATGCCTCTGCATGACCAAATAAACAGACAGTTTCTTGCATGGTTTGGCCAGCCAGAGCTTGGACTCCACCCCCACCAAAATAGACCTTCCTCACCCAAGAAAAATCTAGAAAATGGAAGTGCTTTTAAAACCCCACATACTAAGTATACCTTTTTTAATGTTATAGGCTGCTGCCTTTTTCCACACAACACATGGTAAGGATTATATTTAAATAAAGATTTAACACTCATAAATGGTTTCTTTTAATATTGCTGTAAAGTAATGGTTCTTTTATGGGAAAATTTAAATGTAATTCCCTATGTACAGCCGTGCCAGACAGTATGGTATCACTTTATGCAGCCATAAGCAAAGAGGCACATTGACCAACAGTGCCTGTGAGCAGAGTGTGGATTTTATTAGCCCAATATGAGCTGATGACCCATGAGCAGAGTCAGCTTTTGCATCTTGTAAAGTCAACCGTCGTAAAGGTACCACCACGTGTGGACAGCAAGCGGCTTCCAGCCCGGAGCAGCTGAGCACAGCCTCCCGGCTCGGGCAGTTCCTCCGCAGCTTGCAAAGGTTTCTCCCAACAGGACCACCTGTTCAGGCTTCACCTCTGCTGGCAGGACCTTGCACACACTACTGAAGAGCTCGTGTCAAACCCTTTATTTACTGATTACCACGTCCCTCCCCGTGCATCTGCCCAGCTGAGCCAGCGTCAGACTCCCTGTGGCCCTGGGCAGACAGTCAGGCTTGTCCCTCCCATCCCCACACAGGAGCTTGCGTCGCTGCCTGACACAGCCCAGCACATGCGACCAAACACGAGGCTGTTTCAGATTAAAACTAAAAGAGTCGAGTTCCCAGCCCAGGGTATTACATGGCACAGATAGTCACAGCTCCTTCCAGCCTCACAAGAAGAAACATTTGGTGACTTTTCAGAAGTCGACATGAACTTTTTTCCAGAACTCGTTGCTGGGGTGGGTGATTCCTGCCCAGTTTAAAAACATTCTTGCCTAACAAAAAGGGCAGGATTTTTTTGCTGCCTCATTTTTGCAACACTATATTCCTTGCACCAGTGAGATTACTGTCACTCTTGATATAATCATCCGTGGGAAACTACAGACAGGGCTGGGATGGGCCTAATTGTCCTAAAACAATGGTCTGCCCCCTTGTAAAGTGTCATGTCATGATTCTGCTGCCACAAGACCTCATACTAGATGACATCTAAGTAATTATTTATGCATTTTCCTGACATTATTTCCTTCCTCTTTTTGAAAGAATCTTAGTTTCTGATGCTCAGAATACTGCAAATACTTTACAAACTATCTCATAATAAACATCATGCCCACCCCTAGCCACTGGATGCTTTCCCATGCTCTTCTACATTCCACGATAGGCAAGCTCCTGCCAAAACAAACCTTGGCGGATCAATCACTCCAGTGGAATGAGGGATGAGAAAATGTTATTCAAACCCTGCTGCAGTGCAGCCACTTGGCAGGTCTTATTGCCATCTATGCAACATATGAAAAGAAACCCTTTATTTAATCCAGCCAATTTCTCACCAGCCTACTGAAAGGCATCCCAAACCGTTCCTGGGTCTTGATTCAGCAAATCATCTCAGCACATTTCAGAAAAGATGTGACCATGAAATATTTTGGCTTCATTAAAAATGCGCACCCACATTGTTTGTTGTGTGCCTCACATTGGCTTGGGAGATGGCCAGGCAGAAATTTCCAGAGAGAGCTGGCTTGGGGAGTAACCAGCCAGGACCACATTTTCAAGGGCAATTCTGGACCAAGCAAAGAGACCGAGTGAGCAGCAACGCTTTTCAGCAGGACTGCTCAACTCAGTTTCATTGGTTCATTAAATAAATCTCAGACATTTCTATACCTTTTACTCCCAAAAGGAGATGGCCAGAAGTAGCACACCCCATTGCAGAGCACTAAAATCCAAGTAGGACTTTTTTTTTTCCTGCCTTTTGTCACACAGGGGAAAGAAGCGGCCCAAGATTCTCAGTGTAGGGATTTATTCCAGAAAATGTGACCTTTTTCTTTTCCCTCCTGAACAGGTCACTTAGCATCCTCTGGTTGATTAGTTTTATTTTGAGTCTTGCTTTTAGTTTGGTGTCAATTTGAATATTTTCTTTGTGCTTCACAAAGACTTTGAACACAAGAACAGCATCTCATTCAACTTTAAAGCTGCAGTTCCCTTCCCCTTTTCAACTGCGAAGCATGCTATGATTTACAGTGACACATATTTGGAAAACTGGGCCAAGGCTTTTTTAACTGGATGCTCCTAAAACCCTGTTTAAATTTATACAGCGGAATGCTGGGGCAGTGAGAACTTCTTAAAATCAGGATTTATTTTAGAGACTGAAGAGAAACTCAGGAGCTTAACTTTATGCCCTGGTGTTGGAAATCTTAGCCCAGATTTACATTTTAATTCATCTGTCAGCACAAGCTCTGGGTAATGCAGAATTTCGCTCTTTCTTTCCCCCCCACCTGCTCATGAAACCTCAACTCGCACTTCCACCTCCTTTTCATTAGGAGCCTGGCACTTGTCAAAGGACTAGAGCTGCATGGAACTGTCCCTGTGAAAGCTGAAACCAGAAGAAAGTGCCTGGGCTTTCGGGTTTCACTGCAGAGCCAGAAAGTGAAGTTCATTTTGCTGCTATTCAGCATGTCTCAGGAGCCAAGGCGAAGCTTTCTGTGAAATTGCGCTCAATTTAAAATGAATGTGGACGGAGGTGGTAACAGGGAGTAGGCGCAGGCAATTCTAGTTTCCTGGGTAGTCTCAAAGCTTAGCATAAAAATGCAGAAAGCTCTGATACAGCTAAACTGCAAACTGGAAAAGGTTTTATGTATTAGCACTTTGAACTGCACCGAGAAAAGAAGTGGAAATAAAACCAAAATGTTGAACTACACTAAACATTTTCATGGGAGAAGGCAGTTGTCTTCTGTCTTGGTTAGATATGCATACAGCCCTCCTGCACATTGCACATCTCTGCTTTACCTTTGTTGGGGGGAAAAAAGTCCATTATACATGTGAGAACGCTGTGGAATTCATCTGTGTGAAATGCCAGAGATCAACTCATAAAACCTACTCTAAATAAAATGAACTCCATGCCTTCTTTAGCTCTGGCACCAGAATTGCCTCCTAAGCCTCAGGAAATTCTGGCTCCCTTCATCAAAGGGTTAAAAGCCACCATGCTGGGAATAATACACATTCTGCTCTTTCCTTTTCATACTCCCTGATGGTTAATGACATCCAGTCCCATCTGGATACCAAGCATCATGAACAAACATATCCCCCAAAGAATGTTACCCAGATAATTGTCTTTGATGAAAACCAATTGCATGATGTGCACATTACAGGCCTTTTTAAGCCAGTCACTCATTTCTGGAGATTGAGGTTCCAGTGATTTGAAGACAAGTGGATATAATATAAATGCACTTAATAATGCAACACTTATGCTACAGCATCACTGGTGTTTTCTACCTTTCTTCAGTATTTCAATGGGTGCTGTGCTTTACAAGGCACGCATTCAGAGGCCTTGCACAATAACGTGATCTTAAGCACAGTTTTAGACAACAACCCACCCATTGCTGATGGCACAGGACAAAAAGTGGTGGAGTGGAGGACATGGGGACAGCTGGGCTGGAGCTGAGCTCCACAAGTCTTCGTTTCTGCCTCATTTCACTCTGTGGCAGCTGACAAACTCACAGGCTAGGCTTCTTGAAGTGACCTAAAGAAATTAGGTACCCAAATTAGGAAGAAATTTAATTTCCAGTCAGCCCATGGGGTCTCTGATATTTTTGCATTTTCCATGATGGCGTCTAGACAGATAAGTATTTCTACATCTTTTCTGAGTTCTCCTCCTTGATCAAAATACAAATGCACGCAAAACCCCATCCTTAAACGGACCAACTCCCTTGTCCCTGTTTTCCCTCTTCTGTTTCTCTTCTCCATTCCTCCTTAGCTTTGATAGTTCAGGCAGCCTTAATCATACCAAGATGGGTTGAAGGACTCAAAGACCAAAAGCGTTATTTTTCTAAGCAAAGCTTCAAACATCACCCTAGATCTCCTCCTCACAGGCCATTTTTGCTGGTCTTGCTTGTCTGCAAGAACAGTTAATGAGTATTTTGTGAATGGACTGCTATTCTTTTTCTTTCTTTACTAAGGTTTGCATGCTTCTTGTGGTATTCTGGACATGAAAAAGCTCTATGCTAGATCATTATTTGGTTATGAAAAGTACCCACCCTGTGTCTCCAGACTGTGTCCTATTTGCTTGCTAAGGAAATGCTAGTCTGCTTTTAGCCCCCCAGTGAGGTTCATGTTAAGACCAAGAAAACCAGTCTTCCAGAAGAACCAGCTAGCTTACTTTTAAAATAGCCATCAGGTGGTGTGCCATTTTAGAAGTGACATTGTTCTCTTAGTATTTGGGAAAAAATCCCTGTAAATGAAGTAATTCAAAATATCAGGAAAATAACATAGCTTTCCACATATGTATAGCTCTAATTACAATAAGGAAATTTTGATCCAGAATATGAGTATAGTCTGTGATTTCATCAATGAGATTCAAATCTGTCATGTAGCATGACTCACTTGGTTCTCTCTGCATTGTGTTATCTCTGCTCCCAATGACCACATCCCTAGCCTGTCCCCTGCTGCCCTGAGACAGCACAGTGCCAAGAGATTCTTGGACTTCACTGAAAGTTCTTATAATGCCCATGTGGACTTGGTGACAGCAATTCTGTCCACACAGAAGACCCGAAAATAAATAATGTTCAACAGATCAAGCTGAGTAACAAACATGCATTAGCCAGTGACCAAAAGCAACAGCTAAAAGTAAAGGCTATCAGAACATCAAAACCTGACAGTGATCAACTAGATGAGGTTTTGCTTTTCAGGCCACTAGATACAGAAGGGGTTTTTGCCTTCCCGTCATTTCCCAGAGCCAGGTGTAGGAGGGCATTTCATGGAGGAACCGAGGGCTGTATCCCATTGTGAGGCTGTTAAGGGAAGAGACTGAAAAAACAGGGTTTCAGCACACTGATAAATGGGAAGCAGTAAGAGAAAGGCCAGTAACTGCTCATAACACTCTGAAGACTTGTTGAATGACGATACATTGAGGCCAATATCAGCATTACACCGCTGAAGGCCCTGGGAAGCAGATGGTTGATTTTCATTACTACTTGAACTAGACAAGTGCTACCCTTCCTCTCTTTTTTCTCCCAACATCCATTCCTGCTCAGGAGCCTCAGACTTGATTGCTCTTCTCTGGAATAAAGGAGCACGGTCCCTGGAGCTCAGGCTAGTATTCTGTTCAAAAGGACAAATTTTCTCTGCTTGTCAGGACCGTGGCCTCAGAGCCGCGGCAGGACTGGAAAAGAACTGCAGGGAATATGGGCAGACAGTGCAAAGAGTTGGCAAACACCAGGCAGTATCAGAGCTCTATCTTTGGCTTTGGCTGCCTTCGAAACACCTGGACACCTGCAAAGATTTCCACTGCAAAGTAAATCAACTCCTGCAATAACCCACAGGTTTGGGGAGGAGGTGAGAATTCCTGAAAGAGTTTGAAGAGAGATTTCTTTTTTGGAAAGATGTGGTGCACAAGGTGGGTGAGTTGTCTCATAATACCTTGCACTGGCTCAAAGCTGAAGGCAACTAGGAGCCAGGAGAATGACTCCAGTTCTTGTTTGTTTCTGTATCTGCTCCTCCAGTTAAAATGTCTTTCCAACAAACAGCCTTGTTAGTAACCCTTGTGATGCCACCACTGAGGCAGGCAGTGAGATGGGGAGAAAGGCAGGACTCAGGCAGATAAGCTAGAGAAAACCCTGAAGGCAGAAATTGTAGGGCAGGACACAGAAAGTAGAGGCATCATTTTTCTCTGTGGTTATAAACTCGAAGGGAGGAAAGACCCACTTACAGTTTACAGCTCTCAGGTATACCCTCCTGAGCAGTATGACAGAGAGGCATAAGGAGCTAGACTGACACAGCAGCACCTTTCCTCGACCTGGGCATCAGCTATTTGAAAACCTGACCAAAGATGGTCTGTACATGATTCATGTTTGATTTGACTGTCTTTCGGAAAAAAAAGTGTCTCGATCTTCACTGAAGCCTTTTCCTCAAGATTTCCACATGCTGAGTAGTTTTCAGAGGGCTGGTTCAGAAGGCTGTGGTTGAATGTTGATGTGCCACAGCCCTGCCTTTGTGCAACTCACTGCAGAGGACCACTGTAACATGTTCACAGACCAGCCAGAGCTTTGAGGTTGGGTCTGGCTGAGGTCCATCTGTTTACTCTGTCCACCCTAGTCTCTTCTAGAAGGTCTCTGGGACCACAATGAAGTACCAGTCTTGGCTGTGGGTCAGGCAGGTGAACAGCAGAGTTTAACAGACAGGCCAAGTCTTGGTAGGCAGAACAGAAAAATGGAATAACCAGGATGGGGCTGGGCCAACACACTGCCATGGTTTGGGTGTTAGGAAACACTCCACTTAATATATTACGGAGCAGGAAGTCTCACACATCAACAGCCTTTCTCTAAATGCTCTAAATTCTTGAAGGGTCTTGAAAGGCAGATAGATGGTACCAGTTCGCTAAGCCATAGTGTGAGAGGGAGGGAATGGCAAACACTGACTATGAGTGCTGGGGCATATCTTCCCAAAATTGCTACAGGATTTCTGACAGCTGAAAAAAATCCCTTGGTTTCCTAGTGTCCTTCAAAAGATCTCCATGAAGCAGACAGTATGTTACTCTGTTTATCCATACTGGCAAGATGAGTCACTGATCTTACCCTACTAGAATCTGTAGAAAACCAATATCCTGTTGTAAAGCTTCAGCCTTATGCTTCTCTTTTAATATAAGCTGCCATTACTGAATCGCTGTATTACCCAGATCTGTTTTACATGAGACCTTGGCAAGACAGTGTCAGCTGTGCTTAATAAACAAGGTCTGCATTTATTGATTCAACAATATTGTAAAGGGTAAAGTGTCATCTACTGTTACTAGAACATCAAACCTGCACATCAGATGCAAGACAACCATCAATCACTAAAGGACTGTATTACCTGCTAACACAGAAGAAAAAGCGGCATGTAAAATTGCCATGAAGAATCCAGCTCCCAAGCTTTGAGCGAGAAATGGATTTCCTCTGTGACCCATCTTCCATCCCCCAAGCTGGAATGATGTCACATCCCTATGCTTACTTCATGACAGTATCTAGTGTAGACTGGCTGTCCAATTCTGCCTTGGCCACACTTCCCTGGGACACCCCTCTCTATCCCAGAGCCACTGAATGAAGCAGCTGTTGCAGTAAATTGGCCCTCCCCATTCTGCTTCTGTGCAGAGGTCACTGGGGTGCTTCTCATAGGATTTACTTTCTATCTTTTTTCAGCAATTCATGCTGAATTTCACTTGAAATAACACTGGTCCAGTTTTCCTGAAGAATGGATCAGCTGGGCAAACCATAGCTTTTCCCTCAATTAGCTGAACAATAATAGTGGGAGAGAGAAATTATGCCCGTTGTGAGAGGCCTGTGGCTTGAAAATATGATAAATGCTGCAATTACAGGCATCTTCAAAGGCGTTTGTATCGGCACACTGACCAAGTAGGCTCCACCTTGGGTCCTGAATGGAACAGAGATTAAGACCCTGTGGAAATGATGGCAAGAGAACTAAGAGTACATCAGAGGGCAGGGGGTAATTAGCACCAAACAGCTCCGGTGCCTTATATTATAGTATATCTTTATATTATATGTATACTAACTAGTTGGACCGCTTTTCATTACAAAGGTAAAGGCCTTTCAATATTGTTACATACCCAACCACCAACAGGTTTTATCTTTTGCTTAAGGACACTGTATTTTGGGCAGAAGTCTCTATGGCATCAAGGAAGCAAGACAAGAGAGCTGGTGGGCAATTTCTTGGTATCCAGGATGTTTTATGCAAAGCATTTCAGTCTGCACTCATGTCCTTCCAAGCCAAGGTTCTGGCAGCCTCTGCCTCGATTCCTCGGGATGTTCCTGGAATATAAGGCCTTTATCTCCATCTCCAGACTTGCCCAGAAAGTCCATCTACAGGCAAGGTATAGACAAGCCCGGGACAATCCATGAAGATGAATGCCAAGGCAAGAATATGTACCATAGGCTCACATCAGCCCCCCATAACCTGATAATCAATCCACAGTGAATATCCTGGGAACACCTTTGAACAAAGATGCTGAAGAATATGGGAAACTCCCAGCTTGGAAGAGGGTACAATTTCCCCAAAAAACTTTGGTTTGGGTCTGATTCAAGCCACAGGTGGCATTTTGCGCACACACACATACAAATCCCCATGAAAGAGAAATGTCACTTTTTTGGCCAGGTCTCCCAGAGAGGTAAATCATAAGTAAAATACCACTTAAGCTAGACACGGAGCCCTCCTGTAACACCAGAAAGGCAGCTTGGCTTGGAACTCCATGTGTACCCTACCCTGGTCTCTTTGGGGAAGAATCTCATTTGTCCTTACATTCCTGACCTACACCATTATAGACCTCAGCCTGCTTCTTTTGCAGAGACCTTTTAAAGGGTCTGAGTTAAATTGTCCAGAGATGTCAACAAGTTGTGAGAGGCAGGCTCACACTGGCAGTAATTGCCAGAGGGCAATGATCAATGGGGGTCTTTTGTTAGCGTTCCAGGATCACTATTGACTCAGGAAGGAAGTGCCCCCACGGTTTAGGCTGAGCTCAAACGGACAGGCAGCCTTGCCCTTGGCTGCTCACAAGCCACTAACCTACACTTATCTCATTAATTATTCCTGTCCAAATGGCAGGGATCGTTATGATACAAAATCAGCTGAGGAAGAAGAGGTCACAGCAAACACAGAGGCTCCATTTACCAGTCCAGGACACGCATTCTTTCTCTTATTTGCATCCGGACTATTGTTTGACACCAGTGCTGTTCCTTTGACAAACAGGTAACAACACATGACAGCCACATCAGCTCTCTGGGGGAAAACAAAAAAAAAATGATAGAGCTGACATTTTTCCACTTATAGAAGTAAACCTACAAGGCACAGCAACCTTGCTAATTGCATAGATGGGGAGAGGGGAACAGTCTTCACATTCCAGTGCACCCGGATTGCCCTGATCCTCACATACTCCTATTCCAAACTATGGCCAGAGCCATCAATGGTTTACAAGACGCTTGATGCACAATCCCATTGCTTCAAAAGTATAGTTTGTGCAAGGGAATTTATAGGAAGAAAAGACATTTGACAGGAATAAAAGACATTTGAGGGATGAGGGTTTCTGGATGGAAGGATGGAGTCTCCTATTAAAGTCACCTTACACTGCCGAGGGATAAATCACTCCCTTGAACATATTGCAGTCTGTTGTAAAGTCAGATGATTAGTATGACTGAGAATCAAACCATGCTCTGTTCTTACCCCTCACTGTGTTATTTTTCTCCCTTGCACTGAATTGTTCAAGCCACAGCATTTTAAATTGAGCTCCGATTTAAGAAAGAGAAGAATATACAAAAGGAGCAGTATATTCCAAACACACCCTGCCCTTCAAGCTTGGTGCTCCCCAGCCACTTCAGAGAGAGGAAAATGATGCACCCCTGAGGAAACCTTACAAATGGTCACTTGAAAAGTGAATTTTGCCACGTGTACCCAGCTGGGAAAAGAAAACTCCCCAGCACCTCTGCTCAACACCCTGAGCCCCGGGTGGGGAATGCATTTGCAGAGCAGTTGCTGTGCCCCAGCCTATCCTGCTAACGAACCAGGGAACAGCAGCCAGCCTTAGGAGCTTCAAAATATAAAGGAAGCCCCCCCGCCAGGAAGCCATTTCCTTCTCTAAGCTGCGTTTGTGCAGAAGGTTTTTTTCCTCCCCTTCTGCCCTCAGGGGGGGATAGAATATGAAAAGAAGGAACTTTCAACATCTGCTCTAGATTTTTATTTTCTTAACTCCACTGATTATTTTTTTTTTTCAAGATTCTTATCCAGTGCCTACAGCTTAAGCGGTCCCTATTTTCCTGACAAGCAGCTATCAGACCTGGTAGTGTCTGTCAAACAGGAACACCAGCAGCCTTTGATGGGAGCATTTGCAGTAGGGAAGACTACATTTACAGACTGGGTTTATGCCAGACTCTGCACCAAAAGCCGTCTGCAGTTTTCTTCAACAGCCCCAAAACGTGACTGGGCAGAGATTTAAATGGCTCTTGGCTACAGCAGTCTCCAACAGCAATCAGGTGGGAGATGGCAGAAGAAGAGGTGATGATCACGTGCTCTGAGGAGCTGCACCGGTTTTCAAACACTCCCCACTCTGTGCTCTCCTAGCAAGCAGGTAAGGGAGTTTAGTAGCTGTCACTGTACTGCTACAACATCAGTTTAAAAACACTGGCTAGGGCCCTTATTAGCCTACTAAAAATGGTCCCATTTACAAGAGGCACACATGGGACCTTGCCATCCTCCCCGGTCAGGGCTAGTGCTGGCCAAACCCCGTTACTTCTGTTTAAGAGAAACCCATTCTCCCTCCATGGCTCCCCAGGGAGCTGGCTGTGCAGGAGCTGAAGGAAAAATCACCACAGCCAAGACCAGCAGCTTTTGTTCAGGGCACAAGGGAATCAGGGATTCACAGCGTTATTAATAGTACTGCAAAGCACTCGTGTTCAGCCAGAGATGATCCCTCTCACAGACAGAGAGAGCACCACACCAGATAACACCAAAGGGAAGCAGGGATGGGAAGTGGATGGCACTTCCCTTGGACTATGGGTGGTTTCTGCCACCCCAGCTGCCACACTGCCCCATGGTTGTAGTTGGAGTCCAACTCAGTCAGTCTCTCACAGGGCACCAATTGTTGAAGCACAAACAAACTAGGAGGCTGCAACAAGACTTTTACCATTGGTCAGATTCTACTGTCCATGCTGTTTCTCTTTCCTTCAGAGGTCAGACCACACTGCCCCTCCTCCATCCAACCCCCTCTCCCACCATCCTCAGGGCTATTTAACTGCTTAGCAGGAATGAGCTACAGCTACACATCATCCATGTCAATCCACCTACTACCAACGAGGCAAGGCCACAGCTGCATGTTATCAATGCTAGTCAACCCACTGCCTGCATTCTTCTACACCCTACCAAGATCTTGACATTGTCCATTTCCATAGGCTGTGAGTGGTATCACCGATCTCAACAGAGAGGGTAAACAGCCACCTCTGGAGAGCGTTTCAAATGGATAGTGGCTAAAGGGCCAAGTTGTATGGAATCAGATCCATAGAAATCATATTAATAGCTATATGACAGCTGGGGCAGCCATGGTGCGTAGTGGGGCAGCCACGTTGACTGTCAGGGCAGCCACAGCAAGCGGCAGGGCGGCCATATTGTCTTCAGGGCAGCCCTGGTGGCCTGGCCAGCTCCTCTACCCTGGCAGAGCGCAGCCAGAGGAACAGGGCCCCTGTCACAGCTGGGCAAGCAGTGGCCCCCCACCGAAGCGCTGTCAGCGAGTGGCCACTTCCCTGTCAGCAAGAGCCCAGCGGCGGGAGGGGACAAGAACTCGCCCATGCCTCCAAAGCCGTGCTATGCTACACCCTGCGCACCACTGCGCCTGTTTATATAAAGCCATTTTTTGTTTTGCTTTCCAGAAAGAACACTGCCAATCGTTGGAGGCAGACGTGTTTATCAAGACATGTATCTTGAAGCCTGACATGAGATCTGCGGCCTCTGGTGCAGCTGAAAAACAGTCTGTCAACACCTTGGAGGGAGCGAGCCGGCGGGGCCGCGGGGGACCGGCCCAGCCCCAGGCCCTGCCAAAAGCTACAAGAGAAGGGAAAGTCAAACTCAAGCCGAACAAACCTTTTCCATCCACTCTGTTCAGTATCTGGCGGGAGCGTCCAAACCACAAATCGGCCAGTTCTTACGTGAAAGGAGAAGACGCTTTTTTATTGCTATTTTTTAAACTCCACCACCATTTGGAGAACTGCTCTGCCCATAAGCCTATGAATATATCACTATATTAGGCCTGAAAGTTTATGTCAGAGGGATGTTGAAGTCCTACCACGCTGAAGACTGCCCACTTAGGAAATAAAACACCCTCTGAGGGATCACTGCACTTGATCAGCCTGAATAAAAAAACACCGAGGGGCAGAGTAAATCCTTCAAGCAGAGACCTGCCAGGAAGAGGGTGAGTCACAGGTTAAAGAGACTTTTTGTTAATGCTTTCAGATTCTGTCTGCTGCTCCCGAACTGCCACGACAGGGAGGACGGTTTCTGGGGGAGTGGAGGATCACGGAAACCCCCATGACAAGATGGAGTCGCCCACCACCCCTGGGGCACCAGTGCAGTCTGCATGCTATGGCAGGGTCTTCCTCCTCCTTTTCCAGAAGCACCAGGTCCAGAAGCAAGAAGGAGAAAGACAGCTAATTTGCAGGAAAATAATTTCACGGACCCAGGGAAGGAAGGAGAAAAAGAAGGAAGAAAGGAAAAATAAAGAAAGAAATCTTGCTTTCCAGTGAAAGGCAGTTCCTCTGAGTTGCGTGGAAAATGTTGTCCAAATCTGTGCAAAATTCCACTAGACATATTTCTTATCTGGTAATCATCAGTCAATTACATTTACACTCAGCTAAACTTCCAGAGGCAGAGCAATCTCCAAATCACCTCTTTCAAGAATCACTCTCTCTTCACCCCAGCACCTTCTCATCCCTCCTCTCTCCTGAGCCTCTGCAGCTTGCACTGGGCGTAGTGCCTGAACGGGGCCATTGCAGCCCTCCTGTGGGACACACACAGCCAGCATTCCAGGAGACTCATGTCCTTGAAGCCTGCAAAAATGACATATAGCTGGAGAAAAAAAGACACGCACAAAAATGCCACAATTTGCACAATTATTTACCTAGGAGAAGACTGGGGTTGTATGCAGACAGGTACTGTCCCAACCCCCATGCATTTTTCGACATCCATGAAGACAGATTCCGGGATGGAAAAGCTAACTTCTCAACCCACTGGAAAGACCCCTTTCATTCAAAGCACGTCAGCCTCCCTCCTTGTGGTTCATTAACAGTCCCTGGACTATGCTTCTTACACTTAGTGTAAGGCAATTTTTTATGTGCCCTCAATTATTGTTCCTCTTCTTTGAAGTTTCCTGTTGCTCCTTAGATTGTGACATGGGTACAACAATAAGCAAATCCTAATTTTTCCATGTTCATGGGCACACAGAAGAAGCTAGGCATCAACCACAGCATTCATTCCCATGTACCATCCAAGAGCTGAAACTTAAAATCTTGACACCAAATAAATTTGTTTCTAACTCCACAGTTTGTCATGATGAGAGGGGCTTCCCACCTTCAAAAATAAGCATCTGCCTCTTGCTCTGGTTTTCCATTTAGTATCTACGAAAAGTACAGCAACAGGACCATATTATAAAAAAATACATTAAAACTTTTTTCCAGAGTTTATCCAGAAACTACCCAAACACTTTACATAAGCTTCTATGAGATGCTTTATGTTGGCAAACAGATAAAGAACACAATAGAACAGATTTCCCAAATGGACTCAGTCAGCACCATTCCTTCGACTTCATTCACATAGTGCAAGTCTGGTTTGAGATATCTAAGCCACAGGCACCATGATGAGGAGTCAAATTAGATCCTGCAATTCCTATTTATATTTCCTGTAATAGGAATCTTAGCTGGAACTGCTGCATCTTGGTGCTTCCTGAAGTATGAGTAATTATTGGGGATGTCAGGAAAAAATCTTTTGGGATACAGTCATGCACTTACCTACTTTGGCACACCGAGCGCACCTTTGCAGGGAGCCTAGCTCATTTTTCTGACTACCAAAACAATGAATGTCTGCTTTTCAGGATGGTATTTTGTGCATGTAGATGACAGCACAGACAAAATGTCAGAACAGTCATTTTATGTGAGTGGTGGAGAATGAGGCTTACAATGTCCAGACTAAAAGATGTTACACTTTGGAAAGATCACATCATGGCCAATAGACAAAACGATCAAAACTGCTTATCAGCTGTGCTTGGAATAAGGCCAGAGCACCTCTGGAGCAGAAGCCTTTCTTTGCCCATAGATCACATCACCCGCGCTATCAGCCACTCTGCTGCAAGCTCACAGGGAGGCTTGCCGTGATCCCTCTGCATCCACAAAGCAATGCCGCAAGGCCCAGCGGAGGAGGAGGATGAGAAAGCATTTGAGCTCCTTTGCCGAGTGTTTCCTGTTTCATTTGTTTCTTTGTTTTGAAAAAGAGAAGAAAGAATCTGTCTCGAATGTCATGTATAGAGACTCTGGCTCTGAAACTGCTGCAGTGCTCCTATTCAGCTCCAAGCATCCCAGCGCTCAATGGCCTTTTATCTCCCGATCACTGACATGACAGGAACTGCGGTTACCATGTCACTGGCAGCTATGAGGGATCAGGACCTTCAGCCACAGGTTATGGACTCAATACATATTCACAGAGTCCGCTGAGCTCCATGATCGCTCAGACCCTGCAATACAACACTGGGAACGCATCTACCCTCTCCAGCATGGCATTTACATTATACAGCATGCACGAAATCTAAACATTTGACCTATTTTTACAGTGTTAGAAGAAACAATTTAAATTTCCACTCATTTATTTTATGAGTGTTCAGTGAGCTACAGTTTTGCAAGAACAGTGTGAAATCACTGACAAATTAATTGGGTCTCTTTTACCTGCCCTGGCATACAACTCACTGTTGAAATGACTCACATCATTTTTTTCTGAGGTTTTTTTTATTCTTGGGTTGACTATTTGAGCTCGTCACTTCCTTGCGTTTGGTTAAGTCATCTGGTGGTGGTGGTCCCCAGTCGGAGCTTATGAACAAGTTGCTGATGAAAGTGCCAACAGAAAGCAACTGGGCAAATTTGCCTTTTGCAGCCATTTGGGGCCCCGAAACTCCATCACATGAGTAATGTGGAAGAGAACTCAAAGAGAACTCAAGCTGCACAAAGTGGACAGGTTAGAAAATTCAGCTAAAAATCCACAGCAAATATACTCCACTGCGTACCCCTTGCCTGCTTTGTGTTAAAAGCTCTCTTCTGAATTAAAAGCAGATATTTTCCCAAGAGTTCGCAACCCCTCCACAATCGCTTCTGCATCCAGACAACGGTAAGAGGAGCCCTCAGCTTTTCCAGCATTGTCTTACTGTTTTCTGCAAGGAAAGTTATGTAAAAACCTTCCCAAGCCAGCTACAATCATTTCAAAAATTTGTCCTGGTATTCTTCAAGCTGTAGAAACGTTTTTAACAAGATTATTTCCCTTGCTAAGGCTGAAGGAATCAGGGCATGGGTGTGGAAACATGGCAAGTTTTTCTTTGGAGGAATTCAGCTTTTAGTAAATCCAAATTTTCACCAGCTTGCCCCCTGTATTCAATAAACCCATTGTCTCGGCGGCAAACCGGCCAGCCGACCCCGCCTGAAGACAAAAACCGGGGCGCCGGGCCCCGCGGCAGCGGCCGTCGGAGGGGCCGCCCTGCGCCGCCGCCCGCCCGCAGCCCGAGCCCGCCCGCGCCGCCCGCCTCTCCGCGGTGTCTGCTGCCCCCTGGCGGCCGCCCGGACACCGACACCACCGCCGCCGCGGCCACCGCGGGGGCTGCATACGCGCGTGCGCGTGAGTGTACATACCGCGTGTCTGCGCATGCAGAGACGTGTGCATGCACATACGTTTTACATTTTACATATGCACACATTCATGTGTACAGGTAAATATACACACTTCTATACATACACGCATATATGTATATATATAGGGGTGGGGGTGTCTATATGTGTGTGTGTCTATATATAAAAGACATCACGTGTCTCTGAACAAGAAATCCCACCACCCCAAACGGCCCCTGCACTTTTCATAAATTTGGGGACATACCTCGTAAGATTTGGGGACAGCATTTAATGACACTGCATATGCTCTCTAATCAGGGACAAAAAAGCCACTACCTAATACCAGAGAGGCCCACACCCCAAGCTGAGCAAAGACATCTGCTGTGTGGAAGGCTACAATCTGGGTCACAGCAACAACTGCAACCCAAGATGTGTGGAGTTTTTGAAAAAACATTGTTGGCTGGAGGGGTGGTGGTTGGTTGGTTGGTTGGTGTTAGTTTTACAGCCTCCCCCCACTGCCACCACCCCAAATCACTTTCCCCAGTTGAATTTGCAGATGTGATACTGTAGGAAAGATGCCCCATTGTACTTTGTCCTGCTCCATCACCCCCAGCATGGATCTGTCTGTTTTCCAACCAGCATTCTTGTGCAGTCCCTTCTTAACTTCATGGACAGGGAAAAGCTGAGGGCTGAGGGGGGATTTCAGGGTTTTACCATTGTAGGCAGAGAGCCAATGCTATAGAAATAACCTATGCCATAAAAAGGCACAACTTTCAGACTCTGTATGAAAATAAAACAGACAAATAAACCGCAGGCTCAGTATTCAAAACCCAGAGGGTACAAATCGGTCCGACTAAAATCAAAAGAAATGGTTGTGCAAGAGCAAGCCAGAAATGAGGTGGGATGCTGGAGAAGGGCTGGGAGAGGCCTGGGGACAGAGGATTAGTGAGGGGAGGGGAGAAAATAAGTGGGAAGGCCAGGGGCCTGGATTTAGCAGTGACCCTAAGGAGCTCATCAGGGACCGCGTGCATTTCACCGCAGGGCCTGTTTGACTCCAGGAAGAGTCCCTGGGAATGACCAGCACACCAGGAAAAGAGAGAAGGGGGGACCAGTTTTGCACAGGGTCAATTATTTCCGATTATTTCAGTATGGGAGAGGGGATTCTTTCTGAGCCCTGCGGGTATTCAGGCTTGTGCGCTGAAGTGTAGCATTTGTTTCTCCTTGTTACCATAGCAGATATCTTCCCTGGACTGTGGAGCCATCTCTATTTCCCTGAGCCCTCCCCAGCTCAAGGCCCCTTTCACTTCTCACCAAACTATGCAGTCATTTCTTGAGGGAGTGAATTCCAGTGAGTTATTCTCTAGGGAACCTTCCTTATTCAGAGAGAAACCACAAGCCAGGGAGATTTGGGAGGGGAGAGAGAGAAAAAAAGATCAGGCTTGTTTAGAAGCAGCAGCTAACAGCTGGGAGATCTTTCAGTTGGTTTATATTTCTAACTCTGTTTGGCTCTTGCTTTACAGCCTCGAATGAAAACAAATCAGGATTATTTCCTCCTTCTTGGAATGTCTGTTTAGGATTTTAAAGGGCGGGGGAGCACTCCACATGGGTTCTTAGGAATCACTGCTTTCCCAACACCCGCAGCCTCTTTACCCCCCACTAACCTTTCCTGCGCACACGCGTGTGCACGCACACACGCAGCCTCGCTCTCTTCCAGCCACAAAATAGAGATGTTCATTAAATTGTTCTGTCACTGGTTGCAAAGGTGGCTTTTCACCCTTCTCTTAGAAAGGGAAACGTTTTTCATGTGTTGGGTCACTGCAGGGTAAACTGTCGTGGGCCATCACACAAAGATTTTAATTTTTTTTCCAAGTCACAGAAGCAGAATATTCCCCCCCAAAAAAAGAGAAAAATTATTTTCCTTGCTACATACGAACACCACATTTATTCTTTCACAGGATTATTTCTAAATGCCGAGCACAGAATTCAAGGACTCTTCCACATACAGGAGCACTTGCAGTCCGTCGCAGTGCAGCTCCGAGAGGCACCCACGGACACGGCCTGTCCCTGTACCCTTGTGCATTATTTGCCACGTCGGGGAGAGGCACAGCGAAATGTGCCTTAGCCCAGCTCAAAGCTGTTTAAATTGCAAACTACACGCAGCGGCCTCAGCTTGCCGCCTCAGCTAAACCGAACTTAAAACAGCTGAACGAAGGGACTGCGAGTTCCCCGGGAGGGAAAAAACGCAAACGGTGCTAAAGCAGGGTAACAGCGGGGCAGGGAGCGGCGGCGGGGGGACGGGGCTCGCTGGCACAGTCCCGGGGCTTGGGGACACGGGGAGGAGAGGAAGCCGCTCGAGTGAGCCCACCGGCCCGGGGACATTCTTTAGAGGATAACTTGCTTTTTTCACACGTAAAATTACACGCATAAAACACAACCCCCTACCCGTGTGTGTGTATGTGTCTTTGCACTCCGGGGGGGTACGCGGGCATGCGGACCCTGACCGCAGCCGAGGCTCCTCTATAAGCGCCGGCTGCGCAGGGCTGCGGAGACCTCGGGGCCGGAGCCCGCACCCTGCCCCGCACCGGCACGAACGGGGTGGCCCCGATCCGGCCCGCCTGCTGGGCGCGTGTGTGCCTGCCTGGCGTGTGACGGTGCTCCAGGGGGTGCCCACAGCCCTGCGACCCCCGGCCGAGGTGGCCCCGGGCATCCCCGAAGCCCAGCGGCGGCTCCAGCGTGCTCAGCCCGGGAGGGGAGAGCCGCTCCGCAGCGGCCCCGGGAAGAACAGCCCGGAGCGGAGCGCTGCGCTCCCGTCCCTGCCCGGGGAAGAAGGGAACCCCCCGCCGGAGCCGGTTTTCTTTGTCTAATTAATGAAATGCCGCTGCCCCTGGCCAAGGAAAGGGAACTCGCTGTACGCAGAACTCGGGGCGGGGAGGACAGTGAGGCTCCCCGGGTGCCCCGGGGCTTCGTCGCCGATTTTAGTGTCAGTTTTTGTCCCCGGGCAGACACGGGGAAACTGCGAAAACTCAAAAAATAAAAAGCCAAGCGGCGCAGCTGGCTGCCCGTCCGGTCTCCCCGCTGCCCGCCTGGCCGCCGCGGCCCGTGGGTGTTTCCAACTTGCCCAGCAGCGCGGGGCAGCCCCGAGCGCCAAGGCCCGGTTGCAGAGTCCCGCTGCGGAGCCCCGTCCCTGCACCGCCGCCGCCGCCGCCTGCTCCGGCCGCTCCGCACCGCTGCAGCACTCCCTGCGACCACGGGAGGGCGCCCGCTGCCACTGCCCCCCTGCCTCGCCACCCGTATTTGCATAGTCAGCGTGGATTGGTTGACGTGCTTCGTGCGTCATCGCTGACGTCAAATACTCGCCGGCCAATGGCTGGCCGGGCGCCCCGCCATTGGCTGTCTGCGGGGACGTCAATCAGGCGACATTTGCATGCCGGGCGCGCCGCCGCGGGGCGGGTGGTAGCGCGGGTCGCCGTGGGAGCAGGGCGGCGGGGGGCTCGGGGGAGAGGCGCCGGCGTCTGCCCGTCACACGGAGTCGCTGCACGTAATAACGACACCATCCGCTGCCGCCTCCCCAGCGCTGTGTGTCGCCCTGCGGAGCGTCAGCTCTCTGTTCTCACGCGTAACCGTGCCAAGTAATGGCGGCTGCCAGGCAGGCGCGTACGAGTTGCGTGGGCAAAAAGCGTTCAGCACCGAATAACCCAGCGCTGAAGTACACGTGCGTGCGCGTGTGGTGCTACGTGGTGGCTAAAGCCGTGAGCCCGGCTCCTCCGGCAGCAGGAGAAAGAGGCGAAGCCGCGGGTCCCCCCACCGCCCCGGCCGCGGCTGGTCCGCTGGCACAGCACGTTCCCCTCCCGCCTCCCCGCGGGCTGTGAGCCGGGGCCGCGGGAGCTCCCGCCCCGCGCCCGGGCCTCTCCCCACAGAGTAAACGCGAGGGAGAGAGACGGCGTTAGCAGCGCTCCGCCGGAGAGAGTTCCTCCGTGCGGGGCAGCGCCGAGCGCGGCTTCCGCAGCGGGAAAAAACGACGCGGGGACGCCGCTCGTTTGCTCCGAGCCGGCCCCCGCCGCCCACCGCGCCCGCTCCGCCCCCCGGAGCCCCGGCGCGGGCGGGACAGCACGCGCCACCGCCGGGCGCTGTCCCTCACCCCTCCGGCCGGTGACGTCACCGCCGTCGAGCACCAATCAGCGGGCGCGCTGGGGGCGCGCGGGGCTGGTGGTTTACGCGCTTCGGGACGCGCCTGCGAGAAGGAGCCGAAAGAGCTGCGGCGTGCGGCGGGGGGACGCGGGGGGACGCGGGCAGTCCTGCCAGCCCCGCGCCCCTTGCTCCGCGCAGACGCGCCCCGGTATTTTGAAGAGCAGAAATAAGAGGCTGCCGCTCCGCGGGGGGCCCGCAGCGAAACGGTTTTAGCGGCCTCCAAGAGCCCGCCGGGCTGCCCCGCCGCCGGGCGTGGGGTGCTACGCGGCTGCCTCAGCGGGGCGGTGTTTTATGCACGTTGCCCAAAAAATAACCAAAAAAACACACACACACACACAAAACAACTCCAGGCGCCTCCTGACTTTCACTGCCCTTACTTAGTGCAGAAATAGAGGCCGCAGCAGCCCCCGAGGGGGGGTTGGATGACGTCACAAGGGAGGGGCCGTGTCGTCACAGGTTGGGGGGACCGGGGACTGGAGCTCAGGGTCCCCCCGCGGCAGCACCGGCACCCCGGCTGCCGCCGGGTGTTGAATTTCCGCGGCGGCGGCGAGCCGATGCTTTAATTGCCCGAAGCAGCCCTATTTTCCGCCCCCCCCCCTCTTTTTTATTTTTTTCTTGCAAATAAAGTAAACACAAGAGGGCGTTTCGACCCTTTGATCCCCGCTCTGTACAGTAAGGAAAACAAACCGTGAACTTCAAAAGGGCTGGAGGCAATTCTGGGGTTAATTTCCCTTCCTAAACGGCTTAACACGGCAATAAATCATAATTTCCCTCCCATCCAGGCAAGCGCTAATCGGAGGAATATGTACGAAAAGCGCCCTTCACCGGTGGCAGCTTCAGAGACCGCGGAGGCTGTAATCTGATGGATCAAACTTGGTGCGGGAGATAATTGTAATTTAACAGGTTTAATAAATCTTTGCAGGAGACGGCTGCGCGGGGCCGGGGCGGGGGTGCCCGACGGTAATGTGGGTACCGTGAAAATTCGCTTCCTCGCAAGAACTACATTAAAGTAAACCTAACACCGAAATGTTGTCTGGCATCTGTCTTGAAAAGGTTACAGCGTGTTAAAGATTTGGAAAGCTCCATAAAGCAGTAAAGATTATGAAGTACAGCTTAAAGGTTTATCAAATGACTTCCGTGCCGGGACAGCCCTTAAAACGAAGGCAAAACCTGAAGCCTGTGATCTTTGCAGCCTTAGCCCATAAATGTGTTTGAGGAGGGATTCTGTTTTCTGCCGCGTTATAGTATCGCTTCTCTAACACGTAATTTAAATCTACTTTTCAGGAGTCGATATCTGGTAGTAAAACTAATACCGGGCAATTAGACACGGGGCTTTAAAGTCGCGCCGGGGTAGGTGCAGTACGAAGGGGCACACACGCAAAACCAGGCGGCGAGCCTGGCGCTGGGGAGCGGGGAAACGTCCCCTAAACCCGGCTGCCCCGAGCCTAGGAGCGGGGGAAGCCAGCCCGTGCTGGGACTGGCACCGGGACGAAGGGGCGCGGCAGCTCGGGGAGCCCCCGGGGCGGCGGGGCGGGGGGGGGGGGGGGCGGCCAGCGGCGGGGCCGGGAGCGGCGGAGGCGCCTCCGGGCTCTCCCCGCGCTGGTTTCCGTCCAGGGCTGCCCCGCCGCTCCCTGCACACGCACACAGCGGCTCTGAATCACACGGGTTTTTTAAGGGGGCTCTTTGATCTGGCCAAGTGTCAGAGTCCCAAAAGCCGGGACTCAAATAACACATCGTTACGGCAAACAAATTTCTGCAGTCAGCTTTATGGCTTTATTGTCTATGGCACGAATAAACTCGGGGAATTAGCAGGTTAAGGAAAAAAAAAAAAGGCAGAAAGCTCGCCTGAAATAAAGTACACATCTGTTTCCAGGAGAAAATATGGTAAAAAAACCCACACAGACAAAACCTGGCGCAGTCGCCACTGGCTGTACGGACAGGAGAAAGCACCGTCTGTCATCTCTTAAGTGGCCCTTAAGTGGATATTTGCATTTTCAATCGGTATTTTAATCAGTCGTTTCATAATAATCCATGTTATGCATATTTTGTAATACACACAAACCCCAAAAAAAAACTGAGTGTGTGTATATAATCATATGTTCACAATTCCTTCTGCATGCACAAGCAGGCGCACTTAAAGCATAGACTGCCATAAAATTTAAATAGGGGTAGATTTTTATGGGCTTGTGTATTAATAGTCTTTAATGAAATAAAGCTTACTGTGTATGTGTGTGGTTGGCATGCATATGGCTATACTCACCGTCCAGTTTTCAATTTGTTAGGTAAACCAGTGCAGGTAGTACTAAAGGGGGCATATACACACACCCATTAACACGTACTGATATATACGTAATACGTCTGTGTTTGTGTGCGCACGTACTCAGATCTAGTTTCCGACCTGGGAGAATAATATATCATCTCTGATATTTCAACAAGTAAGGGTTTTTATGTCTTAAATATATCGTGGGCCAGACTACACAACTGGAAATAATGGATTTTATACGAGATATAAAAGAAAAATCCATCTTTTTTTTTTCCTTGAAAATTCTTTAGAAGTTTGGAAAACAAAATCCCGGAGATTTGCGAGGGCGATAAATCGTTCCGCTCCCTGCTTGCGCACACGCTGATATGTGCCCGCCCGCACCGCTCCCCACGCACACGCGTGCTCCCCTTTGGGTCGGGATAACCCCAGACCCGTGAAGGGACACCGGTGGGTGCTGAGCGGTGCCATTGAGGAGCTTCTCGTCCGCAGGCTTCGTTTTCCCCAGGTTTCGCGTACATACCTAGTTTCTAGCGATTTTAAAGATAAATATTTTACGTGTGCTTTTATACTTTAAATACGGATACGTGTGTACATTTACGCGTTTTATACGGCAAGAAACGGAGATAAACTGGTTACAGCCTCGGCTCCGGGGGACCGCGGCGGACCCCCCGAGGCCGGTCTGTGGCGTCGGCCGCAGTGCCCCCCGCCAGGTACCGCGGCGCGGAGGGGCGCGGAGCGGCCGCGAGTGGAGGCGGCAGCCGCGGGAGGGGCCGGGGGGGGGAGGAGGGAGAGAGGCAGCCCCGGCACGGGCTGGGGGGCCGGCTGCCCCTCAGCGGGGGGTGCCGGGGCTTTATTCCCTACTGTAGCCCCCAGCTTCCAAGCCCTTTAATAACTCCAAATATTTACCCTCTAGAGAAACGCTTTATGCGGCTGCATGAAGGCCGGTAACCTTTGACAGGAGCCGTCACACAACACTCCTCCGTAATGGACCACAGTGCGCGTACAACTAATTTATTGTGCTAAAAGTTATTGCAGGGGCTACGGGAGGGGGTCTCCGGACTACAAATAAGCGTTTTGCCACTGAGCGGAAAACGCCGCCCCTGGGTCAGCCGGGCAAAGCCACGGGGTATCCGATTCGACCCCATCATCCATCCCATGTGATGCCGCTTTCATGCTTTAGGGGGGAGAGGGGGAAATAGAACCAAAAAAATGCATAACTGCCGGATACTGCAACGCGATCCACGGTAACACGCCGGGCAATGTCTCGCCCGCTTGTGTGACAAAGGGGAGCGTTCCCCGGAGAGTCCCTCGGCAGGAAATCGTTCCCGATCAAACGGGGAGAAGCGGGAGCACCCCCACAGCCCTGGCTAGCGGCGCTGCCAACGCCGGCCCGGGGCCACTGGGACCCCCGCGCCGGAACCGGGGCTGGCCGAATCGGACCCGGGCCCCGGCCGAGAGCAGCCCGGGAGTCTTTTAAAACTGGCGGCCAGTGCGGGCTAATAAGGGGGAACATTTCAAGCAGCACCAGCGGCCCGGCAGCGGCACCCGTGGGGCCATTGTGGAGGAAGCCCGGTGGGATATTACCCTGTTTGTTTTCCCTTTGATCCGTAGGAAATAGGTCCTGCACTGCGTGACCCATTAAACTAATAAGATTATAAAGATCAGCAAGAGGGGATGGGGTTGCTAATGGTTCCCATCTGGCCCAGATTTCGGCGTTATTAAAAACGGCGAGGCAGCGGGCTTGGGTTACAGCGCCGAGGCGAAAGCGGAGAGAGCGGGGAGCCGGGACCACACATCACACCAATTAGCGCGGCGGGCGGAAGGGCCCGGGGAGCCGGAGAGGCGCGGGACGCCATAAACCACGGCGGGACATTTACGGCGTGTGCCCTGCCGCGGCGGCCAGCACCGCCCCGCCCCGCCCCTCCTCTCCCCGCCCCTCCTCTCCCCGCCCCTCCCCTCCCCTCCCCGCCCCTCCTCTCCCCGCCCCTCCCCGCCCCTCCCCTCCCCGCCCCTCCTCTCCCCTCCTCTCTCCTCCTCTCTCCTCATGCATATGCGAGCGGCAGCGCCTCTATGCAAATCACCGCCCTGGCACCGCCTCGGGCGGGGCCCGCGGTGGGCCGGGAGGCGGGGCCGGGCCCTGATTTCAATAGCCCCGCCCGGAGCGTGACACATCCGGGGCGCTCCTCCAATGAAAGCGGCCGCGGTCTCGGGTTGCTCCCGTGCCTGCCCCCCGCCCTCCCCGCCTCTCCATGGAACGCCCGCCGGCCACGCCGTCCAGCCAATCGCAGAGCCGAATACAAATGAACAGGGGGCGGTGCGCGCACCGCCGCCGCGGATTGGACGCGCAGCGCCGCCGCCGGGCGGCCCCGCCAAACGGGGCGGAGGCAGTTCGCTATTGGCGGGCGGCGGGGGCGTGTCTGCCCAGCGGCTGGGCGGGGCGGGTGACGTCGCACGAGGCGTTGCAGACCGGCGGCCAGGCGGAGCGCGAGGCGGGGCGGGGCGGGGCGGGGCGGGGCGGGCTCCGCGCTCCGCCCGCTGCCCTCCCCGGCGGTCCCTGCCGGGCTGCCGGCCGTGCACCTCCCGCCGCGGGGGGGGACGCCCCTCTGCAGCCGCCTGTGTGCTGCCGTCCGGGCCCGCGGACCCGTCCGGGCCCCGACCTCCCACGGCCGCTGCGAGGCCCCGCTGGCCCCCGGGCCCCGCTGGCCGCCCTGAGCGGGGATGCGCTGCAGCAGCCCGCGCCGCGCGGCGTGTTTAAAGAAGAGACGGGGGGAACGGACAGCAAAGAGGGGGGGGGGGGCGTCCTGGCGGCGGGGACGGGGGGAGCGGTGCTGCCGCCCCTGCTCGGAGCCGCCTCAGCACCCGGCCGTTCCGCAGCCACCGGGCCCGGTTGGCAGCCCTGGGGGGCGGCCTGAGCGGGGAAAGCCGCTCGAGGCGGGGAGAGCAGCGGGCAGGCTGAGGCGGGACGGGCAGGCTGCGAAACACGGACCCCGACGGGGCGAGGCCGGCGGGTTGCCCTTGCCTGGTGCCATCTCGCTTCGCGTGCGACGCGGAAAAACCCGCGTAGATCCCGCCCGCGCGCCTCAGCCGACCCTCCGTTAGCGACGGGGCGCCCCGCGCGCAGCAGCCGTGCCCCATCTGCAGCGGGCGCGCCCGGGGCCCCCGGCGGCGGCAGGATGCGGCGCACGGTGCTGGAGCGGTTTGCTCTCGGCGATCCTGCGCTTTTTAAGTGCCCAGACTTCACCTCGCCGTAACTGAAGCGATTGCCTATAGTGATTTAAGTCACCGTCTTGCCGTAGCGATTATCTCGGCATTTTCGTTAAAGTCACCTTCACAAATCTCTTGGCTGTCGAGGAAGTGATAAAGGCACCGTTTTGAAGTGTTTGTTTTTAATAACTGCTTAATAAAAAAGAACATCCAAAATATATGTATATGTTTGTGTTTACGAATAAACCGTTTTCCTTTTTCCCTCCTTTTTCCCTCCTTTTTCCCTCCTTTTTCCCTCCTTTTTCCCTCCTTTTTCCCTCCTTTTTCCCTCCTTTTTCCCTCCTTTTTCCCTCCTTTTTCCCTCCGTTTCCCCCCCTCCGTTTCCCCCCCTCCGTTTCCCCCCCTCCGTTTCCCCCCCTCCGTTTCCCCCCCTCCGTTTCCCCCCCTCCGTTTCCCCCCCTCCGTTTTCCCCCCTCCGTTTTCCCCCCTCCGTTTTCCCCCCTCCGTTTTCCCCCCTCCGTTTTCCCCCCTCCGTTTTCCTTGTTCCTACTTTTTCCTCCTTTGTCCTTTTTCTTTTTCCTTTGTCCTTTTTCCTTTTTTTCTTTTTTTTTCTGTTTTTTTTTTCTTTTCGTTTTGTTCCTTACCATTGACACTGTACTTCACGAATTGTTCTTCGCTATATTTCTTACCTATGCACGAACTGATGTCTGACATAAAAAATTCGGGGAAATAATGTAATGTAAGGGTGTAACTGTGCCTTCGGAACTTACCACAGAGCCGGCCAAGCAAATGCACAAATGACATCTAAATCTCTCACAACGGCAGCCGGATTTCTCTGTACAGTATTCTGTGTACTGCACGTTGCAGTTTGTATGCGAGGGTGGTTCATAATGTACTGCGCTCTATCCATGAAGGCTTTTTGCAATATTTGTTCTAAACATCAAGTAAAAAAAAACTTGCCGTGTATTCCCTTAAGCATCCCGACAGCCCGAGAGCCGGGGTTTCAGGCGGAGAGGCAAGTTTGGGCTCCGATCCTCTAACTAACGGAGTGAGTGCTTGCTATTTATCAGGGCTTATAGGACAAATTGTTCATAACTTTTGCAAAAATAGGGACAAAGTCCCTATTTAAGGATCAAGCAAATAAAAAAGGAAAAATCTAATAAAAATTAAATCTAAAGAAAATTCAAGGAAGCTACACAAGATGCTCAGTATGGCTCATTTTCAGGGGTCAGACTTGGGCAGAAGAGTGGTAGAAGTACACCCAGTCCACTGTTGTAGGATGTGGTATTGAAAGCCTGGTCGTGCTGAAGTTCACTGCATTAGTATATTTGGTGTATAATTTTTTTTCCGTGCCTGAGAGAGGGAAGAGGAAGTCTGCAATTTATATCTTTCTGTGTTTGACACCATGCCTTCAGGGGAATTATTTTAAAATTTAAAATGTGTGTTTATTTTACATCAAATACATGAAATGCTTTTTTTTTTTTCTGCGTTGTTAAAACTTTTATATACTGTTTTCCAGTGTTTCAGTTGCTCAGGTAATTTAATAAGGGAACTGTGCATGTTTGCCATATTGTTGCTGACATAAATGACACGGTGAACCACTAAGAACAGACATAAAAGCTAGCTGAATGGTTGTAGTACACACACGACAGGACTAAGTTCTAGCTTAACTGTATATTTTTCTAATCATTATCTGCTTCTTGTTGTTTACAGGTACTTTAAAATACACAAATAATTCATTGGCTGTTCTTGTAAGAGTGTTACAGATTCCTCCTGTGGAAGCAGAGGAGGTAACACAACTGAATCAGTTTGGTTCTTTACCTGACCTAGATTGGCACAGGTAGGAACATTTCCCACTTTCCCACTAGCTGAGAATCTGTGATATCAATAGGTTTATAGGCTATTAAGGTCCTGGGATTTAATTGACTTGAACTCCAAAGGGAGTTTTGATGGATAAAGAGAAAGGATCATGCCCATGGGGAAAAAAAGAAAGCCTATTGCTGAACAACTGGTGTCAGATTATTTTTATTGTGTCTTAAATCCTGCTTTAATTTTGCTTTCTAAATTACTTCTGAGATACAGATCATCAACGTGCCTGGAACTCAGTGGTACAAGATGCTACAGATCCAAATAGCTGAGTAAGACTTTTAAAAGGATTATGTAGTTGTATGGATAATAAAAAGCAAATTCCTGGTAATACAGGCATGTATAAGTGATATAAATACTTACACATCAGGGTGTAAGATAAGGACTAGACTCACACCTCTGGAAATTGTGCTTCCTGGTGCAGTTTTTTTCATAATTGGTTGTCATGAAGTTACTTGTGCCTTACTTTGAGTCACCTGGGATTGATATCTGTCTGAAGCAGAACACAGATATATAAACCACTTTTATTTTTGCCAATGCCTATATATATTTTCATTTTTGAATATCATAAATCATCATATTTCCTGCTTCATTCAAGATCTGTTCCCCATTAAAATAAACTGGAGTCTTTCCAGCGACTCTGACAGACACTGGATTATGCCATAAAGGAATCATGCACTATATTTCACGCAATGCCGAAGAATGAAGCATAGAATCTGATTAGATCTGTTTTTCTTGGTGTTATTGTGATTTGAGCAACTGCTGCATAACATGACTTTTGGCAGCTGTTGTCTCTTCTGATGTATGTAAGAGAAACAGATTTGTTCTTCCACACTTACTTATTTCATCCCAGTATGTTATACAGGTAGCTACTCACAGAAAGAAAGAGTAGATCAGTTACCTATACAGGGAAATCATAATTACTACCTATTGCAACAGAGATTCAAGAGTGGTTTACACCTGGGACTGTACTGCCTAGTGGTGAAGACAGGATAGCAAATAAGACCAACCAGGTGTGTGACTTTGTCTCAGTTTACAGGTCTGTAGATGCTAAGTTAGTATGCTTCACACATGCAAGTTCAGGAACCTGTTTGCGATGCTCCGAGTCACCGTTGAAAGCCAAGCATTGTGTAGAAACAGTAACAAGAACATGAGCAGAAAGTGCAGCGCCTGCCAAAAACACTCGGCTTGTGGATGTAAATAAAAAGTATCAGGGATAATTCACAGATGCATCAGGAGATTGATTTTCTCTGTACCAAGCACAAGCTGAAGTCCTTAAAGTAAAGGAAATAGAGAGAGTGCTTTCCAGCCACGGGAGAAAAGAGCTCATGCAAAGCACACTGTAGTAACTGCTCACTGAAGTTTTTCTTGAGTATTTTTCATGGCATAAAAACATCTGCTGTTTGAGCAAGTTGGACCCTTGAAACTCATTTGTTATTTTGATTTTTTCCAAGCCACATCTGAGCTTCTGAAACCCAGTACAGAAATCTTCCTCTTCACAACTTCTGCTGAACTAGACGTATATTAAAATTTGGTGGTGTAAGTGCAGATTGTCCCAAAGCAGGCTAAGGAATTTTTCCCACTTTAGATCATTATAATTCTGCGTTCCCTTGCTGCCGCCCTAGATCTTTTTGATTTTGAATTTGAATTTGAATTATTCACTCACAGTAAAGTTCATCGCATTTGTGTCTCCTGACTGTTCACTGCGAACCTCATGTCATACCCTGAAGTAATGAAAACCTGTTCCATAAAGTTTGCCTTGCCTTTTTGGGGAATAATAATAATAAAAAGTAAATTAAAAAAAAAAAAAAGAAGATACGTGTGCATGTGGCTTTACAAATGTGAGTGCCATCCTGGATACTTGTGGACCACAGAACAAAAAGACCAGCGTTATGTGATAAAATGGTTAAGATGCTCAAAACTCTGTCAGTGCCCAAGGTCTCAGGTGAGTTCGTCCGACAGCATGAGCTTCCCCTCCAGAGTCCTGTCTGAATTCCAGAGCCTGCTCTGAGCAATGAAGACAGGTTGACAGCTCTCACCCCACAGAGCAAGACATGTGCCCGTGCAGGAAAGCAGGGCACTGCAGTAACGTTTTACTCTGCCGCAGCAGCACTGGGGGACTGCAGCAACACAGGAACCGAGCCCTGAAGTGCTGCTTCCCTCCTTTGCTTCCATCACATGGCAGGAAACCCGCATAAATAAATGGGAAACGGGGTAAGGGAAGCAACAGGAATGAACGGCATCTTAGAGACATGAGCTGCTTTAGCTCAGGTTATCCCTCTCTCCGAACACAAGGTGACCTTACCTTTCTTGGCCAGGTCTATAGTTCAAATACACAGTTACCTAAATGCTTCAGTCTTTTCCAGTGCTAAACAGCTTTGTGCAACCTGTTTTGGTCACTCAGCACCTTTTCTTGTCAGTAAGTCAAAATACCCATTCCATGGGTTTTTTTAACCGTCAGAAATCCTGTTCAACACCAACACACAAAATGATAACAAAGGGGAAAATCTCATTCTCCTTCACCAGCCCAAACACATGCAGCAACTGCAGAGGCACAGGGGAACTGGTGCATTTCTGATGCATAGTCAGGAGCATGTATAATGTTCAGTCTTCTCCTATGGATGCAGAAAAGGCTTGGGGTTTTGCCACTTAAATGGATGTCCCCATACATCTCTCATCCCCTGTTCCCATGCAACAAGTGGCATAAAGCTCTGGGACTGCTGTGCTAGTTGCACAGGGAGTGGGAGAAAACACAGCCCTAGGGAAACTGGGTGATCTGGTGGTGCCCACATTCTGCTTCCTCCAAGCCTTGGACAGTCGTCTGCTGCTTTTCTCCACCCAAACCCCTGCCCTCACTCCCCCACCTTCCCAGCTCAGAGCCAGGGGTGCCAGGAGGGCTCAGGCTGGCTCTGGGGTGGTAGGACCCGTAGCATAGCCAGTCTAAAACAGAAAGGACCAAATTTTCCTGTAGAAAAGATGGCATGAAGTGCACATTTGAGGCCAGCTGGTCTCTCCCTTGCCATAACGTAACTGTTCTTTCCTTGTTCCCCAGAGCTTTACTAGTACATAATTTCCAGATTATCACTTCCATCTTGTGAATATGGAGATGCTGCTGTAGTAGAGTTCATCCTCAGGAGAAAATATTATGCATTTCAAATTGCTCTCCTTGTCTTTTCCCTGCAGATATATTTTGTACTAACAGGGACTGCAATCTTCAGCAAAAGCCCAGGAACAACATGGTGAACTATAATAATTATTGGACATGTTAGGTCTATTGTGGAAATAAATCTGCTGTGAACCAACATTTTCCCTCATATGTTTCACAGCAAGACAGTAACCCTTCTGCTGTCAATGAATTAATTTGCTAAAAGAAGCTGGAGTTCACAGATAAATCTTGAGATTATTTCTCATTTACATTTTAGCTTAGCATTTATGTGCACTTCTATTTGTGTGATACTCCTGGGGACAATCCAGGAAAGAATATGAATCATCTAATATATAAAAATCAGACTACAATAGAAGGAGGGGGGGGAAGCTACATCTTATGTTTTTTAAAAAGTTTGAATTCTTTGGAATAATCTTTGTGATTACTTTAATTACCTAGCACTGTATGCATCATATTCCAGAGTCGGTTTTGCAGCTGTCTGATGCTGGAGCATACCTGAAGAAAGCTTTTGGTGTTGCCACTTGTTCAGAGTGCATGTCATCTCAAGGACTGCTGCCAGTGGCTTGTGTGATATTGTGGCTCAGATATGGATTGCTTTTTTCTTTTTAATTATGGGGAAGAAACCAGGTCAGAAGCATAACTGAAAGCAGGACCAGTGTACTTCCTATTTCCTGTAGAATCCCCAGAGCTCTAGTTTGAAGCCATTGCTGTTCTTAATTAATGATTTGCCAGCTGCCTGCACTAATTTTATATGCAGAGCCATTGTGCTCAGGCGCCTGCTTTAGAGTCCTGTAAGTGAGACACTGCAATTACACAACCAGCATCGCACTTACATGTTCATTTGTTATTTTGAATGTGGCCTGCTCACAGATAATTTCCCTTTAGCTTTTCAGATTGGAAGGCTGACTGAAGAAGTTTGGCAGCAGTGGGGACCTACTTTGGGACCTTTTAGATACTCTCAGTTTAAATCTTTGCTTGATTTAGGGTGGTAATACATCAGGACAAAGGCAAAGAGGCCTTCTGTTGAGTCTCATTTTGGAGATATACGTCTCCAGTTTAAAAAAAAAGGGAAAACACTGGGCACTATGATGTGTTATCCACATAGATTCTTGCAGAAAACATAATTTCTGTGTGTGTTTGTTGCTGCTTCACTGCCCTGGATGCCTACACTCAGCTGCAATGCATGCATGGCTTTGCTTGCCTCCTTCCATTACCCTTTCATAAACCCCTTGCTTTTCCTGAAGGTTTGGGAAACCAGAGGGTTGCAGTAACAGAATTCCCACCAGCTTCGTTTTGCTGTAGCAGTCCTGCAGTTACAGTTGGCTAAAGGTTGGGTCAGGAGTTTTTTCCCATTCTCTCCTTTGAGGGCTTGTGTCAATGTGGGCTGTTAAGCAGCTGTGGCATTTCTGCCAGAAATGGCAATATTTCAGCAGCAGCTGACTGCACACACATTATACAGTCCACAGAGTGGGACCCCACTACTCTGGAACTGATTCATCTGTATGCCTGGGCGCCCTGGTTTTGACTGGGATAGAGTTAATTTTCTTCCCTGTAGCTGGTATTGTGCTGGGCTTTGGATGTAGGATGAGAACACTGCTGATAACACACGGATGTCTCAGTTGTTGCTGGGAGGAGACACAGCTGGGACAGCTGCGCCAAACTGGCCAAAGGCATTTTCCATACCATATGACGTCGTGCTCCGTATATAAACTGTGGGGAAAGGTGGCCAGGGGCCCCTGCTCAGGAACTGGCTGGGCACTGGTCAGCAGGCAGTGAGCAACTGCATTGTGCATCACTTGTTTTCTTGTTTTGTATATTCTAATTCGATGATGATGATGATTCCATCCTTTTCTGTGTTTATTGCAATCCATGTCTTTTACTTTTTTGTTTGATTTTCTCCCCCATCCCACTGGGCCGGGGTAGTGAGTGAATGGCTGTGTGGTGTTTAGCTGCCTGCCAGGTTAAAACACAGCTGTCCTTTTTTGGTGTCCAACATGGGGTCCAAAGAGCTGTGATAATGACAGATCTGATCACAATGTATTAAAACAAATTTGTTATAAGTGTTCATTATATTCATTTTATAGTCGCTGCTCACAATGTTGATTTATTTGCGCTCAGAATTGTGCTTGCTCTCAGAGTTGCATTATGGAACACCTCACTTGCTGCACATGTTCCCTGTTGTGCTTCTTATCACATCGGGGGGGCTGGGTTAAGGTTATCATCTTATTGTACTTTGTAATACTGGCTTATGATATGACAAAATTGCTGGTTGTGAGATTAATCTGGTATCTTTACTCAATATCACCATCAGCTCTGTTCAGGAACCATCTCTTTGAAACTATTTATAATTACACTCTTTACCTTTTCTCCTTGGAGAGCCAATTTATGGGGGAGAAGGGGTGGACACTTTTCCCTACTCCTTCACCCTCTCTTTCTCCTTTATCTTTCCCTTCCCCTCCAGGCTAGTTAAATAGCTCTTGAGAATTTTGAGCATTTTGGGGATGTTCAAACTGGCATGTTCCTGTTGATATGTCTCCTACACCTGAATGTGCTTCAGGTCTTGTTTAAATTTAAACAACTATTTAAGAATATGACCCAGAGATGTGGCCTGAGGCTGGATAGTTATGAGTGGCAAGTATGTGGGTAGTATGGGCAAGTACCTAGGACAATGGTACCTCTGGTGTTTTGGAACTTCACCCTTGAGCAGGTGCAGAATCCTCAAAAACTAGGAAAATATTTGGAATAAGTCATCTTGGCAATTCCAGAGGGACACAAATCACTGCAATGTGCTGGGGCCTGGCCCATGCCTACTGAGCCCTGGTCAACACTACTCAGCACCCTCAAAGGGAGGAGAAGGCCTCTGGATCTGTTCACAAAGTGACAGGAGCTGCAGCTGAACCCAGGAACTGACCTGTACCAGTATCAGACGCCCCTATACACAAGAAGCAATGTTGGAAATGGAAGTCAACTCATCTAGTAGAGGTAGAAACTCTTCTTTTAGTAAGGGAGGAAGTGGACAAGGCAGGCCAGTGTGAAGCAGGGCCATCACGAGAACAGGAGGAGGAAGAGGCAGAACCCATACATGAGGCTGTGACCACCTGATCCCTATCCCTCAGTGAGCTGTGAGATATGCAAAAAGATTTCAGATGTCTTCCAGGCGAGCACATTGTCACCTGGCTGCTCCGATGGTGGCATGACAGGGCCAGTAGCCAGGACAGAGAAGCCAAACAGCTGGGATCCCTTTCTAGCGAAGGGGACACTGACAAAGTGCTTGAAAAAGTGGCACAAGTCCTCAGCCTCTGGAGGTGACTCCTGTCAAGCCCAAAGGAAAGGTATCCCTACAAGAAAAATGTTATATGTCACCCAGGTGAGCGGACCACCATGGAGACAGGTATCCAGTACCTGAGGGAATTAGCCCTGCTAGAGGTGATTTACAATGACCTGAACAACAAGCAGTTATCCAAAGACCCAGATGAAGTCAAGTGCACACAACCCATGTGGAGGAAGTTTATATGGAGCGCACCATCATCATATGCCAACTCATTAGCAGCAATGACCTGGAAAGACAGGGAGGGACAAATCGTGGATCAGTCGGCTGGCCAACACCAGCAATACAAAGAATCTCAGGCTCCTTAAGGACCTGCATCTCAGCTGTGAAGAAAATCTCTGAGAAACTGTCCCAGGAGTTCCATCAATTCAAAGACAATGGTATGTCCTACTCCCCACCTGTACAGACCAGCATCTCAACTATTAGGAGTAAGTGTTCCTCTGCTCAAGAGTAAATAAGGTACACACCGTGGGCCACCTTCTGGTTTTATCTGTGTGACTATGAAGAGGACATGATGAAGTGGGGTGGAAAATCTACCTCAACCCTAGAGGCATGAGTATGTAAGTTGCAAGAAAAAACAATCACAAAAGGGGGTTCTTTCAGGAAATTGCTGCTTCAGTTTCCAGTGGACAGTTCCCCAGACAGAGCAGAAGGGCTGATCTTATTTCTGATTTTAATGAAGGGGATTCTGATTCATATTTAGAAGAAGTGAGCAATGAATACTATGACCAGGACTAGATGGGCCGCGCCCCCAGCCAGGTGGAGGAAGGGGACAACCAGGTTTCTTGGACTGTGTGGATTCAATGGGCTGGCATATCAGACCCACGGGAGTATAAGGCTTTAGTGGACACCAGTGCACAGTGTACGCTGGTGCCATCAAGCTGTAACGGGGCAGAACGCTCCCGTATTTCTGCAGTGACAGGGGTATCCCAACAGCTAGGTGTATGGGAGGCTGAAGTGAGCCCAACTGGGAATGAGTGGCAAACCCACCCTGCTGCGACTGGCCTCGAGGCTCCGTGCATCCTTGGCACAGACTGTCTCAGGACAGGGTATTTCAAGGATCCAAAAGGGTACCGGTGGGGTTTTGGTATAGCTGCCTTGGAGATGGAGGACCTTGCTGTCTACCTTGCCCAGTCTCTTGGAGGACGCTTCTGTTGTGGGGTTGCTGAAGGTCGAAGAACAACGGGTGCCGATCACTACCACAGTGGTGCACTGGCAGCAACCCAGACTCCCTGATTCCCATCCATAAGCTGATTCATCGGCTGGAGAGCCAAGGAGCAATCAGCAGCACTCGCTCACCCTTTAACAGTCCCGCACGGCCAGTGCAAAAGTCTAACAGAGGATGGGGACTAACAGCAGACTATCGCGGCATGAATGAAGTCGCACCACTGCTGAGTGCTGCCATGCTGGACATGCTAGAACTGAAATATCAACTGGAGCCAAAGGCAACCAGGTGGTCTCCACCACTGCTATTGTTAACGTGTTCTTCTCAGTCCCTTCGCTAGCAGAGCGCAGGCCACAGTTGACTTTCACTTGGAGGAGCAGCCAGTACATCTGGACTCACCTGCCCCAGGGACAGGAATGGAACCCTGCTGTCTGCCATGGGCTGGCCCATGCTGCATGGGAACGGGGTGAACCTAACACCTGCAATACCTTGATAATATCATCATATAGGGTAATAATATAGAAGAAGTTTTTGAGAAAGGGAAGAAAAGAGCCCAAATCCTTCTGAAAGCTGGTTTTGCCATAAAACAATGTAAGATGAAGAGACCGGCAAGGAGATCCGGTTTTTAAGGAATAAAATGGCTAGATGGATGTCATCAGATCCCAACAGATGGGATCAACAAAGCAACAGCCATGTTTCCACCAACCTGTAAAAAGGAAACACAAGCTTTCTTAGGTGTTGTGGGTTTTTGGAGAACGCACATTCCAAATTACAGTCTGATTGTAAGCCCTCTTTATCAAGTTACCCAGAAGAAGAACAATTTCACATGGGGTCCTGACCAATGACAAGGCCTTTGAACAAATTAAACAGCAAATAGTTCATGCAGTAGCCCTTGGGCCAGTCAGGACAAGATGTAAAAAATGTGCTCTACACCACAGCTGGGGAGAATGGCTCTACCTGGAGCCTCTGGCAGAAAGCATCAGGGAGATTCAAGGCTGACGTTTAGAGTTTTGGAGTTGGGAATACAGAGGATCTGAGGCCCACCGTACCCCAACTGAAAAAGAAACATTGACAGCATGTGGATGGTTTCACACTGCCTCAGAAGTGATTGGTACTGAAGCACAGCTCCTCCTGGGCCCCCGACTGCCTGTGCTGGATGTTGAAAGGGAGGGTCCTCTCTACACACCATCGGGTAGGTGGGTTGCACTGATCACACAACAGGCTTGCATAGGAAACCTCAGTTGTCCAGGATTCCTGAAAATGATCATAGACTAGCCAGAAGGCAAAAATTTCAGAATGTTATCAGAGGAGGAAGTGACGTGTGCTGAAGAGTCCCCTCTATAAGGAGCTACCCGAAAATTAAAAGCGCTGTGCCCCACTGATGGGACCTGTCGTATCGTATGAAAACATCAAAGATGGAAAGCTTCTGTGTGAAGTCCCACATGACAAGTCACAGAAACTGCCAAAGGACAAGATGAATCGGGTCAGTTTGCAGAGGTGAAAGCTATCCAGCTGGCTTTAGCTGAACAAGAAGAATGTCCAATACTTTATCTCTGTACTGACTCATGGATGGTGGCAAATGCTCTATGGGGCTGACTACAGCAATGGAATCAGACCAATTGGCAGCACAGGGTAAACCCATCCGGGCTGCTGAACTGTGGCAAGATATTGCTGCTTGGGTAGAGGACCTGGTTATAAAAGTACATCACGTACATCTACACAAGAGCTGGGCCACCAAAGAACACCAAAACAACCAGCAGGTAGATCAGGCTGCTAGGATTGAAGTGGCTCATGTGAATCTGGACTGGTGACACAAGGGTGTATTAATTATAGCCCAACGGGCCCATGACACCTTAGGCCACCAAGGAAGAGATGCAACATATTAGATGGCCTTGTGATCAAGGGTGGACTTGACCATGGACACTAGTGAGTGAATGGCTGTGTGATGTTTAGCTGCCTGCCAGGTTAAAACACACACTGGGTTATTGTCTGGGTTAATCCTGACCTCCTGCTGATTCTATTTCCTCTACAAAGTCTATAATTTTCATGCCTACTCCTTGAAGTTATTGTTTAACTTGTGTATTATTTCCTGCAGCCAAAATACTTTTTTTTTTTCTTTTTTTTTTTTGGAGGGGCGAGGCATGAGTTCATCTAAAACATCTACAGAATTATTCTTTTTAAAAAAGAGCAATAGTTTGACATGAAATTGAAAATAAAGCAATGTTACAGTCATTCCATTTTTAAGCAATCCCAGTAGTGATATGGTCCCCATGCACTTGAGTTAGCAAGGTGTCATCGTATTTCAGTTTAAAACATGGCTGGGTTTGTCTCACTGCAGTAAACGGCAAAATTTCTTGGAGGCCAGGTAATGGTGTAATCATCTGGAGTCTTTTGAAATAGGCTGTGTTATACAAATGTTGAATTACCGCAATAACAAAAGATTTGGGTCAGCTGGTGGGTTTATAGGTATATCTATAGCACAGGAGTGATTTAAAGAATTACAGGTTCCCTCCAAAACCAGACCGTGCTTATTTCTATATTGCTTTTACACTCTCCTGATTTAGCAGTCTGCAGCTCCCGCTGTCCTCAGATTTGGTCAAACGCCTTTCAAATAAGCACCTTCAAATACTTGACTGTATGTTGAATTATTAAGAGCACAAAGAGAAGTAAAGAAAGATTCTTAGATACCAGTGGGCACAAAATATGCCAGAGAGTTTCTCTTCTCCTCCCCCCGCCCCCTCCCATCCCAAACAATCCTTTTCAATATTGAAGAGTTCTGAGAACAATCCAATCCACGAGGTCAAGATAGGGTCAGATTTCCTGACCTGCTTGCCCCCACCTCTTGATAATCTAGAAATGAAAATCAATTCTTGTCTTTGAGCTCGTGAGGAGCTCATAATTACTTTAGACTAAAGCACCGAGTGCCTGCTTTTTCTGCCACCTTTCAATTCTTGGAGATGGGGATGTCATTTTTCAAGTCGAGTGCACTGTCAGGATTAGATTGCGTGGTAACCAAGTAGAAAGATTTCTGCTCAGAATGAGATTTCTTCTCATCGGCTGTGCCTCTTACTCAGGTCCAACTTCTTTTTTTTTCACTGTTATCTATAGGTATATCATACTATGCTTCAAGCAGCTTATCTATGGAAAACAATTTTTTTCTTAGGGCCAAAATTGAACCTCTTTTATAGGAGCTGGAATGAGATTAATAGAAACTGAGGCTAAATTTCATTCTTGATCTTCCGTTTACTTTACACTTTCTGCCACAAATCATACCAGTCAAATGTGGGTAGAATTACACCTCAATTCTTTTAAACTGTAGCTTTTTAGCCACCTAATCTACAACATGGTATCTTTTCAACTATGACAGAACATTTTGAGGCCATTGTGGATTGCTGAGAATTGCTGTCCCGTAAACGAGTCTGTAGGAGGCTGTGCAGTGCCAGCTGTCCGATGGGGCTGACCCAGCATGGTGGGCTCCGACAGGCAGGTCACTGCTCCAGTGGTCAGGAAAATGGGGCTGGAAATCTGGTCCCACCAAACTTCCAGTTAGGGGAGGAGGGGACTTGCTTAGGACCAGACTCCCTTCTGATGAGATGTCCTGTGTGAGCCTGAAACCTCAAATCTTTACCACTTTATCTGCATAAATTTCTAAAATGGAGAAAAAAGAGGGATCCAGCTTTTTTATCTGAAGGATAGGACCTTTCAGATAAAAAAAGATAGATTTTTATCTGAAGAGGACCATGTGAGGTAAGTTCAACGGAAGAGTGATGTATCACTTGTTTTTCAGCTGAGCCTTTTCCTTTTTACACCTCGTGAGAGTGTGTATATCTGTTTTCAGATGTCCTGATTAAAAACGTGTTTGTGATACTGACGAGGATTTGACTTTTAGAATTTGTGTCCCTTATGCCTAATATAATGGTTGTTAGCTAAAGAAAGGTCACCCTCAGGCCACCCTCACCTTTAGGGAAGAAGACCGTTTTTATGTAGCTTTTGTTCCTGGGATTTTGAGAAGTTCTTCTGCTGAACAACTCCAGAATTTCTGATAGTACAGGCATCCTACCTACCCACATTAACATTAGAGAGACTACAGCTCTTACCCCACTACTCTTCTGCTGATAAGATTTGTGGTTTGGCCAGAAGAGCCATTTAGAAGACAAAAGAAACCATAACTAAGACAGTGATTTATTGCTAGAATGATTTTTTTAAATACATAGATAGTGAATGAACATTTTTATATCTGTTTTTACCTGATTTGGCAACTGAGAGTTTCAGTAAGGACAGCTGGCAAGAATTACAGTAAAATAAAGCCTAAATAATTAATTCTGTCAGCAAATGAGGGTACAAGATCAATAGCTAAGAATAGTCTCAGAGTTAGGGGAAAAAAAGAGAAGGAGGATGAAAGACAATCCTTGCTTTAGCTCCTGCCAGGATGAAAAAAGTAAGCAAGATTAAAGTAAAAGAAGACTTTTTTTGTTTGAGCTCCATGCTGGCTCTTGGTTCTTGTTTTCAGAGACTGTGGCAGCAGATAAACTCACAGAGAAAATGTACTGTGAAACCACAGAAAGTTTGAGGTGCTGATGGCTCAGTGGTGTCAATCTTTCTTTCCCGACAAGGAAAAGCAAACCAGGAGGACACCTTTCACAAAGCAAAGCCCATTCCTCTACTGATACCAGCTGGTCCCAGCAAGTTGCATCAGGTAATGGCAGCCGAGTCTTGTCTTCCGTCTTTCTCCTCTCTTCACGGATTCATCTTTTCTTTTTTCCAATGTCCAGATGGCACAGCCTTACTAATGTTGATGAAAAGAAGCTTGAAACCAAAGGCCCATCTTCACCTTTCCTAATGTCAGTGAGAATTGCACCCACTGATTTTGAATTTTCCAATTTGAATTTCACTGGCTGATCCTAATAATTAGCTTTGCTCTTCAATGGGGAGTGGAATAATACATATTTAAATCGGGTAGGACCCAACGACATAAGTTTTATTGAGGTACAAGCTTTGCTCAGAACTACAACTGTCTCTTCCCAATACTAATGTATAAAAAAAAAAAAACAAAGAGAATTTTTCGATTCAATGTGATCAGAAAAAACAAAATCCTCAGCTTGCAGCCCTGTGCTTGTTACATTGTCCCCGTAAGGCAAATTCTGGTTTCTTGGGCAGATTGGCAACATCCTGAAGTTTTAATGTATTTATTGTATCTCAGCACTTGTTAAAATGTAGGTGTAATTCTGAACAACCCCTGGCTACTAATTGAGTTTGTGTTCCTAGAGAAAATAGTTTTCAGCTCAGTATCATTTTTTCCTTGTCTCTTGCCTTCTTTGTGCAGGAAAGTCTGAGGTTCTCAGATGGGTTTGGAAACAGAAAGAGCAGAGGTGCTAACCAAAGACTTCCCTTCTGTTTCTCAAATAGAAATTAAAAAAAAAAAAAAAAAGAAAGAAAGCAAGAAAGAGAAAAACATCTTCTGACCAAATGTAATTTGAGAGCTGGTGACTTTTTCTTCATTTCTTTGTTTTGCTTTTGATAATTACACCATATCCCTATAATATATTCTACACTGAATTATTGATATGCACTTTCAACCTCAGCCCCCGAGTCCCACTGTTTTTTCTAACTCAGAATAATAAACACACTTCCCTCTTTAACGTGCCCCTTGAGAAATGACTAAATACAAATATTTATCACTGCCTTCCTCGCCTCTATGCATCGTCCTAGCTGTGGGTGTTGAACCTCAATTTTTCCCCATTATTTCTCACTCCTGTGTGTTGTGTGGAGCTAAGTGAGCTCCGGCTGGGCCCTGCTGGTAGGACTGGGGTGGCTCCAGATGCCGGGTGGCCCTGAGGTCCCTGCTCAGCCTGTGCATGAAAGGCTGGGCAGAAGGACATGTTGCTTTCAGAGTCTGCAGGTTGGGGAGGAAGGAGATTTCCTCCTGCAATTTATGGGACATGGGGTCTGTGAGAGCTGGTAATACACATGCTCCTTGGGCACCCCATTTTTGCAATCCTTTAGAACTTCTACCAAAGCAGCACGCTTTAATTTGGCGATACAGATTTCCAGTTTATATCATGCTTTTCTAAACCAGCTTTCCAAATGCTGGTGATTTTAATGTCCCCAATGTCCAACCTCAGCCACCTGAGGAAGTCCAAGCAGTGCTCTTGCAGCCAGGCAACCCAAACAGCTTTTTTTTTTTCCCTTGGCATTTCTTTTTGACTTGCAAAGCCACTTCAAAGGCAGCAAATGCTTCAGACCTTTAGCACACTCAGGGCTCTATTAACTTGCATGGCCGCTGGATGTTGATGTAGATCCAAATCACCTCAAAAATGAAGCCGCCTATCTGTAGATCTTCACTCAACAGGAACAATATTTACTTCTTTATTCCTTACTTAATGCACACAGCATTATGTATTATATGCATAGCATGAACGGTAGATAAATCTAGGTTCTGGTTTTGACATGCAGTGGTGTTGCTAATAAAAGAAAAATGTTTCAGACAACTTTTGTATAAATCATGGTTATTTCTGTAGAAGATTAAACAATAGTTTGGTCCCTCAGGATATTCATGAACAGATGAAACATTAACCACTGGGTCTTAAATGTTTTATAAATCTGCAGTACATTCCTGCAATGGAGAAATAAAAACCATGATTTATAAGTCAGCAGTCCAGGGAGGGTTAGTTACTTTTGCAGAGACAGGCTGCACACTAGGTAGGGCTGGTACATTTTGCTTATCAAAATCTGGGATAGTCTCAGAGGAGTTGCATTTGTGCAGTGAGTTGCAGGTCATTGTGCACGAGGGGTAATTTGTACAGTAAATACATGAATTATTTGCTCGTGTGCAATAGCTGCATCTCTGGACTTGCAGGATCCAGGTTGACAGACAGCAGTGGATGCAGTGAAAATCCAAGGCAGGCCATTTCTCATAAACTCTTCATGCAAGACTTTTAATGCAAGTATAATATGGGGTATCCTTTATAATACAGACTATCTGGCAATTCTAGAACGGGGTCAGATCACAGCGTGCCTTGAACATGTAGCAGAGAATTTCTGCATTGGCCAGGAGAAGGCCAAAAGTTCACCTTGGGCCCAAACGCAATTTCCCACCTCTGGCAAGGTGGAGAGTAGGTCTGAGGGAGGTTAAATCCCACTGCACATCACGGCACAAGCTTTTGATCCTCCCCAATAACTGCAGGTTCAATCAATTGTGTATTTAAGGGCACATGAGAGTACGGGGTCAATCCCTTTCTAATCCACATGATATGGACAATTTAGCCACCTCTGCTTGCCTTGGCTCCTCATTGCTGTGATGTGCTGGTGCCCAAATGGTTAGGATAGTGATAGCAGCATCTATATGTCTCAGCATATAAATATTTGGCTTTATATATATATATAATATATAAAAATTATAAATATTTATATATAAATATAAGAAAGGTGTCTCAGCATCACAGTTAGCTCTGCATAGGTATAACTTCAGCTGCAGGCATTATTTGACCTTGCCTTTTCAAAATATGCACAACGGCAAATCCCTTTCGCTTGCTGTGGGTCTTCAGAAATGACAAGAAAACCGGTGACCCTCCAAGGGAACTGTCATATCATTATAAATTCTGAGCAATGTGGCTATTTGCGGCACACTGTATTCAGTGCCACACACTTTAATGCAATAGGAAGGAATATGGTTTGCTGGTGAAACTGGGGCATACAGGTCAGACTGAAGGGAGATAGCCAGAAAGTGGGATTTTTGTTCAAAGGGCACACTGGAGTTTGTGTTACCTGGTTTTCAGTAAAAACTGGAAGATGCTTTTGCTGGGGGGACAGAGGGGTTCCCTGGCTGTGAGGTCCGTGGCTCAGGTCCGTCTGTTCTGGGTGTGAGACCTTCCAGTGTCCCTGCCTGCAGAAAGGCCACCCTGCCAGCCTGCCCATGGGATTACTGTGAGGTCCTTGGGGCTCCTTTGAGGCAACACAGGCTTTAGCAGCAACGCTGGCAAATTTCCAGTTAGCTGGGTGGCTGTGGGTGACCTGCTTCCGTAAAGGTATGTGAGACCTGTCCTTACACCCACGTGTCCCTGTGTAGTCGCTGGGGTACTACCCAGCAAGAGGGCTTCAGCGTTGATGATGAAGGCTCGGAGGTCAGCATCTGAAGATGCCTGCAGGCACACAGTGGGATTTTATTTTTTTAAAAAAAAAAAAAGGTGTGTCACCACCAAATACCGACTGCTTGCAGTGACTTGGCTGTGCTCAGGATCCTTGGAAACCTTCCCAATCATTCTGCAGCTGAATCACGAAGCTGGCTCCTTCCTCCGTGGGCCGTCAGCAAGTGCTGACGGCGCGTCACAGCTTCCCGGGGCCCCGTTCGCCTTGTCGCAGCGGGTGAGCGAGGGTCCCGGTCCCCGTCCACCTTCCGCTGCAGTCCCGGGCTGCGCCAGCAGGGGGCACTCCGCGACCGCGGGTCGCGCGGGTGTCTGCACCTGCGCCATTCAGCCCCTCGGTGGCTGGCGTGAAAGGAATAAACCCGCGGGTGCCTATAGGTGTGGGTGCCTATAGGTGTGGGTGCCTATAGGTGTGGGTGCCTATAGGTGCGGGTGTCTGCACCTGCGCCATTCAGCCCCTCGGTGGCTGGCGTGAGGAATAAACCCGTGGGTGCCTATAGGTGTGGGTGCCTATAGGTGTGGGTGCCTATAGGTGTGGGTGCCTGCACCATACCTGTACATGGGTGTAGCCACATGCGTGCACATAGCTCTGCATACAGGTGTCACCGTCAAGGCAGGCGCATTATTCCTGCTCCTTCCCCACGGCAGAACTAAACGTACCAAGCCCATTGGTGTTGCCCAGCCCCACCGGGCACCCCCAAAGCAGAGGGGGAGGATTGGAGGCCACATAGTGCTTGTGCAAAAATTAAAAGAGAAGTGCAAATTAAATATGTGTTTCTAAAAACCAATCCCAGCTTGATACCATAGGACGTAATTGGAATAATTTAAAAGGCTGAGGCCCAAGCCCTAGGAACACAGGCTACGTGCTGTAATTGCACAGAGCTTATTTGTTTTAGCTAGCAATGTCAGTTAGGAATCAAGAGCTGCTTTTCAAAATACCAAGCAGTTGGGATTGTTCAGCTGTGTGTGCTTTCCCTGACTTGCCATGTTCTTTCTAAGATGCCTCTTTTAGGTTTTGGGAAATCAAGATGCTACCAACCATCATATGCTGTCACTTACACAGCACTTAAACCTGGTCATTTATAAACCAATAGTAATTTATAATTAATTAAACATCAAGGCCTGGCAGTCCATTTCTGCTCCACACCCGGTGATATTGATCTGTGTACTTCTGAGAGTTAAATAACTTCATTCCTGTGCTGCTGGCTGATGGATAACAGAAGGCTACAGCTAGCATTTTTTGTTTCCACAAGACATTATTGTTCAGGAACATCATAATTTAGTGATACGGCATATTGTCTCACTGGGCAGTCATCTCAAGTTTGGCCTGGAATATTTGTGGGCTTTTGTTTTTTTTAATAAAGGCACAAATTAATTTGAAATCCCAATCTTTTCAGGGTATTGAGCAAAGCCTGCTCTTAGCTACGGGCAAGCAACCAGTGCCAGGCAGGCAAAGATACTATTTCAGATTTAATCCAATATAAAACAAAGCTTCGGCCTCGTAAAGAAGCCTTTAAAATGACATGTATTTTCTGTGTGTGCTGTGCAGCCACCACAGAGCTAGTCATTGCATTGGTAACGCCACAGCCTAAAGTGGCCGTTTCCATATTTCAGGGCTTAGCACTGAAATGCAGATGCTGAGGGAGCAACCCAGAAACTCAAACCACAGTATTTGTTTCAACTTTAATCTGAAAAAAAAAAAAGAAAAGAAAAAAATAAATTCTCATTCTGATACAGAAAGAGGCTTTTACGTGATGCTGTACATTCACATAAATAGATTTTGAAGCTAGCAGGCCAAAGCATTGGCATCTCACCTGTGCCAGGCTTTCTCCAAGTCCTATGGGCATCGGGAAAGTAGTGCCTTCAGGAGCGTTTGTGTTACTCTGGGCTGGAGAAGGAAAACAAAGGGTAGGAAGGGAAGAAGGAAAAGGCTAGTCACACTGGAGCTTTAGCTCTGCCACAGAGCTGCTGGAGTTGAGAAACTGTGCTCAGGGGCCCTGAGAAAGGCAAAATGAGCCAAAACCATGACAGCTGTTCATTTTCATGTTTATACATTCCTCAAGAGATGGCTGTAATTGCCAACCGCTGGACATGTCGCCCAAGTGCAGCGAGCCAGGTGTTAACCCCATGTTCCTTGGCATGGGGTTATAGTGAGCGTTTTGCTCCTTCTCATCACCGAAATGCCGAACGGCTGTCTGGAGGCAGCAACGGCTGGGTGGCAGAGCCGCCATCGTGCTCACTGCCACAGCCAGCATCGCTCAGAGCTCCCCGCCTGCCTGCTCGACAGCCCATCCAGAAACTTAAAAACCATTTGGAGATCCCACCTCTCACTGCCTGCCCAGGCTGGGATTTGACATGCCTCAGACACAGCACAGCAGGAGTATTTTTATGTGGCCTCACCTTTGACCGTGCAGTCAAATGCTTCCTGCTCGTGTCTGTGAGTTGGGAGCATCTCCATCACCTCTGGACCATTACGGCTGCTGCCAGGCCTCTGTCCCCAGGAAGGAGCTGTGGGAACAGCAGTCCACTATTCACATGTGGGAAATCATCATCAAGAAGTGTCCTCTTTCCTGCATTTCCCTTTCCGGAGGAGCCAGAGATGGGTATCAGCAGATCAGAGAGGGTTTGTGCCCAGAAAAGGGCACGACACGCCGGCCTCTGGAGGCTGGCGTTGTTGTTCATCCTAGTTTTGTCACGTGTGATTCACTAAAGCAAGGACAGAGCCCAGAAGCATCTGAACGCTCTTTGCTTGTGAAAAAATATAACAAAGCCTCAGCTGGCTGGCTGTGAAGGGCACAGAAATTGCCCTCTGGTAAACTCTTCCTTTCCCTTCATTTCTTGCCAAAGAAGTTGTGGAAGTCCCTTCCCTGGAAGTGTTCAAGGGCAGGACAGATGGGTCTTTGAGCAACCTGATCTAGTGATAGATGTCTCTACCCACAGCAGTGGGGTTGCACTAGGTGATCTTTAAAGGTCCCTTCCAACCCAAACAATTCTCTGATTCTATGAAAACCCATGTCACGTAGGCCCATTGCATTTTCACTGGCTTAAATTTTCCTGGCACTATTGCCCCTTGGGGCACCGCTCAAGATATCTTGTATGATAAGAAGGTGGTCAGCACCTTAACAGATGATTCCCACCTCCATGGATAGAAAGACTTCTCTGTCAGGGGCTGGAAGGAAACATTAAACCTAACTCAGTGACTTTCCAGATTTCTCCCTGCTGTGAGAGCAGTGTCAAGAAAATCTGTTGGTAAACTTCACTGAATGTATTTTAGAGTCCTGACAGTGTTGGGAAGTATCAAGGAAGGAATTCTGTTCCCACACCCATGTCATCCCTTTCCATGTCTGCCACAACTATCCAGGTGCTTAATTTTTATTATTTTGTGTGTGTGTGTGTGTGTGTGTGTGTGTGTGTGTAGGCTGTTGGTCTTCTAGGAACTACATCAAAACAAGTTAATTAATTTCAGAGGTTGAATAGTCTGGTGATCAAGCAGTGATGGGTCAGGTCCCACAGTGCTGCCACCTTTATGGGTTTCCATTACTGTTTTCTGAAATGTACACTGTGAACGGTAGGTAGCTTTTCTTTTAAAAGTAACATTTTTGTTATAAGAAGAGGGCCCACAAGGTGGCTCAGGTGGAAAAGAAACGGAGAGGTTTTGATCCCTGGCTGGCATAGATAGGCCTGCAACAGGGAAGTGCTGCTCTGGAGCAGCCATGTGAGACTGTCCCAAAAGACCTGTTGATTTGGATTCAGTTAATGATGAAGAGGTGTGGAGTATCAAATCAGTGGCAATCAGTGCTGAGGGGACCTCTTTGCATGCCCATTTGAGAGACCAAGGGCTGAGACACAACAGCCTCCTCGTGATCCAGATCTAAGGGCCCTGTCCTTCTGACTTGCCCACAGGTGCCTTCTCCAAAAATTAAATGTACTCAAGTAAGACTGAAAAGCAGATATTTTCCAGCGTTTTCTTTTGAGTCGGTCAAGGAAGTTTCTGTTGAGCCAACAGTTGCCTCTTGTGTTTGGCAAATCCTTTCCAAAGCCTGTGAAGTAATTTATATTATTACAACTATAATTTCAAATGGAGAAGCACAGAATCATAGAATCATAGGATCATAGAATGGTTTGGGTTGGAAGGCACCTTAAAGATCCAACCCCCCTGCCATGGATACCTTCCACCAGACCAGGTTGCTCAAAGCCCCATCCAACCTGACCTTGAACACTTCCAGGGATGGGGCATCCACAACTTCTCTGGGCAACCTGTCCCAGTGTCTCACCACTCTCATATCCTCCTTGTATCTAATCTAAATCTACCCTCTTTCAGTTTAAAGCCATTACCCCTTGTCCTATCACTACCTGCCCTCGTAAAAAGTCCCTCTCCAGCTTTCTTGTAGGCCCCCTTTAGGTACTGGAAGGTTGCTATAAGGTGTCCCTGGAACCTTCTCTTCTCCAGGCTGAACAACCCCAACTCTCTCAGCCTGTCTTCATAGGAGAGGTGCTCCAGCCTCTGATCATCTTCATGGCCCTCCTCCAGACCTGCTCCAACAGGTCCATGTCCTTCTTACATTGGGGGTCCCAGAGCTGAATGCAGCACTGCAGGTGGGGTCGCATGAGAGCAGAGCAGAGGGGGAGAACCACCTCCCTCCGCCTGCTGGCCATGCTTCCTTTGATGCAGCCCAGGATATGGTGGGCTTTCTGGGCTGCAAATGCCCATTGCTGGGTCATGTTGAGCTTCCCCTCAACCAACACCCCCATCTGCGTGGCTAACAAACTGCTCATGGCAATAATTCATTATCCTGCAGTTCATAATGTATTATTAGCCATGAAGTATTGTTTTTGCTCTCTGAGTGGATGATGGGACATTTAACAGTTGAATGATGAGCAGACAACAACATGTAAGCCTGCTGATATAAGTCCTGGGTAATTCATGATTTCCAGGCCATCATTTATTTCTCCTTGAATCATCTGAGTAGTCACAAAACACAAGCAAGCCAACCTATCTGTAGCCCACATTAAATGCAAGTCAGTGCCAGCAGACACGTGGCATTCATAGCATGGGGTTCTTCCTCATCCCAGTCTGAGCTATCACCTCAGCTAGTTTCTGTGCCAAAGGTATTCTGTTCCCAAATGTCAAATTCAGAATGTGACAGTCATTTCTACATCAACTCCACTGAAGATTTCAAGGAGTAAGAAGCAATCAAAATAATATATATGGTATCAGAGAGAGATGGCAGGGTTTGAACTGCCTGACTAGGGTAGATTAGGAGTACGGCAGTTACCTGAGGGTTTTGCTTTGTGCTTGCGTAGAACAGGTGCCCAATAGATTGCTACCCTCTTTGCTAAAAAGTGTTGGTTGAAAGGTTACCAGATGGATGGTTTGGTAAAGTGAGACTAGTCCTTTGCTAGCGAAGAATTGACACTTTTGTTCTCTGATCCATATGACTCCAACTACCACACGCAAAGCCTTTCAGCTGACGCATCACGGAGCCTCGCGTAACTTCTCGGAGACAAATGTGAATGGTCCAGGCACAGCCTTTCTGCTTTAAAAGCCTTGTTACATGTCTGAGCAGTTCTGTTCAAAAGCATGCGGAGGAGAGCACTGCCTGTCTTCTTATAGCTACCAGTGACAAGTTTCTTCTGAAGAAGTAGAGTAGTGACTCTTGCTTGACATGGGATAACAATTTCTCAAATCTGCTGAAAAGAGTGATAACACATAAAGTCTCAAAGTTTATGGAGTCATTTCCAGTGATGCATTTTGGAAATAAAAGCCTTTAGGATACCAGTTTCTCTAAATTCTAGAAGGAAACAAGCATCTCTGCCTGTTGTGCTCATCCTATTCAGCACTTGTCACTGGAAAAGCCAACACCAGAACCAGGCAATTTTTTCACATCTGAAGCGCAGACGGTGGGAGTGATGCCTCACTGGGATGTATCGTTGCCACAGGTTTGTTCTCAGGCCCTCATCCCCACTGTGAGAATGGTCTCACAGTCAACTGCCTTCCTCAGCTTGTCTCAAAATGCGAAGAAGCAAGTTAAGGAAAGCTAGCACCCAGCCCTGGAGCTCCCCTCACTAACAAATGGGCTTGCTCAGTGCTTTTAGGGATGCCTCCTTAAAAATATTCTGAAGCGCTGGCCTTCAGCTCTCACATGTGCACCAAGACATTTCTTGTCAGTACGACAGGGAAGAGAGGGGGTTTTGGTGACAAGCTACTGCCACAGATACACCAAGACCCAAGAACCCAGCATATTTTCACGCTGGCAGGTCTTTAGTATCTCCCTTGACTCTTCCCCTCCTCTTCAAACGCTGAGGACATTATCAAAGAGGTTCAGCAGCTGCCAATCTGGCAGGAATCCTGATTAAAGTTTTTTGACATCAAGCCTTCACCACCGAAGGTGGTGGTGGCTGAGGGCCATGGTTCACCTCTGCTGGCCCCAGGACTGCTGCTGTGACACCCTCGGTCCCAGTCCTGCCTCTGCTCCTGTGGGGCTCTGCCAGCACCCCAGGAGTGCCTCAGACGTGCTCTCCATCCACTTCTCCTCCCTCCCAACAGAAAACGTTAACTATTCTACCTCATGCTACCAGTCATTACTTTTCCATTACTGATTGGCTTTAGGGGGTCATTACTACCTCTTGATTTTATAACCATGCTGGTTAACAAAGCTAGACACAAAAACTGGTCACTTGCATTATAAAACTGTATTGTTTCAGGGATTGCCTCAAACCAAAATCCTATGCCAAATGCATTTAGATAAGATTAGGTAGTTTTGCCTAATATTTTCTAGGCAGTATTTCTGTAAGAGCAACAGTATGAGATACTGAGGATGCTGAGATCTGATAAATGACCAAAATAAGGGTGACTTAGAAATTACCTTTTCCACAGATGAAAGAAATCAATCAAATTTGACTTATCTCAAAACCCAAGCTCCTATTAGATACATACAAAAGCAAAGCCCTCCATATGAAGACAGTAACTGTCCTTGATAGCCATGGAGTTTACCTGAATTGAATTTTGAGGAAAAGAAGACTTTACAGAATATGTGTATGTTTAAATTAAAATAATCTAGATTAGCTCCAGGCACCGATGATGTGTGGTGAGAGCTTTCATCTCTGTGAAGACTGACAACTTAGCTGGGGGAAACCTTCTCCCAAAATATTTTTCCTCTGCCTTAGCACTACCTCTTTATGATTACATATTATACCCAAGCCTCGCCCCCAGCCCTGTTGCATCCTCGAGGCTCCTGGCCCTGTGGGCTGGGGAAGGGCGCCCACCATGCCAGGTTATACCCAATGCATGATATCATTATGGCTGCTCATCTCTCCCTCTGAAGAGATGGGGGGCAGTAACACTCTGCCAAAGCCGTACAAAAACTGAATTTCTGCAGCTAGTCTCAAAAAAGCAGCAGTGGATCAAAAGCCTGGTGGGGAAGGAGCACCAGGGAGTCTTCCTGCAAAGGAAGACAGTAGCACGAGCTTGAGGCAGGGTCTCCACTGCTATTTTTTGCCTTGGAGCTGTGGAAAGAAACTGGCCTCATCCCTCCACAAGAGGAAGGTCCCCAGCAGGGAAAGGAAGCCACTGACACCCCCAAGGAAACCGGTAACAGCTACAGCAGTAACTCCCTAGAGCTGAACCTGGCTGTATGCATCAACCTGATGTGCCCCATTTATGGGGTGGCCAAAGGGGGCTGCATACCCAGAAAGGGACATATGCAGCAATAACTCCATCAGATACTGCCCCAGCCTTCGGTGACCTGTGGTCGAGGGTGTCTGTGTCCCCAGCTTGTGGCCAAGCATCCAAACTGGTCTGCCAGCAGCTGGAGATCATTGGTCCCTGGGGAGGCTTTCAGACCTGCTGGTGTCTAAAAATACCAAATGTTATACCAAAAAACAGACAAAAATAAAACTATATTTGATGCAAGATGCTTAATTACAGACATTCATCAGTTACGAATCTTGTGGCAGTTGAGGATCTAACCCTTTGCATGCAGAAAGGGTCATGTTCAGTCTTAAATATTTACAAAGCTTCCAGGCCATGGTTAAAAGTTGTAAGTGCCACACCTGAGGCATAAACAAATTGAATCATATTTCACATCTCCTGAAATTTAACCACCATTTCCAGTTAACTGATCACTGACTGAGGTCTCAGGATATTCTGGGCATATTCACTCCACTTTTTATAGAATGCAGCATTTTTTTTCACTTTTTTACATCATTTGAGACAGGGTTGCCTCTTCATGTTCCCATGCAGACTTTGTTTAGACAGTCCATAGATTTAAGACATGTTTTTTGCTCAAAAAGATGTGCTCTGAGCTCTCTGGTGAGTGCCAGGGGGTTTGACCTGATGGGCACGTTCCCACAACACAGGAGGAAAGAGTTAACACAGAGCCACTTGCCAACCTGGAACACAGGAGATGATGGATCAGTGTCCTAAATCAGCATGCATGATCGCAGTCACATAAACAATGTATGAGTGGGATGATGGATTATACCATTTGCAGTATGTGAAAGGTTGCTTCATTTTTTTCCTTCCCCAAAACTGAGGGTTAGCAGTAAAACAGTCATAAGTTAAAGCATTGCATTAGCTCTTCTTAAGAAGAATATTAAAATCTTAAATACAAAGTGTCATGGGTAGTACAGACACCACTACGTGTTTTGAGCTAAGAAATTGTAAGCAAAAGAAAAAAGTATAGTTAGTTAACGTTTCTTCCAGGAATTTCTTTCTTTTTTGTTAAATATTACCACTTATTAATCGTATCTAGGCAATTCCTAGCTTAATGGTACATTCAAAGTAGATTATTTGAAATTTAATTTGGAATTCATTCAAATTCAGTTCTCTTATACCATAGAAAAGTTTTCAGTCTCGGAAGGGCTGATCTTTAGATTAAATGCTTTACTCTCTGGAGGAAAACCAATAGCCTATATATGCAAGAATGCAGTTGAAATACTGGCCCTCCAAAAGGATTTCTCAGTTGGCTTTTTTTTTCCGTATTTCTAGAGTTTCCTTGGAAAATATGCTGTCTGACCTCCTGAGGGAGCAAAGCATCTTCTCCACGAATTAGGTTGGAGAGCCTGGGAGGAAAGCAGCCATTTGCTCCGACATCGTGCTCTGTGGGTTGCTAATTTGAGTTTCTGTGAAATGGAACCAACTTCAAGTGCCTCAAACGACTCCTATCAAGCGCCGACATTTCCAGATAAGGAGAACATTAGCTCCTGCGTTGTCTTCCTCTGCAGCCTCAGTAGGCTGGTTCTTAGCCCTCTGCTCTACAGTATCACTGCATATTTACTCTAGCTTTTTTTTTTCAATGCCAAGTGGCTAGAATTACTGGGAGGTTTTCTACACTGTGGGGAAGAACATGATTTTTTGTGAGACAGAAGCAGCTCGGCAGAAGAAATGGGAAAATGTAATTTCCATAGCTCTTGAGATGAGGAATAGCAAGTGTTATGAGGGTAATGTAATGGGGCAAAATCCCCTCAGGTATTTGAAATCCTCAAGAGGCTATTGAAAGAAGGAAATTAATTCAAGAACGTCTTGCCAGTCAGGTTATTGATATCAGGAGTGGGTTTTGCTAAGGGCTGCGTGGGAGGGAGATGTCTGGTGGTGTTCACAGCTACGTGATGTGGGCATGGCTGAGTGGTTGGCATCCAGTACTCTCACTTGCTGCTGGATCCTGACGAATATCATGGCCTTTGTAGCTACTTCTGTACTGAAGGACAGGTCTGGCCCTTGTCCCACTGATGCTCCAGCCCAGCTGAACCAGGGCACTGCTCCTGCCTGTCCATATGCCCTGCCTCCTGGCCTGTGGGACAAGCCAGGATGCACAGAAATAGTGCCAAACCCACAAGTTTCACATTTTTTGTTATGACTTGTTGAAGGACCTCGCCCAGCCTCTGCTAGTGCTGGCAGAGGGAGGCAGCAAGAAGGCTGACAAAGGCCACCCTAGCCTCACCTCATTCACCCCCGAGAGGCTTTGCTGGGCTGTTCAGGGAGAGAAATGCACCTGCGGTCCTACTTCACTGTCGGCAATAAAGTCACACCTGCAATTAAGTTCCCTTGTTGTGACAAAAAAAGCAGTCCCAAAGCACCCTATCAAGTGCCTTCTCTCAATTAATGTGAGAAGTGACATTTCATCACTTGTGTAATGAGCTTAATATCATCGAATGTTCACTTAATACAGTTATTAGTGGCTGACCACGAAATAAAGCCAGGCTGAAAGGGATTAGTGGCTTTAATGCCAAGGATAATGGGGTTGGAAGATGGTTATTTTATTTTTCACTGAGTTCATTATTATTGCTATTATCTGTATTGCCAGTGTTATTGCTACAGCAGCATTAGGATGCCTTCGTTACTTACCACTACACAAGTACATGCCAAAAAAGCGACCTTTGCCACAGGCGGTTTGTGACCTGCAGGGGAACACGCAGTACTAGCCTGCTGGTACCGCTGCTGCGGGACTATGGTACTGCTTAGGAGTCTTCTAGATCTTTTAAAAAAGATTGTTGTTGCTGTTGTTATTGCTTGCCAGCAGGGACGGGACTCTTCTCTGCTCAACAAATACCCAGCAACTAAAGAACTGAAAATGAATGACATGGAGTTCCAGAACAGATTAAAAGAATTAACAGTAACGACCATCCAGTCCTGGGAACTGTCTTCTGAGCTTTGAGCTTCAGCTGACCTCCCTTTTTCAAACAGTTTATTCTGTTCATCAGTCTTTGCTGTTTTTATAAGGCGAAAAAATAAGCAATCCTCCCCCAAAGTAGAATCATGTTATTACATATATATGGAGCTCTTGAGGATGAGCACATTTATCTTTTTCTGGTTTAGTTTTGAAAATACATCGGCCACTTCGCCGCTGTTCCTCCCCTATTCCTGTTAGGATGACTGCCAGCTCTGCACAGAATGCTGCACGTTGGCCGCACTGGGGCAGAATTAATTTTCGAAGGTGCACAGCATCGGGACACATGAGCAAGGGCCCTGCTGCGGTTATATCGTTCACTCACAATGTGGTTTTTTTTTTTTCTGGTTTGAGCTGCCTCGACAGCAAAAGCAATTTGAACAGCGGTTTGCTTCTGTGCTAGGATCAGTTTCATCACGTTTGGCATCGCGAGGGACACTGGTTGTCCAGGGTGAGCCTTAGTGCCTTATGCAAAACCAACTGAGCAGCTGCCGTGGCGTCACTCGCTGCAGCGCATTGCTGCCCAGCCTTCCCCAGCAAACAGAAGCAGCCGGATTCCTCCCAGCACTGAGGAAAGAAATTTTTCTCTACATCTGATGTCTTTCACCTCTCCTGCTCTTAGTTATAAATATTCTAGCGTCCGAGCTCAGATGAATAATGCTCATACTACAAATAACTAAACCTGAGGAGCTCTGTATTTAAAGGTGAAGAATCATTTCTTTTGGAATTGAAAGTGGGTTTTTTTCTTTTTTGTTTAGCAGCTTTCAAATATGAATGAAATTCTTCCGTCAAAGAATTGCAATGCTGGGGTTGTGGTCTCATTTTTAAACCTGGAAACTCAGGTACATATTTCTATCCAGCGTAGGTTTAAGACAACATTAAATACTTTTTAAAAAAAGGGGGCAGGGGGCAAGGAGCCCTGTACCTATGGACATGAATATATATCATGTCAGCAAAACCTTTCTAACCGATCATTCTGCTTTCAAGTGATCTCATCTATGTGGGGATTTTTTTGTCTTCTGTGCAACTCCACCATTAAGAAACTTACATGATTGCACAGTTCAAATCCACACAGGGAACGTGAGATTTTATTGTTCCTCTTTCGTGAGGCTATGGTTAGTAATGACTTCAGTAACGCCTCATAACCCATTTGTAGTCTAATATCTCCTTGAAGAAGACAGACAAGTTCAAGTCTTCTTTTTACAAAATAACTCGTCAATATGTCTCCTCTTGGCAGAGCTGTACTGATTTAAACCCAAGAATAAGGAATTAAATAAACATAGGAAATACTGGTTTTGAGTAACTGAATGAAGACTTGGGATACACTGCAGACACCTGTTTGTTTTGAAAGTGCTGAAGCGAAAAGAAAACCTGGATTTTGGCTCTGTTCTCCCATAAAATAATTTTCAATACTAAGAAAATTGTAAGACCTCTCAGCGATAAATATCTCTGGCATATTGAAGGTTTTATTCATCAGGGACAGTATGACATAGAAACCCACAAATTCAGGATTATTGGTTGAGATCTTGCCCACGGCCACGCTCAGGATTGTCTTGTTACTGCAGCTACCTTTTAAAGCTACTGCAGTTACCTTTTAAATTTGCTCCTGCCAAACTGCTGCAAGCCAAACCCAGTCACTTCGCATCTGGCTGCTACCTGCCACCATTCCTTTCCTTTCCAGCAAGGAAGCCCCTTAACCCCTGTGGTGCCTGCTTTATTTTTTTTTTCTTTGGTGTTTACATTTAAATAGGTCACTTTAAAAACTTCTGTACTGTTGAATGGGACCGCGAGCGTTGAAAAGCAAAAACCTTAACAACTTTAAATACGCTACAACGTAGCAGCTGCCTCTTCGCTTGTGATGCTTAAAAAGATGCATATCACTAGTTTTGCAGCTCCTTGTGCAAATTCAAATGCTTTCAAAGGTGCCTTTTTCCTAGACATAGCCATTGCACAGTCACCAGCTCCACAAACTGGTAGCTGGCTCCTGTAGGCACATGGCACCTTGGTGCTTCAGCAAAGCCAGAGGAGCACAGCCTTCAGAAGGGAGGCCCAGTGCAGCAATGGATTTGGCACTCCGGTAAAGAACAGGAAAAAAAAAGATCAAACAAGTCCTATCGGGGAGAAGGCTGGATCATGTTAGTTATGAGCCTACATAAACATATGCATGATTATCAATACACAATGGATGGTCCATGTTGTCAGGGTGCAGCCCCACTCACTGCCTATGCTGTGTGTCCCCCCCAAAAAATTGGTTTTTGTTATCTGAGAACAGGTAGGCATGTAATTTCGCTCCAGATTTTGCTGTACAGCACTTGCATTAAATGCTTTAAAGAGTACATTTACGACATTCATCTCCCTGTTTATATTCAACCTGCATATCACGTATTTGTCAATTTAAGAAGTAGCACTTTCCAGTTCATTTGGGTGAGCATGAAGAATGAGTTACACCAAGCTTCAGACAATGCTGGCTCATGAATAGGCATGAAACTTTTCACACCTATGGATTAAAGCCAAAGCTGCTTTTCTGTTTGAATACATCAGCACTTTGTTCTCACTACCACCTAAACCACTGGGCTCCATTTTTGACAGTTTTATCTCAAAGAACTGCCTAGCACCTCTGGCTGAGATGCATTTTGTGCTCTTCGCCAGCATGTGCCATAACCGTGTCTTTGTTAACAAATGCCTTCAGCTCCTCATGCTCTTAAGATCTGGATCCCGTGAATACTTGGCATCTTCAGAGTCTTGCTTGGCAATTGACAATTCAGACAGACATGTCAGACACGAACTTCCTCACCTACCCCTCTGTTCTCAGAGGCTTTGCACCATCTCCCTGCACGCCAGATCCCCAGCCATCACACCTCCTCCCCGCATCCATGCTGCCCCAGCTTCTCACCCACTTGTTTTGGCAGAACAAAACCCAAACACCCTTTACTCTATATCCAGCAGTTATTTCCAAAGCTGCTCAGAGGCTCTCTACTCATCTCCTGTTGTCCCCCATCCTATCATTTAGGATATTCATGCAACAGTGGTATAGCCCTTACCCTGAAAAAAGCTACTAGATTGGGCCAAACAGACATATCAATATTCTCTCCAGAACTAGTTATGTTGGATGCACCACAGCCTAACTCCCAAACTCTGGTACTCCAAGCATGGGACAATGTTTAGCTGCATGCCTTTCACCCCAGCACATCCTTTACATGTTTATTTTTATACATTTAACTTTTACTCCCTATTTGATGAAATGTTTGCATAATTAAACAAAACTCCAGCCTACTAAATGGCAAATTAATTCTTTTGGGTTTCCCCACTTCTGCAGTGGTTCACAGTACTAAACTTTCCTCCTGACTGCTTTTTCTAAGCAGCACAAGTTATGAAAAGTTTCCCTATGCTTGTGAAAACATCCCTTAAATCTTCCTCAGTTTTTTTTTTATCCCTTTTCCTTAAGGGAATACATTGCCCTGGACTAGATGGCTCTTTTGCTGCGAGTACTCATTGCTCACCAGGAATTCCCCAAGCTGGCAGCACTGCCATTCCTTCACCCAGTGCTACACACAGGTATTCCTCCTCCCCTGCCTGCAACTACTCTGCTATGACATGCATTGTAATCAAATAATACTTAAAAAAACCCATACGTATTAGGTGTCTGCAGTGAATTATTTTTTGACTATGCAAAATCTGTTCAAAAGAGCCATTCTGTACACCACACACTTGGAAAATCTTCATAAACATCAAAATCCAAAAGCCATACTCTACGTACATATAAAAATGCATGTTTATGTGCATATATTTAGATAATCACATATAATTTAACTTTTTTCCTCCTAAAAAAAGTTTCTGAAGCAAAATAAACAGCATTAATTTGCCAAAGTATGATCCAACAGCAACTCCCCTCACAAATGCTTTTTATTCTTAGCGTAAGGAAACAATTTCAGTCTGGAGACTATAAAATCCATTTGTAGTTCAAAGTATTTTATTAGGTTTCTTTTCACATTTAGTATCTTTGAATGTGACCAAGTACAATACTTTGTTAAAAGCTTTACATAGCTAGCAATACCTCTACTGCTTGGTCCTATACACTGAAACAGCAACTGTCGCCACTATTTACCTGCATACATCAGAAGCGAGCTTAACGCTGTTATATAAAGCTTTTTATACCTTTTATGGTTTTATAAAGCATTTTAACATTACCCTAAAAAATAAGCTGTTCACTTAACGTGATTTAAGCACAAAGATTTCAAAGTATTGAGACAAAGATCAATATGGGCCTGCAATATATGCTTCTCACGCTTTCACTCGCCTTCATGCTGCGAACTACACAGGGCAAGCAGGCCATATAATGCTGAAGACAGTATCTACTCTATATGTACTATGAGCTACATTGCCCAAACCCTTGTTTCCTTTACAGACAACTGCTAAAGTTTGCCTTTACATCTTCCCATTTGCTTGCTTGACCCCAAGTATAATTGAACTTAACACCACATCTAAACAGTATGGTTCAGACAAGTGAACTGTACTGAACAAGAATGTAATCCAGACCTGGATGCTTAACGTTAAGCCAAGAACACACAATTTGAATAATGAAATATTTTAAATACAAGATTCGGTTTTCATTGTATTTTTATTTTGGCTGCTTAATCAAACCCACATGGCAAGGACTGCACTTAATGAAACTACAAAATTAGTATTTCCCACCAGCCTGTCCATAAACCCACAAGTGAGCATAAGTTGAATAGGTTAGTTTAAAATTTTGTTGAAAAGGCCTTTTATGAGAGAAGTACCCTCTTGCAGGCTTGAGCCTGCTTTCTCTTCTCTGCTTTTCCAGGAGTGATCCAGAGTGACGGCAGCTCCCCTTGACCACCCAGCCTTGCCCCTGTACACTATCCCCAGCTTTTCAGTTCCACCTCAGCTTTGGCTGGCTGAGAACACATCAGGGTGGAAATCAAAGTTGTCATCATCCACGCATTTCCTCAAACAGTCACTTACAGTGCTGTTGCCTGAAACTTTTACCTTGGAGGACTTGCGAGCCTTCCCTTTTTTTTTTTTTTGACTTTACTGGTATTGATTGTTTACTGTGCATGGGTTAAGTACAGCTCCGCTTTCTTGGCAGTGCTCTCTTGCATCTCCTGCTTCTCTCTGAAGATGACAATTATATTTTAGCAACAACTGTTCATGTACCGTGGGTCCTCATTCGTTTAGCTTAGTTGACCATTTCTGAAATAATGGATTTATATTGTATGACAACAGCCCTAAGAACCCAGAATTTGAAGTCCATTTTTATTTTCAAATTAACACACAGCATAAATTAAAAGGCCACAGTACGTAACTATAGTATTTTATGAACATTATGTTTCAGGTACTTACTAAAGCATCTCAAGGGGCACTAGCTCCTTCCACAGAGTGCAATTATACATAAGGCTCCCAAATTAGTTTGGTCAACGTAGTCTGGCAGTTTAACATCTTGGGAAGTGCTTACCAAATTGCAATCAGATGGACATCAAAGTTCACAGCAGAACATAAAACTTGCTCCTCGGGCAAACTGCACGGCCTCTTCCACCCACCACCCTCTGCCGTTACCCCCCCCCTTTCTGCTTCTCTCTCCAGCTGTATCTAAATCTTCTTCTTCCTGGTCCCTCAAGCCATACCTACAGGCGAGCGCAGTACATCGGGCAGCAGCAGCAGCAAAGCAAGTATTGTCCACCATATCTGCTCGTCAAGGCAAGGACTCCAGCTTTACCTTTAATGACTAGTGTGAGATGCACCTTTTCTCCATGGCTTGCTCCATGCCATCAGCTTCTTGCCTTAACTTCGTGGGGGATGCAGGGATGCAACTCTAAAGACTAAACACGAGCAACCTTGAGGAGTCGGCGCAGCCAAGCAGATATTCCTTATCATTATTTAAAGCCTTCATGCCTAACAGTACTCTATGAGGGGAAAACACCAACGGCTCCATTCGCCTTCAACTGCAGCAAACCCTCACCTCATCAACACTTCTGCCCCGGCATGGTCCTTCGCCCCCATAAGGAAGGGTGATGTGCCATGCCCTGCTGGGACTTTCCCCAGTTTCCCCTGCCAAAGGAGCAAGAGGGCAAGGTGCAAGCCTCACAGGCACTGCGCAGTTTGGTTCAGCGCTGCAATGACACCACGAATATTTTTATCAGTCTATTAACATCACTGCACTGGGAAAGCTTCACACAAAAGAAATCTCTGAGCTTCAGTCGCTTCCTCTTTTGGGCCCAGCCATGACTGAAGAGCAAACCCCACTACTCTTCAAGGATTTAAGTCACTCAGGAAAGTGAGAATTCCTCTGCATTAAACACACATTTAATCCCATACTTTGCTACTTACGAAGGTTAAAGCAAGAGTGTACTAATTCTGATGGGATTCAACGTTTTTTTTTTTTTAAACACTCAAGCCTCAACTCAAGCTAATTAACACACTTGAGTCAAAAGCGATCACTACGTGCTTTACATTACATTTATTCAAATCAGTATTGATCTTCTGTAACCCTTCTCCCCCTCTGCTTTACAAATGAAAGGATTATTCATGTGACAATAAGCAGCAATGGAAAAAAACCTGTGGGATAGGGAGAAGACGGAAGGAAAGGAAAAACAGTCTTCCGGGCATAAAGTCAGGAAAAGAATCACAGAATGGTTGAGGTTGGAAGGGATCTCCAGAGCTCATCTGGTCCAACTCCATGCTCAAGAACAGCCACCTACAGAAGGTTGCCCAGGACAATCTCAGACAGTGTTTGAATATCTTCAAGGATGCAGACGCAACCTTCCTGGGCAACCTGTGCCCATGCCTAGTCACTCTCACAGTGACAAAAGTGTTTCCTGATGTTCAGAGCACCTCCTCTGTTTCCGTTTGTGAAAGAAGAAACTAGAGGATGAGCGCCAACTGCTTTATCTATGGTTATTTCCCCAAACTAAGACCATCCTTTCTCTGCCTCTTCCAAGGAATCAGCACCTGAAGACACTGTTAGTGAGTCACAGTTCTGGGACATGCTAATGGGAGCTGGGAGTCAGCAGGGCAAGAGCGACAGCACTCACTGCAACTGGGCTTGTTGTCTAGATACAAATTTAAGACACCCCCAAGACACCCAGCTGTCAAAATGTGTCATATTAAACATATTAAACAAAACACAAAACATTTTGCTTGCCTAAATGGGACTACTCACACAACTTAAAATATGCTGTTGTCATTATTTTGAGTCTGTCATACTGTTAATGATGTTCCCACAACTAGTGCTCCTGCAAGTTACCACAAAATACATTACGGATTTTATTGTGCAAGTGGGTCAGCATTCAGTATTGAGACTTTTATAAAAAGCCTACTTTTTTTTTTACTACATTTTACTACTGCTGAGGAACATTCACAGGTGCCCTGCAAGAGACCAAGTGTGGGTGCAAGAATGTCGTTTCCAAAACTTGAAAGGTAAAAACCATCAGACAGGGTACAAACTGCCATTGCACCAAAAGGTGGTATTGCTTCACAGCCCAACTGAAATCAAAATGAAGCGACAATCATTCATCAATAGTCTAACACTTTTTTCATAAAGCTCAGGACTCTGTATGCTCATTTCAGAAAGTTTTTATAGGTATGTACTTAATTCAGCACGTAATTATTGTTGTGCTGGCTATATGAAGCCAAGTTTCAGCTCCCTCATCCTGCAGTTAATTAGAATGATGGTGCAGTACAACACCTCCAATATATTAAGTACAGGCTCAACCGTACCAAGCTATTTTCAATAGCATTAGCACCAGTATTCCAGAAAATAAAACCTGGTCATTGCAAAGGTTATTTCCAGAGTACAGTAAGTACAACGGGCATGGGGTTGAGTTCCTAGCCCGTCGCACAAAGCAAGAAAATAGCTTTATTTGAGTGGCATTTGCCAAGTTTTTCTAACTTCCACTTCCCTCCCAAAATAAAATAGAAAATAAACTTGGGACAGTTTAGCAGTTCCAGTTTTCACTCATAAGAATCCACCTATTCAATGTCCTGTTTCTACCAAGACCAGGTTCACCTCCTCTGGCTCCAACTACAAGGCAAATCCTTCGCTGCATGGTGCCATTAACCCACCTCAATTACTGCAACTCTGCTTCCCATTCCGCAGCCAACAGGTACGTGTGGCCTTGTGTTGGTAACTCAAGTATCCTACAAAGTATTTCCATCCTACTGTCCCAAGATTTAGAGAAAAGACCATTGCTACCACCGAAAGCCCAACAAACAAGACTCCAGAAGCCACTGCTCCGGGTGGGCTTTCCGGGCATGTCACTCTACATGGATCCAGAGAATTTTCTTGAACATAGCTGCCCACGCAGCAGATAAATATAAATATCCCAGGGTTTTTTTGGAGTCAGCTCATGACTTCCAATACAAATAAAGTATTTCATTGGACTCTACGGTCTATTTATAAATTTTATCATACAGTTGCTGGAAGTCAGCAAGTCTATTTCTGTTTCTAGTAAAACAGTACAAGTTAGTTCCATGAAAGCACACGTGAAAGGCTTGTCATTTTCATCTCTTCACAGCATTTTTAGATTACAGGTACAAGAGTTAGATTTCTGCTTAAAACTTCACCAGCTCAAAATCACATCTCTGGAAGCTAAAGTAAGCACGTTCCTCAATTCTGTCAGGTTCAGTGGCATCCTAAGATTAACCAGCTATAGGCTGTGCAGCTTGCCTCTGCTTTATATTCCCCGTGCTCTTAATTATTCACCCATCACAAAAACTAAAGTGGCTGCCACTGAACATGCACACTCTTAAGAGTTTAACGAGGTCCTGACCTAGAAAAGACAAAAGCACGTGAGACATCACCTTTTATACTTCTAAAATGTCCCTTTAAATTCTGAATTCAAACTTCAGCACCTACATACAGAGTTCAAGGATTTCCATACAGCTGGATCAACACATGCAGGGAGTCTGGGCCATGCTCAGATCCATTCAGTCTCAACCTTCAGAGTACTCGACAGCAAACTCCTTTCCTGTTCTCCAGCTTGCAGAACAATAAATAGGTTTGTATCATTTCCTTTGCCCCTTCAGATAACAGACTCTTACTGTTTTGGAAATTCATGTAATTTACTCAGCATGCTCATTTGCCACTCTTCCAATGAGCAAAGGACTGTAATTGGAATAGACTCTCTAAAGCATCAAAAAGCACCAAAAAATAAAGCAGCAGAGTTTAGAGTATGTCTCCAGTGATGTACTGCCTAACAGGGAAGCAGAAGACACCACGGAGTCATGGGAAAATAAGTTGTATCAATGCAGTTATACAGTTTGTCATTCAGACTTTGTTAAATCGCATCACCAATTCTTTTTCTGTTTCCAATTCTTGCACCACCTTTATCAACCACTACTCTTAAAAGGTTAGTCAGAGCTCTTCATCTTCCCAGTCAAGGCCCCAAGCACCACTACGTACCTCAAACTCGCTTCAGAAGTCTTAGACTGCAATGAAGTGAGAAAGTTCAAATGCCAGGGGACTATTAGATCACATACAGTTCAGTGTAAGAAGAAAGCACAAAATCGGAAGCACTGAGCTTTTTTCTAGTCCCACCTGAAGGCCACGTGATTTCCTGTATCAAAGCAGAAGTGTCACCAAAAGGTCACTATTCAAGTATTACTTGTAGGACAGGAGGTACAACATGCTGCAGCCGTGTGGCAAGGACAAGTGAGGGCTATCAGGAGGCCAAGCGTTACTCACCTTGCCTTCAGGGCTGGTCAGCTGGACCACCAGGAAGCTAAAGCATATGGAAAATTGGCTCCAGCTGAGATGTGTTAAAAGAAAGCCAACTAACTCTTTATTCCCACTGTAGCTAGACTTCGGTTTGCTATCTGCCATCACATTCAGTCTAGTGCAAAAGAATTCTGCCCAGAGTAGGGGAGTGGGATCCTGAATTTATACTGAAATAAGCTAAGATCCAAACATGTTACACTTAGCCTAAAAAAAGTAAGCGTTTGCTCCAGTCTGTGGGTTTCCAGAACTGTAAGAATCTATGTAGTTTTAACCACCAAACCTGAGCATCTAAGAAGCTTTTATGAGATGTGCAGCACCCCCTCCCCCCAAGGGATATTTAGTACAAAAATTGGAAACTGCAATTTGCATTGCATATCCTGCTAGGCAGGCACCACCCCTAAATTAAATACAGTGGGACTTTAGCCCTGACAGTACAAGGTGTTTCCCTATAACTGCACTGATTAAACAGTTGCAGACACCAGACTTCCAAATCCTTTTTAGCAGACATCACACTGCACAACATAAAGCGGCAGGCAATTGGCCAAAAATGGTTAGCAAAAAGGATTCCTTAAACATCCAGCATCCAAATATAGCCCTAGCTGGTCACATGGGCTGCCATACAGTAAGTGCTCCTCACTTTACCTACCCTTTGATTAAACCGTTTGAGCTAGAAAGCACATACTTAGAATAGCATTTCAGTTTCTAGCCCAATTCCATGAACTGTACATTTTTTCTGTACCTTCCATGTTCAGATTAGCAGAAAGGAAAAGCTGATTTATGTTTCTAGCAAGCCCAAAGGGGATCATTAACTACAAAAGGCTAACAGAATATATGAGACCTCTAACATGTATGTGTACATGCACACACATTTATGTGTAAGAGCGGCATATCTGCCATATAATGCAGCTGCTGTCAAAGTACTTGCTAAGAAACTCTACAGCTCATAACAGATTTTTCATTTTAAATAAATTGCTATACCTTACTCCACCTGACCTCTAGCAATTCCTGTTTTTCAGATTACTCTCATTATGATGAAATCTGATCAGCTGACTATGTCCACCTCACAAGAACTTCACAGCTTAGTTTACACATCAAGAAATTCTGCGAAACTTCTGAGGAGAGCCAGGCTGGCTTCTGTACTGTTGCCAGATTCCAACTTAAACCGAAAAAAGTTGAGCTTGCTCCTTTCTTTCTCAGCCCTGAAAGCCATTGCCCATGTTGAGCACGGTGCAGGTGTCAAATAAGGTTGTATTATAAAACTTTGCAACCGCACTAACACACATGGGTGCCACTTACCCCTCCAAAGCCTCCCCCCTGCACCAGCCAGGATGAAGCCTCGCAGTACTCACGTAAACCTCGTGATTTTTGAAGATGCAGAGGCTTGAATTTAAGTCGTAGCTATTACCCAAGAGAAGTTGGAGGTTCGAGGCTCCTGAAGAGGAAAACAGCTCAGTGCCACAAGGCAAGGCCTGAACACTGAATCAGCACACTTACGTGCTGTGTATTACAACAGGGTTCTATAGCTCAGGTTTTTGCTAAGAGCACAAAGTCTTTCATCCAACTCCAGCCCCTAGTTAAGCTACTACTGTAGTACACAGGCACAGCACAGTTCGGAGCAGCGAGGAGCATATTCACATACCCACCACCGATGCAGCTGCACCGAGCACCAGTTCGTTTCACATTTATGCCGGCAGCCTGGCCGGCCTGACCGTGCTGAAGTAGCCCTCGGGTACCCAGATGTCGTGCTATTTTTACCCTGGAAAAGAAAAAAAAAAACAACCCCAAAAAACAACCCCCAGAACGAACCAACCCAACAAGACTTCAGAGCGGGAGGCCACGACGGCAGAGCTTTATTGCGAGGTGCGGCTGCGGCACCCGGTGGGCCTGGGCCGGCCGCCCCGGCGGGGCACCCGCAGTGACGTGTCCACCTGAGGCTCCGGGGCCGCCGCCGCCGCCGGAGACAAAGTTCTGTAGTGCACTGACTGCTATCGTACCCAGAGTCGGAGTGTCACAGAACTTTGCTTCCGGAGGCTCCAGTCCTCCTCCGGTACCGGCACCGGGGCCGTCGGCCAGCACAAGTTTCCCTGCCTGGGGAGGGAAGGCGCACACGGTTAGAGGCGGGGAAGGCGGCCCCCTCCTCCCCCCCGGCGGCTCGCCCGCCGCCCGGCCAGGGGCGGAAGGATACAGAGGGTGTTTTTTTTTAATGAATAAACCCCTCGAAAGACCACCACCACCACCACCACCACCACCCCCCCCTCCCCGGGAGCTAACGGGCCGCCCTGCGCTAGTCGCAGCCGAACGGCTGCCCGGAGCGCTGCCGGCTCCCGCTGACAGCCCCGCCGCCGCGGCCCTGAAGCGGCCCCGGCCCCGCCTAGCAGCGCCCGGCATCCCGCCGCGGCCCCGCAGCCCCCCGCGGCGGGGAGCCCAGCGGCGCCCCCCCCCCAACACCCCGCCCCGCCCGCCTTCCCCCTCGGTCCCCGCCGCCCGGCGCAACAGGTCCGGTCCGGTCCGGTCCGCCCCGCCGCGGCGGCGGCCTCGTCTCGTCCGGCCGCGTCCCGTCGGGCGGCAGCGGCCGCTCGCGCCCGCCCCCGCCGCGCCGCGCGCCGCTCCATCTTGACTTTTGCCGACGTGGAAATTTTGGGTTCGGGGACGAGCCGCGCTCTTATTGGCCGGCGGCGGGCGGGGTCGGAGGTCACGGCTGCTGTCGCCGCTCCGCGCCAAGCCGCCTCGCAGGCGGCCCCGCCCCGCCGCCCGCCACGCCCGCCCGCCCACCCGAGGGGCGGGGCCGCGCCGCGGGGCCCGGTGGCCGTGGCGGCCGTTGGCGGCGGGGGGGAGGGGGCGCTGAGGCGGCTGGCGGGCGCCGGGAAGGGCGGCGGCGCCCCGGCGGTGCCTCGGTCCCCGATGCAGCTCGGCCTCGACCTCGGCGTGGGGCGTGGGGCGGGCAGGGGTGCCCGCGAGACCGCTGGGGTGCGGACGCGGCGCCGGTCCTCGGTGCGCCTCGGCGGCGGCGGCGGCTCCGCGGCACTCCCGCCCCGGCCGGCGCGCAGCCACGGCTTGGGGACGGCGAAGCTACGCTCCCGCAGCGGCGGCCGCGCGTAGGCCGGGTCCAGCCCTCGCCCGGGGCGCTCAGCCCCGTCCTCGGCAGGCACCGCCGGCGACACCTGCGAGGCCGCGGCGGCAGGCAGGCTCCGGGCGCGCCTCCCGAGGCCCCGGCGGCGGGAGCTCGGTGCCAGCCGGCGGCGGAGGTGCCGGCCCTGCGCGCTGGCGGGGCTGGGGGCGGGCGCTCTGCCGGCCCCGCGCTCCGCTCCCGCAGTCCCTTCAGGGGGCCCGGTGTGCCCCGGGAGGGCAGCCCGGCCTGCGGCAGGTGCGAGCATGCGGGCGCCGCGATGTGGCTCATTCCCGCTTCAAATCGGAAGGACCTTGGGAAGAGCGTGACAGCTTTTCCTGAGGAGCCTGTCCCCGCTCCCCGAGAGGAAGGCCGGGGGATCCGTTTCTCTCTGGAGAAACGGCCGGGAGGTCCGTTTCTCCGTCTGGAGAGGGTGTTTCCCGCTCTCCTCTCCAGAAGGTGTCGAGGCTTGGCTAGTTCCATGTGGATCTCAAAATACGCTGTAGTACAAACCCAACTAAATAAAGCTTAAAACCAGTAATTTCTGCAACTTTCTATCTCTTGCACTGAATTACAGTCATTAAAGTTAAACGTATCTCGCTGCTTAGCTTGTTCCCTGGGCTCAGACGGAGCAGCTAACGCAGCTGACAGCTTGAAGAGCTGATGCAGGATTAAGCCTGTAGCCATGTAGGCCTCAGCCGGGAAAATGCTGCTGTGCTTGAGGCACTGCTTGAGCAGTCCCAGAGGAGCCATCAGTCTATATGAGCTACGTGTGGCTGAACGTGACGTGCCTCCTCGTGTGGGCCCTGTCCCGCTCTGGCATTGCCGCACGGGTGAACTCCAGCGCTGGTGTGGTCCGTGTTGCAGGATCACAGTGATCTATGCTAGTCCAAACCTGTGGCTGTCATTTTGGTATCTGAAAAGGAAATAAATTGAAAAACACTTTGAAATATTTTTTTTTTTAGTTCACATATATATTTTTTTTTCCAATTTAATGACTTTCAATTCCGACTTTAAAACCTAGTGTTTGGGGAAGGAGCACCTCAGAAGAATCTCTTACCTTTAAATACTTACATTTTGTCTCCTCTTGTTTAGCCTCTTCTTTAGCTTCTTTGTCTGCAGAATCAGAAATGGCAAGTCTTCCCTGAGCCTCTCTGCTCTGTTTACAAAGCATGTACCCCCCTCGCTGTCTGCACCTTCCCTGCGCCGTTCGGTTTGCAGCCCCGTTCCGTTTTGCTGCAGTTCCCCATGTGTGGTATTATTTCCCATCTTGCTGTTCCCACTGTAGTCCTGCTCCCTCAGCATACACCCCATCTTCCAGGCCACGGAGCTGGCCTCAGCTATGCCATTGCCACTTGGCTGTGTGTACAGGAATACCGATTTTACAGTGTGTACGCGCTGTAAAAAAATCAATGTTTCAGTAGATTGAGCAGAGCGTGCAGCAGTGTAATGGAGCACAGCCTGCTAATGTAACATGCAGGGGTCCTCATTCAGAGATTGAGGTCAGTCAGAAAATGGAAATGTGTTTTCTTATTTTATTGTCTGTTTCAGATTTAATATAGGTGTTTATGTTCTAGTGTTTAACTTACATCAGGGCACACAGTTACTTTAAAGTCATAGCCAACAGAATGTCACATATCGCAGGCAACTTACACAAAAAAGCATGCCTCAGGCATACAGTCCATTATTTAGAGCTTAATATACCCCCTCTTTCCCTTATCCATCATATGTCTATCAAACAGCAGTTGGGAGGAAAGAATAATTTTTGTTTCTGCAAATAAAAACTCATTTTCTGTTTGGTGCGAACTTGAGTTCTCATTATGTAATGAAACATGCAGTGCTTTAATGAACTCCGATATAGCAGTACATATCAATGAGTATCATAAAATAAGTGTAAGTCAAAAGCATGAGGGAGGAGAAATAACCAATGTGTGGCACAAAACCAGAGTAAAAACTCCCATTGATTTTAATGGACCTGGGACTTCAGCCAGAATGCTCTCCATGATACATTATCTGCTTTTTAAACGGTTGCATCATGCCTTAAAATTTAGCAAAAGTGCTTCTTGAAATGATATATGAAGCCACTACATTCTCAGGCTCAGAGTCAAGATTAGCGTAAGCTAACTATTGTTTCACAGCTCTGGAGAGGCTTGATGCAGCTTTATCTTTACTTAATAATTTTATCTTCTGGTTTTGTTGGAGGCCAACATCTGCCAAAACTCTCGCTATAGCAGTGAGTACAGACCTATACAATGGGCAGAGGAGTGAGTATTGTGTTTGTGAATGTTACGATGCTTTGTCCTGAATAACATGCATTTAGAAATGCTGTGGGGGCTCTCATGTTCAGTAAAAAGCAAAGGTACTTATTTCTGTCATTCGCCTTACTAGCTGGAGACTTTGATTTGGCAGTTGTGGCTGGGGAGGCATGCAGGACTGGAGCAGTAATGTCTTCTTCCAGTTACAGCTCTGGTTTAGGACATGACTCATGGAGAAGGCTTCCAAATGTAAAATACCGCTACCTACAGTGTGTACTATACTGGGATTTCTCAAAAGTCAGTTGATTTTCTTCAGTCACAGTCACTGAACACTGATTTCCAATGCGCTTGTATGTTTCACTGTTTTGAAGAAGTATTTATTTTAGTTTTACCACTTGCTGGGAACCCATGTACTTACCACTCTTAAAAGCATACCTCCAGACATGTGATAAGTCCTAATGTATTTTAGGCATAGTTTGAAAAATAGTAGTGTAATAACATAGAATGTAAAATATATTGAAAACACTATGGTATACTCTTATTTAATTCTATAATGTTTTCCAGAGTATGCTAAATTGCAATAAAAGTATTATTCCAATTTAAATTATAAAGTGAAACTCATAGCTGAAGATTGAGGAATAATAATTAGGCTTGCATTTTACTTTTAAGAACCCATCTGCTTTGGCAGCATGCTTCCAACTGAGAAGGTTCAAGAACGTGGTTACTATGCAAGACAGGCAAAAGCACATGATACAGAGGACCAAGCTGTGACTTTTTGTGAAATAAGCATGAACAGTATTTCACAGAATGGTAGCCTTAAAAGAAAAAAAAAAGGGGGGGGGAGAGTTTTATGATAGAATATAGAAATCACTTTTCTGAACAAACTACTCTGCTTTCCAAGGGTCCTTCTCTGCCAACTTTATGAAATAGTATTTTTGTTTGTTTTGATTGGGGTTTTTTTTCTATTTTGAAACAATTTATACATTATAAGATCTAATATTTAAATCTAATTTGAAACTGGAGTTATGCAGGATGGAAAATTAATTGTCTCATTAGTTGGAGAACTTTTATGGTATTCATACAATAAGGAAAGATTCAGTCATAAGCATCAATCAGTATTATAGAATGTTTTAAAACAAATGTAAACAATTTATATTATGAAAATTTGTAGCACTACTTACTGATTAAAAAAAGATACATATAAACTCAATGGCATATAATTCTAATTCTTAGTTGGTTATTATCTGAGATTGCTCTTGATTAAATATGATTTGTGTTATATCTATGTAATTCTGTACTTCATTACTATAATAAATATGCATTATAACTGCATTATAATGTCCTAATTGTGAAATTGCCATTGAGTAAGTTAAGGTTGGGAGACTGTAATGCACGATTTTGCCACTGTTATACTGCCTAGTGCTTAAATTTCCTTGCATCTTAGAGTCATAAAATTAATTGCTAAAGTTAATAAATAATGATAGATAGCCTAAGCAAGTCAGTGGTAAGTCAGAAAAGAATCCAGCTTTTCCAGGTTCCCACTGTCTCTTTAAAAAGCAGACAAAGCTGATGCCTCTTTCTGTAATTGTAGAGGTAAGTGACTGATACAAATATAATTTTGGTAGAATTATGAACATCACAAAATAAGGCAAAATCAAGTGTCAAATCAAAACTTCAGGATGCAGGGACACAATGTAACAAACTGTCATTTGAATCCAGTGGAAAACTTTCTATTGACTTTAATAAAATTTTTATCAATTCATAATGTGCTGTCATCAAGTGTATGAATAGCTCCATGAGTTAAGTAACTAATGCTCATAACATCTTATAATTTAGAAATTTGCAGAATCAACCCCTAAATGTCTCCTAAAAAACCCACAAAGATTCAAGACTCCATATAAGTTATAGATCCCCAAACAGAATGACTTTGTCATCTGCATTTTTAAAAAGATATGAATGGATCTGCAAGCGATCACTGCTGGGTTAGTGTAACAGTATCTGCAAAAAATTAGTGTTTTGGAAAACAATAGAAATTTCAAAATGTGCTTTTGTTGTGCATTAAAATGAAGTTAGGACCTTCCTGAGAAAGTGCCAGAACAGGCATAAAAAGACAGAACCCAGTGAGAATGCTGCCTTTTATCCTGTCTGAAGCTGTTCGGCTTTGCATCGCTGGCCCAGGACGAGACGAACATGCTGAATCAATGGGATTTGAACCTCTCTTGCCCATATCCTCCGGGGAAAGCCTGAGCATTGAGCAGCCATCTATTTTGAGGAAAAGAAGGGAAAGTTTGTCTTTCACTTTTTTTGTCCAGAAATTCACTTCTGAATTTGAGAAGCCTTCTTACTGGAACAAATACTTTCCCACAAAAAGGTTCCGTTTCAGCAAGTCAGCATTTTTGGATACAAACAAATATGTTGTGGGAAAATTCCCACCAAGCTTTACTTCGGAGTCCTTCAGAAAAAATCATGCAAGGGAGAATTATTGGAATGGCGTTTACAAAGGGATACAGATATGATATGATACAGAGTCCAAATAAAGTGACATGGTGGTATCTAGGACAAAGACTTGAAGGAATTTAACCTTTCATTTTTAGGGCAGTAGAAATCCCTGATACAAGAAAATCAGCCAGAGATAAACAAACAACCAAATTCTGTACTTCATTACTATATGAACTATAGTCCATATATACCACATAGTCCATATATACCACAAGCCATGATTTAATAAGTTTATAATAACTTTGATGGAGATTGTGCTGAAGCTTGTCGGCAGACTCTGCAGGACCAGGACTGGGATTGACGTAACAGGCCCAACTTTCTTGAAGGATGTGTCCTAGAAATGGAAACTAAGGGTCATGCTGCTCAAACTGGTGAACAGCTACTTATGTAAGTAGTCTCACTGCATTCAAACCTGGCCTAGAAAGGCACTTAGCAATCTCCTGGCTGCAGCAATGTGAAAAGAAGGCAAAAAAAATAGAGTAAGAGCTATGCAGGCTGCAGTCAAACGCTTCTTACAGAAACGGCCGGGGTAGTTACGAGTCACCTATTTCTTCCATCTGTCCTGCACTGGCAGTTCCAAATAAACCAGTTGCTTTCACAGTGATGGAGAGAAGCACTTGCATAGACCATCCCTGTGGTGAAAGCTGTAGAGCCTTACACCAACACCGCCGTTTCTCCAGTGGGCAAGTGTCTGTGGCCTCAGTATTTGCTTCTAACTTTTTCTCAAGCCCAGCAAATCAAAACTGGTGACCTTCAAGGCTGAGGGGAAGAATTAATGTGGCAAAACTTAATGAATAAATGTCAGTAATGCAACTGGCAACTGCAGACTAGCTAAGAGTGCAAAGAACACTAAAAAAAGTCACCCGCTCCTCCCCACACACACATTTTCTTTGGGCCTTTTTAATAAAGAGGCAAAAGTGGTGTCATTTGCAGATACTAGTCTTGTAGGGAAATTTAGTAAGCATTTGGGAAAGGAAAACTCTTCTTACATACTGAATAATGGAAGAAGATAGAAGGTGGTGGAAAAAACATGTGTGACAGTCATGTTGTGTGACAGTTTTTCTTACCCTCCTCCAAACCATTTGCTTGACAAATCCCTTCTTTTTTTATTTTATTTTTTCTTACTGTTTAGGGTGTTATAGGCAGCTCATCCCTCAAGGCACAAGCACAAATACTAATTAAAACTTACTTGCTAAGTATCCAAAGCAATAGAATCCTAGGTAGTAAGTACTATTTACAGATATTTTAAAAAATAACATTTGACTTAGAAATATGCAGTGAACACTTACTTGATAAAAATCAGAACAACTCTACCATGTAGTTTCATTTCTATTATCTACATCAAAGCATGAATTTGGGGAAGATATGGTTAATCAAGGTAAAAAACCTGAATCTCTAGTAGAAAAGCCCTTTCCTCGGTCTTAAACACTACATCACAAATCGTGAAACATTCCTATGACACAGAATCACTTGATTACGAATGACCTGGTCTAATGGAAAGGCTTAGGTAGCTCAGGGATGGGAGATCTGCTACGCTTCCCCGTGAATCCCGGAGCTGTGGGCTTTTCTGTGTCATTCCAGTTCTAGCTCCCTCGGAGACTCACTGTGATGAACACTCAGCAGCTTTGGTATTAATCCAGGAAGCAGCCTGGCTACTCCAGAAGGTACCCAGCTCCATCATCATACTTCAAACATCAGCTTCTGTCTCAGAGGTAACAGGCTGGGTATGATGACTCGGAATTCCACTGAAATAAGCATCATACACCCAGCCTTCGGAGGCCACCTGTATCTCCTTCAGAACACCATGGCTTTCCGTAGCAGCCTTTAAAGAGGAAGTGCACTCATCACACCCCCTGGGAATTTCTGAAGAATAGAGTTCAAAAGTTTCTGCTTCCACTATTTTCTTATTCTAAAGAAGAAAAAGTATCTTCGTCCTGTCCAAATCTTGAAGAGATGAAACAAAGTTTAGCACCTGAGTTTCAGAACAATCACTTGGACTTTCACTTCTGCTCAGGTCTGATTTATGGCTTTCACCTTGCAGGACACATAATTCAAATCGCCATCTGCTAGGTCCGCAGGAAGAATCTTCAGGCCAAACCATTATGGCAACTCATTACTCCTCTGGCTTTCTCCACAAGGAAACATCAGCGAATGCCAACATTTTGCAACTGCAAAGGGAAATGGATATTCACATCTACTATTGCTTTCATAATTGGTTGAACAGGGAAAAAAACAATCTTACCAGGAAATCCTCGCAAGTCTGAACTACATCTATCGGCCTTGTTTGCTTGCCAGTTCTTCTGATGAACCACAGGAAATTCGTTCCAACTCCAGCACAGATTGTTCAGAGGAGACAAGATAGGCTCATTAGCACTGTAACCTACAGGCACTAGGCATACACACAAAACGTTCAGCCTTTGGATGGGGTAGTGCAGATGCAACTAAATGGGCTTGCCTGACGCCATTGTATTATGTATTCTTATTTATGTTGATCATATAACACTGGCTGTGGCTCCTTATCAATGCACATGCCACCTCAGTAGAGCAGGCTGTTAGAACCCAAGCTCAGGTGCCTGAGAAACCTGGATAGTGCAGGTTCCCCTGCATGCAACTTCCCAAAGAACTGTATTTCTTTTGTGCTGGAGGGTAAATAACTCTTCAGTAAAAACATTAATTGCTGCAGTGATCAGTTATTAATAGAGTCACTTGAAAGGGCGGTGGAATTGCTGCACAAGGCTTCCTAGGCATAGTAAGCCACAATTATGTATATAAAAAAAGTATGTCTTTTTTTGAAAATGGTATGATTTTGTCAAAGCTAGATGTACAAGACACCATAACACGAATTTAAATAAATTATTGGAATAACTGAAGAGTATATGTAAAATAAAACAGCTCAGAAAGTAAATGAGGTATATTCCACAGGTCTGAAGGTTTCTGTTCTCTCCAGCTAAATTCCTTATCATTAAATGGAAAATTTACCGAGATGTATGTTTGTTGTCCATAAAACTTTTAGCAAATTTATATATGCCCCACTCAGCTGCTTTCAAATAAAGGCATTAGAAGCTAACTAAAAGTTGTGGGGTTTTTTTCTCATTAAAATCCCCAGGAAGATTTCTGTTAACTTTACCAGCTGAAGGGGGAAAACTTTATAAAGTTCCCTTTTGAAACAGATTGCCTGGAATCCTATACTGTAAAAAAAAAAAATGTTGCTCTGCAGATCCCACCACAGCACTCTCCAAAGTTTATGAGTTTAGGAATAGCCTGTCAAAATTCTGAAACATATGGGGGTCCTAATCATGAGCAGCCTGTTCCAGCTAGAATCGTATTTCCTACATTGCAGGACAGCAGTGGGAAAAGTGCTTCATTTGCACCTCACAGAAATGTGCTTTTCCTCCCCGATTTCTCAGCCAAATGCAATAGGACACTTCCTCTGGCCCTCAGCCACGGCCCTCAGCAAGGGCTGATGGAGAAGAGCAAGAAGCAAAGCCAGGACTAGCAAAGAGCTATTGATTTGTGAATGAAAGCGAACATTTTCTGAAATGAAAAAATCAGCTAGTCACAATAACTCTAGGACAAATCTAACTTTGGTGACTACAAGTGAAAAGGACGGGCAACTTAAACTGACACTGATCTTGCCAGCATTCCAAGGGTAATATTTTCATTATGATAAAATATTCTTTAACAATCTCTCTGGTGAATTGGGCACAAACATGCTTTTCTCCTGCAGTGGTACCGCCTATCTTCCTGTTACACGTATTTTTATACTATTAAAAAAATATTTGTTTAGGCAATACAAACAACCCCCCCCCCATGTGTTTATGTTTCTTTGCCATTTATGTTATAATGTAGTGTGAGAGCAGTGAGACAGCTGAGAATTCTGTCTCAAACCATTTTTCTTGTCTTTTTTTCAGTCTCCGCTCAGCAAAGCAATTATAAACATTTCCCAAAATGTTAATAAGCATGTAGGACCTGGTTGCAAGTGCTACAGCACCCCTTCCCAACAAACACACAGGCAGAGGAGCATAAATACATACATACATAGATACAAACAAGCTTATGTAGGTGGACAGACAAATATGTTTTGTTCACAGAAATATTTTTCTGTATAATAATATGGAATAATCAACACAAAATTGCATATATATATATATATGTATATGTAACTTCTTTAGACGTTTTTAAACTTTGGTTCCCAAAAGTCAACAGGTGAAAAGATGAGATTTACAAATAACCCCTGTGGATTCTCATCCTGCATAGATTTCCATGGTTTTCTTTGCCCATCTTAATCAGGCAATAATTCGTCTCATTAACATTCTTTCTAGTGGGGAAATAGTTTGTGTCCCTTTCAACACTGCTCCAACAATATATAGTAGTATTACATGACAAAATGTATTGGTAGCAGTCATATGGCTACTAGTTGTTATTTTAAAGCATCGACAGTGCATTCACTGGCTGCATAAAAGACAGAGCCTCTGACTGAAGTCCTGTAGAATCTCTGTGAAGATTTATATGATTTTTTTCCTGCAGCTTATGATGTGGCAGAATGACCAGTTTATGATGTGGGTGGAACTTTGTTCAACACATGAAAATGCCTCCGCTCTCCAGATTATGTTCTCCTGTGATAGACAGTAACGCTTTCTGCCCTCCATATGGCCACCATGTGCCAGCAGACACCCAATTGGTATGTGGGTTAAATGTAAAATAACCACCAGAGCCCCTGAGCCAATAATTACAAAGCTCCTTTTGATATGGTTAGTGTGTCATTATCTGTACTGTGCAATAATAAAACAGCTCATGTTGTCCCTCTCTTCTCCTTCAGTAGCTGGGGAGCTTAGTGCAAAACTACCACACACAATTGATGTTCATGAAATGCTTTTAGGAACTGTCATAGCAGCAGCAAAAAGCACACCAAGTTCCCAGTTCTAATTAGATGTTAGCTTGAATAGAATGCTGGAGGGGAAAAACCCAGGCTTATTCTGTGCATTCACTGAAGGCGTACAGCTTGCATCCTGCTCTGAGTTGCCCATCTCTCTGGGCTAGATCAGGGCTTCTCTGATGTTTAAGTCCCTCTGTCCATTTAAAGCCTAAATTCTCAAATTTTAGCACTCAGTACTTGTGCCTACAAGGAACACATGGCTCTGTAAACAGAGCTAGTTTCCCACTTCTAGCCAGGTGCACTTTAAGGCTTGGATGTGAGGTATTTTACAATTTTGGCCTTGCCACAAGTATTTAAAAAACTAGTCCTTGTGCTTTTACCCAACATCTGAGATAGACTGAGATCAAGAAGCTAATGGTTTCTGGACATGCCTAGCTAAAGGCTTACAGACAGGTAATTCTTAGTAAAGAGTTCATGACTATTGCTTTGCTTTGGTGCAATAGTTCCCAAGATTTTTACAAGGTTTTTTTGTAGACTTCAGATTTTTGAGAAGGTGAATTTGGTGGGAGGGTTTTGTTGAACAGGGAGTGCTTATACTGGCTTTTCTCTTACACCTGGTAAATTTGGATTATTACTGGTTATAGTTCATAATGGTATTTTCTGTGGGATTATGACTGACCTCCTGTGTTAAATGAAAACAAATAGGACTTCTCACTCATTTGTCTTCTGAACATGTAGTTCAGAACATTCTAGCTGTCTGGTCCAGGATGGGCTTCCTACTCATCTCCTTGCAACATCTATAAAGCAATAGATGAGCACAGATCTGTCTTTATCTGAAAATGCACAAACATTCCAAATAATTAGGAATGGAGAAATTGGTATACTTATAAAATCCATTTAGAAAGTAACCCACACAAACCACAAACAGGCTTTTCAGTTTTGTTGCCTATTTGTCATTTGTAACAACTGGCAGGACTTCTGATGAGCTTTATAATCTTCCTCCTTATAGTGAACAAATTATATTATGATGTTATTAATTATAGTGTATTAATTATTAATTACAGTGAATTAAATAATAAAGAAAAGTATGCCTAGGGTATACAAAGGAAAGCTTTGTCTATATATAAATGTGGACAGGGACAGGGCACCAAGGGATCTGCTGTTAATGCTCTGTAATGGGTCATCATTATTTCGATGCTTTTGGTGTTACTCTCTGATCGAGGACTGACACCTGAGGCAAGTGAAAGACACCTTGGTGGCAGCTTCTGCAGCTGTGATTTCCCACCTAGGCTGCATATTGCCTGCTCTGTGAAACCAGCAACGTGAGCCTTCATTGAGAACCATGTCACACATCACGAGAGGCTGCAGCTCCTTCTCACGTTTTGTACGAACGATTTCAGCTCAGCTTTAATCTTTATTAAGACTGTCAGGAAACACACAGGCAAAAAAAAATCTTTCTGATTTACATTGGTAATTTGCACTTAATTGCAGTTGTATTTGTGACTAAAATGCTAGCCATATTATTTCTATCCTTTTCTTTTTGTTTTTCCCAATCTGTTATAAACTAGTCATTGGTTTCCTGACCCAGACAGCTCCCACGGGTATCAAACACCCTCTAAGTATTCGATTTTTGCACTGGCTTTCTGATTTGGCTGACAGACATGCAAAATCACACACAGGCAAACTGCTCCAAACCAGGCTGGCAGAGACTGAAAGCTGTTACTATCTGGAGTCTGTCCAGACGTAGATGGGAATTACAGTAATTTTGGAGTCTCAGTCAAGTTCCTGGCTGACCAGTATCTACATCACAAAGCCACCACTATACCCTTTGCTTGGCAGTAATTAGTAGTTTCTTAACAATCTCCATAGGGAAACTGTTAGCAAAAAGCACAAGAAAGACCAGGAGACAGAGTGATATGGCAAACAGCTGAATATCCAAAATAGCTATAGGCAAATATCAGTAAAATGTTGAATAAACAGGAAAACTCAAAGTCTTCATATGCATGAAACCATGACATAATATGTGCCATGAAGTCCTGATGGGGCAAATCTGGGACCTGGAACAGGGACATAGACACAACTTTTTCCAGAAGAATAGACAGGACATGGCATTTAGACACGTACGCTTGCTGTCCGCTTCAGGGAGAGCTAAGAAGATGGTGTCTTGACTGCCTTTGGGTGGAAATGAGGAAAGAAAAGAAGGAGATGGATGTCTTGTTGTAGGTCTTTTGGAGAAGACTAGATCATGAGAAAGAAGAAATACATGAGGCTTTTTTCACTTGAGCAACTCACGGAGATGTTCAGGAGTGGGCCTTGCCCCTGCAAGGCACTTCCAATAGCACACTAGCTATTGGACTGTATTTTATATATATATAGTCCAATATATGTATTGGACTATAATAACACAAAAGCTACAGAGAAAGATAACAGGCAGTTGTCAGGGTCTTGGAATATACTGTGGACAGGTTTTTCCTCAAAAGGCGGGGGATGAGGAAGGGTGGTATTTGGGGACACAGATAAACTGGATTTGATTCAGCTAATAATGAGGGGTTTCTTGAGAAGGTGGAAGGCAGTCTGGGGGAAAGCAATTACGAAGTGACAGACCGCTATTTTTGAAAAAGCCTCACTATTAAGGATGAAATACAAAAGAACAGGTTTCTAAGAATTCGTAAGCTGGGGTGGAGGCCTCTTGAGAAGGTAATTGAAAGGATAAAGGAGTAGGAGACCACTGGCAGATACTGAAAAAATACATATTAAAGGTTCTACAATAAGCTGTTCAGGTACAAAGGAAAGAGAAAGCACAACTGCAGGTTGAGGTGGTACTCTAAGGCATTCTTTAGGCACGTGGAAATCAAAGCCTCATAGAAATCCTGGAAAACCAGGACACCTCTCCATGACTGACTATATAATATGGAAGGATAAAGCAAAATGTTTGGGCACACAAGGAGTTACAAATAGCGGGAGGCATAAAAGGCAACCAGAAAATGTTACCAGAACGTAAGGTGGCAAAAGAAGTACAGCTATATAACAGGGAGAGCAAATAACAGACAGCATGAAAGAGGCCAAAATAGTAAATCTCTTTGCTGTTTCAGTCTTCACTAAAGAAGTTAGTTGTGACCAATACCTAATAAAATTAGTTTAAACAAAAGAACAAGGGAGCAGGCCAGAGCAGAGAGGGAACAGTTAGAAATGCTTATCTAAATTGAAATGCTTATCTAAATTAGTGATACTTGAGGCCTGACCACATTCACCCAGAAGTACTGGAGGGACTAGTCACAGCAGTGACCTCTGAGCCATTAGCAGTTGCCTGGGAGTATGCACAGAGTGGACCTGAGGGACAATTGGGGAATAAATATAATATAATAAAGAAATATAATACCTGTCTGTTAAAAAGGGAAAATGAATTATAGGACAGGTAACCTGTCTTTGAAACCCACAAAGGGACTCCAACAGCTCAGTTTACAACATACTTACAAGCACTTGGAGGATAAGAAGGTGTTAAGAAGTAAAACGAAATCACACCAAGTCAGTTTGATTTCCTTTTTTCCCCAGGAAACTCACATTCATAGCACTCAATAGGCTGTATCTTTATTTTAGCGAGAGTTCTGGCATGGCCCCTTATGACATTCTTACAAACAATCTGGACACTAACTGGAAATTTTACCTGGTTAAGTGCAGGAAAAATTGCTGTCTAAAAGAGCATACACAAAAATTGCAGACACTCAGTTACGGGACAAACACACTGGTTAATTTAAATGAGATCTCATTGGAAGATCTTCTGTATGGTTTCTGCTTGATTTGCATGATATGGGTGGTGGAACAGGGAATACACCTATAACGTTTGCAGATGACAATGAGGAATAGGGAGGGGAGACCTTTCCAGGTGCTTCAGAAACCAGGATCTGAATTCAAAATAGTTTTCACTCCAAATGAAACAAATGAGACAGAGTTCAGTAAAAACATATCTAAAGCATTACACTTGGCAAGGGGAAATCTAGTGAACATTTATAAATAAATGCAATATTTTCAGAAGTACTGCAGAAAAAAAAGAAACTTGAAGTTATGGTAGATTTCAAACTCAATTAATTAATAACATGGTGCTGTTACAAAAAATGTAAGTCTTACTTTGGAAATGAATTCAGAGCTAGATCATGTGTAAAAAGAGGGGGTTAGGAAGTTTCAGCAGAGGTCCTGTTCCCAGCTCCAGGCATACTTATAAAGACAGGCAAATGAGCGAGAATCCAGAAGGAATCTATAATAGCGATAAGAATGTTTGAAGAAAGGTGGCAGAGACTGAGCTGCCTTCTTCCAGAGAGGAATGACAAGGGGCATGACAGCAGGCTTCCAGTGTGCAAGTTTGTCGCAAAGAAGGTGGTGGTCCGTTGGCAGTTGGTAGGACAAAAAGAAATTCGTTTCAAAGCAGATTTGGATCTGATAGTGAGGACAAAACCCTACCTATGAATCCGCTTGGTGAACTCGTTAATAAGGGCTATGGAGTCTTCCCTCCCTGGAAAAGGATTGCATTTTGAACGTGTATGGCAGAGGGAAGTCTACAAGAAAACAATCTAATGTAAACCAAATTTTCTTTCAGGTCCACCATCCCAGCCCATCTTCCCCTGACAAATGGAAGCATTACTGGTAGCCTGCTTCACATGTTTACATAGCACTATAATTACCATTACCTGCAGACTCACTGGGTTCTGATTTGTCCTCCACTGAATGATTGGTATCCTAGTAACACTTTCTTTGATTATTTTTTTTTAATATGTTATTTTTATCTTTGCATCATTTGTCAAACTGCACACAGTAGCAAAGGCTGAGGACCTTTCATGCCGTGTAGTCTGTGCCCTAACATGACAGACAGCCTTCGTTATGCTCCTCAGGAGCTCTTGGATACAGCTTGTTACGCCAGTTCAGAGCAGTCACTTCAGCCAGCTTTCCTTCTCTGCAGTGACTATTGCCTTCACAGTATCCCCTTAATGAACAAAGAAAACAGAAACAAGGAAGATCCCTTCAGATCAATTTTGCTCCCTTTCCAAATCAATTTTGCTCCCTCGCCCTGTACTCATTACAATTTGGCCAGCACAAACAATATGGGTCTTAATTAGAAAACGATCATTAGACAAAGAGCATGGTGATTTCTCCCCCCACCCCCCATGGTATAGCAAAAGCTACCATTTCCAAGGTCTGTGACTCCCTAACCCACCTTTGTCTTCAGGAAAGAGGAACACTGATCCTGCAGCATCCCTAAATCCCCTCCAAATACCACTTTGTAGAAGTTCTTATGTTAAGAATTTGCTGCCTGGAGCTTTGGCTTGGGAGGTTGCCCCCAGGACTGTCACATGTCCTTGGATAGAGGCCAGTGACTATACCAGCTACCGTTACCACTTAATTGTGGTGATTGATATCTTCTCTATTAATAGGCTGCATGGGAGTTAAGTTCAGTTGAAATCTGTCCCTGGCTGAAGGGGAAGGTGGCTACAGGAGTGCAGGAATTACTGGAATGTGAGGTGACAGCCAAGATTTACCAGACGAAACAAGATGCAAGACGAGTGGAACTGCTCAAGCCGTTATCTTTGCTGTGTTTCCCAGCTCCTACCTTCCCTTGTGGATGGTCAAGGTTGTTTTATGTCCCCCAAAAACATTCTGCTACCCCATCTTCCCATTTTTACCTGAGTCATAACATCACTGCATGGCTAAGGAAATCAAGCAGTGAGGTCTGCAGGCTGGACCTTGAGTGCAAGCGTCATGGAGGAGGAGTGGAACGACTCTCTTGTCGCTAGCTGACTATGGAGCCGGACGCTCGCCTGCAGTTTCTGCTCGTCTTCACCTACCTTAAGCAAGCTGTAGCCTGTATCATTTCCTAGGGAAGGTCTTATTGCTTCAGCACCAGATCTGCTTCCCTGCTACTTCTCCCAGGCATGACGAGACAAATCCAGGATCTTCACTGACTGCCATGAGTGAACGGACTAGTACGTACAGTTATCTTTGTCCTTTCTTGAGGTCTCTCACAAACATGAGCTGGAGAGAAAGCCTGCTTACAGCCTGTGCTCTCTGTGGTGGTACCGTTAACCTGTCCTGAGCTCAGCTGGTCTACCTCAATATCTTCCATCGGATTTTGGTTAGTACAGAATCTCCAGAATTAAATTCTGGCCATACCCTGGGCTAGAGGTTCATGGCTCCTTGAAAGTCACAGAAGTGAGAACGGCTGTTAGACCAAGCATGTCCGATGAGTATGCTGCGGAGCCACTGACAACTGCATCATTAAAAGCACATGTTTCCTAGGTTATAGATAGAGCTAGTTTCTGCCTATGTAAGTTCCTTAATTATAGGTGGTTTGAAGAGATGTTTAGGACCAACACTATTAATACATGGGTAAATTATAACCTGTTGTATGAATGTCTAACCACAAACAGCGTTGCCCAAAATATCGAGGCAATTCCTCTTTTCTGTGGATAACATCAAAACAGGAATTAAAATGTGATGGAAAAGACACAAGTTTCAGTCATGAATACTGCCACATTACAGAGATCTCATATTTGTTGCTTGATACTGTATCTCAAGTAAGACACTGAAAGTAGACTCTCCAGACTTTTCCAGGAGTCATCTCTGTTGTGCTGTCTCTGAAGTTTTCTACCATTTCGTGTAGCAGCATGTTAACAGAGATTGAGCACTGGCACTTACACTACCTCCACTTTAAATGCATTCTTTTCTAATACAGGACTAAATAAGTGTGAGTGCAAGACAGACATCAACAAAAGACTTGGAAGAAATGGAAGCTATACAGATAGATGGCAAAGAAAGAACAAAGAGTGGGGAAAAAATAATCTTATCCTGCCCACATTGTGTCTTATAAACTGAATTTCTGTTTGCTACCTCAGCAAAACTTCTGAGTGGCTATATCATTATCCGTGTCATCATTATTCATTTGTCTGCAGCATAACCATGGTGAATAATGGCAGCACCAGAAGAAAAATGCCATTAAAGTCAGTAGTCTCATTGTACACTTATTTAGCTGTTCTACACAAAAGATAAGATAGTCCCTGCTCAAAAAGCTGTGTTCCTGCTTTGCAGACAGTAATAAAACCACACAAAATCACAAAAGGGATTGCAGTCTCAAAACTTCAGTAGCAGACCCCTAAAACTGGTTCAGTGCAGTGAACTGGGTTACCTGTTAACGTACTCCCCAGCTGGGGTCCTGCACATGGTGCTTGGAAACATCCAACCTCAGGGCTGATACATCCCAGTACAGCTGCCATCGTGCTCCTATCCACAACTACTTTGCTGAATCAGAAGAGGAGGGTAAAGAAAACAAAGCAAAACAGAAGCTATAAAATTAACTTTACAGAGCCCCTGAGAATGCCCTGCCTCTACTGTAGTAAAAAAAAACAAGAACAAAACAAACAAAAAAAAGCCAAAAAACCCCCCACCTTGTCCTTAGCTTAGAAAATGAAAACAAAATGGGAGAGTGTGATAGTGCTGTTGTGGTACAGGAAAATGACTTGCTCTTATAAATGTGCTGCACCAGGTTATTATGCTTAGTTAATTTATCTTTTACTTTGCTGTAGGTAAGGACACTTGCTTATTTCTTTTTTGTTTTCTTGTGGGTTTTTTTTTCGTCAGAAAATAGTCATCCACTTTATCAAATTGTAGAATATGAAAGCCAGATGCCTCACATATTCTTTTGACTGTGTTTCCCTGCACTTAAACATTATCATTTTTATTTAATCAAGACAAGAACATTTCCTAATCTTTCTTTTGGCCCCTAAACAAAGACAAAGTTTGGCTCAAACGATAGAGGATTTATCAATTGTTAGAGCCACATAATCAATAATTTTCAAAGGGAAGATGTTGGTGTCTGGACACTTGCCAAGCACTGCTCTCTGGGAAGGAGGAAGTTTGTAGAAGTCTTTGAGGGGTGGAGTGCACATCTGTCTTTGCACTAAGGACAACTGGTGAATAATAATTCAAACCAATATTTTTATTTTGTCATCAGTATTTAAAGAAAAAAGTCTGCTTAGGGTGGAATTGTGATCCTTGTCACACCAGTGGTGAAACTCCTGTCAGCTTCATTTGGATCAGGGCTTCACCCGCGGTGTATCACAAGAATGAATTACCTCTTAATCTGCTGTTTCCTGCAAGCTGCTTAGACAAAACGATTCAGTTAATTATAATTTTTTGATAATAATTAATTTTGATAATGAGTAATAATTATTCAGTTAATGTGTATTCTTAACATAGGGATATCAGAGACTGAAGCCTGCAATGGGAGAATGAAAACAGGAGAGAAACTTGACTTCCAATTAGATGTAAGAAAAGTCATGAATGAAATAATCTTACTGAATGGTGATACTACTGCTGATGCCTGTGTGACTTACTTTCAACAGAAGAAGCAACAGAAAAATTGCAAACAAGCAAAGCCCAAGTACTTTCCACTTCAAGTGCAGCTGTGGGTTATGGTACAATGATCCCGATTATCTCTAGTATTCCAAAGGCAAAGTGTACTTAGAGTCTGGTGCAAGTTTTGCTTTTACTGAGTTACACCTGGAGTCTAGTGTCTGCAAAGCTGTAGCCGAGGAAGGAACCAAAGGTGCAAAAATATATCCTGTTCCCAGTTCTTTGTTAACTGTGCAGTTTAATCTGATTACAGGAGGGTGAAAATGTTTACATGACGTGGCATCATGAGAGGAGACATAATTTACACTAGCAGAGGCATTCCCTGACACTAAATAGCTATGTGCATTTTGATCCTGGGCACCACCAAGGGAGAGACATGACTGTCTAAAAAGGAGGCTGAAAGGGGTAATGGGGTTAGCTGAACTTGAATTCCCAGAAAAATCTTGGAACTATTTGTAAGCAGCTTGAATAAAACAGTGAGATAAATAATGCCTGACACTGATTTGTTAAGGACAAATTGCACTAAAGCAGTTACATTTTTTGAATAGGTAGTAGACCGTGTGAATAGGGCGAAAGAATAGCTGCCGTATGTCGTGACTTTAGTAAAACTTTGGACATTTTTAAAATGGGCAAGCTAAGTAAATATAAAGAAATGAACTTGCCAAAGAGTAGGGACACAACTGGACAGAAAACTACTTGTGAAGTATTTATTAAGTCTTCAAAGGGTCTGTCTTAAGGCACTTTTCATTATTTTTATTTGTAAGGTGGAAAAATGTGCATGTGTTAATATTATAGATGCAAACCCAGACAGCTGGATGAAAAGGATCTTGGCAAACTGAAGAAATGACCTAGAAATAAGATGCAACCCAATATGAAGATTTTACAGTTAGGCAAGAGTGATTAACTGCACAAAGAAAGAATAAGGAGTATCTGGGAAGGGTAGAGTTGTGCAGAAAAGGATCTGGGGCTTGTTACAGATCACAGGTTGAATAGAAGTCAACAAGGTCACACTGTTATGAAAAAGGCAAATATCACCGGGGGATGAATAAAGAGACTTACTGTCTGTGGGACATTTGAAGCAATCTTGCACTTTACCAGCATTGATAAAACCTCAGCTGGAGGCCTGTGTCCAGTTTTAGGAAATCAGTTTCAAAAAAATTATAGACCAATAAGGATGAGTTTTCTTTAGAGGTCTTAAAATTGGGGATGTTTCATCTAGGTAAAAGAAAGCTGAGGAACAAGCTAACAGTCTTGAAGTATTTTACAGATGACTACAAAAGGGAATGGGATGGTCTATTTCTCATGTTCACGTACGACAGAAGATGGAATAATGAGCTTAAAAGGAAGAAAGAATTAAGCTAAACATTAGAAAAAACCTTTTTTGTAACTCTAAGGGTAGTGAAGTGCTTAACTCTACCACTGGAAGCCTTTTAAGACGTACTTATGCAAACCACTGAGGCATAGGTACACCAGATGCTGTCTTAGGACAGGGGTAAGAACTGGATGATTTTCACAGGTCCCTTTTATAAGCCTTATTATCTGTGGTGCTGTGTCCATTTGGAAAGCTGGAGTTATTGAGACAATGTATATTATCAATAAATTTTAACACAGTTCAAATATTTTATACCCATATGAAAACCCCGTGTTCCAACATCTGGTTTTGTAATAGCTGCCATAATAAATTTTACCTGCCAGTTAAGAGATCACACACATTTCCCCTTGCCATACAAAGTAGCATTTTTTCATTATTATTTTTCAAGGCTCCATTTAGAGCTGTATCTTCCGAAACAAGGTCACTTCCTGACACCTGCAGACGCTTTCATTTTTCTCACAACTCTGAAGAAACACCATTGAAACCCATTTAGTTTGGGTACGACAGAAAAAGCTAGAGAGCTTTGCCTCCTACTTTAAGCAGGCAGTGACTCATTTTCTGGGGATAAATACACCAGTAATACCATAGCAGGCAGTGGAGAGAAGGACCTTTAGATTATCTAAGCCATCCCTTGCTAAGGCAGGGCTGTTCTTTACAGAGCATTTTATAGCAGGTTTGGATTGCTACATATAATGGTTGCATATGGCTGGAGGGCAACATTAGCTTGACACGCAGGGCGATAGGAGCAGCCCTTTTATGTTTTACGGGTTGCCTGTCATGCTGTTGCTCTTCCATAGTCCTTTGAACACAGTATATAAAGTACATATGCCAAAAAGAAGCTATGTAGTCATTCCAAAAAAGCAAGGGGAAGGGCAGGAAGGAAATACCTGCCTGTTAGATACATCAGATAAAAATCACTTCATTAATAGTGTGTTCAAAGGCTAAAGGGGAAGGATGTTTGCAGCCAGCTATCTCTGAACTCTTGAAAAGCAACTCACAGAAATGCATTGGTATAATTGGAAGTGAGGATCCTCTCTGCCAGCACTCCAGATGATGGATCTGTCTCGCTTCCCACATCAGTTTCAAACAGAGATAAGTCAGTGTCTGGAGGTAATCCTGATTTCCTTCTCTGCGGAGTAAGAATCTGGACCATTCTTCCTTTTTAGGTCTTGCAGACCTAGTGGTTGTCTACCAGTACCTACTAGCTACTCAGAAACATGAGAGTGTAGGGTCATGTCAGCTGTTAATTTGTTTCACGTTTCACAGTCTGCAATGGAAGAAAAGGAGCACTTACAGCATAAGAGACTTTTTTCTTTACGTACCTTTATACGCAGGTACTGGGCCATCTTCAAACCATTACAGCTGCCTACCATAGCCACCACCACTGCCGCAGGAGCCAAGTTCAAGGAAGCAGCAGATGATGCAAACCCTAGGTACCCCTGCCAGGCTTGGCTTCCCTGCCCAGGTTGGTTGAGTGTCATCCTATGTCCTTGCCTTCGTCAGCTCCACAAGCACAGCTCCTGAGGCGCTTTCTACAGGAGCTATGGGTCCTTCCTGCTATGGTATCAGTGAGGGGTGACACGGATGTCACCCACCAACAGCAGCAGCCCAGGAAGCTCCTGTGTCTCCCTTCACCACTGCTGCTTGCTGCAGGTCTTGTGCTACATCCTCCCTGCAGCACTACAGCTGCTCCTGAAACTGGACAGGGTTAAAAACAACCTTTTCTGTTGCTGAGTTACTTTTAACTCGGATCAGTTCCCCAGTCCAGGTCATCATGCAGCTACACAAATAGTTGTGCCGGGATGTGCCGGCATATTTACTGGGTGGAAACAAATGGCTGGAGGAGGGAAGGAGAAAGCCTGATCATGGGGAGAAGCTACCAGGAGCCTTCTCAGAGCTTCTGAACAGGCATGGGTGTGCGTCCTCAGCCAGGGTCTTCAGCCAGAGCGGGACCTGAAAGGCTTTGTGCTGCGTGGTGAAGACACCCAGACAGCATCCAAGGTGCAGCATTTTGTATTGCTGGTTTGTGGTTCAGGAAAGCTGGATGGCAGAACCTCTAAAGCTGTAAGGAAGTTGGACAAAGTACCTTTGTCACCAGCTTTGTCAACTCATTGCTCATGTGGTGCATGTTGGTTTCATAGAAAGCTGGTAATAATGCCAGTTTACAGTACGATTTTGTGAGCTTTATAGAGTAGGTGTATAACTGATACCCTCTCTATATATGTATGTATATATATAATATCACCTGCCAGAAGCTGCAACTCATGTTTAAGTGTATGAACAGTTTAGACTATGTGAAAGTTGAATCGTCTCACTGGCTGATTAAGTATGAGCTGGCCACAGGAGAGCTTACTCTTTAGGCTTGCAGGCTGAAGCAAGGCTGCCATGGGTAGTTGCTCGAGTAGTCTGGAGCAGGGCTTGTGAGCCAGCCCAGGTGGCAAGTGGAAGACTCTGAGACTAGGTTAGTAGTAAATAAGGACCAGGAAGTATGATGCAAAGTAACAGAGGGAGAGAAACCATCAGCTGCTTGCGTATGTGTGGGAGTTAGTCGCTGCAAACCAGGTCATCAGCCCTTAGAGCTGGTACAGCAGCAGGGAAACTACTGCCCAGAAGAGGAGACCCAAGCCATGAAGAGCCCAGCAGCGGCAGGAGTGGCCTGCTCCCAGGCCAGCCTTCCTCAGACCCCAGGGCAGCCCCCAGAAATTAGGGTGCTGTTGGGAGCCACCAGCCCCAGTCCTGACAGCAAAGATACCTCGTGTCTGCTGAGTAAACCACAATAAGTGGCTGCCAAGACACCCAGATATCACACTCTGACTGGAATCATGTTTCACACCTGCCCTACCTACAGCCTTTTGTTTCCGATCTCATAACCAAAACTCTTGCCTGAATTCTTGCCAAATAAACCATTGCTGCCTTCTGCCATTAAGGCTGTCTGGTGTTGCAAAGTGAGATGAAAAAAAATTGCTGCTACAGAAGTACCAGAGTCAAATAAAGGGATGTTACATCACCCCAAAGGGACGGCATCCCAAGGCACGTGCACAGGGCCAGGCACTTCTCCTTACTGCATGCTGCGTTTTGGAAAGAAGTTCCCACTGCCAAGCATGCTCTTTATCTCACACCATTTCTTTCTACTGCAGAAAAATGAAATACCATCCATAACTGCAGGCAAATCCCCAAACTTCCAAGAAGCAAACTCTGAAAAATGTGATCTAAACAGCAACTGGAACTTGAAATTATATTTCGGATGAGGTCTTACTGGAAACTTGTCTTCTTGGAAGTAAGTCCGTGGCAGCATCATAAATAAGCCTTGCAAATTTCTCACCTTTCTGAAAGATGACTAGCAAGGAAGTGGTAAATAGATGCGTTTTGTATTTATTACATATTTTAAAGTAAAATTTTAAAAGTTTAAATTTTCAGTTTAAATTGTGTTTTCAGGTGCTCATAACAAAGTCCCATCTGAACCTTCAAGAGGATCTGCATGCACAGGAGGTATCCTTCAGACAGGTCTCAGAAGCCCATGATAAAGCATCTCTCAAAATCTTGCTGCTCAGGGGTGCCAGAATGAACCCTTAGCAAGCTCAACTGTTTTCCTGACTTCTTCTGCTCCAGAAGTCGCTCCAGTGTATCAGGATGCTATAATCAGCACGATAGCAATTGACACAGTGGGGACCATATTGCTAATCTCGCCATTATGCAGAATACATGTGTTCTGTGGAGTATTTTCTGCTTTGAATCAGGATGTTTGGGACTTCAGATCAAATGTTCTTACTGAGAGAGTCAGCCAGCTAATCTCCATGCCAGGAAATGAAGCCATCTGATGTCCCGAGGTGAAGCTATAAGAGGGTGTATGAGTCCAGAACAACTTGAAATCTGTTTTCTAAATAAATCCTCACTGGTTTGGAGTCTTTGAGTAGCATGGATAGAGTCTCTATTTTCTACCACAGTCAGTATTGCCTTCTTTTTATTTCCAGACCTTATCAAGGGGACAAATACAGAATCTACCACTTACAGATACAATTTTACAGATTTTTATTTTTCTAAGGCAGTTTGCAAAAAATTCTGAGTGCTCTCTGAAGGCAAGAGAATTAACACTTCATACTGGCATGCTGCAATTTGCTATTCTACCTGTGGATCTTGTGTATTGCAATACTGGAAATAAAGATCCTGGACACTGAGAAAAGCACGTACTGTTTGTTTGGCTCTAGGGATAAACTGTTATCGGCAATGACATTAACCTCAAACAAATTAAAACTTTCAGCTAAAGATTTATTTGTCTGGTCAGTACAATAGATCTCTACCCTCCCATCTTCTGGAGAATGAGGGAGGTCCAAAAGTAGAAACCCTTTCCTCTCATTTTTGAAGATGTATCTACTGCCTTGAAGCTTGCTTCTGAAAAAAAAGTACCTCCCTAAGACAAGTAAGAGCTCAGGACCTGCTGGTGTAGACAGCTTGTGCTTCCCAGGGCAACAGAGTGGGGGTGATACCCAGAAACCATGCAATTTCCAAATGGAGAGGTGTGAGGGAAAGATTTATATGATTTTGTATGCAAATGTGAGGTGTCAGTTGACGAAGTGAGCTTTTATTCTATAAAATCTCTAAGTTGTTCTCCAAATGATTCAGGCAGTATGTTCCAGGACCAGAAAGACCACTGAGGCCGTTGTTTATATGGTTTTATTTAGAAGCTACTTCTCATTTAACTGCAGCCAGAAAACTTCAGTTTATCATCTGAGTCTGTCATCTAGGATCCCAGTCACGGTCCAGAGGTACCTATATTCCTCCACTGACGACATAGGACCTAACATGATTATCTTAGGTGAAGACACACAACATGAGTTGATCAAATCTGATTGCTGCTGGTGCCAAAAGGGGAAGAAGATCCTGTTCCCTCTTCCCTCTTCTCAGTTCTGCCATGGACTCCAGATTCCATGTCAGCTCACCTTGGGCTCCAGCAGATCCCTGCGTAGTCCTGCTCAACTCAGGATCCCACGAGAAAACTAAAGGCATCACAAAACCGTGCACAGCTGTCTGCCACTTTTGTGAGCTGAACTGGTCCGGTGGAGAGCCCAGTGAGTTGCAGAGCCAGTCCTCTGATGTTACACCACCACAATAAGACGATAGAGATATGTGAGAGCAATGAGGTCACCTGCCTGTGGTTTTTCATAGGAAGCTTGGATAATTTTGGAGGAGTCTGGACAATTTAAAGAAGCAGGATGTAGAATCCCCATCATGTGGAGCTGCTTGGAGTCTACAAGGGAATTTCTATGCGCAGGAGCCAGTTGCTCAGGTAAAGATGCTGGGGAAAGATGCTGATGTCTCAAGCCATTTCCGTTGGTTTGTAGAAGGGCTCAGAGGACAGTGAGTCTGCATACCTGGCTTGCACGGGCACAGACACCGAAGAGCTAACTTTGTTGAGAGCTGAACATATACTGAGGACTTCTGGTGATACCAGAATACAGTCTCTGCAATTAAGAGATCCAGTTAAGGACCAAGGAAACAGGAAACCTTCTGCAGTCTCCACTACCAAAGCTGAATCTGCAGAACGTGGGGACGAGGCATCTCAGCAACGAGGGGCACCAACCATGAGGTCAGGTCACCTCTGCTCACTCCATACACAGTCTGTGGGTTTATGTACGCAGCAGCACGTGAGTGCCAGCAGCACCATTCTGGTGTCTCAAACCAGCTTTATCTAGAGAAACTGGGAGGATTTATGGACTCTGTACTGCAAAGGGCATGGAAAGGAAGACCTCTGTCTTTTTTGATTTTGATGTTTACACTTTTTCTTCCCCTTATCACTAGAAGTTTTGCCAGAGCACAGAATGAATTTCACCATCAAAACACTAGACAGCTGTGTAAAAGAAGAAGTATTTTTCCAAAAAGGAAGCTCAAATGTTTCTGCCCAAGGCAATTCAGGATCAAAAGGACGCATTGATTTCTCAAATAAAAGCATTTTCAAATGTGAGCCCCTTTACTCTCTGGAGTTTTTAGAAAATGATTTGCAGATGGCATATCTCTCCATGGTGTGACTTCTTCTTCCAGACCCAGTGAGCTTTTAGTATGTCCACAGCTTAGAGGCAAGGTGGCTCGAAGATTTACATTCTGCCTTAGTAAATGATCATATTGCGGGGAGTACCTCCTAGGTAAATAACAGCAGTTTCCTTATGAAACGATCAAAGGAAATGCTAACAAAACCCTGCCACCGGCACAACACAAAGTGCCCATTTATCAGCTATCTGCAATTATTTACACAAGAAGGTCCTGCAGAGCCCGAGGAGGCACACGGTGCCAGCTGTGAGGAAGGACCACATACACCTGGAGCTGAGGGGCAGTGAGGGGAGCCCAGCCTCTGTCCCCCCTGTACACAAACCTCCGTGAATGGTGTTGGTGCAGTTCTGGGGCTGCTGCTCAATGAAAAGGTCTTTTTCAAGTGCACTGTTCCATACAGATCAATAGCAAAACACACGGATTTGGCAAAACATTCAGAGAAATGCCTTTCAGAAATACAAGCAAAATCTTTACATCCTAACTACAGCTTCCAGACGTATCTCAGAGCACCTAGAAATTACTACTAAGATGAAAATCATATTTCTTTACTGGGCTTTATGTCCTGTCTTTGTCAGCTGTGTTCTCACCATGATTTATGTACATAACTTTTGCTCAGTTTAGCGAGTGAAAGCTATGCGTGTGAAAAGATGAGATATATTATCCTTGAGGTTAACCATGACCAAGTCTGGTCAAGTGTAGAACTAAGTTTGTTTTTAGAAAAGTTGTTAAATAATAATAAATTGTCTCAAAAGCTGTATCTTTGCCTTAATGCCTTATGAAAAGGCACTCTAAAATTTTTATTATTTGTGCATGCATATTAAATGACTGCAAGTAACACGCACAAACATACACACGCAGTGGTTGGAGCAGTTCAGTACATGGCAGTACAGCATAAAGAAATATTTAATAGCAACAAGTTGTAGACAGCATGTCTTGAAGCGTGCTGCATCACATTTTGGGATGCTGGTTCAGTACTAATGTACCAGGAGGAGGGCAGCCTGTTGAACAAACAGCAAGACCTCTGCATGGAAACTGGGGGTTTTGCTCTGGGTCTCCCTCCAAATACTAACTCTCTGTTGTGCATTTCTGTGAAACAAGGTTGCAGTCTTCAGGGCAGCATGACATCTGTGTGTATACACTTCAGACAGCTCCAGCAAGAATATATGACAGTGCTTTTGGGAAAGGATGTGGGTTTTTTTCATTTCAGTGTGAAACCCCTTATCAATGTGCTAGCATGTGTGAAGTCTCAGGATACTGTTTGGCAGGAGAAGTATATGGAAAAAAGTTACATTACATCATTTTGAGAAGGAAAATCTATGATAGGTGGGTTAGGAATAAATATCTAAACAGTAAGTCACTATAATGATTAAAATAAAACCTAGCAATACTGTCTCGGTGCACAGGAGTAGTAAGGACCCAGTGTAGTTTGCAGCCAGGTGCCCACTGACTTCATGAATTCTGAATCAGGACCGCTTTTGGAATGAAAGGGGAGTTGTAACTGGATAAGCCAGAAAAAAATGTGTTGGCAGATAATTCTTTTCACCATCAGTAATTAATTTGTTGACAGATATTATGTAGAACAGGACACGGGCATTGCCTGCATCAATGATTTAACCGAAAATTACAACATATACCTTTCAGAAGATTATATGATGAAAATAAACATCTACCATGAGAACAAAAGCATCTCTGAGCTCCACAATCATTATGCTTCAAAGGAGACTTATACTAAGAAAATTTACAGCTGAAAATTTCATGGCTGTGCTTTTGTAGACTCAGTCTTAACCAAGAATAACATAAGCCCTGCTGTATTTAGAAAAACAGCGTTAGAGTAGCAAAACAAAATAATTAGCAGGCTAGTTTCTCCACCACATAAGGCAGCTGCAAAGATTTATAGACTAAATCTGCAGGCTGGGTATTTTTTAATTTAAACTACAGTTACCAACGAAAGGGAAGCGTTTCAGCAAAAGAGAAAATAATTTGAGTTTATATTTGAAAAAACAATTTGGAGTTTATAGAAAGAAGTAACTTTGAAAAATGACCTGGGGGTTGTAACTATATACACGATTGTTCTTATAGGAACTTACAGTTGGAAAGTGGCTGGACTAACCTGTTTCTTATGAATGCAAATTCTTCACTGACGCAGTGGAACGGGCTTGTATAATGTCCGTGCTGGAAGGGGCTGGGCAGCAGCAACCCTATAGCTGGCTTTGCTTGCTGAAGGAACAGGAGCCTGGCAAATGTGTAAGCAAAACTAAAACCCCTGACTGATCAAATGTCCCTTTCGTATCCAAGGCAGGGAGTGAAGTGCAGAGATCAGGAAAGCCAGAAACTGTAGCTGCAGCAGTGAAGTAACTCTACGACTTAGGGGAAGTGGGCTGGTCTCATTTTACCGTTGTCTTCTGCTGGGTTTTCTGTTTCTGTAGACAAGATGCAGTGGAAGTACAGGAAAAAGCAAAACGATATACCACTTTACCTATTATGCTTCTTTTGTTTGGGTGTGTCATCTTTTCTTATTTGACAAGTGAAGTGCAGAAAAGTGGTCCTTCTTGCTCCACTTTTAAAATCTAGTTAACCCATCTTCTATTACATCTGACAGACACTTGGTTTCAGAAGAGTTTGCTCTTCCAATCATGTGCTGCTGAGGTGGACTTGAGCTCATATGCAGTATCTTACACTCCCAGTTTTTGCTTCTCTATAGTGAGCTCAAGGGAGTCAGTCCTGAAATCAAGTACGTCTCTGAACCTGCTTTCCTGTGATCTCTATGATAATCAGTGGTCGCTCCCCAATAAAGGTATGTTTGTTTATCATTACTAATGCAAACAGCATAATTCAGGGACACCTTGTTATAAAGCCTATAGCCTCTGGAGACATTTAGTTTACCTTACTAAACAAGATCCTTTTCAGTCAACCATGCCTGACAATGTTGAAGTTAATTTTAGCCACTTGCTATTTCCATAAATCTATGGATTAGGTTCTAAATTGTGGGTTCTGTCCCAGCAGTCTTGAAGAAAATCGAGAAATGTTTTATTTCTAGAGCTTAAATAAAACTTACCACAATAGCATTTTGTATTGTAACTTCATAGTCAATTATCATCATTCTTACTTGGAGTGAAGTTAGGCATTCCCAGCCTGTATTTATGATCAAGGATGCTTCAGAATAATGTATATAAATTGAGTTTTATTGATCATTGAACATCTGCTGGCACTTAAGTATGTGGACACATAAGCATGAACATAAGCTTTGCAAGTCTGCATTTTTTATGCTTATAAAATTATAATTTATAATCAAGTACACTGTGTTATGTTTTATCACCTTCATAAAGTAATGTAAGCAGGGGCTTGGATGACAAGATTGCAAAGACTTAGCATTTTATGATTTATGGAAGAAAAATTTCATTATTTTCCCTTACATCTGACACCATTTAATCGCATTTTGCCTGCTGTGGTAGAGATGTGCCAAACTGATTATCACAAATGAAGCTGGAAGCGCTATAAAATGCTGTTTTCTTATGGCACATCCATTGTCAACGGTGGTGAGCAAATGGCTTTGTCCAGCTTTCTGATCACACGGTTTTGACCCATCCTTTCCAATACCGACTAATCTAGAACACATGTCTATGCTGATGCAGACCCTTTTTATAGTATGTGCACTTCACACACAACCGTCACGGATCCTCAAACCCTTTTGTGTGAGTACAGCTTGAGCAAGGAGTTGGGAGGGGGGAAAGGGTAGCACTGGAAAGAAATAAAACAACATGACGTGCATCCCTTACAGGCGTAGGTTCAAGAAAGGTCTCTGCACATGAGGTGGGTGCTGGGAAATTATGTTCTTGTATGAAAATGTGGGTCATAGGAACAGAAAGCAACTCAGAAGAAAGAGCCTTTGTCTCATTTCCCAGAGTTATCAAGCCTTTTTCACGTGGCCCCATGTGATAACATTTTCTCTTTACTTCCAAAGTCAAACGTGAGCTAAGCCAAACACGCTAGCAGCGTGTCCAGGCATGGAAGCAGTAATGTTGGCCCCTCTGAGTTAACAGTCCTGCTCCTCCGCTGGCGTAGGTCCGACCAGCTCCAGGTTCCAGCAAGAGGGCTCCTGAACCATTAAACACAGGTTTTGCTAGGTAAGGATTACCTCGAAGGTCAAGACCTGCTGGAAGATGTGACTGAAGGCTTTGAGAATATCAGTTTGACAGGGGTCTGGGGTATCTGAAGTGAAGAAAGAACAGATTCATGTTCAAGACAGATCTGGTAAAAAATAGTGGCCTGTAACGAGTATCACACTTAGCTGGCTAAACCAGACTTTAAAACACTTGGGTAAGATGATTTTTCATGGATAACAATTAATGATCCTCGATCCTTGAGTTTTAGGATGTGAAATAACTGTGACAACCTACTACATACTGTTGCCCATGTTTTTAATGAGACATTCAGGCTTTAATTGCTATCATGACAATGCTGGTAATTTTCCAGGATATTTTTCCCTCACACCTTCTCTTTCCTGCCCCCACATCTCCAGTGCCTAATCACTATTGCTCGAGAGCGGTGTGCTGCAGATTTAAATACTATAGATCAAAGACACTAAGGTGCTGGATTGTTTCCAAAGAAAGGCAGCGAAGCTGGTGAAGAGCTGGTCTGGAGCACAGGTCTTATGAGGAGCAGCTGGTGGAACCGGAGTTGTTTAGCCCAGAGAAAAGGAGGCTCGGGGGAGACCTTATCACTCTCTACAACTGCCTGAAAGGATGCTGTAGCGAGGTGTGTGCTGGTGTCATTTCCCAAGTAACAAGTGATATCAGGAAAAATCTCTTCACTGAAAGTGTTGTCAAGCACTGGAACAGGCTGCCTGGGGAAGTGGTGGAGTCACCATCTCTGGAGGTATTTAAAAGAGGTGTAGGTGTGAAGCTTAGGGACATGGTTTGGTGGAGGACTTGGTGGTGTTAGGTTCATAGCTGGGCTTGGTGATCTTATAATTCTTTTCCAACTTAAATGATTCTGTGATTCTAAGATAAAGCAGTTAAACACAGCTTCTTGATTCCTGCACAGCCAGCTCCTACACCAAGGTTAGGAAGTGTGTCACTGAATGGTCTCACTAGAGGGCAGCCAATAAAACCTCTAGTAATAAAACTGCAGGGGCTGAATGTCTCTCTCTCTCTCTTTTTTTTTTTTTCCTCCTCTGAGTGTGATGGAATATAAAATTTGGCCTCCTGGAATTGCTGCCAGCAACTTTTTCTCTGGGGCTTGGTGTCTGTTTTTTCCATGTAGAGCTGTAGAGGAGGATCCACTCACTGTTTTATCTCCATGAGACTGCACAGGTCTGATAGAGCTGGAAAATCTTTGTGAGGCTTTGAAAAAGAACGGCGTTGAGACAGCACGTGGTGTAGAACAGGATGGGTCCTACTTTCCTACCCTTGCATCTTTTCCTTGAGTCCCTAAAGGAAGCATCGCAACTTACAACAAATTAGCGTGATAATGTAGCGTATTCTAAGCAATTTGCCATAAAGTTGCTTCTTAAGTAGTTATAGGTAGAAGAATTATAGAGGAATGAATGCAGGTTAATTAACATTGATAATATACAGCTGTGGGCTGGCTTGGGGTGGTGGGCTGGCTGATGTGGGGAAGGTGCAGCTGTGGCTGGTTCTGTTAAGTAGTTAAATAGCTCTAAGGGGGACGGAAGGGGAGCCTTGGATGAAGAGAGACTGGGAAAAGGCAGATGGAAGAAAGACAAGGAGAAGGATGCAGCAGATGCAAGAAGCAGGGTGGACTGGCCTGAAGAGGTTGAAGAAACAGCACGGACAGTAGAACTCCTTATTGAAGTTAACCTGGTATGTGATGGTAAAAGCCTTGTTGTAGCCGGCTAGTTTTGAGAGTGCTGTGACAGTTACAGAGGTTCAAATGTATCACAGTGGGTTTTGGTTTGTTTTTTTTTTCTGTAGCCCTTGTAATAAATTGCAGTCTTAAGTGCCTCAAGGTCTTCTCGTCTCTGGTTTCATATATGCTTCCCAGTACCTGTCCTATCCTGTAACACCAAATAAGTATGCTGTATGCTTTCTGGAGAAATGCAAGAACAAGATCTCAAGAGCTTCCAAGATAAATACGTTCTCTGAATTCCATACATTCATCTTGCAGGTTTTATTAGACCAAAAATTTGCTTACAAGGTTTTGTGTGGTTCTGAGCTGAGGTATATTTTCTGTCCCTTTAGAAGTGTCTTTATTGATCATATATTGCACTGCTATGTAAAAAAAAAAAAAAGCATATGTTTTCTCCAGTCTTCGTGTACCAGGAACAATGCCTATCAAAAGTAGTCCTTTAAAGCATAAACTGTTTCAGAAATAAATACCACTTGTTGTTTATAAAGTACATTCCTCTGGCTGTGGCTGCTAAACACTCTGCTCGATGCAGGCGTTCATGTTTTAAGTAATTCTGATTTCCCCTAAGGCGACTAGATGTGTCGGGACCTACTGTAAAGTCCTAAATCTGATCCTGTTTTATATTACATATTCAAAGCTCCCATTTTCTTCAAAGGAAATAATGGACAAAAAATGCTAAGCTGGAATTTGATAGGTAAAGGTTTATCAGAAAAATCTTGTTGATAAAATTAATTGTAAAAGTTTGCATTTCCCATCAACACAGTAAACATTATCTGTTTTTCAGTACAGATATAGCTGAGTGAGCAATGAAACACAAATTTTCTGCTTTTGTGTTTGCGTAACAGCTGCACTTAGTTTGCAGTTTCACCAGAAATCTTAATTACCCAAACATAGTTAACATTTTTTGTTTATGAGGGTAGTAACTGAAGTCTGTTTCTTAATCAATTAAGAATGCCGGATCCTTTTTGGAGGTGGGGTGTGTGTGGTGCACACACAATTCTTACAAAATTGATTGTGACTGTGATTACAACAGTCCTGCAATACTGGCTCTGCTCCCTGTTTGGGTGATCTGATCTCATTCGTCAGCCTGAAGATACTATCAAAACAGTAGTTTATGGAGCAGGGACAATCAGAAATTTAATGTTGCATTGTTTTCCGCCTCCTCTGCACCCAACAGACTTTGCTCAAACCATGCCTTTCAGACCAAGAAATGGTAAGAAGCATTGGTTGGGAGAGGAGTTTAATCCATTCTTACTCATTGCATTCACACAAAATAATTGAATGCACATGCAGAGTCTGGTTTTAAGGGGTACAGTCAGGCCCTTATCTGATTCACCTAAAGGTCTCCTTGATAGGGAGTTGGCAATGAATTTCAAAAACCTCCTTGCTGCCTTGCGTCAAGCAGTTTTCCACCCTGAGGCAGGACTGAGTCAGAGGCAGAGTTAAGATCGTTCATGAACTACATAGTGCGATACTTTGGGCTCATTTAAAAGATCTTGAAAAGTTGAGGTTACTAACTTGCTGATTTTACAATATATTTGTAAATCTTTAGATTTTTTACTAGCTGTACTTCTCATCTGCTATATGGGAGACTTTATCATATGCTTACTAGAAAGCAGAATGTAAGGGACTGCTGTTTGCATTTAATTATTTTTGTTCTTAAAAAAAGGATAATGCACCAAAATCTCCACCGTTCCTCCAGCTGTGACTGTGGCAGTAGCCCAGCAGGGTACCACTATGGAGGTTTAAAACCCCAGCAGTCTGCCTGGCTCCATCCCTCAGCTGCCCAACCATGTGGAGCTTATCAGTTACTTTTAGGACCAGCTGCAGTTACAAATTTGGGGATTTTTTTTTACCAATTGTCACAGTAATATTGCACTATGTTACTGTAGCAATAGCAGTTGTCCTTAGTCATGCCCAGTCCTTCCTTCTGTTTTCTTGACCTCGTCTTGCTAAGGCATGAGAGCCCTACGGGGAATGGCACCCCATGCCAAGGGAATCCTCCCCAGTGTCTGAGGGTCCCTTTCACACAACCAGGACGGGGAGTTTCTGCACAGCCTACAGCTCAAAACAGTCTGCCCTATTGCCCTCATGTAGGAAAAACTATTTCATATAAACAGACCAGAACTCGAGCTAAAATCTCCACGTGCATTCAGCCTGTTTGGGTTTCCATGGGAAAGGTTAGGTCCCTACTGCATCCAGGATTAGGCTCAACTTTGTACAAGCTCAAGTCTTACAGCAGCTACCTCCGTGCATCCGAGGAACAGAGCCTCCCTGCCCCAGCGACCCTGTTGATGCTGGGTGTGAACCCTTCTCTCCCATGCAGACCCAGATTTGGGCTTCCACCTGACTTGGTGCCCAGGACCAGTTTGTCCATGCAAGCCCTCTTAAAGCAAGTCAGTGACCAGAATTAAAAACAAAGCACAAAAGCCTTGACTCTGAAGGTCTGTGTATGGCGATATTGACAGATGTCCTCAGAAGAGGGACCTTATGTGCTCAGCTGGAGCACAGGGTGACGCTACCTCCTAGGCGGGAGAAGGAATGGCACTTTGCTAAGCATGTTTCATTAACTCAGAACACACACTTCCATTTTTTGTAAACCATATGGATGCGTTTTATGTTTTTATTATGCCTCATGTGGCTGAGGCCACCATAAACGCTTGCTATGCATCTTTGCATATTTTAGTTTCCTGAAGCAATTTTCTCTTGTGTTTCAGTTAAGTACGAGCTCCACAAAACACGTTATTAATGACAGGCGTGGGTTGCCTTGTGCACTATGATGTGTTCCCTCTGCACATTCACTTAAATGCCTGTTGTGAAACAGTCATACATACAGTGGTATTTCATCTATAAACTGTCTGAAATATAAGCCTTTAAAATTAAACATTTATTAAAGCTTAAATTCTGTGAAGAAAATGCTCAGGCTTGGGAACAGTATTTTCCGTACCCAGTAGGTGCTTCACAACATGCTAAAGACCTGTTCGTTTCTTTGGGAATGCTTACATATGTTCAGTTGATCTTGCACTGAAACAATTTGCTATGTCACAGTAAACAAATATCTTCTCGTAGGCCTGAGGTAGGCACTAAAAATCCCAGTGATGAAGGTCTGCTCCACCTTATGCCGATAAAATAGCCTGCCGACTCCTACCAACCACGGTGACAACTGGACTGACACTCCCAACTCACTGGTCCAGAAACCTTTGAATCCCTAAAAAAAATGCTTATTTTAAGCCAAGTTCACCTTCATAATGGTTTTAAGCAAATAATACGTAGGCGAAAGGTTTTGCAATTTCTTACTGATTTGTTTGTTACAAATTTCCAAACCATTGTTTTCAGTAGTGGTCTGTATTACTTTCCAAATATTTATGCTCGTCTGCATTGGGAAAATGATAACAGAGTGAGAATGCAGGATACAATCATAATATGAAGATTAGTAATCAAATTCAGAGATGTGATGTTATTTTCAGGTGTGCCTAAAAGTAAACTTTTCCTTTTTGCTAGTCGGCCAAAAATACCCACTTATAATTAAGATAGAGAGTGGCTCCGTGGTTAGTAATCTCATTAACCAGTAATTCTTGAACAGACAGTAGGAAAAGATGCAAACTGGTGAAGAATTAAGTTGGGGAAGGACTAAAGGCAGTGCAGCGCAGCCTCCTCATCGCTTCTCACTATACTAAGTAATCTCCTTCGCTGCAAAGTGACTGCTCTGATCGGAATAAATTTTCCTCAGGCAAAATTGATGATACAAAGGTGGAAAGAAGTAAAGAACCTGGCTCAAGAAACTTTTAAAAGCCTGCCAGTCTAAAGCAGTAGGGGAATCATCCTATGCTATGACTATGCCCTCACAGACCATTTAATTATACTCCGACATGAATAAAGCTGCTGTCGCAAATCCTGTCTGTAACAAAACAGATGTATATCACTGCTGCACATTTTAAAGCAACCGCAGATTATTGTTCGTTTATTAGTGTTAGATTATTGACACTAGGTTACGGTGCCGTGAGTGTCTCTGATGCAGCAGAGCAAACTAAATCTATGGAGCTGGCACCCGCAAGTGCCTAAATCAAGTACCAAGTCTGGAAGTTCCTGAGATGTTCAGTGGAAGGAGGGCGTGAAACAGCACATTTAAGCTAGGTTCCTGCCCTCATTCAGCTTGGTAGACAATTAAATCCATCAATTAAACAGAGACTAGCCTTCTGACATTAGTGCTCACACTGGGTGAGGAAGGTCCTCCGCACACCCACCCTGAACAGCTTACAGATCAAAAGTGAGAGTGGCTGTGGGCAGAGTTGGACATCAGAGTGGGAGCTGGCTGTTGCCAAGACAGATTTTTAGACTTCAAAAAGATACCTGGACACTGCGTCTTTGTGAGGCTCCTTTCCACCAGCCAATCCAGCTATCACTGCCAAATTTGAGTTACAAAGCCCATGCCCTAGTCTGGTGATACTTTGCTTTTTCCCCGTTTTCACCTCCTGCTTGCATCTCCTTCAGCCCCAGCCAGGGAGGGACCAGGAAGCAGCTGTGGAGGAAGCACCCAGGGGTGGTGGCTTTTGAGGGGTTCACAAGGTTCAAGCAAGGTTGTCCTTTCCATAGCAGAGATCTGGCACATCGTGCACAGCATCCTTACACCAAGAAGCAAGACATGCCAGAGGCTCCATGAATACCAGGCACTGCATAAACTGGTCGGGCGCCCACGGTACCCAGCTCTGTCAAACTGAGAAAAATCATAGCTAAAGGGCAACAGGAAAACCCACCGCAATAAAACACCAGCAATGAGCAAGTGCTGTCCGCTGTCCACTGCCTGCTGCCCCTGAGCATCCCCATGTCAGCTGCTTCCCTCACCCCATAGCTCAGAGTCCTCCAAGGGACCCCCTTGGCCTTGGTGGCCCTACATCAGTGCTGGCCATGGCAAGAGGGAGAGCTGGTGAGGAGCTGGGCCATGCCTCTTGCCCCCCAGTGCTACGGGGCTCCCCCCCAGGCCACAGAGAACAGCCTGATGAGAAGGGAAGTGTCAATGACTATACAAATGGAACATGGATGTCATGCTCTGGTTTTGCTGTTTCGAGACAGGCAAGCCACCTGCAGCTGTATCCCCTCTAGAGAGCGCGCACCCGTCTCGCTTCCTGCTCCTGTGCCCCAGAGGCAGAGCAGGTGAGCGCATCCCTAGTGAAAACCTGTAATGCAGCACAGGTTGTGCCCGGATCCTTCAGACTCTCTGGGAGATCCCATCATTTTAAGCAAGTCTCCTACGCTCGTCACAAGGTCAAGGTGCCAGCCTAGAGTACAGCGACTGCAATAAGGTGACACATGTTGGCACAGCAGTGTTTGAACATCCCATCACAGGATGTGTGCTGGAGCAGTCAAAGCTCAGGTGTGACTGTGGACTGCAGGAATGGCATGGAGAAGCAGGACGCTTTGTTCAAGGTCTTTGCCCCATGCAGGAGGTGTTGCAGCAGACCTAGGCAGGGTGTTCCCACTGGCAGCCTTCTGGAGTACAGCTTTTCTACTCAGGCTGATGGCTTACCCACTTCTCTGCTACCCTGTAAACCTGGGTTTGGGTGGGCAAACTCCAGTAAAGTTGGGGGAGTTATCCTATGGTTCGAAAAGGGTAACACAACAGGACCAGCGTTTGGCATTATGACCCCTGTCCTGGTTTCGGCTGAGATAGAGTTAATTTTCTTTCTAGCAGCTGGTATGCTGCTGTGGTCTTGGATTTAATATGAGAATAATGTTGATAACACACTGATGTTTTAGCTGTTGCTAAGTCGTGCTTGCTCAAGTCAAGGACCTTTCAGTTTCCCATGCTCTGCCAGTGAGCAGGTGCACAAGCAGCTGGGGGGGAGCACAGCCAGGACAGCTGATCCGAACTAGCCAAAGGGATATTCCATACCATAGAACATCATGCTCCATATATAAACTGGGGGGATTTGGCTGGGGACTGCTGATCACTGATCAGGGACTGGTTGGGCATTGGTCAGTGGGTGGTGAGCAATTGTATTGTGCATCACTGGTCTCCCCTGGGTTTTATTTCTCTCTTTTTTTTTTTTCCATCACCCTTTTCATTACTATTATTACTATATATATATATATATATTTTATTTCAATTACTAATCTGCTCTTATCTTGACCCATGGGTTTTACCTTCTTTCTGATTCTCCTCCCCATCCCACCGAGGGCAGGGGGAGAGTGAGCAAGCGGCTGCATGGTACTTTGCTGCCAGCTGGGCAGTTGCTATTTTCACTTGGTAGGACTTTGGTCACTGTAAGGCACATAAAGTCAGAACCACAAAAATAGGCGGACTTGGGTACTGGGTATTATCTTGGACTTCTTGTTTCTTATCAAAGAAATAGATTGTGGCTTTGCCAAGAAACCGGTGCCCTTTAGGCAGTTCTCACCTCCCTCAGAAAAGCAGACAAGCCAGCTTTGAACGAAGCTAGGTATGCTGTAGCCCACATACATTGAAGCTAGAAGTAAGAGGCTTCAATGGTTTTGGTTCCTCTGCCATACAGGAAACAAAGCTTTGCATACCTATACTTCACCCAAGTGTTTCGGGGTTATTTTTGTCTCCAGCGTTAGACCCTGAGATAAGAAGCCAATGGATTTACATGCTCTGAAGCACGTAGGTGCATTTCAGTGCTTGATTAAAACCTACGAGCACTCTAGTGACAACAGCAACTAAATAATGCAACAATTCAAAGTTGTTTAAAATAGCCCTGATTTTCGGGGGTGGGGAAGATAATTTTTAATGTGTTCCAGGCAGATACCTGGAAGTGAGGTAGGAGAAGTCACAAGTGAGATGGACTGCTAATATAGAAAGCAGAGAAACATATTTTTAAGAATTGTTTAGTTTTCCAGTGAGGGTTGCAATAAAGGAACAGAAAATGGAACAAATACTTTTTTTTTTTTTTTTTTTTAACAAGTCACCTCTCCTAGGGTTTCTCCACCTGCTGTACAGCAATAAAGCTGTCAGTGTTTAAGGTACTTATTTTTGGAGCAGACAGATTTTTCAAGGTTTTACTTTGTACATTTTCGTTTCACTTGCAAAGCAATCTAAAGAAAGTCACCAGCTGGAAAACCAAAACCCCTCCATACGGGATGCAGGAGACTTCAATGTTGCATAGTAGCATTGCTATGAATCAGATAGTCAAAGGTTTCATCAGAGCCCAGATCCTCCCTTCTGTTTTGCTCCTGTCTTTTTAGAGTTTAACAATGCTTTGGGTCTCGCCTGCAACTGTTTGCTGTTTTCTAGTGTTGGAAACAAGAGTGGCACGTCCTGGAATGGCATTGATGCTAACACTGCTCTGTTCTCCGCTGAGCCAGAAACAACACTGAAATGAAACTAAAATCTGCCTCTTTCCTCTTTTTTTAACTAGTCTAGCCACGCTGTTGCTTTCAAAACTTCATTTCTTTATTTTAGTCATCTGATGGACAAAGAAACACTCCCCTTGAAAAGGAAACATCGTCATGTTTCACTCCCTGGTCTCTCATGTTCAGCGGTGTTTTCCAAGTATTTCTAGCAAAAGTAACAAAAGTTTGCAGGATCCTAGCAGGATCCATAGTGGCCATAAAAATCAAAGGGTAGTCTTTTCTCAAAGCCACACAGATGCTAAGAAAATGTACAGGCACAGGAGAGATTTCCACTATGCAGTTTGTGACAGACCCAGATATTATGTGTTCAAAGCCTAAAAAGTGGTTTTTTAGACAAATTTTTCTGCTGGAAATAGCAGCATGCCCGTTTGCCCTCCATGTACATATGATTGTGTTGGCATCTCAGGCTTTCTGCAGAGTCTGAACCTGCAATTAAGGAATTTATTCCAGGTTAGAAAAGAAGAACAAAGTTTCCAAGGATACAGCCTACCTGAGAGTCTTCTGAGCCTGTGTGATCAAGGCAGGTTGAGTGGAGCTGGTGCCAAGGGATAAAAATCGTTAGATCCCAATTCAATATCCAGCATCGCCGTTGGACCTGGAATTTCTGTGAACTGGTGAGAGACCCCCCTTCATGGAGGCTGCAGTATCTGAATTTGTCTCAGAGAGGTGGAACAGGCTGGCAAACTATGAATTGTTGAACCTTTAACTATCAGGGTATCAGAGTTCAGTAATAAACAGAGCGCCATTTCTGTGTCTGAAAGAAATACAAATGAGCTAGTGCTCTTGCTGAGCTGTCACTGCTGTTCCTTCCCAGGGAAATAGGTGGCTTTACAGAAATGGTAGCTGTGCTAAAAACAAAGGAAAAGTTAGGGAACTGGGAAAAGAGAATGATATGACAAGAGTAGAAAAATATAAAGCAAAAATGTAGCAGCTTTAGCAAAACCATTACAGTACCTTAGTAGTTAGACGTGAAAGACTAAGATGAACCACAATGGGCTGTTTTTTTCGTTTTCCTTGCACCTACATACATATTTATGTCTACAAACTGAGTACAAAAGAAGCATAAAACATTCCCTTTCTGAGCTGATAGTGTTTTACATTCATTTAGCCTGGGTCTCTGTGACTCCACAGGTTTAGGGGCGAAAAATAGCAAGAGCAGAGTCTGAACACAATACAGTGATACGTGGCATGTGCAAAGGTAGGTGGTGATAGATGTAGATCACATGTGGTTAGAGTCCAAAGAGAAAAGGGCAAAAGCAAAACAGGATACAATAAAAGGTAGAAACGAGGGAAAAGGGGAAATAAATGAGACCCAAGGAGTAATTTCCAGTGAGAAATACTTTCAAGAAAACTGTGATCTCGTGGGCAAATTCCAAACAAAATTAAGTGAAAGATCTTGGATAAATTATTCATTATCCACCAAGCTCTAGGTAGAACACACCCACACGTGTGCCAGGGTTGAGGGGAACTCTTCTAGCTTATATAAGCAGTTTTGATCTGCTCCTGAACTGCTGTAGTGGATTGCCAAAGTAAAAACATGGTGCCTCCAGACTTTACTCAAACTGGAGCTTTATTAGGATGTTTATCTCAACAAATGGTTTTGAGGGTAATTCCCTCGTGCCAAAAAATGCGTGGATGAGAATTCTTCCCGTAACAAAGGATTATGGCATCCCATAGGTTGAATTGCTAATTGCAGCTATGTATTTCTTGATGACAGATTACGACATTAAAATAATTTTCTAGATGTACAACTCAAGAAAAAGAAATTTTAAAATCACAATTAACGATTGCAGTACTTCAGAGCCTGCCAGGAGAACTGGATGCCTCAGGATGTATTCAGATAGCACTGATTCAGTAGTGGCACATAAAATCCATCTGTCCAAAGACTCCATAAGACAAATTTATCATTTAAGTCCGGCATTTTGAAGATCATATTCCAAAAACCATTGCTAAACTCATATTTAATTGATAGTCTTATCTGGCAGCAGAGTTATCAATAGACTCTCTAGGCAGAGTTTGAGTCAATCAATTGCTGTGAGATTTGGTCCCCCGTTCTGTTGATGCCTGGAAGTTTCTTTTTTGCACAGAGGGATTGTCTTTGAGACCATGAATCTGGTACTTCTCACTATTATACCTGCACGTGGAGAACCACATGCACTTACAAAAAGAGGTGTTAAGCATTTGCATTTACTTGAGCAGTATATGCAAGTAAAGTAGTTGCAATCAGACACTTATTTGCTCTCCAAAACGTGGCCTTAATTCCTGTAGGAAACAAACAAACCAAAAAAAAGATTCTAGACAAAAAATGGGACTCGGAGACTTATGTCTCTGCTTTCTGTTGTGCTCCTGTCACAGTTATTGTCAGGAATATGGATATGCTGGCAGATGACGCAGAAGCAAAGCATATTAAATGTTGCTGGTACTCATGAATAACAATGGGTTAACTAAAACACAGTGTGTGGCGTAGCCTGATTTCTGTCGGGGTGTGGAGGTACAGGGCTTGGAGCCATGGTAGAGCAGCCCGGAGAAGTCCTTGCTCAAGGCTCAGGCTTGAACCTGGCCCATTCATAAGGAGGTATTTGGTGGTGGAGCTAGAAAGCCAAACGTGGCTGGGTCTGATGGTGGCAACGATACTCTTGTGCTTTAACTGTCTTAGTTACTAGGTTCCAACGAGCGTTTGAGCTTGACCAGTTTCATATTCAGTTCAGGTCATAAGGCTGCAGGTGAAAAGAAAGGAATTACGGCATTAACGAAGGAAATGTCAGTGAAGAGACTCCTCCAGGAGTGACATGAAACTCTGAGAAGCTTTGGAAAGAGACTCTCAACTTATGACCTGTGCAGTCAGGTTTTAAATAATTTAATATTAAAATTGAAATACTCTTTTACCAGCGCAAAGATTTCAGCCTTGAGAATCCCTGCACGTACAGAACTGAATCCAATGTGGGGAGGCTGTGCCATGGTACAGGGAGAGTTAAAGAAACAGAAATTCTCCATGTAAACAAGGGAGAGCAGCTCCATTTTCCCTCAAATCCAACGGTGTGCATTCAGGCCTTGCATTAAGAATAATATATATACCTGCTTAACTTTAAGAATGAGCACTCTCCTCAAAATCTGTGCCCTAAGGCTCAGCCTCCTTTTTCATGCAAGTGAGATACCCCCACCTTTTACTGTATAAGCCATGAAAAGATGATGATACATTCTTTTTTTTCTCTCATTGCTTACCCATATGTTTGTATAGCGATCACCTTTGCATCTAAGAGATGCTCTTATTTTAGGGGTCTTAAACAGAAAACCAAAATCATCTTGTGTCTGCATCTTTCTGATACAGTTGGTTGTGAAAGGTTTTCTTTAAGTTACTGAAAGAGAAATGTTCTTTGCTTGCCTTCTACATTAATGTTTTTTGAATAATTGATTCCCTTCTGGGGAAATGAAGCAGAACATTTTCCTTTACATGCTGATCACTTCTGAAGCAAGATATAAGATCTGATGGACCGAAACTCCTTTTAGGTCTGTATGACAAGGGCTGATCCCTTTAATTAATTAATTCCTAGTAACAAATAGCAGCCCCTCAGGCACAACATTTATTGGAATAAACCAATGTTTATTTTGCTTTGCGGAGGAAGTGCAGAAACCACCTATGAAGAAAAACCTAAGACATTGATAGAAGATTTTGAAAGGTATGCATAATTTAAGGATTACAGTAATTTACATGCCTCCTATTCTTAGATTTCTTTCAAGTCTGGGGTGTGTTTAGTAGATTTGGCTCTTAAATGATAATACGTGTGAATTAGCTATTCATTCCTGTATCTAGATCTTTGCAAATCGTAACACATTTATGGAAAGCAATCTTCTTCCATTTTCTAATTGCTGAGCTCGAGGGGGTTTTTTGCTTCTGGAGATTGCACTGGTAGATTTTAAACAGTGGTTTCAGTTTGCCTATCCAAAAGCAAAATTACAGCTGAAATTTCAGAATAGAATTTGAAAACATTTTCTTCTTGGCTTGTATTCTCCTAGTTCTGCATTCCTGGACATGAAAACATCCCATCACAAAGGCATAGGAAGCAAGATCCCTGACCCAAGAAGAAGATAATTTAATCCAAATATAGAGGATAAGAACAAAAAGATCAAGGGAAGAGTGGTGGCAGATAGTGCCCGAGGGCACACTGAGAGAAGTCTAAGTGGAAGGAAGACATCTGAAGAGAGTTTTGAAAGCAAAGAAGGAATTATCTTAATGAAGGGGTGGCTGATCCAAGTGAAAAATATTGCTTGAGAGTACATAGGACTCAAGGAGGGGAGGAAAGGCAAAGAAAACATCAGGCAAGGATTAGGTGAGGGCTATGCCTCATCCCCATTAGAAGAGGTTTGTTAGTGTAATTTATGCCAATAAAAAGCATGTGCTGGCAAAAGTTATTTTTTTTCATGAATACGTCAGTTCAGGAAGTGATGAACAAGCACTTTTATATATATATGTGTGTGTGTGTATATATATGTGTATGTATACACACACACACACGTATCTACAGAACCTTTTTGTCAAAAAAAGATCACAATGACAGCAAGCAAACCTACTGCAATGCTAAAGAGCTAGGAGATTTCCTGCACAAACCTGGCCAAAAGTATGACACAGAGAACAGAGCAGTGGATGGGAAATAGTCAGGACACCTTGCACTGTCTGAAAGACCTTTCCTTCCACGCAGAAATGTAGGCAGCCAGAGAATGAGCATCCCTGAGTGATTGAAATCCAACATAAAAAGGAAGGGAACCAAGGATGGGGTGAATTACATGATCATCAGAGGGGCAAGAGAGAAAAGGAATTCAGCTATGAAGCCTGTGGTCCAAACTCTTGTGTATGTCAAGTTCAAACCTTCATCAGACTAATATGGGCTCTGATGATTTAATTTATGCTAAAAAAACCCTTTTGATTCTGAACACTGTATAGTTTCAGATAAAGAAAGAGCTGTATATATTGAAAGAAGGCCATTAGCTCTTCCATTTGAAGAATGTGTAACAATTTCAGCCCAGTTGTGTTTACAAAACAAATGTGCTACCTCTCACGCTGGGTTTGGTGTCTTGTTTAATTTTTGGTGTGCCCTAATTATAATTATCCCTGCCCTTACAAAATTAATCTTTTTCAGCTCTCCTCCTGCTTCACCTCCTTTTCAGTAAAAATAATGTAAATTACCTCATTTAGCTTCTGCTGATGCTTAGAACACTGAAGTTTATTTGAACAACAATAATTCACCGATAAATAACTAATAATACTGGCTAATTTGGTAGCCAGTAATTTTGTAAGGAATTGTATAGATTTGTATTACACTTTTATCTACCAGTACTGATCAAGAATGGCAGCAGTCAGCACAGCTCAGTAACTAAGAGTATTTTAAAATTAGAAATCAGACCTAATGTTTTGGGCTAGACATTGTAGTAACCTAAATTCAAAAGCAAATCCCTGTCTCAAGTAGTTTATACTATAGATTATACCCATGACAGCAACTGTAGAACAGGAGATTATGACTTATCTTCGTGAAGCCACTTTTCCTTTTTACAAATCACTCTTTCTGGAACACTATCATCAAATAAGAGCATTATTTATTTATACAGCTCCCAAAAGTATGTTAAGCATTGGAGTGAAGAAGCAGGCAGGACGCAGAAGAGCAGCATTTTTTAGCCTGACAGAACCAAGACTTTGCACATCAACTGTTAATTTTCCCTTTTTTGTTGGCAGTTCGTGTAGCACAGAACTCTGTTCCTTATGTCTTGGCAGTAAAGATTCTAGATGCTGTTTTAAAGGTACAGAGCATGATACAGTACACCAATTCAAAAATATTAACAGCTTCTTCCAGAGGGCATTTTCCAGTGTTTTATTTGAGAGAAACTCAAGTCAAGAGCATTCTCTTTAATGAAAGAAAAAAGCTCAGAAATTACATTCATAGATCTTGTCCTGTAAATCTGTCTGCCAATGCTGTTTTTTTTTTACTGGCAGACCATTAAAGCATTACCTTGACATGAATTTATTTATCTATTTGTAAATAAAAATGGAGCAACAGATATATATTTCATTTTGAAATTGTACCACATGGTTCCATAATTAATCGGACTCAACTTCTCTATGATTTCATTTGTTCCTTTTGATGTAGAAGCATGTCAGAGCTTACAGAAAGTTAATCACTGACACGGAGGCATAGATGTTATACAGCAGAGCGCATCATTTCCCTGTTTGTGCTGAATGTGAATCCCTGTGCCAGGAGAAACTTGAATAATGCCCCAGATCCCTCATAACCTTCAAGCAAAGGTGTGCATTGGTTTGAGTGGAAATATAATGCATTAAATCATCTGTGTGTGTTATCTCAGGGATGAATTTGACCCCTTCACCCTTTAGGAACTCCAAAGACAGGGAAACCACGGGGGCCAGGGGTGCTGGATGGCACTTGCCTTGGTGGGGAGAGACAGACTGGATTTATCCTCAGCACCCCGAGCCTCCTCCCAGCAGGTCCCTGGAGAAGTGCTCACACTCATGGCTCAGCCTTATGCTGAGTTTCGACGTCTTCACTTTGGGCTCCTTATCTAAGCCTTGGCATCCAGATCCCAGAGCCAGCTTAGGCAAGTTGTAGGCAGCAGAGACCAGAACTCGGCTCCAGAACGTGACGCAGCTGCTGCTGAGCTGTGGGGATGTCTGACTTGCCTCCATCCACCCCTGGCAGTGCTGGTGCTCTGGCTCCCAGAGGTGCCCAGGCAGCCTGGGCTGGAACTCCTGCCTTGCCCCAGCTCACAGGCTCACAACCCACCTCTCCCAAGTCTGATCCACCTTGTCCGTGTATGCAGACACGTAGCGACAAGGCTGAGCTAGAGCAGGAGCTGTCATCCCTCTTTTGCATGCAACCTAAATAACCTATAGATTTCCCTTCTTGGCCCAAAGGGGTTCAAACTCTCATCTTTTATAGCCACAAGGGTACCAGGCTACCGGCTGGGCTGGATGTTTTTTTCAGCCTTTCTCTGGATGAAGCCATGCCATCAGGCAGCACAACAGGCACAGCACCCACACTGGTCATGGATTTTGCGTTGAATGGAAGTATGGATGCCACCAGCACCTGCATCCTGAACACAAAAATCCTTCCTCCCTGTTGAGCACTCCTACCACCGGATGAGAGCATCTGGGTCCCCCCATAAACTTGTAGTATCTTTCTGCCCACACGGTGCTCTGCACGAGATGGGAAATGAAGCCTCTGTGGTGGAAAAAGGTCTGAAATTCACGGCTGCTCGGAGTGAATGTTTTAGCCAAGCAGACCATGAAATGAAAGGTAAACAGCAGAGCTCTGCTTTGACTAAAACACAAAAAAAAAAAAAAAAAAAAAAGGGGGGGGGGGAAGGAAGAAGAAAAGAAAAAAAATAATTATATTCACTTCCTTTATGGAGATTTGGAGATTTCAGGCTGAGGTTGCGAAGCGGATGGCAGTGTGTGACACCCCTTTGAGACAAGCACTTGAGATGTGACATCCCCAAACTCAGCAGGAATAGCTTGGGGGAGGGAAGGAAGGGCAAGATCCCTAACTTAGAGTGGACCCTGTTCCTAAAATTATGGGTTGAGTAAGAAAGAGAATTTTGGGGCAGGGGGCCAAAAGCAGCTCTGGGCTTTGCAGCCCGCAGGAGGAGGTGCAGAGAAGGGGCAGGGAGGCTTCTCAGCGTTTTGGGAGAGGACTTAGCACTGTGGCCTTCCTCCAACGCTCCTTGTGCAGAGAAAGCTCCATACAAGCACCGTGCCCCTTCCAGCAGGGATTTTTGCCAGATTCCTCTGCTAAAGGCTGGCGTAATCTAGGACTGCAACTCCCAGCAGTCTGTGAGTTATTTTTTTCCCTCTGGCAGCTGGAAGAAAAGGAGAGGTTAACCCACTGCTTGTGGAACTCCCACCACTGATTCTTACCAGCACACCTGGATGCAAAAAAGGATTTTTCTTTCCCCACAGGCTTCTTCTCCCATGCCTGCCCCCCAGAACCACCACTTCTCCTCTGACTCCGTCATTAGAAAGAAGTTATTACTGAAACTGGGAATGCTTCTCCACAGAAGTTCCCTCCATTCTGTTGTGGTTTAACCCCAGCCCCATATTAGCTACTACGAAGAAAATTAACTCTATCCCAGCCAAAACCATCACGTAATCTTAAAGGGCAAGACCAGCTCGGAATAGGGGCAATGCGATGCATTTTGTTTTAAAGCTTGCCTGTGGAGAGGAACAGGATCTGACATCCCCAGAGTAGCATCTTTGGATGTGTAAGTAGTGAATGTACTGAAAGAATAGGCAGGTGACGCAGGAGGATCATGAAGACCTCTGTTAAATCGCTTGGAGAGCTCTTGCAGTGCAAGGCAGCAACTCAAATGTGCCTTAGTTATTTTTTTATAGTTATTATTTTATTTATTTATATTATGTATATAAATATATATTATTTTTGTTATTTTACCTGTTGCCAATTGCAAAGTCACAGAAAATACTAAAGTTGTAGATAATGAAAGCACCAAGGCTTAATAACGGTGTTCTTCAAGGTTGCTGTGAATTGCTTACGAAGCCAGGACTGTCCCATCTGATAGAGAGGAGCAGATGTTCTCTGTATCTTGTTGGCACACACAGATGTGGTTCTGCTCATCAGGTACATTTAAACTGGTACTCTCCAATTAGTATGAAATGTTTGCAGGTCCTTCGTTGGTAATTTGTGATTTATTTAAGTGATGTATTTAAGATGTAAGAGAACATAGCTATAATGATATGGCTAAACCAAACACAAGTATGGCAACTATGTAATGCTGAATTAAGGTAGACGTTTATCAAATATTTTAATTTGCCTTACAGAAAAGTTCTGGGTTTTACCTGCTGGAAGATGTCATGCCTTTGCTAGATACCAGATCTCACCAATCCATGCTCCAATAACTGTAACTTCAGTCACCGTCACTGAAAGATGGCAGATGACCTGTCTCCCAGTAAAGATATGACATTGGGTGACAGTGGAAAGACCCATATTGCTAAAAATTAATTATTTTGCAAAGTATATTACAAGGTATCACATCCTGCAGTGGTCAGAACTGAAGCATCATCTATGGTTTGAACTTGGTTTGGGTTCTATCACCTTTCAGGACTTCCCTGCACTGCTGTGCCAGTGCTGAACTCTGCCATGGCCCTGGGGTCCCCCAGCTGTCCCCAGGGAGATGCCTATGCCCAGGGCTGGGGCTGCCCTGGTGTGTCCTGCTCCCTGGCTGGAGTGGTGGGACAGGGCCAGCCTGCAAGGTCCTGCCCTGCCACCCCAGGGGAGCTCCTGTGGTCCTAGACCCCAGGATTTATTGTACCAATTAGTTTAATAAAGAATGAAAAATAATTACAGCTGTTAAAGTAAATGAGCTAGGAGTGTTTTCCAATGCATTATCCTGACCATATATATATGTGTGTGTGTGTGTGTATGTATATTTGCTTGCTGAATTTTTCTGGTTTACAGTGAGAAAAAAAAACCCAATTTGCAGCAGTTTTCAGTTACTTGTGCCAATTAGCCTGTTTCTAGAAAAGCCATCACTATAACAAAGGGATGCATAAAGGCAAACTAAGCTGGCTTTTGCTGACAAACTGCACAGAACTGGGGAAATCTACCGAGGTAATGGCTGGCTGCGGGTGCTCCAGCTTGGCCTCAGCTCCAGCAGTGCTGATGCGCTGGTGCCCAGGGAGGCTGGGGAGCTGAGGCTTTGTTTCTCCCCTCCCTGTCTTGCTCCCTGCTAAGCCCAGAGTCCTCCTAACATCCCGCCTGTCAGGGTCTCGACTGACAAGCAGACTGATGAGAAATGTAGCCCTCAGGCAGATATTCCCAAAGCAGCAGCATGGCAAATGCTCGTAAACAATGTTTGTAACAGCAAAGCTGCTTCCCAGCCATTTCTCAGAAAACACCAAGTATCTCACAAATGCAAACAAGACACTTGCAGGGTGAGTGATTCTCCTTCCCTCCACTGTCCTGTATACTTTGGCTATGCTGAAACTGTAAAGCAGAGACATAAAAATCCTCCCAGTCCCTCCTTGGCAGTCACCTATTACATTGCCAATTAAGAATAACCTGACCAATAAAGGCACATAAAAAGCAGCAACGTCTGCTACCAAATAGGTCAGACTTACGTATATCCCAAGATACTTATTTCTGATTGCAGCCTGCAGCCTGCTGGGTTGTCTCTCTTAAAACCTCTTGTTCCTTATAGCCTATACCAGGACCACCATGGGGCACGGTCTGTCATATATGTTATTTATTATGTTTGTACAGAGCCCAGCAGAGTGGAGCCTGTGCGTTGGCAGCCTTTGTTCCTGTACAAAACGGTAAATAAAATGTTGCGCTGTCTTGGAATTCAAATGGGAATCAGAGCATCGTTACACCGCTGCCCAAACCGCCGGTTCTGTGTGCAGAGAGGTGTGGGGACAGGCGAGAGGGTAGATCTGAAGTATGGATGAGCTTACATGAAGCTTGCGACTGAGAGAGGTCTGTAGGAGCATGGCCAGCATGACAAAAGCAAACAAGGCATGTTTTTTACTGTTTCTCCAAACACAGATCATATGATATAAGGGACAATTAATAAAATGGTCAGATAGCAGATTGCCCCGAGCAGCATATGAGGACTTTGTGGAGATCTAAAGGGCAAATGGGTTCAAAAGGGAATTTGATGAATCCATAGGAAATAGACCCAGGGACAGCTGATAAACATGACAGCCCAGATACAGCCTCTGGCAAGGGAAGAGCTGGTGCTGTGCATTTCCAGAAGCTGGAAGGGCTCAGCAGAGGAAGGATCCTGCCCTGCTCCTCACGCTCTTTTGATCAGCGCTGGAAATCAGTAGGTATAATGAATGATGTAGCTCCTGTTCACAGGCTGCAGTGATCCAAACACTAAATAACAATAGCTGTAAGTCCATTTACTATTAAAAATAGCAGTGAAAATGTGAAGTACGTCTTTCTTTTGTCCAAGCTCTGGAGGGACACATCCTTGCAGAACCTACTGCAGGAAGCTTCACCTAGAGGCAAGAGCTGTGACACCTAGGTGATTGCTATGAGCAAAGCCTCTGAAATCCATCGCTGCTTGGGAGTAGTGCTGAAGGTTTTCAGACCCTGCTCTGTGACATACAACTGTTTCCTGCACCACCAAAGAAATCTTACACTTCCTTTTGTGTGTGAATTTTCACAGAAATTGTAAGCTATTTCTTAGACAGATGGAGTGCTTGAGTCAGCCCTTCTATCGCTTTCTTTAATAGCAAAATGGATTTGTTGGGATTTTTCAGGAAGAGGGAGGAATAAGTTTGATAGCTCTTCCATGAGCTCTCCTGCATTGCCGATTAAAAGGACCAGAATGACATCCAATAAAAAACCAGCAAAACTGCCCATTCTAGATCAAGAAGTGTATTTCTGACTCTAGCTGTGTGGACAGTTGTTTAGAATTTAGATATTACATTAAAAAAAAATCTGTACAATACCATATATAAATGCAATTTATAAATAGACACATTGGGGGAAGTGTCTTTACTCCTCATTTATCCAGGCCATGTGGACTGGTGTGATGATAAACTCAGTACATGCACATTCAGGATCTCTGGTTAGGCTAAATATTTGCCTGATTCAGCATAGCATGCTTTAATAATGTAATTCAATTTTTCCTCATTTTTAATGTTATTTCAGCCTGTTAACATAATTTGGTGGGCTATTACAGTTGTTACAGCTGCTAGTTTTGCCCTTAATACTGATTTCACTTATGACCTCAGTCAGAACTAGATTTAAAGTTTGAGATGATGTAAGTAAATAAGGATTATTAGATTTATTTGTATGGCAATTTAAATAAGAAACTGCCTGGCTTAGAATAAACGGTAAATGAAAAATGCATGTGATTTATAGACCTGTCCATTTCAAAGATTTATACATAGAGTAGGATGATTAAGTAAGAGACAGACCTGATTATATGAAATATGTAATTTTTATAATGCAATATTGGAAGCAAGCTGCTAAACAGCACCAGCATAACAATGATTGCCCAAACAGCTTTTATTACGATATTACTGTACAGCTGGTATGCAGTCATGTAAACACAAGCAGCAGGCCTCCAACCATTTCTATTCCTTGACAATTAGTAGATGGTGTTATGTTCTCATGAAAAGCTTCTTCCCCTCTCAGTGACTGCAGAACCATGTTCTGTAAGCAGGCTGTGAGACTGGAGTGGCCTCCAGGCTTTGTCTACCCCTCCCCTTTAAGGGTGTTGCAAGGCATCTCTGATGCTTTGCTATGAAAATTTGTTCAAGCACTTCCAGGGCTGCATGCCAGGATTACTGATCTTCTTCCATTAAAATCAGAAATACATAGAGATTTCTGAGATCTGGCAGAAGCAATCATACCTCTCCTTCAGGAACAAAGGTCCAGATGCATCGTCACAGAAACAATGGGATCAGCAAAAATCCTTCCACTCTTCTACTACATACCAGAAAGAACAAGTTCTTCAGTTCTTCCTTTGCTCTCCATCAAGCTTAAAGAGAAAGAAAAAAAAAAATATTTCTTTCATGGGTTTTAAGGCTGGAAGAAGCTGTTGCCATTATTTAGTCTCCTACCTGTATAATGCAAGCTGCAGACCTCCGTTCAGCAGTTCCAGCCACCTTCTTTAGCTCAAGGCTGGAAGAAGTCCTGAAGCTCACCATTAATACAGCAAAACGTCTTTGTGAATAACATCGGTGAATGGTGCTTTAACCTCCCTCATGTCAGAGTATTGCAACAACCTGCTGTGTCTCCTAAGGCACTATCTGCTCATGTAATCAAAAACCAGCAATACTGCTTGTGGTTATTGTGGCATTTTTGTGCATACAGATGTGGAAGTTTAAAAACCATGTGGGAAACATATATACACTGTGTATAGGAGCACTAGGCTATGCCATTCCACATGAATTAATACACTTTTTATGAGAAAGCTTAATAAATGTGTTCCAAACCAGGGGGTCTTCTATAACATAATTTGCATGAAACAGAATTGACCCAGAAAATTTTAATCTAAATCCCAATCTGATTTGTATAAAGTAATTTAATTTCCTCCCTAGTAGTTACGTGGATTTTATCAATTATACCAATTAAATTGTCAAGCAGATTTATTGACCAGTCATCTACAAGACACTTTCTTTGATGCACTATTCTGGTATCATCAACTGGTCATGCAAGTCTAGCTTTAGTTTTCAGTGTCATGTGTAGCTGAATACCCAAAAGAGGAGGTTCTAATAAATGAGTGGTATGAGCCAAGTTTTGAAATGAGGATGGAAAGCTCCTTCTTTTGAATTGCAGACAAAAAATTACAGGTAATGGCAGATGCAATCAATTTAGATGCTTAGCCATCCTACGTGCAAAACACACAGTTGATTTCTGACCTCAGAGCCTGGACCTCAGTTAGAGATCTCCATGCTAATAGCTGTTATCTAAATGTAATCATTCTTGCATAAATGCACATCCAGTTAATTTTAAATACAAAAAACTGAGGCATAAAATTCAAGGCTGGGTTCGAAATTGGCAACCTATGTTTTTCAGTGTGTTGGATTTTTCTCTATTGCCTGGGTTCTAGACGGGTGGCAAATATTCCGAAAATACTTCATTATCCATCTTGAATAATTTCTTTATTCAAATAAATTCTAGTTTGCCAGAACAGATTACTAGAATCAGACATCTTCCATTGAGTGAGTCACAGTGCAACTTCCAATTTCTTCGTAATCTTTTCCTGATTTCCGTCTAGAAGTTAGCCAAGAAAATGAGAATAATACTTGACAAACAGTCAAGAAGTTACAGATCTTTGTAGTCCAGGAAAAAAACAGAAATACGTAGTTGCTAAGTAAGGAGATTGCTGTGGAGCAGATTCAAAAGTCTAAAGAAAAAAAGCAAATGCCAATAATGAACCTGATGCCCACTGCAGTGTTGTAGTCCCCAGGCACGATGGCACGCAGCCCCCTCTGCCATTAGGGGTTCGGAGAATATCCACCATAGCCTGTAGCATGCTTGGTCTCCTAGAATATTCTTCTAGAACTAAGTTTTTTTAGAAATATTAGGCACCCAGCATGAACAGGAGAAGACAGAGTCGTCTACCATCAACAAAACTAAGTCCTGTGGTGTTGGTTGCAGGGAACCAGAAACCTGGTGGTAGGTGTTATCTCCAGTTACAACTAAACCTAAGCTTTTGCTTTCCACCATTGACGTAGGAGGTCTGAATTTTTGGTTCGTATCACTGCAGTGCTTAAACTCAGTCTTAAAATATTTTGAGAAGCTTGTAAAAAGCAATAAATGCCATGAGATGGTAAACAGAGCTGACATGTAAAAGACAAATACCTTTTGGAAAGAAAATAACTTGTTGAAGCATTGAAGAGCCGCTTGGATTATTTCAGAAATACTTGGCGACATGCACAATCTCAGTATTTTTGGTAAGCATGACTGTGAATGTGTGCTTTAGCCAACAGCTCTGCATTGCTCTAGTGAATGATGGCATGAAAGATACTTCATGATGAACACGAAAGATAAATAACAGCTGGCTATGTCGGTGCCAAAAACAGACCACACGTGCCTCCTTAGCTGCTTGGTGGCTCAGGACTGTTTCTCTGTCATGTTTACCCTTTCCCATTCCATATCCGTGGTCCCTCCTTTTTCTCTCCAAACTCCCCAACGTTTCTTCAGCCTTTATGTACATTTGAAATATAAAGAATAAGGGAACCAAAAGGTCAATACAAAAGCAAACAGTGTGGGAGAAAATTCTTATTTGAACAGGTAGCAGGTTGCTGATGGTTATGAAAACAGTCCACAGGAGTTCAGGGCAGCAGATACAGCTCTGGCCAGGACTGTGCCGAAGGCAACAGCACAGATGTTGAGCTGCACTAAAGCCACGCTAAGCAGGTTTGGAAACAGAAGAAAAACTTGATCCCAGGCACCTGGTTTCCCTTCACGGGACTTCACCCCCAGTCTGGTCTCCGATGTAGGGTAGCTGTTTTACTCACGAAGCACCTGAAGGTGATGCTGATGGGCAGAAGTGTGCAGGACAGTGAGAAGTCACACTTGTGCCAAAACAGAAGAAGGCAAGCCATTATAACACATATAGTCTGTATGAATCCCTCCACTTTGCCATCTGCTTTGCGTAGCCGGAGCAGCACAAAGCTGAAGAAGTTGCCTTTGGACCTGCACTGGGGCACGATGCAGATATGATATTGTGGAATTACTGATTGTCTTCATCCCATCTAGGAACCCTTTGAGTACTTCAGGTTGCAGAAACTTTTAAGTTGCAGACAGGCACTGACTACAGCTCCCTTGTTCCCAAGGCAGATTTCTCACCGTGAGTAAGGCAGCAATGTTTCTGCTGGTTGGTTTTGTGATGCTTTCCCATTAAAGTTCAGGGGCAGAGAGCCAAAGCATACATGCCAAAATGTAGGGAGCAACTGAGCATTTGTCAGGCAGAAATCCAGGCTTTGCAGCAGGGACAACGGAATCAAAAGTGTCATTAACCTAGCTGGAGGGTGCCCTGCCAGAAAAATAATACTTTTCATTCTGAAGATGACACTGTAACACCCTGAATCTTAAGGAATATTATTTTTTAGCTACAGCAATTGAATAGTCTGAGTTTGATTTCTGGCCTTCAGTGTTTAACCTAGCTGTAATTACCTAGGACGGTGATTTAGGGAGGCAGTATTTCATTCCTTTCTCCCTACCTAAGAGTAGCTTAAAAAAAATATATATTATTTAAAATGGAGTCAAGAACGTACATCCGAATGACCTGAGGAGCAGGTATGGCAAAGAAGAATAAACCATTATTAAATGAACTCTTTCATCAGATGCAGGTCAGCATCTGACACCACGGGAGGAGGGAAGCAAGGTCAGGAGCGAGGTCCTTCTCTTGGCCGTGAGACCCTACTCCAGAAAGACTGGCAGGTCTCAGAGTTCGGTCCCAAACAAAGTGATGTGAGGGATATGAGTTGGCAGCAACTGATGTCTCCCGCTCTGCTGGCTCCTTTTGGCCACGAACATGGGCGATGCTGCCCTGTGGGCTGCCGAGCCGGCAGCACCTTGGTGGGTTACGCAGCAGGTGTCTGTACTCCCTGCACCGACCCACAGACCCATGAGGGATGGTTTGTTTTTTTCATTGCCTCCTGTGAACAGCTCTGCCATTCAGACATTTAAAAACATCCCTTACCAAGTGACCAAAACAAGGCTCCAGGTTCAGAATGGTGTCAAATGTTCCCTAATATCTCCTTGCTTTAAAGACTTTAAAGAAGAAGAAGGATTTTTAGAAGTGCTTAAGAAAGTGGTGGTTCTAATTTAATTATGGGATTAAAATTCAGCTTTATACTCAGGCATACCTTTTACTCTATTAGCTTTGTGGGTTCAATACACACCAAGACAGAAGAGAGCGATTCAGCCAACATAGCATTTGCACATAAATGCAAATAGCAGCCTCCAACACTAGCAGACGCTGGGTGCTTTGCTGGTTCTTCAAATATCATTGTTATTGCTATTGTTAACATCCTTGTTGGTATTTTAGCAATAGCAACCATATTAAGGGTTTTGAAAGAGATGAGGTGCAGGATCCCAGCAGATATAAGAGACTTTAGCTTTTTATTTAGGCATGCATAGCTGGTGTCTTCCAACATGCTCATCACTTGAGGAAATTGGTGCAGAAGATGTTTTGCAAAAGGTTTTCAATCTGACAGTGGTGAATTGTTTTGTGTAAGTCATCCCAACCATAAAATGTGCCATGGGAGAAGACAAGCAGATACTCAAAAGAGACTGATACTGATGCTGAAAACATCAACAAAACAGAAAAAAAGAGATGTTTACCCAAACAGTGTCCAGGTAAACAGAGCATTAGCAATGCCTCTGTTTGCAAACTGCTTCCAAGAGAAAAAGCAGTATGGCACACATACAGCTTCAACATATGTTTGCAGACTGAAGATACAGCCATTAAAAAGGTGGCAGCTGTTGTACTAATCTGGATCAATACAACATTTTCTACCTTTTCCACCCTTTCGCTGGAAGCATCCCAAAGCCAAACAGGTTGGGTACAGCGCATTGTTGGCACATAGCAACCTAGCGTGAGAGATCCATGAGTCATACAGATTTAAGATACCAGAAAGAAAAAAGAGACAGAAAGAGGTTTAGGAACCTTTAGAATGTTTTAAAGATACAGTTACAAAAAATTGTAAGCATCAATAGGCACTGAAGTAAGTTTCAAAAATTGCTCAGGCAACTAGAAATAACACAAATGCAGCTTGAGTAAGAAACATCAGAGCTGAAATCTTTTTCCACGCATAACAAAATATGTTCTGACAAGTGTGGATTCCTAAATGTGTAAGAATCAATCTTTTTACCTGGCATAGGCCTCTGCTAAAGAGAAACTCCCACATTCCAGCTGAAATCTCCAGCCTAACTTAAACTCCTGTATTTTCTGAATCATTTAAGACTGAGGTGAGTTTCAGAGCTACTTCCCTGAGCTCTTTGTGTCCCAGCATATGCACCTGAGTCAAACCATATTTGTTATTTGTTATTTAGCTCCACTGTGAACTCCATCGCCGGATGGACACTACCTTTCTAAATTCTGTGGCTGCAAAATACAGTGCAATCTCCCCTTTCACCTTGCACTCTCTTGCCTTTCTATCCTGAACTACTACAGTCTCAGTGACAAGCTGGCATACCACTGCATCAATAATGAAAAAGAAATGAAATGCATAAAAGATTTGTTTCTTCCAAGGGCTTTAGATGTACAGCTTGAAACGCATCTTGAAAGCACCAAGTGTTCTGTCTTTCCTATTTTCTTCTACTTTGGTAGTTAGTGGCCAACACTAGTGCAGCACTTCAGGCTATCAAGATTATCAAGATGCTGACTGCCTCCAAGAAGTCAGGACCTCTTATCGCATCACACTTCCTTGGATGCCTACCATGCCACTACCATGGCAGTGACAGCTAGCTTCAACAAAAAAGAAATGGAAATGTATTCCTTTCACCTGGCCAGTGCTAACCAGGTGTAGTAAGCAATGACTTGTCCTCTTCCCCTCCTGACTCCCAAACAAAAGCAACTCATTCCTGCCACCTCTGGTTATTTTCTGCATTTCAGTATATCTTGTTCTGGTTGAGATTGTTTAGAGGGTTTCTTGCTGGGATTTCCCCCCACCCCTCATCTTCTTTTCCTTTGGCTTTCAGCTAGTGTCCCTGCTGAGTTTTTTGTTGTTGTCTTTTGGCCTTGGGTGTTGGTTGGGGTTTTTTTTATATGAAAGGATCAATCACTTCTTATCACCCTCTCCAGGAAGAAGGCAAGTATTCCTCAGGTCACAACTGTTGTTTCCACTAGCCCTGCGCTCCAAGTATGTCTCTGTATGTGTGTGCCATCTTCTCCTTTGGCACATGCTGTCATGGCTGTGTTGGTAGGAGGAATTCCTGCTGAGCCATGGCCTCAGCTGGTCCCCAGCTACTGTCTGAAGAAGGAAGAAGGCATTAAGGCACAGATTTTCAAAAAAGCACGTAGGTGCCTAACACCCATCTGTACAGGGCCACTACAAACTGTCCTTGTACTGAGATCAGTCAATGCAATGAGAAGATGCCCACGGAAGGACAAAGGGGGGATTTTCCTGAGCTAAGGCTACTGGGCCAGGGCAAATGGCCTCCCATATGGAGGATGGAGAGGGAGTTCTCCTACCCAGGCACACCTCAAAGCAGGTGATACCGGACTTTGGAAGTCGGCTGTGTTTTGAACTGTGTCTCACAAGGAGGGAAAGCGATACCTTCCTGGTTTTAAAGGAATTGATATTATTTTATTTTCTCCAGATGGTTGAAAGAAATGCACTAAGTAGGTGGGCAAGGGCATGGGTCAAAAGAGAAGACCTGAGCCCACCAATTTTCTGTGGGAGCCTCCTGTGCATACGCAGAGCGCCAGCAAGAGGCGGGCAGTTTGGGTAGGGGTTTGGAGTAGAGTCAGCAGCTTGTTTAAGTTGTCGGGATGAATCTGGGGCATAGGTTGCAAAAAGCAGGTGATTTGCAGCTTCACATCACTTCTTGTTGCATGCTTAGCTAGTTGATTCTGTAAATGGGTGTCTCAATGGCCAGGGGATAGAGCTTTGTACTTTTTCAATATCTGGAACATAAGGTCTTTGTGTATGGAGACATAATTGACTTCTCATCCTGAGTGTGTGTGTGTGTATCTCTCTCTCTCTCTCTCTCTCCATATATATATATTTTTTTTTATATATATATATATTTATATATATCTATATCTATATCTATCTCCCTTGCAAGAATACTGGGAGATGAAGCCTGAAAGCATGTATATGTCACAGACCTATTTTGGAGGATTTCATGAGCCACTCTCCTGTGATCTGTTGTCCAACGCTATAAACCATGGTCTCAGCAGCACTCATGCAGCTATTTCAGAACCTTGCCAAAGGATTTGTAGTAAGAGCTTAGTAAGATACGTGATCCATCCAGGTATTTACACAGTGATTTCACTGGTATAGTATCTGTGTATCTGACATGAAGGAGAGCTGGTTCGAGCCATGGGATAAAAGTGTGATGTGTAGAAAAGTGGGTCCCAGGTGTGTGCTCAGATGGTGCCGTTTGATTCAGAATATGCCAAATCTTGCCACTACAAGTTAATTGTCTTTTTCTCCTTTCTGCCCATGCAAACACATTTAATTAATTATTTTTTTCCAAAGCACAGAGGAAAAATTTGACCAAAATTAACACTGCTAGGACTTACATATAGAAGGATTCACAAGAGACTGGTTAAAACTAATACCAGTTTTAGGATCTCTTACGCCAGAAGATGTGTGAAAGTAAAATTAGAACAGGGACACCCATTAGGAAAATATGAAAAATGTTGCTACTTTGGTCACTATCAGGGCGACAGACTAATGGGGTGGTAAGAAACCAGTCAGATAACAAAGTGGGAAAATGATTACAGTCTAAAACTAGGTGACAAATTCTTGACGTTCATACATTTGTGACTGACAGTACCTGCCTGCTCCGAATAAGGGTCTGAACTGAACATTTGTATTAGCTGCTGCAAGGATTTCTACTCGAACCCTTGGCCTCCACCATAAACACTGTGGTGGTAAAGAGCCTGTCCTGCCTTTTCCATACTGGCATGAAGCACAAAGGCATGCTGGGGAGCAATGCACCCATCTGACACGGCAGAATCGATACCAAGTAATTGAGTAACATATTTATTAAAGCTGATGTTAATGCTTCTCTGAGAGAAGATTATCTATGAATTGCTTACCTCAATTAAAAGTATGTTTCACAAGAAAGGGGTTTATAAATTGAAATAATCAGAAACGATGCATGAAATGTCACATGCAAGAAATTTTGCTCATGTGTTATTAAACAGAATAAATTATTATCAGAATTTAGCAATGAGGAAAAACTAAACAGCTATTTACTAGATTCACTGAATGTAAGGCTAGCAGAGTACTTGAAACTACTGAGAGATTTTTCTGGAATAAATTACTACAGATGCATTTAGGAGCTGTAAACGGCTGAGATGTAATCTAAGCTCACCTGCAGCTCCATACACGGACACATATGCACTCTTTGTTCTCTAGGAATTCAGACCAGGAATCTGGTAAAAACACTGTGGAGCTTACCCAGGCTGCATGCCCAGCTCTCTCTTGTGCAGAGATGAGTCTGGGGGACCATATGCCATAGGGACCAACTGTCCTTTACATTCGAGTGACTCAGGAGAAACTGAGAAGTTACTGTATTGCAAATTGAGCTAAGAAAGGAGGAGGAGGCCTTCATTTTTACATCATAATATTTTTCACAGACTCTGATCAAGATTTTAGTCAGACCTAGGGAAGTCAGGTGCCTTTTCTCTGATCAGTGAGCTGCCAGAGCAGGGCAAGTGATAGAAAATGTCACGTTTGCTGTTGTGCTGAACTTGATTGAGAGGTTTGGGGGAAATCTCTTGTTTAAGAAGTTCATTTTAGAAGCGTTCATGCTACAACATCATCTATGTAGTGGTCTTCGCGTTATGTATTAGTAAACAGGCACAGAAATAATAGTGACTTTGCACATCAGGATGAGGGGCTGACTGCCTTCGTACATGGCTTTGAATAGTGAATGCTGTGCCACTTATCTAAAGGATGACGCGCCTATGTTTAGTTAAAGTCGGGAGATGTCCAAGGACCCTTATTGCAACATGACGGACGCACAGACTGCTAAGGCCTTGGGTTGGTTATCTTTAAAAAGGGACATTTTGTCTTAGATTCCTGTTGTACATGCAACGTGGTGAAGATGGAGACTTTAAACGTGACCGCTAAGGAATAGAGTCTGCATAGAGACAACTCCTCAAGGACATTGTCCAGGCACAAGACATGTTAATGTTGTTAACTTGAGGATGTGCTAGGTCCTTGAATGGAATGTGCTGATTGTCCAGGCACAAGATATGTTAATGTTGTTAACTTGAGGATGTGCTAGGTCCTTGAATGGAATGTGCTGATTGTCCAGGTGTGAGATATGTTAATGAGTTCCTTGAAAGTTGATGAATAGACATGAGTGACTTGTATAAGGAGGGGGCTGAGGGGTTCCCTCGGTGGGTGTGCATGACTTCGGTGGAGCCATCCCCCATGCACCCAGCGCTGCCAATAAAGGATACTTAGTCACTAAGAAATTTTGACTTCATTCTGTAAATCAATTTGGCGACCCAGATGGGACACCTCTCTGCCGGGCTGTAGGACCCGCTGGGGATAGGACTCCCTAGGGTACCCCTGGGATTTCCCAGAGGGACTTCTTGACTCAACGGATCACTGCTGAGGCAGACAAGGACCCCATTGCTGTGACGGTATTCTTTTTGCTGGTTTGTTTGTTTGGTAGACTGGTCATTTGGAACTGCCCATAAGTCAGAAGACAAAAGTTAACTTCTGCAGGGTGGTGTATACTTTTGTGGCTAGCACCTTAAGTATACGTTTGGTTTGGTTGGCATTCAATTGCCGTTTGGAGCCTGGCAAGTTCGCCTGTAGGGCTCGTTTGGTACTGTCTTGCTTATTACGGTTCTCTGACTTATTGGGTGTGGAATTTGACTCTTGATTATTGTTATCGTGATTTTGGCTATATTCTTGGTAATAATAGTGGGTTCTTGGTGTTGCTGTAGAAAGGTACCTGCGTGCTGCATTTTGTAAGTGCTAAGTGTGTTCTGTTAGTGTGAAGTGGGAAAATGGGAGGAAAACAAAGTGGTGGGATTTTAAAGAAAAGCCCTTTAGGATGTGTTTTGAGTCATTGGAAGGATATTGGAGGATCCGCTGGTGGAAATGTGAATAGGAAAACATTGATAAAATATTGTAATCAATGGTGGCCGCTTTATAAGCTGGAATGTGGAGAAAAGTGGCCTTTTAATTAATAATTATAAGGTTATTAATAGTTGTTATACTCATTTATGCTGGAAATGTAAGAACATTTCTGTATTAAGTATATTATAAATGTTGGTATGTCGTTATTGTCTTGAACAACCTAGGGGGGAATGTGAACCTCTATACATTTTAAAGTGTATATGGTGTAAAGAATTATTATCTGTATGGTGGGGACAAGAAATTGAATGCCCTTACTGTAAGGTTTGGATGCCTTGGGATAAGAGAGAGAGCTGTAAGTGAAAGTAGAGTCGTCTGCGGCTGGGATAGCGATTGAGGTAACAAAGTGGTGGAATAGTAAGAAAGAGTCCTTTGGGATGTGTTTTAAGTCACTGGAAGGAAATGGGGGGGCAGCCTGGGGGAAGCGTGAATAAGAGAACTTTGGTTAAGTACTGTAATCGGTGGTGGTCCCTGTATAAGTTAGGGGACGGAGAGACATGGCCCTTAAATGGGACACTGAATTATAATGTTTTATTACAGTTAATGTTATTCTTGAGGCAAGAGGAAAATGGGATCAAGTAATGTGTGCCGATATGTTTGTGTGACAGGAGTGTGGGATTAACACCACCTGATCTTTGATTATGGCTCTAGAAAAAGATATAAAAAAACCTGAGACCTAAACTAGAAAGATGTTCTTGTTGAAATATTTGTGAAAAAAAAAAAAAAAAAAAAAAAGAGCTCAGGTTGTGCTTCCTTCTGTAGAGCAACCAGAATGAAACACGTTATAAGATAAAAACTTGTACTAATGTATGTAAGATCTGAAGCAGGGGGGTGTGGGGGGTGTGGGGTGGAGAATCAAAGACCCTGTGAAAGTGTTAAAGTATTGAGGTGAGTTTGTACAAACCCCCATACCCCCTCGAAGGTGGATGCTGGACGCATGGCAGGGTGTTTGCTGTTTGCCTGCGAAGGCACGATATGTAAGAACACAGAGCAACAAGGAGCAGATTTGCGTTCAGGGTAAGAAAGAGTTAAAACAGAAGTGCTGCTGCAGAGGCAGGCCTGTGTAACCTGCAGAGCAGGAAGAGCATCTCCTGCCCCGAACCCTTCTGATGGTGGGGAGGAGGGGGTTGCTGTTGCTGACAATTGAGCAGAAGGACCTGACAATGTCACCCCGATTGCTGCAGCATTTGCAGCACAACAGGACCGGTAACGGCCCCTTTAGGGCAAGGCAATGGCTCTGAGGAGAATAAAGGTGAATCTTTGATGGGGAAATGTAGATGTTTGAAAGTTGGTTGTGAATAGGACTGGATAAAGGTTCGAGTTGATTTTTACTAGGTAATCGTGATGTAGAAAAGTTGATAGAAGGAAAAGGAGACGTGTACAGAAGGTAAAAGAAGAGCTTTAACTAGTAGAGGAGACGAAGCAGAGAGAGGAAGAATATCAGGCAGAAGTGAATGAACATATTGTAGGGAAAGTGGACACTGGAAGCGAGATTGCCCTGAGCTAAAGAACCAGCAAGGCGTTCTGGTGAACTAGGGACTAGGAAAAAATGAGGTGGAATTTTTAGTGAATACAAAACCAACTCATTTGGTGTTAAACTTCAGTGAAAAGAATTTGTTACAGTTGTGGGAGCTGCTGGCCACCAGGAAAACATCCTGAAACCTTTAAAGTACAAACTAGGTCCTTGAATGGAATGTGCTAATTGTCCAGACACACGATATGTTAATGTTGTTAACTTGAAGATGTGCTGGGGTGGTGTGAGATATGTTAATGAGTTCCCCGAAAGCTGATGAATAGACATGAGTGACTTGTATAAGGAGGGGGCTGAGGGGTTCCCTCGGTGGGTGTGCATGACTTTGGTGGAGCCATCCCCCATGCACCCAGCGCTGCCAATAAAGGATATTTAGTCACTAAGAAATTTTAACTTTGTTCTTTAAATCAACTTGCAAAACAGCCACCGTGTTAACTGGGAGGGGGAACCTGAGCTCTCTGACACCAACACCTTCTCTATGGGATGCTGCTAACTGAGCATACACTTATTCGCCACTGTTTGGGGGCAGGATTTTAAAGTCCTGAATACTGGGAGCCAGATTCCTGAACAGATCCCTAAATCCACCATCGTAAAATATCTCGAGTTGAAGGTAGCTGGGCTAGCCTGGCAGAGCTTTCAGTGCCTCGAGTGGCCCATGCACACTGCTGAGGATCTTAAGGACCACGACTCAAAACTCAGCTCAGATGAAAAACAAACAGCCGAAAGCAACTGCAACAGCACGGAGCTTCGGTGCCCTGTTAACCATTTAAACCTCATCACCTTGTAAAGGAAAAGACAAAGCGATTAGATGGTCTGTTTAACGCACGTTGCTGTATTAGCCCACAGTGGCCGAGAGGCTCTTGTCTCCCTTGAGGGCTGGGCTGCGCTAAGGGAAGCACGACGCTGGTTTCTAGTACTGAGATGTGCCCCAACATCCCCCAGGGCCTCCTCCCCCACCGTACCCCCCCACACCTTCGAAACCTACGCTCCCTTCTCCATCCCTTGCAAGCAGTTCTATAGGCTATATTCAATTGTATATTTTCTTATCACTGGAAGGCTTGAGCTACACGCTTAAAAATGACATGCAAAGATTTCGATTGTGCTGCAACCAAAAAAAAAAAAAAAAAGAAAAAAAAAAGAAAAAAAAAAAAGAAAAAATGGTTAACACCAATGAACAGTGCAGAATGTAAGGACTTGTTGTGGTGGGTGTCTGTCTTGGCATTTGTGCCATGAATCAGAACATGTAAATGTAGTTGGCTTGAGACGTTTTTATTTTTGCAACAGCAAAATCAACATCGCTACTCTAGTTATACTTCTACTTAAGCCAAAGATCTTACTGCACCATGGGGAAAAAAAGCTGGCAGGGGAAGCCTCTATCAGATTCCAGTTCATTTGGATTTTTGAAAGAAAACTGTTATTTTACTGGAATTCAAGAAACAAGGTGCAGGCAGACGCTAGGAGTGTTGTAAGGCAGCCGTTGCACGGTATCACGCTGGATGTAACGAAAAAAAGGAAATGTCATCCGTGATAACAGAGAAATGAGAAACGGCGCCCATTACACACGGAGTTATCACTGAAGAAGTGATGCTCCAGGGTCTGCCCGAGCAGCCTTATGCCTTGCAAATGCCCAAACAAGTCTGAAACGCTCAGATAAGCAGAAGCGATGAGAAGTGATAAAAGGCCTTTGAGAGTGATATGGAGAAATAGTGCAAAATAGGGACAATAAACATCGATTTTGATTGTATATGTCGGCTCAAGGAGTGTAGGTATGATGATTGGTCACATAACCATATAGTTTTAAGGAAATGCCTACTCTTCTTCCTCTAACAAAGGGGCTATCTATAAAAAGGATGAGAAACATTCCAATGTTATCTAGAGATCTCCTCGCTAAAGAAAATCAGATGATCGACAAGGACATGAATTAGCTGCAAACTTGCAAGACCACCACATTCCAGGAAAAGGACTGATAAGCTAATTAACATACGAAGTGAGAGTATGTTTAGGTTTAGGTAACGAATATGTATAGGCGTTAATTGAATATGCATTTGTTTTATTGTATAAATATGAGATGGTTCGTCACTTCGGGCATGCACGCTTGCGGAGGAGCGATCCCCCGTGCATCTGCGCGCAATAAACATACCTACTTTATAACTTTCGAGTTATAGAGTTTAATTCCGTACGTCAAGAGGAGCCAGAGAACGGACCGGGGAAAGGTACCTCCAGCGTGTGCGAGAGTAAGTTCGGGTGGCGCTGAGCAGATGTGCGGTGGAAAATGCAGTTCGGTCGGTGGGAAGGCAAAGGCATCGGAGAGGTGTTTAGACACCAGTCCGACTAATTAAAACCCGTACCTTGTGGGGTTTTTTTACTTGGAGATTCAAAAAACCGGGAGGAGAAAAAAAATGTTTACTACCGGCGGCAGGTGGGGAATCTCTTTGCATTTTTAAATACAAATATTTTTTTCCCCTTCCCTCCCCCGCTGCCCTGCTTTCTTGACTCTCCTCCTTTTATCTCTAGCTCGCTCCAGCAGCCGGCGGCCGCCGTCCCCCCGGGCACGCCGGAGCCCCCGGACCCTCCGGACCCAGGTGAGGGTCCGGCCCCGCGGGGCGGCGCTGGGCGGGGCGCGGGGAGCCGGGGGGTGTCCGCGGCCCCGACCCCGGCCCCGGGCCGCCCTGGCGCCGCCTCCCGCCCGGGGGAAGGGCCGGTGCGGCGGGGGGCCGGCTCGGAGGGGCGGGTCTGTGCCGGGCTGCGGGAGCCGGGGCGGCCGCCCGCCCCCCTGCACGCCCCAGCACCGTACGGGGCGCGTCGGTTGCGGGGAGCAGCGGGCTCGCCGCCGGCAGCCATGGCTCAGTCACCCCCCGCGCCTCCCCGGGCTCCGCTGGCAGCCGGACCTGCCCTGCCGGGTGCCCGCCCCGCCCGGGAGGGCCGCCCCCCGCCCTGCCGCGGCAGGAGGACGGGCAGGCGGCGGCCCCACGGCGGAGGTAAGGGCGGCGGGACGGCCCCGGGGCGACGTAGGGGCTGCCCCGGCTGGGCTGCTCCGGGCGGCGGCGGGTGCCGGGCCTGCCCCGCCGAGCGAGGGGGGCGGGTGGGGGGGCGAGCGGAGGGGGGCGCTGCGCTGAGCCAGACGCGGCCCCCGCCCAGCGGCACGGTGAGGGGCCGCCCCAGGGCCGTGCGGGGGCCGTGCGCGCCCCCTTCCCGCGGCCGGGAGGGGCTCCCGGGCAGCCCGGCCGGCCCCACGGCGCTGGGTGCCGGAGGTAGCGCCGCGCAGCCTGTGCTGACGGAGCGACCGCCGGCGGCTCGCCCGGCTCCTGCGGCGCTGCCCCGGCCCACGCGTGGCCCCGGCGCCGCTCGCCCCCGGCCGGCCAGGGTCGCCAGAACGGCGCTGGCGCTTCTGCTCGGCGCGCCCTGCGGAGCCGCCGCCGTTTTCTGGATGCGGGCGCAGGGGCGGCTCGGGGAGACGCCGTACGGCAGCGGGCGGGCAGCGCCGCCGCGGGGCACCGCCGTGAGGGGCGAGCTGCGCCTGGGGCCGGTAACCACGCGTGTCGGGAGCGTCGCTTAACGTCCTGGGGGCCTTACTGTGCCGGGGCCGACCCCCCAGCCTCGCCGCATCTGCTCTGTTACTGGGCTGGCACCTTGAACAACACGCGCGGGTAGCGGGGACCCGGCGGCGGTGGCCGGTTTCCCAGCTTTGGCCACGCACCGAGCGGTCCGTACCGTGTGTGCCCAGCCGCGCAGACCCTCGTCCCACGGGAGAGCCGTGTGCGGCTGTGGCTCAGGAAGATGAGCTGGGCCACACGGCTGCAGGGGCTGGTGGGCACAGGGTTTCATTTTCCCCGAGTAGTTTATGATCCGAGACTTCTGTGATACCTTGTGCAGGTACAAAAGGTGCAGCAACCCCAGGGTGGGGGGTTGTGACTCTGACGTTCAGTACGTTTTGAAATATCGAGTGGAACTACCAGCATTTTTCAAGTTGGTTTTGAACTGTTACAAATAGCAGGTTCTTATCGTGAATTAACAGACCAGCATCAACTGGTAATTGTTGAATTTGTCTTGCATGGTAGGTTCTTTTTTTCTTCCTTTTCTTTTTCTCCTTTTCTTCTCCCCTCCCCTCCCCCATGTGTTAGCTTGGTTATTTTTGTAAAGTAGTTGGAAAACTAGTTTCAACACCCTAATTGTAAGGGATCACCCCTTTCTATGGAGAGAAGATGATTCATTTCTTTGCTAAATGTAGGTCTGCACCTCTTGCTTAAGCACATGGTTTTTAAGTGAAAGAATGATTGGAGCAGGATAAGGCAATGAATGTTCAGTTCTTGACCTAAAATGTAAATGGACTTCTAAGTGAAAGCCCCCCATGCGTGTTCCACCAGACTTATTTTGAAGTGTGTGACAGGTCCAAAACATGAAACACTAAGGAAAAAGTTGTGTTTTAAAGGTGACCTCTGTAGGTCTGAGTAAGTCTACTTGTGCTGTCAAAATGTTATTGTAACAGTATAATGGATTTCAAACTGGTTTAGCTGATTCATAACCTTTGTTTTGCCTTTTGCAAAATTGACCTGAGATATTTAAAGTTACTCTTACCCATGCTGTATCAGGATGAAGAGCCTGTGTAAACAGATGAAAGTGGTTGTTTTGTTCTGCTTGCTATTGTGTGGAGTTCTGAAAAGTTAGCAGTTGGATTCATCCACCCCTGGAATAACTTTATTTATTGGGCCCCAGTCCCTCCTGAGAACATTGCAGGCAACACAGTGCAAGCTGTGGATCCTCATCCTTTGGGAACTGGTATTTAAAACCGCTCTGGAGGACAACTGCAGATGAAAAAGAAAACTAATTCAGTGCCTGAAGCATGCTAAACTGCATGGAGCACCTGGCTTATTTTTTCTGTTCTGTGCTAAAATGAGAGAGAGTGCTGTTTAGGACAGTCTGGGCACTTCATCTTTGACGATGAGTAGAGCAAACAGGTGGGTTCCTACTTTCATCTTGCTGCCTAACATTCTGGGATCAGCCCTAACCTTTGCATTCACTATGTTCCCAGCAAACTGTTTCATTCATTCTGTTTCTGTAATCACATGTAAGTTTGCAGACGAAATGTAAGCCCCACAGTATTTTGCTGCCTTGGTAATAACCCCCCTAAAAATATATTTATTCTGAAATCATCTTTTAGTGGAGAAAATAATCATGTGGTCTCAGAGTCTGGCTACCCATTTTCTTAGGTGGATGTGTGTAACAGGACCAAGGATAAAGAGCGCTTGTACCCCAGCGGACACTACAGGTGAGAGTTTTCTGTTCTGAATCCTGTCCATAACTCACTGTCCTGCATTACCTACAGCAGGTCATAGCTGGTGCTTGGTAGAAGATGTGTAGGTTTGGTTCGCACGCAGGTTTAAGATTGAGACTAAGGTTCTAGGGTTCCTGCCTAGGAACCATGAGTTACATCTTTAAAGAAAAAGCAGTGAACTTTTGCTTTGAGTAGCCAGGAAATTATGCATCAGTTCATGCAAGGAAACAGAGTAATTTCTGTAGTAATGAAAGCCAATTCAGGTCCTGGCCTTTGCAGAATGCTCCAAGATTTTAGGGTCCAGTGGGTATGTTTGCTAAGGAAATAGATAAAAAGCGTAAGAGTGAACCTTGTCTTTTCTTTGGGGTAATAATTTGTCATGGTACTTTGTTTCCAGGTACAACACTATTTATCCACCACCTAGTCTTCCTCTTCACGGTTTGCTGAAAAAAGAGATTGCAGTCTTGTTTTTTTAAGAAGTAATTCATAACGGGAGCACCACTGACTCCTTAATATTCAGCACCTATTTGAGTGCTGACATTCACTGTTGAAAACATGGTTGCCTAAACTTTTTTTGGCCTCGTCAAACCTACTCACGTAAGTAGGTCACATAGAATAGGCCATATGTGAGTGGGTCACACTGACTGACTTACACAGGTGAAGTGAGGCATGTCTGCTTTTTTTTTTTTTTTCCTCACTGACATGTGGAATTAAACTCTATAACTCAGTATAGATTATAAAGCTGGTATGTTTAATTCACCGGCGGGCATCAGGGTAGATAATTCCAAAAGCACCTGCTGCCCTGACTTCTTTGTGCACGTGTGATTTAAAGTATACATTCGTACATCCTCAACAGATGCCCTATTTATATATATATATATATAGAGAGAGAGAGAATAGGTTGGGTTAGGATAGTCTACTGAGAAGTCATTATCATAAGTTTCCTCCCATTCGCGCTTGCGCGCTGTCTCCTGATGGTGGTCATGGTGGTGGTTGAGGATGAAGGCTTAGCAGTCTCCCTCGCTCTGAACTTTTCACCTTCACTCTTTGCGCAGACTCAGTTGTGTCTCGAGTTTTTCCAAACCATAAACCAGGACAGATCCAGTTTTCCTATCTCAAGGCACAGATGTACATACTGGTGTCATCTTATCGGCACACGGAGCGTCCCAGGTCCACCTTATCAGTACGAAGGGCCTCAGGACTGGGATAATTTGCAAAGTCATACCGTGAAGCTCCGCGCCTCATTTGCGAAGTCACACTACAAAACTCCTTTTTGCACGTACAATGAGAATTTTAATTATTCTAAGTTTTCCATATCCTATTAATCTAGTTATTGCTAAGCTTTCTATCACCACTGTGCTTCTAAAGTGTTGTTGGGTTGCTCAAGGAATGCATTTTAAGGAAAACACTAAACTGAGACACTGTGGTGGGTAAATCTTGACGTTTTAAGCATGGAAAAAGAAGAAGGAAATAAAAAGGAAAAAAGACATAGAGGTGTTACATTGGTAGGGAAGAGAGAGAAGCCAACCCACAGGCACGTAACCTGGGATGCAGTCCATGCCCCAGTCTAACTGCATTTTCCTTAGGCTTCTCTGTAACCCTGCCCCGACAACGCTTCCAAAAGCTGTTACGTTGAGCCATAAATCCATATGCAAAATGGATGAGGCACATTTTCCAAAGCACCTTAAAAAACGGTGTGTGGGGAAATGGGAGGCCTCAGTGCTGCAGGATGTGGCATCACCCCTATGTATATGGTAATATTATTCACAAATACAGAGAAAGTCTCAAGAGGCTTTTCATAAAACAAGTTCTTAGCTGAAGATCTTGCAAGGGTTCAGAGCTGGCCTACTTGATTCAATAGTTTTCTTTCCCCTTTCTCTCTGTATATCAAGATTTCTGTGTGTGCATGTGTGTGTATATATGTGTAGACATTTGAAGAAAGGGAGTATAAAAATTGGATGCGTTCTTTGTCTTTCATGGAATATACGTGGGGATTTATTTAGATTAGCAGCAATGGGCTATGTATCTGTTCAGTTTTTTTATCTGTGGCCTGAATCTTACAGTAAAAATGTTCTTATTTTCCAAATCGCATGAACACCCAAGCACTGATGCTGCCCATGCCAGCAGAAGAGGCAGTACCTGAACGAGAGCGGTAGTTGCTGTGCTGGGTCATTGTGCCATTACATGAGACATGTTCCAGCTTGCGGGGGGGGGGGCAGGGAAGGAAAGCACTGCTCCCACTCAAACCAAGTACGTTTGCTGTATTTATTTGGATGTATTACATACTCTATGATGATTTTGAAGCCTTTCCAAAGAACTGAATTCCTGTGCTCGATTAAAGAACACCTGCTCTAATTAATAATTAACATCCTAACATTGCTGCTGTTTATGAATTATGGAAGTTAAGGAAGAAGATGCACAGTGGGTGATTTGTATTGTTTGTACCGTATGTGTGTTTGTGTGTGCTCTATGTCTGTGCTTAGAAAGGGCAGTTTGGGGCAGGTTATGTGAAACCTCATACAAGCACAGTTCTTTGAACGCTGCTAGAGGCAGACTTTCACAGTATTAAAGCACTGGAGGGGGTGAATCTGTCCAGGACTTCGGGCACTGTTTGAAGTATTTACACTGACTGAGGATAGTTTATGATTTTTATTTTTTTTTTCTTGGTGAGTGTCAAAAATTTGGTAAAGTAAAGGTAAGTAGAAACCAGGTAGGCTTTTCTCCAGCCCATTTAAGAGCAGTCCCACTAAGCTGTGTGCTTAACTTACAGAACATATTTCAATTTATTTTTTTTTTAACACATTGAGCACTAGGGCATGGCAATATTGCTACGGAGGGACATCTGCAAATAGTTCAATGGGTTGGGTCTCTGCTCACGGATGACTTATCTGTTAGCCAGAACTCACCTAGGTTTAGTAAGAAGGTGCATGAAGGACCGTGTGGTGTTTCAGGGAGAGGTGGGCTGAGAGAATAACCTCAGACATTTGAGGTACGTGTTGTCTTGAAAGACTGGGATTTTAATTTTTGTTATGGTGTGCTGTGGGATGTACAAGGGTTTGAAAAAGCTGCATCAAATGAGTGGCCAAGAAGTGTGTAGTGGGAGTCAGGCGGGGAAGGGCTGACCTACGCCAGCATTATCCTGCTCCCTGGAGAGCGGGGAAGGTATTCCCAGTGTAGGGTGTGCATGAGAAGTGTATGTGAGAGGTAATGAGGGGAATATCAGGCATAAAGAGGAAAGAATTAAAGAGTGCGGTAAGTGTGGAAAACAGAAGAGTTTACATACAGTGACAGACGCAAGGTAAAGATGCTCAATCCCAGAGGAGCTGAAGTATCAGGCTGTGGATTTTGCGTGTGAGTTGGCAGGCGTTTGGGATCGCCATGGGGCTGGTAGCTTGAGCAAGCCGGGAGCCGGGTACTTGAGAAGGTGTTTGCCTGGCAGGGCTCAAAAGGAAGACGTCTGGAACGGAGTTGTGGATGAAGTTTCATCAGAAAGGGTGAGCCCTGCGTCCTGCCGTGTTTATTTAGTGACTACATCGTACCAGTGAGGACATACTACCAACCTAGCCTGGATAAGGGGAGACAAAGAGAGGAGTCTCTTACAGAACCCAAATGTCACGTAGTTTAATGACAAAATAGACATGCAGGGACAGCAGAGGCATAGGAAAGAGGTCTCCCCCCCGTTCCCCCCACCCTCCACTCAATCTGGAAAAGTGATTGAATAAATTTAATAACCTTCATCAGATTTACTGTCAGAGATGTTGCATTCTTTAGGATGAAATTAATTTCTGGTGCAAAACACTAGCATGGGACCAAATGGCTGGAGTGTAAAACTCTTTTGGTTTATGATTTAGAAGTGGTTTTAAAAGTTCATTTTGAAGGGGATGTTGAGTCGTCTTCAGCATGTCTGCTTTTTTTTATTTTTATTTTAAATTTTTTTGGATTTTGAAATTTGATGTCTCAATCGAAATTAGCGGTACTGTTTGTGTCTGCTTCAACTTGTACCTGTTTCTGCCTTCATCTGGGAAGGTGGTTGGTGTTAATTCTGTGTTTATGCTGAACGTGCAGAGAGTATGTGTGTTTTGTAATAGCTCGCATAGCTGAGCCACACTGTGTAAAGCCCTAGCACTTTTGTTTCAGAATCGCATGTGGTTGGAGGTGCTAAGAACTCTCTGCAACAGGAGCGCCTTTAACCGTGTGCGGTTGGTTGCAGCCCAGATGGTATTATTAGGATTTAGACGTGTCGTGGACATTTGGCAGGTGCCACATTTGGAGTCACAGTTATCTACAATTTGATTTACTCAATTGCGTTGCTTAATTAGCATGGTTTAGTGTGATTTTTTTTTTAAGTGTAGCCTTTTATAACATAACAGTTACTTTGTTATTTGGTGTTTCCATCTGCCATTCCACCCTCCATGCTTTCTAAACCCTGACTACATTTCAAATAATAAAGTACTCTTCCTGTGTTTTCAGGATATTTTAGGGCTCATTATGAATATAGAGAAACAGCAAAAAATGTTTTGCTTTTAACTCAGGTTAGGTAGATAGCAATTGGTAAGATTAATTATTATAATTTAAATTATCATATTATCATCTACACAGGCAAAGAGCAACATCAGTAACCTTAGAGCTATATGATAATAGCTATGCATAATTAGATTTAATTACTAATTGTATGTAATTCTACACAGTAGTAAAGTGAAACTACTGGTGATGTTACTAAAAGTTGTATTTCTTTTGCCTAATGTCTACAGGTGTGGGACAATTTTTTGGAAATGCTACTTAATGATTCCAAACATAGCAAAGATCACCAGGCCTGTGCTGCATCTTTTCAGCTAGTAGCAAGGAGAGGGCCAGTTCTGCAAAGAAGTGCAGTTAATAAAGGAGAAGGGACACAAGTCTGCAGAAAAGCATCTTAAAGGTTAGTAATGACAGTAGTGGAACAATTTAAAGCTTGACAACTAAAAGAGAATGTAATGTAGGACAATTAGAAGACAGCATGTGAACAGGATACACGAGTAATCGGCACAAAACGCGATGTCCTTTTGCAAATAGTCGTGGCCGTATACCTTTGCCCTGGCACTGGGATATTCGTAGAGGTAACTTGGAGTCCGACTGCAGTGAAACAGCTTTTCCAGGGGCAGGTACCCCTGACTGTTGGTGCTGTCTGTGCACCCAGGCAGAACACCCTGTCTGCTCAGTTCTGCTGTGGTGAGATGTTGCTGCTATTAAGTCCAGAGCTAGTTCCAGTGTCTCCATGCACTTGTAGCCCTGAGCTGTGTAGTTTTAGCCCTGTTTAACAAATGCATGCTGATTGACAGCTGAAAACAGCTCGCTTATGCTTTCTGCTGCTCCTAGAGAGGGGTCTTGTTCACCCATCCAACGCATCGTGGTGGACCTATTTGTATTTTGATATCATTACAGGTTTTGCTCCCTACGTGTTGTTTTATGGACAACAAATAATACATGAGTGTGGGGTGCAAAGGGAGGAGTTATGTGGAGGGATAGTTTGATGTACGGTGCACCCAGTTCATGCTGAGAACGATACTCCAATGTATTTAATTGGAAACTGAAGGCTCTATTTTTAACATAGTAGAAAACTCTGGAAACCTGCCAGAGCAGGCGGCATCCTTTCAATTAAGCGTAGTCCAGGCCACCCACCTGAAAATCGTACTTTCTCTCACCCTCCACATTGATTCTTGGATCACCTTAAGTAGCAGCTTTGTCATAATTTACTATTTTTCATATTCCAAAGACTGACAAACCGAAGCTGTAGTTGACCTGTGGTAAGTTGTACGTTAGGGAATGGGCAGATGCACGGTTTGAGTCCAGCTCTCCAGCCGACAGGGCTGGTGGATAATTTGGTAAACCAGACTTAGTGTCAGATTGCGTTCTGTAGCCCAACTGAAACTACTGGATGGCAGAAGCAAGACTACAATTCGAGCTACTTGAGGATTTATTTTTTCATTATTTTTCGTGGGAGTGTTAGTGTAAACCTCCTGCCTTGTGCTTGCACAGAAATCCTTCCAAATGCAAATGGAAGGTTGTCTTCAGGTAGGGTTTCATGTGGAAGCAGCCTGCTGTGGGAGGTGTGAACTTCCACAGCCTCCAGCGGTAGGAGTGTAAAGACTGCAGCAGTAAATGGGGTTGGTGGTAATATTAAGTAATCTGCAATCAGCAAAAATCAGTCTTTTTCTCTGTACAGAGACCAACCACATGTGATCTTGATCTAGCTCTTGGGCTTGTAGTGATATGGTATTACTCAATTACTGTTTCTTCTGTTGTTAATGCAAAATAAGCAACAGGACAGAAACGCTAAGTGTGGCAGTGCTGTACGGAGTAAGTGGTATTTACACCTAATCCCTTTTGTCATTACATATGTATTCAGATTGCAAAATTAAGCTGTATTTAAGAAATGCCTTATTCAAAAACATGATATGGCTGTTTCTGGAGGAGTTCTCCTCCTGTTTCCTCCTGTTCTTCCCAAAGCAGTAGCCCAGCAGTCAATCCCAAGTGATGCGTAGGCATAGAAAGAAGCATTCAGTTGTTGAACAGTATTTTTCAGCTGTTCTTCATCACTGGGAAAGACTAACAAGCTGGTGGGAAGTGTAATGTCGGAGAGTAACTCTTTTAACAGCATAATCCAGGGGATTTTTCTTTAAAGCCAAAACTGAGAAACTGAGGGGAAAAGGTTCTGGTTGTGTTATGTGATTTCTGCATAGAGTGTTTCACTGAAATGATCCTCTACATAGAAATTGGTGCTGTGAGCAATCTTGCTTGTACTGTATCTGTACCACCGCTGGTGTGAAAAGCTGGTCACAGGGTCGTGCTCCTTCAGAAACTGCCCTGGCAGTGGTGAAACTTTTTTTTTTTTTTTTTAAAAAAAAAAGGATGGGTAACTTATTGCAGTAATAATCAGTGTGAGCAGGCATGAGCATATTTTAATACCATCTGCTGGAGGAAGAAATTGTCGTGGTAAGACTAACACGGTGCAGCATTATTAAGCTCATTCAGTAAGGATGGTACATTCACTTTGGTAAACTGCAGTGAACGGTCGTGCTCACAGATGGGAAACCCTGCCTCCCTCCCGTCCCCACTGGCACCTCCGTTCGCAACAGCAGGAGCTTTGTGCAAAGGTCAGAGGAGGACTCTGACCTCCATGCTGTTCTTAAGCCAAAGCCTCGTTAGGCGTGTGATCCTGTAGTGCAGTTGGTAGCTCTCAGCCTGGAAGCTAAGGGTACCAAGGACACCGTCTATGGCTTCACAGAGAAGATAGTCAAATACGTTAATTTTTCTTAAAATGATACATAAAAAAATCAAGGCAGACTCCAGATACATCCAATGATTAATTTTAGAATTTATCCCCCATCTCTTTAGTGGTCAACAGCTCTATATATTGATAGGGAAAGACCTGAGAAGTTAGTTGTCTGTGGCTTCCTGGGGAAACCAAAGCCACGACAGTCTTCACAAATTCCTACAATCTTCAGGAGCATTTAGTTTCTCTTTGGAATGGACCTGTCCAGTCAGGCATGTCAGAAATTCAGTTGTCCTCATGGTGGTGCTGGGAAGGACCATCTCCACCGTAGACTTCAGCAGACTAGCATTGTGTGCAGGCAGTTTTCCACCATAAGCAAGTGGAACTGTGGAGTGTTGAATGATCTCTAGGACACACTGTGAAATCTTCACAAAGTTTCCACAAGCTTTTCTCTTCCCTGGCACTAAAATAGGTTTGTACACCTGGCAATTTTAATAGGAGCCATCAAGTTGTCACTCATATACTTTCTGTATTCAAAACCAGTGCTTTCAGTTGTTTTTTCAAAGCATCACGTTATAGATACCGTATTTCTTAACTGGTTCCTGCATTTGCCTCTTCGTCAGCCACTAGAGTAATGAATTTGCTGCGTTATTCAGAGCTGAGTACTGTCTTAGCACCAGCAGCTTTCCAGGCCACTCAGCTAAAGAGGAGCTGCTTCAAGTCTTTAATAGCAGTTATCCTTGACTTCTTATCCACTTTTTGATGATTATGATGATGGATTTTATTATTTAGGATGATGATAGATCATATTCATTGGACAAGTATTAGGTTGGTTCTTTGTCAAATTATAGATGGGCCCTGATCTTGCGAATGTGTAATTATGGGACTAACCATGCCTGTGAGTAGGTCCACTGCACTCATTTAAGCGTTTGCAAATAGCTAGTTACCATGTTCTCAGTGTCCCATAACGAAATTCCCTCTCCTGCTGTTTTACGACATAGAGGAAAACTGGTTTGGGGTGTGTGTGTTTAGAAAAGTAATTTTTTTCTTATATTTGGCAATAACAAGTCATATGGTCATTGCCAACTGCAGCTGACAAAGAAGACACAATGAATTGGAAAGTCATTTTTAATAACTAGAAACTGTTAGGCATCATTGAAGGAAAGCACCTCTTGTATCAGAGTGACAGATGAGTGCCCTGTATATCTATTTCTTGTTAGAAATGCCTGTTTATAAAATGTTCCCTTCCAATCCTTGAAAAGAAAGTACAGAAAAATGGAAAGCCAACAAATAAATTAAAAATAAAATTTATGTTCATAGTTTAAAGAGTAAATGTTAATAGAATTAATCAAAATGAAATCGATTTATTTTCAAATTTTATTTAACTTTACTCCAGAGTTTTGTTTTTAAACCCTCTTACATTTTAGTTTTAATGTATTTTGTATGAAGCAATAATTTTTTAAAAATCTCTTACACATTTTGGTGATGTTACAGGTGAAGCTTTTATATAGTTTATGCTTTCATGTAAAACCTGAAAAGTAAAATTTTTATTTTTAGAACAGGACACTAACTTAGAACATTTGCTGCTGTTGAGAGCTTGTCTTTCCTGCTCCTGCCATAGCATTTAACTGGGAGTATATGAAACTAATGTAATGCAGCCACTTGGTTTTCTGGCTGCCATTCCACTGAGTTTCTCGTTTTAATCACTCAGGCTTGCCCTATAAAAGATGAAATATCAAAGTTTTTTAAAATGTAAATATGCAAAGTCCTTTAGCAGTGATTCCTTCTTCCTTCAGCCCTATAATAAAAATACAAAAAGTCTGCTGATAGGACTATACTTGAAAAATGCTTCTGAGACCACTAAATCGGAACAGTTTCACTGATGGAGATTGAAAAAAAATTTTTTTTCACCCACTCCATCATGTGGATATATTGTGACTGGGTAATGACCGCATGAAGTGATGCAGAAACAGAGCTGCTGTTACCGTACCTGTTAAGGTGATGGTTTTCCTTTAGCGAGGGATTTTGCTAGCTGGCCATGTGTAAGTGCCTGTTTTAAGATTCCACCCCAGAGTATATATTTGGCTTGACTATGTTGTGAAATGGCATCCATAGGACACTGATAGCACAAACTTTCCATAAAATCACATCTTCATGTGTCTGTCTAAGAAAAAATTTCTCTGCTGATGGGTTCAGTGCCTGGGCACCAGAAGGGGAGGTGGTGTCTGCACTCCTGAACGGACACCAGTCTCATTTGGACCCCAAAGTCTACACAGAGTCAGTTCATCCGCATGAATGAACCGTTCAGCGTGTATTTTATTTGAAATGCTATAGCTGTAGAAAAAAAGAAAAAAAGTGCGTTTTCAAGAGTAATTTTGGCAACGTGTTTTATTTGTGTCTCCAGGATGTTGACCTGAAAGCATGTCAGGAAGCTTTGGATCACTGCTGTCCACGCCAAGGAGATGATCAGCTGGAACTGCAAGAGAAGGAGGAAGAAGACATAAATCAAGTAAATAATGGAAAAAAGGAAAGAAGGGAAGACTGAAAAGGAAGTGAGGAAGGCTATAGGTCTTATATAGAGGTAATATAGGGATAGAGAGTGGTGAAAGAAAGGAGTGAATGGTGTTGAAAGGAATATCTGATTTCCTTTTTTCATTTGGAGTGTACACCTGGTACATCTTGAAAATTGCTTCCCCCTCTAGTATAGTTTATGTAGTTAAAATGTTGTAAGGTTTACAGAAGTGACTTGCAACTAACTATTTTTCAATTTGTTTTTATTTTCTCCATTGTGAAGATGTTGTGTTTGTGGGCAGATATTTTTTTTTTTTTCCTACAGATGCTAGAGATGTGGATGTTAAATTATACTGCTTTCACCATTTATGTAAAGCTTGATGTTCAGGTGCAGATTTACATTTGGGAGACTGGATTGTTCAGATCTTAACGTGTGTATTGTAACTAGAAGGCAGAGAAATAATCTTAATGGTGTTAAACCAAAACAGGTACACTTTGGGTTTTGTTCTCTCTGAAATCTACAATGAAAAGAAAATCTAATCATTTCTTGAGACCTTGTGAGAAATGACAACACCGATCCGGGTTTCTCATTAGCTCGTCTGTTTGCCACTGCCCTGGCAGATAGGCTTTGAAAAAATACTTGATTTTTACACAGTTTTGGGTAGATGCAACCTCAGAGAGGAGGAAAGCCACAATCCCGTTGTTGTGGGGCAGAGCAGAGATGCTCCTGCCGTGGGGTTACTCCTCGTTCTAGCGACGTGACATCTCCCCTCGGGATGAAGGCTTGATAGCAGGGTCAGCAGCGGTATTTGACTGAGCTGTGCTCTGTTTTCTCTTGGACTTTGATTTTTACTTCCTTCTGGTTAAAATAACTGTGCTTTACAAAGTGTTTTTGTTTCTTCTGTCACAGAGAAACCACAACCATCTATATTCCCTTCTCAGAGGGCTATTTACAGCTTCTGTCATCGCAGATGGAAAACTTGCTAGAGGTAAATGAGAAAACACATGTATTACTAATAGATTGGAATACAGTCGGTGATTACTGGATAATGACTAACTCTGTTTTATCTAATAAAAAACCACCCAGGGAATATATCAGCAAATCAATGTAGTAAAACTTACCTGAAGACATTAAGGATACTACTATCTACCTTTTACAGCCACTTTCATTGGCTCTACGTGAAAAATTTTCCCCAGTAACTTGTCTGGATTTGAAAGCTACAGAGTCCTGCTTTTCCTGTGACCTGGTGTTCAAAGTCAGATGCAGCCACTGGACAACTTAATTAGTTCAACTAGTAATTCTCTTGCTGAAACCAAATGCCAATTCATATTTATATAGCAGCTCTTGGTGTGTTTCTCTAGAGCAACTATCAGCCATTAAGCATTTGTGGTGAAAGATTGCTGTTGTCATAAATACCGGGTCAAGTGCTTAGACGTGTACTACCCTCAAGAAGAACAGACCCGTCTTTGCTGCAAATCAGGTCAGTCAGCATTAGCAGCAAACCCATTTTTTTCTTCTTTTTTTATCCTCTGGGCTTCTGATACTGTTGTTTACTTTCTAGGTGATCATCTTCACAAAAAACAATTGTTATCTTAATCGGAGTCTCCCTCCTCTCCCGCAGCTCGTAGCTGCAGTCATTAACCATGAAGCTACTCCCTACATTCCTTTTTTGCAATAGTCCAAGTGCGTCTTGCATGCACTTCCCATTGCAGGAGCCTGCCAGGATCATTAGTGTTTTCCAAATAACTTCATGGTTCTCTTTGAAACACCTAATTTTGGGAATTTCTAGGTTGGATAGTGCCTCCTAGCCCATAAATAAGCCTCCTCCTCTGTTCAGCTTTGGTAGAAGATTGCACACTAAGGTTCAGAAATTCAACTGTTTAGTTTTCTCTGTTCCTTTCATAATTTGAAAGGAATTTGGCTGTAGCTTTTATGTAGCTATACAATACACGGTTGCATATTTTATGTAAGACTATTAATGCACTGCCATCTTGTGACAACCTATCTGGTGAAAATGGATTGCTTGTTTCTTCCAGGTAACAATTCTTTACAGTGGGGGGGGATTTTTTTCAATAGTTTAATTGTTAAGAATATTTATTTTCAAGGGCTTAATTGAAAATACCAGCTTTATCTCACAGGCTACAGGTGGTCTAGTATAAGGTAACTTCCTAGGAGAAATAAGGCAAGACTTTTTTTTCAGTTACCTGAGCTCCCAGTAAGCACAGTAGAGAACTTAAGACATTCTGGTCATTATGGTACGTCATTCCTTTCCTGTGGAAAATGCTTTTTACATTGTCTGTTCAATGAACAGCAGTCAGAAAAGCCCTTTCCTGCATCAGTGTAGGGATGCTTAGCTATGGAGGAATCATATCATATGCTTCCTACTTGATCTATTTACATTCCCAAGTTTTTATGACTACTTTGCTTGTCTTCAAGTGCTCTGACATAATCTTGGGCAGTGGCTTTGTACTTCTAGGACCCAGCAAGTATATAACCCAGGCCCACAAAAGGTGGGCCTTGATGCTGCTGCAGCACTTGTTTGTTGTCTGGACTTCAGGGCTGAGGCATCATACAGCAGCTTTATTTTTGTAAAAGAAAAATTGAAGAGTAATTTAAAAGTCAAAAGACATCCACAGAAGGTGTGATCTGGGGGGGGATGTTTGCTCCAAACTGATTAGTAAAGAGTTGAGAGTTGAAATCAGAACGCGATAGACCTGAGTTCAGAAGGAGCTAAGCCAGTGCGGCAGCTCACAGCCCCGAAGGCTTTATAAACTGTGAAAGGAAAGCAGTGAGACTGTGACAGTATGATCTTAACGTTCCTGCCCTCCTCCCCTCTTTTCTTACACCGCTGTTCCCACTGGCTAACTCCTGAAGGTGAGCTATTTCTCTTCTTTACAAGGTTAATTTTATAACTGTTCAGCACCTTGAACCAGGTCACCCTGGAATTGATTGATTATCAGTACCACAACCAGGGAAGGCTCAGGACTGCTTCTCCTAGGAGGACCTTTTCTTAGAGCAGATCGTTGTAACATGTAGGCTGTAGTTTGATGTACACTTAGCAACAGTCCCATTTCTACTTCTCAATACTCATCCGTCCCACACTGTCCTTTGTGAGTCCTCCTCCTGTCCCTCCAGTCACTTTTCTCCTGCACCCTTCCTGCTTCCTCTTGCTGTATGCCAACATGGGTTATGCTTTGTACAAATGGGAAACAATATTCAGGATAGCTAGAAGAAGAGTTTAACATGCAAAATTTTGACTTTAATAGAGTCAAATAGTGGAATATTAAAAACCAAATTGATCAAGACTGTGTAAGTGAGGGATGTAGAGGCATTAATTTTATAAAAGATCCCATTTTTTCCCCTCATCATCTTTTAGGTGGGTTTACTGGAAGATATGCAAGTTGCTACTTCTAGTAGAAGCCAAGACCCATCATCCTCACACCACAATATAAGTTTCATCCAGACACATCACCAGTGTTTCAGTCCTCGTGATGCCACGATACTAAGTACAGACTACCCCACTCAATCAAATTCAGAAACACATTTACAAATGCAAGAGTCTTTTCCTCAGTCAACCACTAATATCACAAATCCAGAATCATTACTTCATGGGTCGGATCTGACAGGGCTGTTTTCAGTTGATGACATCAGAAACCTAATAGCCCCTGATGGTAATTTTGATGAAATTAAATTCACGGTTTTGGCTTTGGAGGAAGGCTTTCATCCTAGAGAAGTTTCTCAGCTCTTTGAAGAAGCTGGCTCAGATTCAGGACTGTCTTTGAATTCGAATCATAGCACCACCTCTTACTCAGTCTGTAGTGAAGGTGGTTTTGGGTACAGCAGTGATGTTAAATCTGCTTCTTCACATGGCTTAGGAGCTGTTGGTAGCCATTGCCAAGAACACACTAAATATGGCCACGTGGAATATCCAGGTGATTCAGAGTGTTCTAGAGAAGCGACACTTGAGCAGTTTCTTCATACCCACACTTATAATCAGCTGCCAGGTCAACCAGCATCCACTCCAGAGCATCATCAACAGATGCAGATGAAGAAACCAAACAAAGTAAAGGGTAAGTGCCACAATTCTACTGATACAAACCCTAGCAGCGATGAATGCCATGCAGAAGCTCTGAGAATACCGTTTTCAGATGATGAAATTGTGAGCATGCCTATGGACTCTTTCAAAACCTTGCTAGCAAAGAACCACCTGACAGATACTCAGGTATTACTTCTACGTGACATCAGACGAAGAGGAAAAAACAAGGTCGCAGTTCAAAATTGTCGTAAACGCAAACTGAATGCAATTCTTAGCTTGGAAGAAGATGTGTGTAACCTTCAGACACAAAAGGAAAGCCTTAAAAAGGAGCACTCTCAGTGCAGCAGATCAATCAGGCAGATGAAGCAAAAATTAAACAACTTGTACCGTGACATTTTCAGTAGATTGAGGGACGACCAGGGTAGACCTGTTAACCCACGCCAATATGTCATTTGTTGCCATAGTGATAGCAGTGTTTTCATAATGCCCAAACACTTTGTCACATCAAAACAGAAACAAGACAACAAAAAAGAGCAGAAACAAAAATAAGATGGCTGAAGATCTATTAGGTTTTATTTTCCTGAAAGCATAACAATATTTACGTGAAGACCGGAGGTCATTGACTACAATAATACACGCAGAAAAGACTACATTTGAGAAGACTGGATGTTCAAGGGTCTGGCAAACCCAACTGACTGATCTGTTAGAAGGGCTGCCAGCTGAGGCTTCCAGAATGATGAAATCTGTTTTAATTAGAATTAAAGGAGCTAGGCCATTGGTGTAAGCGTAGTTATATAGACCTGTGTAAAACTAGGAATTCGGGTGATGGGGGAAGGAGGAGAGCATTAATGGGGAAAAAAAGCAAGCTTTAGATCAAAGATACACGTAGAAGAAAAATGTGGTTTCAGTACCTGATTCTTCATACACAAAGTGACCTTATTTTATTCTTTTTTAGCACTGAAAGAAAAACTGTAGCTCAATTTAATCTTCACCTTAAATTCACTGTGGGTTTATGTATTCCTAAGAGATACTCTGTGCTTTGCATTTGTTCAGAGCTGTTCTGCTTTTCCTAGTTTCCCTTTGAGGAGAGAGGCTGAGGAAGCAATTGCATTTTTGCTTATTGCTTTCACCATCATGGCTCCAAGCAAACATAACATGCCGGTTAATTTTACACTCGTATGGAACATCTGCAAATAGATTCTGAAAAATAACTTGTATCTGATTCAATATTTTCTTACCTTCATCCTCTGCAACTGAATCATTCTCAGCTTTTCTTCCATGAAAGTGAGTAATGGTGAATGAGTTCCCCGTCGTTTCCTGGTTTGTGATGCATTTATTTGTGTACCTTCCCTCTTCTCCCCATTTGGATACATTCCTGGAAAAGTACTGAAGTTTTTCCTTTTAACTTTTTAAAACTGGTATTTTTAAAGTATCTTCAATGTTGTGGATTATTTTTTTTTGTCTCCCTAAACCTTTAAAGTAAATTAAACTGAAGCAAATTGCTATTTATCTGTACTTGTGATAATGAGGTTACACTCCAACAATGGCTTGGAATGAAGAGATGAACTTTTAGTTTTGATATTTATTTTTGCTATGAAGAAGATGACATTTTATTCACTCTCATGCTTATTCGCAACACCTTATCCTTTTCTATTTTACAACCTGAAAAGGGTCTGGAAAAAAAGATGGCCTGAAAGGCATGTAGTGAATTATATGGAATGTTAGAAGTATACTAGTTCATAAGATATTAAAAGAATTACTAACAACTAGATAGCAAGAAATACTTTTTATATCTTTTATCAACAAAACCCATTAAAAGAAAATCTCACTGATTATGGGATGATGACAACATAGCAACTTGATGATCAGGTATGTCAGAAAAAGCACTTGCACCAAACACAGGAAAACTACACATACATGCAATACAAGTTTAAATGCCAAATTATCCCTTTTGAAGAAATAAACTATGCCACTAGCATGTAAATAATGTTTGTTTGCTCTTGTGTGCGCAGCACCTGGTAGCATCGAGTGGTTATTTTCTAAAAAGAGCGCACTGCCTCAGAACGCACTGAATTACCGATAATGAAAAGAGCCAGTTTGAACAGTTTCCTCTGCATTTTATATTAAAAGATTTCTTTATAAACAAACACATGCATCTTGCCAGTTTTGCCACAGCCTCAAACTGATAGAGTAAATTCATAGTGGAAACTTTCACTAGTGAGGCCCTGAAATTTCTTGCTCTTGGTTGAGCATCAGTGTGAAGCATCTCCATCCTAACCGGTATTCACAAGGCATTTATTTAATTGCTAGCTCATCAACCAAAACATGCCACAGGTAACGGGTACATAAAATTAATTGTGACCTTTATTTCTAGTTCCAGGAAAAATAAATAGTATGTTTGAGTGAGCACAATTCTCATCTTTTAATTGAGTGACATAAACATTTTAAAGTGCATGCAGGTAGCCTTTGCAGGACCAGGTCTAAGTGGCCCACGTGCACACATTCTGACAAGATAGGCCTATAACTGATAAAACCAGAAGCCCAAGTATTTCTGTTTTAGTCTCACAAGTTTCTACAGTCCTACGAAGGAGGGGAGAAAAAAAAATATATTCTTTTTTAAAATTAAAAATGGTTAAACCTCCTGATGCCCACTCATTCAGTAGCATTAGAGAGCAAGTTCTGGGGATTCTGCATACAAAAGCCAGCTACTAGTGGAGTAAAACATACACCCAACTGAGGAACAGTTGCATGGTTACATTTTGGCACCTGCTGAAAATGGGGAACCACGCTGAACTCTTTCAAGCAATCCCAATAGGAAGTAGCATGCTCCAGCTGAAGCATAGAAAGCAGAGACATCGGCCCCAACCCCATCCCCTTACCTGCGTATCTGCACATTGGAAAGTTATCACGAACTGCCCTCTGCCAATTACACTCATTATTGTTCAACAACTGTATTTCTACGAAGAAATTTACATATGGATCACAGTTTCTGAGAACACAACTAGCAACCGCACCCCTAACACAACCCTCTCGCGTGAATTTTGGGTGGACTGTGAGTAGTGCCAATGACACAGACAGAGCATCAGGGCTGGATGCACTACGTAATTTTCTTAAAACCTTCAGCTACCCACCCACAGAAAAGACAAAACTGTAGGCAGAATTCAGGATGATGTCCTGTTTTTTCCATTTTAGTAGACCACCATTCAATTTCACCTAAAAACTGCCGACACTTTTGGAAGCGTCTTCCCTTTCCGTGACTAGCCTGTTTGAAACCCACCCCAAAAAAACCCCCAACCAACTCCAAACATTGCCTTATCTTGCTTACACCTCATTTCCATGACCTTGTAGTGTTAAAAGTTAGGCTAGACGGATAAGGAAAGAGGGTTTATAGCAAGACTTCCTCCCAAGACAAAGGATTCCAGAAGCTACTTTTAATATGCTTCACGCAACGGCCTTGGACTGTACACTGTACAGGAGCTGAGCAGCGATTCAGGAAGAGCATTAAATAAAACTTTTAACTGAAATGATCGTAAAAGAGGGGAAACCCCTGACTACAGTCAATCTTGGCTTTCTTACTGGTAGATCTATCTTTCAAGGAACTGAAAGCCCAAGCGTGCAAACCGGGAACTACCATTGTGTAAAAAGACACAACGTGGTATCAGACTTCCTAGGGCTAGCATCCTACCTCACTGAATACTCAACATGGAGAAAAAGCATCTCCCTGAAGTAGGAACAATGAAAAAACACTTTTAAAACTTGCGACACTGCTACGAAACTGCAAAGCTGAGGATTGTAGATGTAGCTGTTGTTCTCATTAAAGTATCGTTCCCATGGTAAAGCTATTAAGTAGTCTGTAACATTTGAGTGGTAAACTGAATGAGAAGTAAGAGGTTATCTGCAAGAGGTTAGGAAAGGTTGAGTAAAAAGGAGAAACGGTGGGTGGCAAGGAATTCACAAAGCATACACATTAACTTTCCCGTTACTGCCAGCAATGCCACGCATTGGCACTGCGGAACAGCATCAGCACTTCGACCCATACCTCTTCCAGAGAAGCATCCATTAGAAACAAACCCAAGTTTACTACTTTAAACCAGCCCTCCCCTCCCCGCAGAGGCAACGCGTACCGCTGTGCAACTCCACTTTCGAATGACCACCAACAGTCCTGCACTGCAGCGCAGCTTTAGCTTTGCGTTCGCTTTATTCAGCAGAGCTGGCTTTTTACAGAAGCTAAATTGTACAAGTGAAGACCATTCCTGCTCAAGAGCTTACAATCTAGTTTAAACGGGGTAACTGGAGTAAGACACTTCAAAGGACAAAGCAACTTCATCAAGATCAGTTTAACAGCTTGTTATTTGCCCCAAAATACACACACTACATTTGTATCTCAAGGAGCCACCAGTATGGTTCCAACATCTCGAGGACAGAGCAGGCAGAGGCCTATAAATAAGGCAACAGGACACTCAACACCAGGTTTAGTGCAGTACTGTTTATTAAATAAACCAAACTGAGATGACACGTGTAGCCATGTGAAATCATTACTGTAGCACACCTCGTGAAAGCATTGCAGCAACTCGATAGCTGCTGCAACAGCTACTACTAAGACTCCATTAACTGCACCAGCCATTGATTTTCATACAAGAATGCCCAGGAACAGACCAAATAAAAGCGAGGTGGGCAGGAATCACGTGTTGGCAAGATCTTGGGGGAAACAGCAATTTTCTGGGACTTGCCCACAGTCACCTTGTTCATACAATGGAGCAGCATGGGAGGCCACACGAGCTAGTTCATAAACTACATGGTCCCCAAACACTGGCAGGGAGGTAAGAACACTGTTTCTTACTTCTTCGCACTGTCAGGCAAGTCACACAGCCATTTAAACACCGTTTACTTTTACTGTTGATAAAGAAACCTGTTCTTGCTTCATGAACTGAGTAACTTCTAAAAACACTGAAACTTCTGCTGCAACGCAAACCGACACTAGCTGCAATCAAGAACCGTTAAAAGGGACAGCGTGCACACAGAATCGTTACACAGGCAAACCCTGCCGTGACACTGCTACGCGTTCCTACCGTATCACTGTGTATGAGGGAGAAGAAAAGGTGGCATCTCCCTTACTGGGGGGGGGGGGGGGGGGGGGTGGGGAAGAGGGAAGTAACAGCAGTTATTATGGGATTCCACTTGCATCACAAAACTGAAACACTACAGCTACAGTAGGGAATGTGCTGCTCCAGTATGTTCCCAGCAAATCGTCCTCTTTCACAAATGCGGTCAAGCTGCCAAAACAAACTCGGCTGACAGCCGCTTCAAAACTCAGATCTATGGGGTTTGGGGGGTGCTTTTTCTTCCCCAGAAGTAGCATGATTTCATCCCCAAGGTAGTATGCACATTCATCGTCAAACCAGAAGAATGCAGTCTTCTTCCCTACACGTGACAATGTTAAATTCCTGCAAGTTTTACAGTATTGAGAGCAATTTTGCACATTTCCCTTAACACTTTCAGCACCTGAAGCGTAAGTAGAAGAAGTGGATGAGACTCAACTTGCATTGTAAGTAACGCAGACAACACAAAGTCTGAGCAGCCAGAGCCCTAGTACTGACCTCTCTTCACCACTTCATAAACGTAAGTCACACACTGTAGTTTGCTCCCATACCAGTTACCAACAAGTTGGTTGTCTTCCACATTCTTCACTCAGTTTATAAAGTGTTTGCTGGGGGCAAGCTGGGCCTAGTACCAACAACCTCATCCTCGGTTCTTAGTACACTGAAGCATCCTGACCCGCAATGCCACCGTTACTTTCAAAACAAAGTCTGCAGAGTGACATAAAAACCAACTACTTAGAAATAAAGTATACATTGCCTACAAACTGACAACCAGTAATTAACCACATGCTGGTTTTTATTTCAAGTTGCTGGCTTTCAGTGTTCAGTTGACTTAAAACAATGATTTCCCTCACTGAATTCATCAGTGAACACTGTGACTGTCACTTGCTTCAATCCTTAGGCACATAGTAAGAAAGAAAAGTCATGGAAGTTCAACAGTAAGACAACAGGAAACTTACTCCTACCTTTCAAGACTTCAAATACCCAGTAGCTGAGTTTTTGCGTAATGCTGTCCCCTATACACTCCCCTCCCCCATCACCAGCGTATCAAAATTAAAACCACCTCAATATGGAAAATATAATGACATTAATTCAAATAGGTTTTGAACTTTGTTGCAAAACTGCTGAAAGTATCTCAAACAGAAAAAAACAATTACTCCTTTTTGAAGTGTGTTATGTCATGGATGTGGACTTGGCAACTGTAAAGAAAAACTTCCATCAACTAAATCTAAGTTACAGGAAAGAAGGCAAATTCCTTATCATCTGGTCAACTCATTCTGCTGGAAAGAAGAAAGTAAAGCAGATTGTGCATCTTCGTTTTCTGCTTCCATTGCAGCCCACTGGTTACCTATGCAAATACTTCAAAGTGCAACTTAAGAAACACAAAAAAAATTCGTATGTGAATCCTTAAATAGTATTTTTGAATTATATAATGTTAAAGACATAATGATTCTGCCAAAGCAAGCATATAAATTTCAAGTTCAGAATAAACTGTGTATGTAGGGACCAGAGTAAAATAGTACAGACTGAAGATAGCTTCCCTCAGATACATTCCCAGCTGAAGCTTTCCCAAGCTCACACTTGCAGTTTGGTTTGGTGGTGGCTTTTTTGTTTGGGTTTGGGTTTTGTTGCCCCCCCCCCCCCCAACATGCATCTATCAGTAGTACAGTTCTGGTACGTTCCGTTCAGTCTTTCTCTCTTGATGCTAAAAGCTCTTTACAGGTAAAAAGGATAAAACTATTGTCCTATCACATTTTGACAAACTGTCTGAAGCGGTTAGTTTCATTAACAGGAAAGGAGGAGGTATTTTTATAAAAGTAATATAAAACACAGCCAAAAAGCTATTTTAAAGCAATTGTGTCCAACAGCAAAAAGATCAGCACTTTTAATTTGTAGCACTGTTTCTCCCGACAGAGAACAGATGCCTACGGACAGAGATACAAGTTCTGTGAATACACTTGCCAAGTTGACTTTTTTGTTTTAAATTCACCTCAAAACTTAATGTTTCAAATCATGAAAGGGTCTAAAAGCTGCACATAAACATTATTTAATGTTAGACACACACTAAGGTTTTTTATTAAGCATTACACTAGAACTACTTTGGTATAAAAATACTTTATTTTAAAGCTATGAAAGTTATAAAAATATGTAGTTAAACTTTCTACTCACAGAATGTTTGCTATTTTAACATTAGTGATTTGTTTCTCCTAAGGAATCTGAATTTTATTCGAAAGGTTTACAAGACATTATTACTATAATTTAAAAAACCCAGCATTACAGGGAGCTGTACTAATTGTGATGTTTTATCAGTATTCATTTAACCTCTAGATTTTTAATGAAGGCAGCAAAAACAACTATTTTCTGATGATACAGAATTTCTTATTTCTTGAAGCGTTTCTGTGGTTGACCACTTCTTCATTAGTTACCTGCAGCATGGCACCTTCCTGCCAAAGAAAAAAAAAGTGTATCTGAAGAAGTTTATCACATATGTCTAAACCAAATTACCAATAGGGGAACTTCAGCCATTTTTATTTTTTTTTTTTTTTTTTAAGTATAAGCAGTTCACTGGTGTGTCTAACACAAAAGGAACAGGACTTTTGTTAGCTGAGTCCACATTCTTCAGTGGGTAGCCTTTTAAAGGCAACGGAACTTTGAAATTAGGGCTTATTTTTGGTTGCTTTTTTTTGTGTGGGTTTTGTTGATTTTTATTTGAAAACCAAATCTAGCAGAGTATGCCACCCTTACTCTGAATAACTCATTACTTGGATGAATTTTCATTAATTTGAGGTGCAAACATTCAATGCAGTGAGAGTAAGGCTGACTGAATTTGGCACTAAGGTTTATTAGCTGCAAGAACTATAAAAAATGGTGGAAACCTCTACATTCTAGCCAAATTCCAATTTACGTAATTACAGTATACACTTATGAAATACCACCTGCAGTTTCATTTGAAGTTTTCACTTCCCCTCCTAAAGAACTGCTTATGCAGTTGTTAAAAGAATGGACGACACATTCCTTCACAGAGGCAGATGTATTCTGTGGTGAAATTTTTTTCCTTACACGTAAACAGTCTACAGTTACTTGGGAACCTTCAGGATGAAACGTGTTATATAAAATAGATTACAGTAGACAAGACACACAACAACATAGTTCATTTTCAACAGCACAGAACTACCTTCATTGCATTACCTTGCAACCACCATAATGCATAGACTCCCAAGAAAAAATAAAATGTTGCAGGATGCAAAAATAAAGTTGTATGATTTAATTAACTTGTGACCTACCATTTTAACTACCAACACCAGGGATGGAACCCTTGCAAAGCTTTACTAATGGACACTTGCAGGTCTCATTTGTTCAACTGTAGCAGTGTACAGTGGCAGCAGTCTATGCTTGTCCAGGGTTCATATCATAGCTAGATTCCAGTAGGAAAAAAATATGTTAAGTAGCTGAAATTAACAAAAATTTGTTTGTAAAAAAATTTAATAATACAAGAAAAACAGGATTCACAAATTTCTTTTCAATTGGTAATTGTTAATTCATTGCTATGTTAAACTACATAACGATAATCACTATACTGAAAGAATACTGTCATACAATATTAATTTCTTGGTTTTGGAACATTAAGAAAGGAAAAGTAAATAAGATCTTACCTAAAGAAGTTTAACTGAAGCTTAGAACTATTTTGCTCTACACCCTCAGCCTTCGTTGGCATCCTTATAAACTATTGTGGTTAAAGCTTTGCAGAAATACAGCGCAGCTTTTTAAGACTGGCTGAACTTAGTGACGTTTTCAAGACTTCTCTTGTACTAGACCTGTGTCCCTGGAAGAGTACCTCGCTGGGGATATTTCCTTTCCTTGCCATTGAAGAAGCAGCATCTAAAAGATCTAAAAAGGTGTTTCTCCTTGCAGAGATATCCCTTAAGTTATCTAGATATTTTAAACCTGATCATTTACAAACAACATACTTTTCTTCTGACCAGCATTTAATTTTACACGTACAACAATAGCTTTATATTATTTGTGGGACCTTATACTACCCACTCCTTGCCTTATTTTACAGTATTAAAAAAAAAATCTAAAATTACACAATATTTCCTTTAGAATTATTTTATTAAATCATAAATGTACAACAGCTTCTTAACTCTACACACGCACTTAAATTTTTAAAAGGAAAACGTTATGTCTTATTACACCATGATCCTGGCTAATAGCTTTTCAAAACTTTGAGAAAAATCTTAAAAAAGGTTTCACATGTCACCTGAAACTTACAAATTTAACATTATCAAAGGAATGCTTCTACACTTACAAAGACCACTAGAAAGAAACAACAATTAAAAAGCTAAGAAACTGTCTCAAAGGCATTTTTACAATCCTTCCTCCACAGTAAGGTAATGTTATTAAATAATCCAAATCCATTCACAAAATGGCTCTCTGCATCTGCTCTGGTGTCTTCTGCCATATCACTGCATATTTATGCATGACTGAGATAAGTGTTTCCTTAACATTGTTATTTCGATAACCTGAAGCTGTTCTGTTACCTCTGGGCTCTCATCCTCTCCTATTTATACAGTGAAGCCTGTTTCAACAGAAGTAAAGAGTAAAAAAATAGGTTATGAAATTATTCATCTAACCATTTTTTAAAGGAAAGATAATATGATCCTAAAAAGCTTTTAACTCCTGCAGCTACTCTCAAGAATCACTGCAATTTTAACACTTATAAACATACTTACCCATGGCATGCTTGCAGAAACTCAGTAACGGCTCCTCCCTCCATATCCACCACTTCCTCCACTGCCCCCTGGACCATAGTTTCCTGCAATTGCAGAGAAACAAGAAGCAGAACAGTTTCATCAGTAAACTTTTTAAATCTAGGAATGATTTTGATTCTGTATGAAGATTAACATTTGCTTTACTTCCAGAGATGGCACATACAACAAAGATTTTAACATTTTGGTGTCCTCATCTAAGCAACTTCCAAAAACCGCCACAAGAAGTACATGCTGAAATCTTAGAAGATTCGACAGTGTTACACGTAATTTGACGCACTGTACCATCTTGAGCCTGCAAGGGCTGACTTTACTTGCAGGCTAAGCCTTACAAGAAAGGGCTTCGTGTTTCAATTTTGTGAGTTCTACACGATGTATTAAATTACATTTAGACAACAGGAAGTGTCAGGAAAAAATAGCGCTACAAGGGGGTGAAAAAGAGAAATTCCAGCAAGTTTAGTGGACTTTTAACTAGACTGCCTACAAATGGAGTAAGCCAATAGCAAAGAACATTAAAAACTTGGCCAAAATCTTTACAAACTGGAAACTGCAAAACATTTCCTAATATTCTGGGGAAAAAAGTTAGGATCTTGTCATTTATAATTTCACCTTTACAGTCTTAAGATAAGAAATTGTAGCCAAATTGCAGAAAGAGCAGGAGCACTACAGTCCATTCTGTTGCTGAAGTTACCCAATTTCTACACATCCACCTCAGAACCATGGAATGGTTTGGATTAGAAGAGCCCTTTAAAGGTCATCTAGTTCCAGCCCCCCTGCCATGGGCAGGACACCTTCCACTAGACCAGGTTGCTCAAAGCCCCATCCAGCCTGGCCTTGAACACTGCCAGGGATGGGGCATCCACAACTTCTCTGGGCAGCCTGTTCCAGTGCCACCACTCTCATGAAGAATTTCCTCCATCTACCTAATCTTGACCTACCCTCTTTTAGTACAAAACAGTTGCCCCGTGGTCCTGTCTTCCCTACCACCCTCCCAGAAGACGGAAGCCCACCCACTCTAACTCCAAGGCAGGCCAGAACATATACAATACCTCCACCATATGGTCCCCCCATGTTCCTGCTGCCACCAAAATTTCCACTCTTCATTGGACCGTAATTTGAAGGTTGTTGGTTGTAGTTTCCAAAATCATTATAGTTTCCACTTCCGTAATTGCCTGCATTATTAATGCAAAAGTGGAGAAATACCTAGGTGAGCTACAACGCATACAGGACTCACAAAGTTATCTCATCATTAGAATGCTGAATGTACAAAATCACACAGATATTCCAATAGTGTGTGCAACAAACTGCTTTTTCATGCTTTTTGGAAAACAAGAGCTTCCTTAGATAACATTTGCACACACACATCCCAGTCTTGGATGACTTGCACTCATTTACAACTAAAACACTAGGTAATTTCAAGCAAGTAGGTTACCTCCTCCATAGTTGTCATAACCACCTCCATAGCCTCCACCCTGGTTGCCATATCCAGGTCCTCCTCCACCATATCCTCCTCTTCCTCCTCCATAACCAGGACTGCCACCAAAGTTGCCACCTATGACAATACAATCCTTTTTAAAATAAACTTTTCCATGTAGAAGGCAACCAAATTCTAGAGAATAAGAGGATACTTTTCAGTCTAGAAGTCTACAGGGGAAGAAAGGGGTAGTTTTGTGAAGAAATTTTTATGAACACTGTTTTTAGAGGCACATGCTAACTCCCACCCTAACTGAACTGTGACCAAAACCCACTAGTCAGACCGCCTAAAAACCTCAATCAAAAGGCTTAATTAAAATCTTGATTTTTCAGGAAATCCAAGAAACAGAACAGGGCACAGTTGCCCAAGAAATAACCACAGAATTTGCAATATAAAGGTTTAACAGGAGCCAACAACCATGTGTGCTTCTTAAACAAAATGGCTGTGGAAATTATATATTTTCTACAAATGACAAGTGAATGTAAAAATGAAAAACGAATGCGGGAGTAACAACCACCACCACCAAGTAAACTAACCTCCAGGTCCTCCACCATATCCATTATATCCATCACCAAATCCACGGCCACTTCCATAGCCATCTATTGGAGAAAAAATCCAAAGAAGTTCAATTCACCTCTAGCAAACTAACTGAATTTGCAAATCCCTATGACTTTAAGGATAACTACCTCAAGACATTATTTATTAAGTATACATAGATTTGAATTTAGAAAAATATATGTGAATAACACATCCAATCACTGCTTAACATCTCCATTTTATTGCACTAGTAAGGTACCCCGTTTTAATTTTGCACATAGCCCTTCCACTGTAAAGGTCTGGCAAGCGATGCATAGAATTACAGAGGAGAAATCTCTGAATTCCTTAAAAGAATTAAGTTGATTTTGGCTTTTAATAAAATCCTTATTTTTTTAAAAAAAGAAAGAAAATAAATTCTATTTTATGGACTATCCACATAATCCATTTGTATACTACAGAAGAGGTCTGCAAGTTATTTTTCCCCCAAATGCTCTTAACTGCTACAGCTGCATTTATATTAAACAGCAGTATCTTACAAAGTTCCCCAGAACCAGAACGACAGTATGAATAAGGTAACAAAAAATATGCTACAAACATGCCTGTCTTACCAGCTCCCCCTCTGAAATTGCTGCCAGGTCCTGGACCAAAGTTGCCACCACCTCCACGAGCATCACCAAAACCGAAGTTTCCTGTAACAATTTAACATTTATAAGCAGTGAGATCACAGAAAGCAAACAGAACCAGCCAACAAACAAAAAGCCAACAACAAACCGCTAACCATTACATGTACATACCTCCTCTCCCACTCCTAGAATTTTGAACTTCCTGCATTTCCTGTCTAGAGAGAGCTTTCCTTACTTCTGCATTATGGCCATTGATGGTGTGATACTTCTGCACTGTAAACATATCAGGTAAGATACCATCAGCATTTAAGTACTGATCTGGCAACAAGAAAGAATAGCAGGCTTCCAAAAGGAATTTCCCAAATAATACATATTGTACATCATTTAAAAACACCCCAAACATATCATTTTTAAGCAAAGAAGCCAGTACTTATTTTAAGTACATGTTCCCATGCAATTCACCGGAACTATGACATAGCAAATACTCATGCACATACCTAATCTCATTATCTCCTTAGTTTAAGCTTTACACAATTACCCCGACTGCTAAATTTAATACTATCAAATGAAAGCGTCAAATGAAGCTTACTTACATACAATTTTATCCACAGGATCATGGTCATCAAATGTAACAAATCCAAACCCTCTCTTTTTACCAGACTGTCTGTCAGTAATAATTTCAATAGTGTCAATTTTTCCGTATTCCTCAAAATAGTCACGAAGGTGGTGTTCTTCAGTGTCCTCTTTAATGCCACCAACAAATAGTTTTTTCACAGTAACATGAGCACCAGGTTTTCCAGATTCCTGTTAAAAGAATCCTTTGAATTATCACCAAGAAAAATTTCACAAATCACTGTATTTTGGCAGTACTTCAGGAATGGAATACTAAGATTTTTCAAGCACCCTCTTACAATGCATGTCCCTGCAACCTTGCTTGGCAGGTCTTCTGGGAGGCAAATAACATGGGGCAATTAGGAGGTTTTTTCCTCCCTCCCTTTACATCAAAGCCTTAAGAAGCACTTGAAGAAGAAGATACAGGTAGAACGGCTATGAAATGCATAGAAGTAAGTAAAAAGCCTTTAAACAGATTTAGACAAAACATAAAATCAACTGTTTGAAAGAACGGCCTAGTATTTAATAACTAAGTAATTTAGTAGCTAGAGCACAATTTTTGTAACAAAGACTTATCAGCTTTCTCCGCCCATTTCCTCAAAAGCAGTGAAACCCACATTCCACTCCTATCAACAACAAAGGTCCTTCAACCTCAGCATATCCACACCTATGCATTTTAACTGCTATTCAAAATATGAAGACAACTCCACATTCATGGGTTTTTTTACACTTTGAGCATGATATCCAAGCTGCTGCACTAGCCAAGAATGATTCACCCTAAAGCTTAGCAACAGCTTTGTGTGTACAAAAGTATGCATGTATGCTGCTTTAATTACCTTTTCCCAAAGGCTAGCCAACCCTGCATTCTGCAGGGAACAGAAGAAAACCGGGATGGCTAAGAGAGGTACTAGTGGTTAAGATTTCTATTTCCCTTGACTTCTGGGACAACTCATTCAATTCGTTTGTCAGTCCAAATGCACTAAATACCTGGGGTCCTTGAACTGGTAAACCCTCCAAGAACTCCCACAATGTGGTAAACAGAAACTACATCTGCACTTGCTCCTCAAGTACCTTTGTGCCACAGTACCCTGGCTGCAAAGTTTACAAGTGTAGTGCATCCCTGTGCACACATCTAATTTCTACCCTGAAGTTTAAAACCATGTATGCCTGGGGCTAAAACCAGAGTCGTCCTAAGATGATTTTGTACACCACCATTAGAAAAAAGTTTCCCTACTACATTCTCTGGTTTTATTCACTTCAAGTTACACACCTTTTAAGACTATCAGGGAATAGTCAGGAGAGGCTGACAAGAGTTTACAATTTGAGGTTTAGTAACAGTAACTGTTCTGGACAAGAGTTAGATGGAATTTGCCTAATTACAGGCATTCAACATGTTTTCAATAACAATATTTTCAGACCCCAGTTGTGTCCCTTGCACACACAATTCCACAACCAGAGTAACTTAGTAATTCACTGTAATAAGGAACATTTCTGTAAGTGTCACATAACAGACCTAAAATGTGGGAAACAACGCCCCAACTACATCCTTTTAACTAGAGAATTTAAACCCAGGCAGTTTCAAACAAGAACAAAGCAGAACTGTCCGACCAAAACAAGAGATGCCTTTTTCAAAGCACGAAAAGTATCTGCTTTCAAAGTCATACTTACCTCTCTAGCCACAGCTCTCTTAGGCTCAACCACCCTTCCATCAATCGTGTGAGGTCTTGCAGCCATGGCTGCATCAACTTCAGCCATGGAGGAGAATGTTACAAAACCAAAACCCCTTGATCTTTTGCTTGCAGGATCCCTCATTACCTAAAAACAATAAACACATTTTAACCATTTCTTTCTGTCACCTAAGGTTAACACTAGCAATATTTACAGGAGACATGTAAATTTAACTTATATTTTACTCAAATTGATCTCAAAATACTATATTATAATGAAGTAGTAGGCTAGGCTGGTTAAGTACATGAATGGCACTACTTGGCATCACAGAAATTCAAGCCATTGTTGTCACTCGGTGTTATGAAATAGCATTTACTGCTCCCAAAACATAATCAGTGGAGGAACTTCTGCAGGAGTCACTGTCCCTGGAGGTACTTAAAAGGCACACAGATGTGGTGCTTAGGGGCATGTTTCAGTGGTGGACTTGGCAGTGTTAGGTTAACAGTTGGACTTGATCTTGAGGGTCTTTTCCAACCTAAATGACTCTCTGAAAACATCACACAGAAAGACATCATTTTCCAGCTTTACTGAGGCTTACCACTGTATCAGCTTTCTGCCAAAGGTTACACAGATACAATAGTGCTCTCTGTAGGCACTCTCTAATGCATTTCAGCCAATGACAGCCAAGCTAAACTGTTGAAAACAGTTAATCTGTAAGATTTTATAGGAAACTGTGAATGCTCAAGAGTTCTTGCAAGGGAAAGTCTGTGCATATGCTTCAATGGACTGAATCAGGTTTAAATCAACCAACTGTACACTTAAGAAAATTTAATACTCCATCTTTTCATTAAGCTATCCGAAAAACTCCGCCTGTTTACAACTTCTAAACATTCTATGCCATTATTGTGCATGAGTATGCCAAACTTACCACACAATCTGTAAGCTTTCCCCATTGCTCATAGTAACTCCTCAAGCTTTCCTCTGTTGTTTCAAAGCTTAAGCCACCAATAAACAGTTTGCGAAACTGCTCCTTTTCCCTCTGTCACAGAAAAGATTACATTAACATAACTAACATTATCCCCTTCCGCACCAGCATAATTAGACCCTAAGTAACATTTTCTGAATTGTTAAAAACTTGCAGTAAGACACATTTTTCAAAATTAGGCTTGCCTCTTTAAATGTTCTACCATTATTCAAGTAATTACGCAATTCTATGGGTCTACTTTTATGACACAGATTTTAGTAATGTGCTTCTTTCCATCTCTCCCTCCAAACATCAAGAACAAGGGATCACACTCAAAGATTTCCAGAATATTCCTCTATGTAAGATATGCTTTTTAAAGAAAAGGAAAATAAAAACAAATCAAAAAGTTCTCATTACAGATAACATGTATTCATTCATACTGTCTGATGCTATTCCAGATGACATATATTTTTTATAAACCATTCTGGCTCAAATTGTTGTACATGAATACTATGATGCTATTTATCCAAGGCATTAAGCATAATGATGTATGAATATATAGCTAAAGATGTTCTAAAATGGGTCTCTGATTCAAGTTTTCTCATTAATTATTAAAATAATGAAAGCTGGAGCATCTGTAAAATCAATCTGGGATCCTGCACCATTGGAATTAGCAGTAAACCTACCCATCCTCAACAGCAGCAATACCAAAACTAAGTAGATTCCCTTTAAGTTGGAAATGAGAATACTATGTACTTCCATATGTATCCACTAATATAAACTATGCTTTCAGTAAGACTTAGTTCTATTACCTTCCAGAGAAATTACCACTGCGCTTGTTCAGCAGCAATTTCTGCTGTGATGACAAGTACATAGTTGAAAAAAAAAACACAGGACCACTAATAAGGTACTACATTTACTGGTTTGCATGCGGTATTATACCAAAGCAGGAAGGACAACCTTCCAACCTCTACCAGTTAAAAACACTTTCGTACTAACTTTTTATACTAAGCAGGGATCATAATTGCCATTTTCTACACAGAGTAGTATCACTGGATCATACATTTCACAATTTCATGTCAAAAAGCAACGATTTAAAAAATGTACTAAAGGGTAGTCCTCTTCCACAAAATTTAAATTTCAGAATGTTGTCTGAAAAAGATCTGTCCTGCTAGGGACAACAGAATTCAAATGCAATGATTACTTCAGCTTTATACTGTTAACTAATTGTAAAAAACAAGAAAATCTGCTTGGGTGTTTGGTTTGGTGTTTTCTTCAGGGTGGTATTTATCTTAAAACACCGAATTGTTAGCTATAACTGACAAACGCAACATGAACAACTATGCACTGGACATTAAGATAAATGTAAAAGGAAATTACGATGAACAATAACAAACAATGCGATTTGAAAAATAAGCAAAATAGTTCTGTGTAAACGCTTTAAAAAGTATTAAGCCAATCTGCATGTAGACCAACGCATCTTCCGAGTTTGTCCAAGGCAGGCCTGGATCTAGATGCACGTAACAGTTAAGACAATTACTGCAGTTAGTACTGAACCAGTTTTTGTTCAAAATACATCACTATTACCAGCCTAAGATACTGCAGCCTGACAAGGAAGTCAAACATTAGAACCCCCCCCCAATAAATACAGTATTTGAGAACAATCAGTCTCTTAAAAAAACACTTGGCACTTGCTGTTGGATCTCTCATTTTTTCTTCCAAGGAATACAGAGGAAGCCAGTGCTGTCTTCTCCTTATACAGACAAGGAAAATAAGACATAAGAGTTTAAAAGCAGCAAACTCATGTGAAGTTTCCTTTCACCTCATCTCTTAAAAGGAATAAAGGAAAGGATGCTGCATACTAGACAAACTAAAAAGTCGTATGCTGCAAGCCATACTATCATTTAAAATCTCAGTAGGCTAGCCAAGAAGTCACTTTAAGAGATGATACTGCTGAAACAAAAATCCTCCCCTCAAATTACTTCTGTTTTGTTGCTTGAAAATTAAGGACTACTTAACTACAGTTTCATAGACCCACAAAAGACACTTTTCCCTATATAACTGATTGTCATGTGCACACATTTGAATTCTTATTATGAGAATCAAGCAAATTTAGTAGGCAGGCAGCATTTTTCCAGTGAGCCTTAGGTTTACCTTTGAAATCAGTTACAAATATGTAAATGAAAATCAAGAATGGGATCTTATTAGTTCTAACAACTGCATTTGTTTTTTAAAGGACACACATACCACACATTACTACTAAACATTAAGCAGAGCTCTGACCATCTGAAGTTTATGCTGAAGCTGTAAAATGTATGATAGATTCTCCAGTCCCTCTGAGAATCTCGATGAAAATCCTCATTTGGTAGAAACACCCCCCCACACACACAGAACCCACTCCTGCCAAGGCTCACAATATAAAAGCTGGAAGAAAAACCTCTCTCAAGATTTCCATAGTACACTCTCTAGCAGGAATGGAGTGTGATAGGAAATATTTATGAACTCTGTAGAATCTTCATCAGTGCTTATTTTAAGTCTTCTTTCACAGGCTTAAAGCAGCACTTCAAAGGACTGCAAAACACATAGCCTTTGCTGGAAAATTCATGGTCAGAGCAAGGAAATGTGTTTAATATAGCAATAATGCATGCACAAATACTCTCAAGTTGACCGCTGGCTTCTGCAGAGTTGAGAAGGCGAGTAACAAAAATGGTTAACAGACACAAGCGAGAAGGATCTCTGAGCTTCCATGGCTAGGCCTGCCAAACGCAGAGCTGGGTTTACTGGTCCCAAACTAGAAAGCTACCGGCTCGCCCTCTTTCCGCCGCTCCAAGCGCCCAGTTAGGCCCTATACGCTCGACGGGGCTTTTGCAATCCAACAGCCTGGTTCTCCCCCTCCCCCGCCCCCGCCGTTATCAGGAGCGGAGCGGTTCCCGTGCCGGCTCCGCCATGTGGCGGCTATCAGGAACACAGGGGCCCCCGCAGCTAGAAGCGGAAAATGGCGCCCAGAAGCAGCCGTCACCTCCAGGGGCAGCGATGCGGCGGGAAGGAAAGCGCTGCTGGAAGCACCGACCCCAGATAGGGCAGAGGAAATAATTAACACCCGGGCCCTCGGGCTAAACACAAACCAAGCGCTGCAAACCGCTCCCAGCGTGCAGCTACACACACGGTACCAGGAAAAGCTTTGCAAGCGCTCTTCTCCGCCCCCGCAGCCCCTAGCCGACTACAGCTGCCTGCCTGCCCACCTCGCAGCCCCTACTGCCCTCCCGCCTCACTCGCTTTCCCGCCCTCGGAGCGATCCTCAGAGCCTCACGCACTGGGGAGTCTCGGCGCCGCCATTTTACCCCTCCCCCTCGCCACCGCCATTACTAGCAGCGCCACACCGGCCGGTCAGCACCTCGCAGGGCAAAGGCGACTCCCCCCCCCGCCGGATCGCGGACTGACAGACCTCCATGGTCCTGCGGCCCCCTCCTCCTGCACCACCTTAACTGCAGCTCGGCCAAGTGGTACGTCAAGTGACTTAAAAACCCGCCACCCGCCATGCACGGCTACTGCGGCTTCCGCCTCCCCTCTCGGCTGCGCGCTAGCCCCAACCACCGCTTCCAGAACCTTCCTCCCCGCTAACGCTTCCTCTGCGGGAAGACATCGGCCCTCTACCCGCGGCGCAACGACCGGGACCCAGCGGCGGCACCCAGACCTGCGCCAACGAGGGCTCAAGCCTGCTCGTAACGCCCAGACCCGAAAAAATTTTACTCCCTACGCACAAACGCGCCACCCTCCGTAAAAGCAAACTCTGAATTTTCCCTTTTCACGTACCATATTCTTCATGGTTTACGTATTCCTGCTTGAGAGTACCGTACAACTGGTCAGTAATGGCTGCCTTAACTGTTACGTAATTTGAAATTCAGCTCCACGTAGTGCTAGCGCCCTCCTTCTCCAGCCCCGGCTCGCTTCCGAGGTTTTCGTTTAAAAAAAAAAAAACCAAACCAACAAACAACCGCCCTCGATTCTGGAGCTTAAATATCTCCAAAGCGGCAGCAGTTTGGTAGAACGTCCCTACGTGTTTTTATCACGTAATAAAAAGTCATCAACTCCGTTAGTAATGGCTGTCTCCGAAATGAGCCGAAGGAGCCGTCGTCGTCGACCTTATCCGCTTCGACAGTCGCCGGAAAAAGCCGAAAGGGGAATGGAAGCCCATTCGACTCGCTTCGGCAATTTCCGGAATTTGCCGAAGCGGAGAAGAACGGCGCTCGGGATCTGCTCGGCAATTTCCGGAGAAAAAGGCGCAGCAGTCATCGACTATCTAGCCCGTTCGGCAATTTCCGACAACGAAAGAGACACGCAATACGTGCCCGAGCGGAGCCGAACCAGCCTCGAGAACCGACTGGCACAGTGCCGTTTTTTCCGGAAATTGCCGAACGGCTCCGAAGGCGCAACGGTCAAAGCGACGGGTTATAATTAACCGAAGGCGGCCTCGTATCGCCCCCCCCCCAACCTTTCACCGGCCACCTGTGGTACTGGCACGGTGCGGAGCGCCCCCCCGAAATCTCCCCCAGTCATTGGCAGCCGGGCCTCTTCTTCCCCCTCCGCCCGGGCAGGGGAAAGCGGTAACTACCTAAATTTTGGCGCCAGCGCCGACACATCGCGGGGGCCCGGGAGCCAGCGGAGGGAAGCGGACCCCGCCGCAGCCTGCTCCGCTCTACCCTGCGCCGCTGACACCGCGTGCGCCGCCCGCTGCGGCTCTCGGCTCTGATCTTCCTTCCTTCCCCCCCCCCCCCTTCAGCCGGCCCCGCACGCACCGCGACAAAGGGTGAGTGCTGCCGCCCCGCGCGCCAGGGAAATGGCGATGGGGCTGCTCCTTTCTTCCCGCCCCCTCCCCCCCCCCCCCGCCCCAGCTCTCAGGGAAAGCCAGCGTAGGTCCACCCGCGGTTCCTCGCCCAGAGCGTAAGCCTCCCAGTCAACTCCAAGCCCTTTTCCCCACTAATAAAGAGTTTTCGAGCTCCCCCGCGCCCCTGCTTTCCGAGCCCGCTTCCCTCCCCCCGCGCCCTCGCTAACGACTAGGCCTCCCCGCCGCAACGCGGGAAATGGCCGCGTTCCAAACGGCCCCCTCAGCCGCGCCGCATCGAGCTTCAAACGCACACCAGCGCTTCCTGCCTACCCTCCCCGCTCCCGGGGCTCGCCGGGGCCGCTCTCCCGCATCGACTGAGGGCCCCGCTCCGCGGCGGGCGGCGTCCGCTCTGGCCCAACGCGCCCTCATGGCGGCGGCCATCATGGCGGCTGCAGTTACCGGGCGCCGCGGGCCCGTTCCCCCCAGCTCACCCAGTCGCTTTCTCTGTCGCCGCGAGGCATCTTCCTTCTTTTGGACGCCTGACGCGGTCCTGCGCTAGCCCCCCGTTGGAGAGACGTCTTGGCCCCCCTCCTGTGCTGGCGGCGACGACGGTAGGAGGTTGCAGCTCGCGCGTAGGCGGCGTCGTGCGCTCTGCCCCGTCAGCCGCCGGCGCGCAGTGCTCGGCCAGCCCAGCCCCGCCAGCCGCCGCGCCCGCCCTGCGCCGCGCTGCCGCCCAGCCGCTCCCCACCCCCTCCCTCCCTCCCTCCCTCCCTCCCTCCCTCCCTTCCCCCACCCCCCGCCTCAGCCCCCCTCAGATGTCGCTGTTGCCGCCGCTGCTCAGTGCGCGCAGGGCGAGAGTGAGGAGGAGACGGGAGACCCGAGCGGCTGGGCACCATTGAAGTCTGTATCCTTCTCTCTCTCCCTCTTTCTCTTGCTGCAGCCGCCTCCTTCCCCCCCCCCCCCCCTTCCCTCTGCGCCCCGCGCAGCGCTGCGCGGGCCTCGTCTGCGGGCCGCCGCGGGAGGAAGCGGGGCGCAGCCCGCCTGCGCCCCCCCCCCCCCCCCTTCAATACGCCGCCGCTTCCTTGGCGGCGGGGGGTGACGGGCGGAGCAGGCTGCCGGGGGGCCGCGGCCCGCACGAGAGAGGGAGGGAGGGAGGGCCCCGGAGCCAGCGGGCTTCGCCGCGGGAAGGGAGGGCTGCGCTGGGGGCGGGGGCAGCGGCACCCGCGCGGCGGCGGACGCGCTCGGGAGACAAAGCCAGCCCGCTGCCGCCGAGCGGCGGCCTCCGCCACCGGGCGTCCCCGCTCCAGGAGGTGGCGGCGGCGGCGTGTGCCGGGGCCGGGGGAAACGTGGCGGGGTGGGGGAGGCGGCGGGGGCGCGGCGCGCAGGGCCCGCCGGGCGGCGGGGGCTTGCCCGGGGCGGGAGCGGCAGGCCGCCTCCCTCGGGCCCTCGCGCTGGGGCGGTGGGCCGGCCCCACGCCCCCCCCGGGGCAGTCCCGTTAGCTCGCCCGGGGCGGCCCCGCCGGCCTCACGTGCGCCCACCGCAGGCCCGAGGCGCAGCCTCCCCCAGCAGGCCTCCGCGGGGCTGCCCTTGTTTTCCGGCGGGGGTGGCACGGGGGTTTCGTTGCTCTTTTTATTGTTTCTTTCTCCCTTTATCCTGCCTTTCCGACGGGGACGAGAGAAGCCCCTCTGCACTGGGGCCCTAGCTCCTGCCCTTCTCCCACCTCACCTACCCCACCGCCTATGGGAATGCCAAACCCCACTTGGTGTCAGGGGAGAGTTGGGCGGGATTGCCGAGACGGGGAGGTTTTCTGGCCTTGGAAGGACTTTCTCTTTTGCCTTGCAGAGGCATATGGGGAATTCTAACAGTTCTATAGTTTGCGGTGGGGCGGGGACAATACATGCCTAAGGAGGTGCTCAGTTTGAGAAATGACATGAGAAAGGGGATGGATTGTGTTCAACATAATTTGCTCAGGTTAAATGTGTAGTATGTACAGCCTAGTCGAGTTAATATTGCTCTCGGACTTTAACTCTTGCAAACTTCAGAATCAGAAGGCAACGTTATAGTTGCATTAAGATAAATATTTGCTGTTTATAAGCATTTACTATGATGTAAGGGTAATGGGAGACTCATTATTACACCACAGAGCTGTAGCTGCTCCCCACCAGATTCACAGTTAATATACCTAGGTATACCTCAATTAACTGCTAGAATCTGAACTCCTGTTCTATTGGGTGTAAGGAAATAAGCATCCCTGATGGTCCTCCCCCTTTTCCCTAGAAACGTTGCTATGCCTTAGAAGGCCTTGGGAAAAACCTTTTTTGACCCTATATACCACTTTGTCAGTATCGTTTATCCTGGCTAGCATAATGGTGCATTACTGGGTTATACCAGACAAAGTAGTAGCCTACTTTTTGTTCTGGATTTAATCCATGTTAGAAATATTATATGCAGTGAATACATGGGGGTTGGAACAAGGACCATGTTTGTATTGGGATGCCTTTCTTTGAGTAATGTAAACTTCCTTTTAATTGTCATGCATTTTTCTAGTAAAAGCTCTGCAAGTCTGCAATAAAAATGGCCTCCAATAAAACTACATTGGTAAGTTCATGCACACCTAAAGTATATAAGGATTTAATCAACATATTTTTCTTCAAACTTATAACTTGGCATCTCCATTTAAAAGATACATCCACATCTCCCCTCCCCAGCATTATTCTGACCAAAATTTCAGATCCAGAAAGTAAGGCTACTAGAAAGGACATTGGCTTTGGCTTTAATAAATCTGCCATTTCTAAAGAGACTTGTTGGGAAAAAAAACAACATTAAAGGACTCCGCACTATTTCGTCTGTTCTACAGTAGAAAACACTAAGGATTTTTTTATCCTACTTTCAGCATACAGTGTAATTCATCATATATGTAAAAAATAAAATCCAAATCATATATCCATTTAATTTCTCCCAGTGTATTTGGGGAATACTAATTGCCTGAGGAAAGGAGTCTCTACAGATGAAAAATAACATTATTGGGAAATGATGTGGCATAGTTAAGATGCCTTTTGAAATTATTTTTAACAAACAATGGTTTCTTTCAATTTCATAGGAGCAGAGATTATCTGATGTCAGCCCCTCCTCGACCATTTTAATGATGTATTCATGGATCTCGAGTCCTGTAAAGCTTTGCTTGGCATTAAAATAGGGACTTCTAAGGGCAGATGGTGGCTGGTTACTGTTCAGCTAATAATGACACATAGTTTTATGTAAGGCAGAACTGAAGAAGTATAGCATGAGATGCATCTGAGGTTGAGGTGGGAAAGAAAGCAAAAATACACGTATTCAATTCAGAATTTGGATAGCAGAACAACTGGCCTATAATGCACTCAAAAGGCCTGTTCTTAAAGTTAGTGAAATGATTGCTGGTTGACCCGTATCAAGATAAATTTAGTATTAACTCCTGGCTTAGAAGTGCAATGGAGTGCTTCCTTTACATTGTACAATAACAAACTATTTAAAAAGATTTCACCAAGGTGAATGTCTGAACTTTCTGTTAGTAATTGATTGCCCGCGTTTCCCTAATTTGAGGAAGAGAAGGGGTTAGCCAGCCTGGGGAGGGGATGCCTCAGGGAGAGGAAAGAATCTGTGAATGCAGTATTTTTAATCTTTTGATGTTGTTGAGAATTTTGCTGCACAGGTCAGGAAAATCAGTTATGGTTCCCATGGGAACCATAACTAATTCTGTTTCATTATGTATTTGCATGCAAAATCTAAATGTATTAAGGAATAGCAAAGCTCTGGAACTGTAATTCCGATTTTGTTACCTCTTGTATGTTAAAACACTTCACCACAGTGTCACATCAGTTGTTTTAATCTTGCCCCTCGAAGAAAGAGTGATCCACAGATCTGCAGCTGTCACATGTGACTTCTGAATGCAGGGAAGGAAGTGAGCCACAGATGAGCATTCAGTGGTCAAGTGCCCAGGTTGCAGTTTCTAACACGCAGCCTTAGAGAATGGAGCTTCAGGGGTCTAGTGGACCTTTAGTACCCTTTAACTTCGGTCAGGTACCAAATTCACTTGTGGGCTGAGATTTACATTGGCTTGTGTAATCTCAGAATGTACAGGTTATTAACAAATGTTCAGTAGTATTTCTGCAGGCTCTACAATAAAGCATTATTTTAATAGGTTGGAAAGCAGTCCTGATGCACGCAAGACATAATTAAACGCTAATATTTAAACCAAAAAGCAACATATTCTCAATTTTGTTAATTCTTCTTGCACTTCAAGAAAAAATACAGACCCCCATGACATTAATTTTCTTCTGTGGAAGATTATATAGATACTTAAGTCTTAGAAAGTAAAAAAAAAATAATTGTTGCTGTGATACAGAAATCCAAAACGTTTATCTTGTGGTGACAAGAATTAGTGAAGCCGAAAAGAGTACCGGAAAACAATCTTTCATTCAATCAAATAATTTTAGTCCAACAGAGAACACAGATGGAGATGTTCCCCGCTTGTATCCTGCTTGCCTCATCACCAGTAATATAATGTCATTACTACAGTATAGTGAGTCTTTTTTTTTTTTTCCCCCCTCTGCTTTTTTTGTTTTCCTCATCGTGTGCCCCTTTCTCTTTTTCACACTTACATTGCTTGAAAGAACTGCCTTCATAGAAGCCTTGGACATCTTCATGTTTTTATTTTCCTTCAATTTCAGTCTTACATTCTTTTTCTTGTGGAGGCAAAAAAAGCCAGTGTGCTTAAGTTGACACTATTCAGACAGGAATACTGTGGTCAAAACAGACCTGGGATATGCAGGCAGCTAAAATCTAATTGGAAATACATGCTCAGTTTTAGATAATCACTCTTCAATGCTTCCAAATCAAAACCAATGTCACAGAAGATACAATCATATACAGCAACTTGCTGTTTGAAAGGGAAACTTGAAGTTTTCCTCCTCTTTGTTTTGCACCTTCAATTTGTGGGTTGCTAACCAGAGTAAAACTATTTTGGGATAGAGGGAAAAATCAATTATAAAAAAGGGGCACAAAGACAGGGCTTTGGAAAGAAAGAATCAGCTTCAGATCTTCAGTTTACAGAAAGAAGGCAGTTTTCCTTGTGTCTAACACATACTGGTTTTTTACCTTTCACTACATCAGGACAAAATTCTAGAAGGTCTAAAAATTTGTCAGTTTCAGAATGGTTTTGCAGTATTCTCAAACTAACACCAATGAATTCTAGAGAAAGGCCAGCAAGCAAGTAGAGGTGCCCTGTGATTTTTGCTTGTGTGTTTTCTTGTTCTATAGGAAGTGCATTATGAGGAATTAGTTCTATCTACCTTGATTTAGGGTGCTGCATGACTATTATGTTTTAGGAGCTTAATACTGCCTCCATTAGTTTATGACTGCCACTTTAACAATTTCCTTATAAGGTGCAGTCCAAAATGGCAAGCAAACTGCTTTTGGTCTGCTGGTGCTCCAGAAATGTTACACAACAACATGATGGGCTTGTTACAACCTTTTGAAGATTACAAACAAGGAAATTCTGAAATGTGTCCTTCTATTACTATTTAATTGTGCCTTATTAAACTGGGAATGCCTTGAGGATGATGTGGATGTAATATTTATTTTTAAGATCTTAGAATATTATTTGAAGTATAAAATGTAAAATTAAAACATAAAGTTTTTTAAGTTAGCAAAATTTCATTTACGTGTTAAGTGCTGTACTTTTAAGTGTAGCTGTCTTAATTTTTTGCACCTTTGTGACACCTGTTTGAATGTAAGTAACATTGGTGCGTGGCTAAGAATGAGAAGGGACTGCAGTAACAGAATGGTCCTAGCATGCTTCCTGTTCAATAGTTATGGGTTATTGTTGAGTATTTTGGTTATTCTAGCAATACATCATAAACTTTGCTTCCATCAGCTTCTCCTTTTTTGGTTTGATTTGGGTTTGATTTTTTTTTTTTGTTTGGGTTTGGTTTTTTTCGTTTGTTTGTTTTGGTTGGTTGGGTTTGTTGTTTGGTTTTTTTTTGTTTTGGAAAAGGTAGTAACCACCTTGTTGAGTACCATCCCTTTTCTATTTTATGCATTTTCACGGTTCCCTTATTACTTTCCTTTACTTCTGCTGTATGCTGTTTCTTGCCTTCTGCCTTTTCACGGGCATAGAGTTAACTTTTAGAAGCTTCATAAGTTTTTGAGCATGTAGCACTGAGAATTAAATTAATAAGGGAAGTAGAGGCAGTGAGTGTATGGACAAAAATATTTCACCTTTTTAAAAACTGGTGTTGAGTTTCTCATTAAGCACCTGAAAAAAACCAAAACATTTAACATGTCTTGCTCAGGTTACCTGACCACATGCACTAATGTAAAAAGGAGGCTGAGCTTCTGGTTTTAATGTGAATAAGTACATGATTCTTCGCTGTTTACTGAGCAAAGTTGGATTTGGCCAGTGAAGTAACTGTGTAAAGCAGAAGAATGAATAATGTCGTTCTGAATTTCTTTTCTAGCACAAAATGGGAAAGAAACAGAATGGCAAAGGTAAAAAGGTTGAAGAGGCAGAGCCTGAAGAATTTGTTGTGGAGAAAGTTCTGGACAGACGTGTTGTAAATGGAAAGGTGGAATACTACTTGAAGTGGAAAGGATTTACAGAGTAAGGCATTACCTTTTTTTTTTTTTTTCTGATAGAATGCTAAATACTAACCATTTATTTGAAATAACTGTGCAGAGAGGAGGTTGGATGATGTGGATACATTTTAAAGAACCTCAAGGGAAGGGCATCCATAAATGCGTCTTCAAGTCAGGCACTAAAGTATGAAAACAAAATAGAAGATACGCAGTTCAGTGTTTGTGCTATATACAGTGTTCCAAAGGTTTAACAGTTCCTTAGTGATTGTTCTTTTGCCACTGTTCTTTGATTCAGTTTGTGTAAATATCTAGCAAGGTAAGCTAGACTGACAGTTGTCAGTTGTTACATGTGTGGTGGAATGAATGTTACTTCTGAGTAAGAAATTTTGCAGGGATTTAAACTGTAGGCAGCTCTTAAGTGTGAATTTGAAGCAGATAGTTTGCTTATTACTCACTTTTCGGAGCTGCTCTCAAATTAAATGAATTTGCATAAGGAGTTCTGTGGCATGGTCACCTTCATCAGGCATACCTGAAAGGTAGCTTTTGAATCTCTTTCCCAGGACTTGTGGAGGCACAAGAAAACCTTACGGTTTACTTAAAAAGTTGATTGATAAAGAAGGCACATATTTGTGCCTCCTCCCTCCCTTCTGTGACACTGGCAGACTGCTTTACTAGCTGAAAAAAGGGGATGCACCTAGCATTTGAATATACGTAGTTACATATGCAGTGATATTATTGCTGGATTCCGCCCAAAGTGATTGCACTGCAACACTGCATTCTAGCACCTGAAATTTGTGTAGTGATGAGTGCATAAACGCAATGTGTTTAGTATTTGAGGGTCTGTTTTGAAGTTGTGAAAATACGTTTTAGTCACTGAAAATAATTTGTAGGCATCCTGCTTGTGCAGTATGCTGTGGCAGTATTTGTGCATGAGGACTTCTGATGAGGTGCTTAGTTGTTGTAGGGAACACTTATGGACTTGTTAAAATTTTAGTTCACAAAATGCACTTACTGGAATATTTGCAATGCCCAGCTCTGGATGTGGAACCTTTGTCTCCTCCTGTAGTCAACTGAAGGAGGAAGAAAGTTCTAGGTGTAGTTGAGCTCAGTGCTCAGAGGCAGCTTTTTGAGAGTATTCCTCGTATAGAGAAGCCTAGACATACACGCTCTTTGTAGTGAGTGTTGTGTACATTCTGTTCTCTGTAAGTCTTGAGTGTTCATGATATAGGGAGTCAGTTTAAATGGACAGGTAGGTTTTGGTAGGGTGGGGATTGCTTGTTTGAACTCTTGTGATCCCACATAGGTCACAGGAGTTAACACAGCTGCTTATTCTGCATTTTCAGTTTCAGAACATTATTTTCCAACAATAGCAGAGCGTACTTCATTCAGTCATCAAATGCAGTACGTGAAGGTTACTAAAGATGGCAAGATAAGCATCCTTAGGTTTAAGAAACCTGCCTTACATAACGAGAAAAAATTACCTTGCTTAAGGTGAGCCGTGTGGATAGTTTTACATTTTTATTCTTAATTTTACATAAATATGTGTTTCAGTGCTGACAATACATGGGAACCTGAAGAAAACTTAGATTGTCCGGAGCTAATCGAAGCTTTTCTGAACTCTCAGAAAGCTGGTAAAGAGAAAACAGATGGTGCCAAAAGAAAATCTTTGTCAGATAGCGAATCTGATGATAGTAAATCAAAGAAAAAGCGTGACTCTGTAAGTATATATTCATGTACTAAGCTTTTTTTTTCCTGTGTCTCTTCCCCACCTCTCTATCCCCATCCCCTCAAAAATCCTGTTGTGGCTTTGAGAATGAGACCAAACACGAGTTTAAAACCGTAAAAATTGCACAGCATCTGGAACTGTGGTTTGAAAAGGGTAATCCATGGTATTTAATAAGACTGTCCAAATAGTTGGAAAAAGATGATTGATTGACATGATGACTAAAAGTTTTTGCGTTGTCCCATGATGCTTACTGAATGAATAATTGAAATTAAGACTGGTTAAGAGTTCTTAATGAATGATATTAAGTGGTCAGTTTGTATTAAAGCAGAGGGTTCCTGAATAAACATGAAACAAAGATGAAGTTCTGCTTTGGCTTTCATATTTAGTATATGATCTTGAATAGGTGAGTGGCAAGATGGCAAAATGTGAAAACCAGGCAGTTACTTGGATTAAGACCAGATATGATGGAGAGGAAATAGAAAGGGTCACTGAAGAAAGCATACTTTTTTTTAAAAGGTCTGGGTTTCTCCTACAATTTAAATTAAAAAAAAATGACAAATGTAATGCTGGTAAGTATAAAATAATGGATGTATAATACTGTGTTCATTTGTCGCTGTAAACTTTCAAACTAGCAATTTGAAAACTAAACTGGTTGGCAAAGTCAGTGCTTTACCGAAGACAGCTGTTAGATGTGTGGTTACTGTCAAAAAGGTTGGGAGGCATCAGAAGGAACAGTTGATGAATAATACAAAGAATATTTTAGTTTCTGTATAAAGTCTGGTGTGTGGCTTCATCTGGTACAGTAGTGGCCACTGTCTCAAAAAGAATATTGTGAAGCTAGAGGAACTATTACAGGAAATAGTGATACTCCTTCCCACCAATGGGATCTCAGGCAGCCGGGAAGAGTTGAGGTATTCCCCAGGGACGGTTTCACAGATGGTTTAAGCCAACCCAGGGCTGTTGTTTTGCTGAAAAGGATGTGTCTTTCCCACTTCCAGAATGCATTTTTGCTTTGCTGCTTTTGTTGGTTTTGCTGGCCATGCTTGTGTGTTTATGTTCTATAATGATTTTAGACCACTTGTTTCACCTATTGAGTTTTCAGAAATAAATGCTAGAAACATTGGTGTAAAATCCTTCATTATTACTCTACATCTAGATGATTTGGCCTGAAGATCAGTCATGAAAAAAGTAATGTAATCTCTGGACAATAATATGTAACGATAGCTTTTGTAATTATGTAACGCTATACTTTTTTGTTCCAATACACACATATATGTATGTACAAGAATACGTGTATCTAGCACTAATGCCAGAATAGAATTTCATCTTAAACTAGATAACGGTCTTCTAACTTACTTAATAGGTTGATAAACCAAGAGGGTTTGCAAGGGGTCTTGATCCTGAGCGGATAATTGGGGCTACGGATAGCAGTGGAGAGCTTATGTTTCTCATGAAATGGTAAGTCTTATATCCACAGTTCGTGTGTCCATATTAAGGGGGGGCAGGCAGTTGCACTTAGGCTAATGAGACGACTTAATTTCAGAAGACAGAGAAGCTGGTAGCCTGCTTATTAACCTTGTATTGTTAGAAAAACTAGGCTTCTATAATCAGTTAGTACTTAATCCCTGTTGCTTCGAAACTCGATCAGTTTCTGTAGCTTCAGTTTTAGAGAAGTAGAAATTTGAAAGGTAAATTCTCATAAAATATGGAAAAATTGACATTTGTATGGAAAAGCTGGATCTTTATATGGATCTTTATAATGTTCTTGCTGAGGGAATGGCAGGCAGAAATCCAGCTTTACATGTTTCAATAAGCATAAGTCAGTTGCTGCATAGCCAACCATTTAACCAGCCATAGTGCCAGCTGTTCTGGGTGCAGCCAAGTGGAATTGGAAGCAACTAGTGGAGGAAGCTGAGGCTGAGATGAAGAATAAACAATATGAAGGAGAGGTTTATTGTTGTGGGCTAGTAAGAGGTGAAATTGATGGGGAGAGGGTTGTGTTATTGGGAGAGCGGGTGAAGAGTGGCTTCATTAGCTACAGTGTTGACAGAGGACTTCTTGCCTGTGAGCAAGCAGGATAAACTCAGTACTTTTCCCAGTGTTGAGAATACAAGAGATTGAATTAACGTTTGCTGGGGGTCAGATTTCTTATGGTGGTAGGATGAGAAGAAAGGTGGCTTTCCACAGCCTTTAAGAAGGGCACAAATTTCTGAATGGAGAGAAAAATGATTTGTCATGTGATATGCCTGGACTGCTAAAGATTAGTGCTTTGGAAAATTCTGCCTCCCTTCTGGCTTTTCAAATTCTCTATAAATTTTATGTGAAACTTGGAAGAGTTGCAAAATACAGATTGTGACTATTTGAATTTCTGTAGAGATAATTGGAAAAATCAAACACAAAGGAAACGTACAAAAATAAACTTTTTTTTTTGTTAGTTCAGTTGCAGTTGATTCATTTTTCATAATTGATTGTAGGCAACAAACACAGATGTGAATATGTATGCGCAAAACTGACTTGTAAAGACAGCATATGCTTTAAAATGGAATCTGAAGCATGCTGGACTGGAATGATTGTTTTATCACCCCAAGACAGCATCAAGAATAGTAGTATGAAATAAAGCAAGTTACTTGCATAAATAGTAAATACAATTTGGATCCAAGTACCGCCTCTTAAGACTGATGCTGTTGATATTAAGAAGTCTCGCTTTGAAGTTTTGATTATGCTTTGAAAGACAAAATCAGCAAAGTTTTACTTCTTCTGTTACATACAACAATAGGTAACTGTATAAATGGTTCCCTTTGAGAATAGCATTTTCCTTTCAAACAGAAATGTGGAGAGGAAAGGAAGATGCAGCTATGAAACCTCGCCATTAGCATGGAAATTCTTGGTAGCTATAGCAAAAGGTATACTGAAAACTGATTTCTAGCTGATGTTCTTTTCAGAACTTATGACCTACCAAGAGCTGCTAAATGTACTGAATTATTACACATTTTCATAAGTCTCACTCTCTTCTACATCAGGAAAGACTCTGATGAGGCAGATCTGGTGCTGGCCAAAGAAGCAAACGTGAAGTGTCCTCAGATTGTAATTGCTTTTTATGAAGAGCGACTAACTTGGCATTCATGCCCAGAAGATGAAGCACAATAATTGTTTGCATTGCTTTTTTATATATATGAATATTAAAACCTGAAATTTGATTTGTTAGCCATGTGAGAAACATACATTCTAACAAGAATTAAATTTGATATTTTTTTGAAGTAGTATGTTTTGCATCAACAGCAAGTAAATAAAAGCTTTCTGCAACTTGTTTCATTTATCACACAAGAGAGCATTTGATACTACTACTTCCTCCATATTAGGTAAAAGCTTTTATAAAATGTTCATAAACTTCCATAGTTATTACAGAATCATAATGAATGTTTAAACAAACTCACAGATGTTTTGTAGTCTTCTATACTATTGATGTGCATGTATCTTCTTTACCCAAGCCCCTAGCCCTTTAAACCTGTAGAGTTATTCTTTTTAGTATTTGGGATCACTTGGTCTCGAGAAGACCAAGTGACAACTAACTTTGTAGTAATTTGAATGTTATCAGACTGTATATTGTTTACTTTATTGTAAATACTGGTGAACAGTGGTCAATAAAATAGTTTTATATTCTTCCTTTATACTGACAGGCTGTGACTCTTTTGAAATGGTATGCTATTTCTGAACTTTTGATATGTTAAGCTCTCAATTTGTAATATATTTAAGTTAGGGTTTTTGGGGGGTAGATTGATCAATTAATATTACCCCATTGCTACTGTGTAATCACAATACCAGACAAATACCAGGCTTTGATTCTTTGTATTTTTTTGGTGAGCAGTGTCCAAGGCACAGGGTTTTTTCAGTCAGGGAGGGCCTGTGAAATGAACGTGCTTTTGGTACGTAAGTCACAGATGGCAACCATACTGCTTAGGTGTGGCTGTTGGTCACAAGGCCAAGTGGCCCCTGCAGGTGTACTATGAAATATTTGACATGTGTTGACAGTATCAGCCTTTGTTTTAATTTCAGGTCTTAGTACAAGCTATAGTGTAACTAGCGGTGGTTTGGATGGAATTATTCTTCAGGGCATCACCTGAAGAATACTTGCATAACTGCCTTTAAAGTGGAATATTTTCATGAAGATGCTTAAGTCATACACTTTAAACAAAATTGTTTCTGTTTCAGATTGAATTTTAAAATGAGTCCTATACTCAGCTGCTTGGAGAATGTCTTCAGAAGGGCAGTAGTAAGGGGTAGGGAACTCAGGAGGAAGAAAGTTGGGTTTTTTTCCATTCCTCTTTTCACTTGCTTCCATCTTTACACCTTCTTTTATTTGTGTTTTGACTACCATGGTCTAGTTTGCCTTGAGCTGTGCCTCTCCATATGTCAATGGCCATGCTTGTTTCAGAATTCTCCTGAAGAGTTTTGACTAAAAAAAAAAAAATAATCCTGTAATACACTACTGTCGGTGTCATAGAATCACAGAATGGTTTAGGTTGGAAGGGACCTTAAAAGATCATCTAGTTCCAGCCCCCCTGCCATGGGCAGGGACACCTTCCACCAGACCAGGTTGCTCCAAGCCCCGTCCAGCCTGGCCTTGAACACTGCCAGGGATGGGGCATCCACAGCTGCTCTGGGCAACTTGTTACAGTGTCTCGTCACCCTCACAACGAAGAATTTCTTCCTAATAGCCATTATAAATCTACCCTCTTTCAATTTAAAGCCATCACCCCTTGTGCTATCACTGCATGCCTGTCCTCTCCAGCTTTCTTGTAGGCCCCCTTTAGGTACTGGAAGGCTGCTGTAAGGTCTCCCTGGAGCCTTCTCCAGGCTGAACAACCCCAGCTCTCAGCCTGTCTTCATAGGAGAGGTGCTCCAGCCTCTGATCATCTTGGTGCCCCTCCTCTGGACTCGCAGAGTCCTAGATACCTTGAGACAGTTAAGGTCGCCCAGCTATGTTTTCTTAGAAGGTGAAAAAAAGATGGGTAGGCCTGGAAACCCTCATATGGTGTGCTGAGGAGCAAATGAAAGAATTTAGTCTCTGCTTGGTGTTTTTTCAATACTGTTTTACAAATCAGTACTGTAAGTTTTCTCAGTAGCTTCAAAAGCCATTTATATTATGAATCAAAACTTGTAATTGTAAAAAAATTACAGTTAAACATTGCATTGGCTAAACTGATGATAAATTACCTTTTTACATGTAACAGCTTTGTCGAGTTGAGATTTTTTTTATTACTGGGTTTGGGCAGAATTCAGTCACCATCTATTTGTGGCTCTAGGAAAAACCTGATACGCCTGTTAGTGTGTGGGTTCCCTTGCACCAGGTAATGATAATTTCAGAGCTTAGTTAGCTTCTCTTGCCTGTTCCTTAGGCACATGACTCCAGCTTTGTCATATGGGTAAGCCTGCTGCAGAGTTCATGGCTTAATCCTTTGGGGCCTATGATAGAAATCTACGGATAGATAGATATACATCTAGTATATAGGATTCTGAAATCCTTGGGGTTTTTAACCAGTAGTTTGAGAAATGCACGGGCTAAACAAGGATTCCAAAGCGGTTTACTTTCTCCTGCCTGCTTCTTCAGTATAGAGTGCTTTTTAAAGTCTTAAAACTGTTATTCTACAGTTTGTGTTTTATTGTCTGAAACTGCATTTTCTATGCTTTGTTTCAAGTGTGGATATGAAGTTTATATGAAGTTGTTGATTTGAAGTGATACAGGTTAAACGGTTGATTTAAATTATTGGTTATTGTAAGTGGTAGACAGTTTTTTGTTGAAAGGTTGATTCTCCTCAATTGTTAACCCTTAAAGTACAGATTTGCAACTAGATACAGCTTTTACATTATGTTTGGTTCTTCCTTCTGTCTATTTATAAATATGCACTGTATTCACATTAAACAGCTTTACAGCTTGTTAGGCAATTATTTAGATTTCTGATTTTTTACGTTATGATGGTAGAAATGCTGACTGGTACTTGTTTCCTTTTTCTCCTCACTTTGTGTCAAACTCCATTTTGATAGTAATGAAATGCAACACTTTAAAGTTACAAGTTATGTAAAATGCTGAATGTGCTGCATACATATGCAAAAGTTAACAAATGTTATTAATTAAAAATTAACTGATTAAATAAATGAGGTATCTTCTGTAGTTAGTGGGTTGTGCGGAGGTTTCTCATCATTGTCCTTTCTTATACCGAACAAATAGGTTTTGCTGTCCTTTCATGATCACTCTATATTGGTGCTGCTGTCCTGAAAAAAACAAACGAACACCACCACCACCCCCCAGTTCTGCTTCTACAATCCTACCCCTCACCCTGGCTGAAGAAAATACGCTTGAGTTAAGGGTAACCAGATAGTGCTAGGTTACGCAAAATACAAATCATGATCAGTTACGGCATCATCCTCTCAAAGCCTGGTTCTTATTTCTTTGCTAGGAAAAAATAAAACTCTTAATTTGTTCATTAGTATTAAAGTAATTGCTGTTAAATGGAATAAAACAATTCTTAGTAACCACAAAAAAACTATGGCGTTGCAAGTGAATTTTATCAGTTCAGTACAAATGGATTCTGTGTGCTCTGTGGTAACTCTAGTTTTACAGTCCAGTTCTCTTTAAAACTGATAGTTTCTTAACAGTAGGTTACAGCACTTCTAGGACTCAACATATGTTGCCATCATTTCAAATGTAACTAGAAGTAAATATTTCCTTTAACTGCAAATTATTATTTGTCTTATTTATGTGCCTGAATTAGGCTCTTGCACTATAAAAGATTGTCCTTCTTTCTTGTTCTAGCAGCTTTCTCCAACATCCTTGGCGTTTTCCTTACCTTGGTCTCCTTCTCTTTCTGTTTGGAATGTCTTCTCAAAATGCCACCTTTTTTTCAGCTGTTGAATTTAGCTGCTTATGTTAAGGCACATCTCCACTGCTGACAGAGGCCTCTGAACTTGGACTAGCAGGCCAGCCGGATGCCCCCAGACTTGTTTCCCAGGTGCCTCCCCCAAAATGAAAAGTCTTACTGCACATACTTCCTGCACCTTACGAGCTGAAGTGCAGCGCCGTGGAAATAACGGCTGTACGGTGCCCGGACCAGAACACTGCGGGGCCAAACAGAGCCCCGTTTTTCCCTGTGATAGATGAAGCTGTGTCTCCACTAGCTCAAGGAGTTGTGCTTTGTTTTGCAGAGCGAACACGCTGACGGGCTGTTGGGGGGTTTATCTGACTCAGGTGTATACCTTTCAAGGGTAGTTTCTGACTAATAGTGTTTTGTGTTCTCCCAGCCTTTGGCTGAGACAATGCTTGAGCTGGCATAGAAGTGTTTGGTAGTACCTTTATCTTAGCAGGACCTGGAGAGAGTTGCAGAAGCTTTGAGCTTCACTCCTGCTCCTTCTTGTTGGGACATTCCCAGCTGTCAGCAACGTCAGATCCTTTTGAAGTTCAAATGGAAAACTACCATCTCCCAAAATCCCTTTCAGGGACCACTATGAAAGCACTCTGGGTTCTCATGTCAAATAAATGATAGATGGTTTAAGCATAATTTAAAAAAAAAAAGCAGCACTTGCCCTAGAAAAGAGCCTGTAATTGATCCAGCCCCATGGAAGCAGGAATGGTGCTTTTCTTCCTTGTAAAGTACTGTGGGATTTACTAACGAGAGAGAACTGGGTATGATTCCCAGGGCTCCAGATAACGCCTTCCAGGTGGGAGCTCATAGTCTTGTGTCTGAAGATGCTAGCATTGATAGCGTGGTGTCTGAGAATGCAATAGCCTTTTGTGATGGATTTTCTGACTAGATAATGGTTTTAGTCAATGGTCAAGTACTTACACTCATTGCAGTGTCTGCAAAATTAATCTGGTGAAAAGATAGTCCTCCTGGGTGTGGTATTGGATGGCAGGGCTTGGTGTGTTTCCTTTGCTGGATGTACAAACCTCTCAGATTTGCCAGACCAGCAGAGGTATCATTGGTTTCTACATCTAATTCCTTCTTCCCAAAAATGGTTTTCTTAGGTGCACTGCTCTGTGCAGGGTTCCTTCCCATTTGAAATCCATGTGGTTTTTTGCTTCAAAATTTGTCAAAAAACACTGGGCCTTGTTGCCTGACTTTGTATAAGCAGGGTCATCAGGAAGTTGCCTCTATAAAGAAAAGACATGTTAAAGAAACTTGGAATCATAGGATCAGTTAGGTTGGAAAAGACCCTTAAGATCAAGTCCAACTATTAACTACAAAGCCCACCACTAAACCATGTCCCTAAGTGCCACACCTACACCTCTTTTAAATACCTCCAGGGATGGTGACTCCACCACCTCCCTGGGCAGCCTGTTCCAGTGCTTGAGAACGCTTTCGGGGAAGAAATTTTCCCTAATATCCAATCTGAACCTCCCCTGGTGCAACTTGAGGCCATTTTGTCTCTTCCTATCACTTGTTACCTGGGAGAAGTGACGGACACTCGCCTCACTACAGCCTCCACTCAGGCAGTTGTAGAGGGCAGTAAGGTCCCCCCCGAGCCTCCTTTTTTCCAGGCTAAACAACCCTGGTTCCCTGAGCCGCTCCTCGTAAAACTTGTGCTCCAGACCCTTCGTTGCTCTTCAGACACACACGGTCCGGCACCTCAGTGTCTTCCTTGTAGGCAGGGACCCAAAACTGAACGCAGGATTCAAGGGGCAGGCTCACCAGTGCTGAGTACGGGGATGTGGTCACTTCCCTAATCGTGCTGGCCATGCTGTTTCTGATAAAAGCCAGGGTGCTGTTGGCCACCTGGGCACACCGTCGGTTCATATTCAGCCGATTGTCCACCCACACTCCCAGGTCTTTTTTCACCAGCTATCTTCCCAGCCACTCTTCCCCAAGCCTGTAGTGTTGCATGGGGTTGTTGCGACCAAAGTGCAGGACCCGGCACTGAGCCTTGTTGAATCTCATACAGTTGGTCTTGGCTCATCGGTCGAGCCTGTCCAGATCCCCCTGTAGAGCCTTCCTGCCCTCCAGCAGAACAACATCCAACTTGGCGTCATCTGAAAACTTCCTGAGGGTGCAATTGATCCCCTTGTCCAGATCACTGATGAAGATATTAAACAGAACTGGTTCCAGTACTGAGCCCAGGGGAACACCGCTTGTGACTAGCCACCAACTGGATTGAACTCCATTCCCCACCACCCTTTTGACTCGGCCGGCCAGCCAGTTTTTAACCCAGTGAAGAGTACGCCCATCCAAGCCATGAGCAGCCAGTTTCTCCAGGAGAATGCTGTGGGAGATGACATCCAAGGCTTTACCGAAGTCTAGGCAGACAACATCCACAGCCTTTCCCTTATCCCTGAGCAGGTCACCTTGTCACAGGGGATCAGGTTAGTCAAGCAGGACCTCTTTTCATAAACCCATGCTGACTGGGCCTGATCACCTGGTTGTCCTGTATGTGCTGTGTGATGGTACTCAGGATGATCCGTTCCACAACCTTTCCCAGCACCACGGGCAGACTGACAGGGCTGCAGTTCCCTGGATCCTTCCAGCCCTTCTTGTAAACGGGCAGTTATCACATTTGATAACCTCCAGTCAACTAGGACCTCCCCAGTTAGCCAGGACTGATGATGAATGATGGACAGTGGCTCAGTGAGCACTTCTGCCAGCTCCCTCAGTACCCTTGGGTGGATCCCATTTGGCCCCATAGGCTTGTGTGTGTCTAAGTGGTGTGGCTGGTCGCTGACCATTTCCCCTTGGATTGTGGGGGCTTCGTTCTTCTCTGTGTCCCTGTCTGCCAGCTCAGGGGCTGGGTACCCCGAGAACAACTGGTCTTACTGTTAAAGACTGAGACAAAGAAGGCATTAAGTACCTCAACCTTTTCTTCATCCTTTGGCACTATGTTTCTCATCACATCCAATAAAGGATGGAGATTCTCCTTAAGCCCTCCTTTTGCTGTGAAGGTATTTATAGAAACATTTTTTACGGTCTTTTACTGCAGTAGCCAAATTAGGTTCTAGCTGGGCTTTGGCCCTTCTGATTTTCTCCCTGCATAGCCTCATGACATCCTTGTAGTCCTCCTGAGTTGCCTGCCCCTTCTTCCAAAGGCCATAAACTAGTTTTTTCCTGAGTTCCAGCCAAAGCTCTCTGTTCAGCCAGGCCAGTCTTCTTCCCCGCCAGCTCATCTTTTGGCACGTGGGCATGGCCTGCTCCTGTGCCTGTAAGATTTCCTTCTTGAAGACTGTCCAGCCTCCCTGGACTCCTTTTGCCCTTCAGGACTGCCTCCCAAAGGACTCTGTCACCTAGGCCCCTAAACAGACCCTCTGGAAGGGCAAGGTGGTGGTTCTGCTGAGCCCCCTCCTCCGAGAATCAAAACCCCTTATCATTTCATGATCACTGTGCCCAAGACAGCCTCAGCCATCCCATCACCCACAAGTCCTTCTCTGTTTGCAACCAGGTCCAGTGGGGCACCTTCCCTAGTTGGCTCACTTACTAACCTGCCTAAGATACAAATGCGCTGATTCTGCTTAATTTTATCCAAGGAATTCTTACAAAATAATCCTAAAGGTAGTTATAATCTCAAGGTAGGATGTGGAGACTTTATACAATGTAGTATCACAAGATTGTAAGTGGAGCACCATTGTCCATCCAGAGCAAAGATGAATTATGTCTCTTTGGATGGAAGGTGAGCAAATCTCCACCCTGTTCCCAACTTGAAGGTATTTTAAATTCCAGAACTGAGGTTATTTGTTCACACATCTGAAGGCGCGTGTCTGCTCTGGGAAATCATAATGAAAAGAAGACAGAGGTAATTTTCTTCTTCTTCTCAATCATTTCTAGATTAAATGCTTTCAGTCAGAAACTGTCTCTTTCATCTCATGCCTCTGCTGTGTACTGCGGCACTGAGCCACTGCCTTTCCTTCTCCCATCATCTTCATTAGGCTGAAAGTTTTTCTTGGGCCTGAGATCCAAGACTTAGAACTGGTTTAATTTGGTATAGCTCTTTATTTGTAGGAGTTTTTACAGACTGAAAGAGAACCTTGGTTATGCTTCTCATGATTTTTATTTTTATTCTAAGTATTAGCTAACCTGCTCCTAATGAAACAGATCTATGTTTCATTCATGCTTAGTAGAAGATGTGTTCCTTTGTTTTGTGTTCTGCAGTGGTTTGATTCTTTGTGGGGATGTATATAGAGGCAGCTGTTCACAGACGGAACATGTATATTGAAGCAAATTGATGCTCTGCATGAACATTTGTCAGAGTGGAGCACTGCTTTTCAGGCTGAACTTCTGAAATTGTTTCTCACAGTATTTCTACCTGAAGGGAGAAGAACAAGGAGAAGTCTCGCCGGAGCACACCTGCAAATCACAGCTCAGCATTTCACACTCAGCAGATTTAAGACAAGAGTTTATACTTTCTGCATGTTTACCCAAGCTGAAACTTCAGACCTTCCAAGGCACGCTTGCTTCAGTTTGATCCCTTTGAGATGCTTCACAGGACACATTCTCTTGTAGGTGAATTAGTTTCTCTCTGATCAGTATTGGGTTTAGCCACTGTACGCAGAATTCCTCCAAGCAGGAAGGTCTAATAAGGAGCATCATAAGAGACTGGTCATAATGTATTTAAATGCCAACAAGCTTGTGGTTTTCCTTCAATGCCATGATACTTCAGAGCTGATATGCTTAAAGCTTTTGTTTTAGTACTTGCTGTAGAGATTTTTGGTGGAAGTATATAGACAGAGGAAATATTTGTATCCCAACTTCTCACCAGCTTGACAGCTAAAAATAGTGAATGATAACAATCACAATGGGGATGATTTGTAGTCATTTAATACATTATCTTCATATATCAGTGCATGGCATCAATGTAACACAGATGTTGACAGGAATGTTGGGAGGTGGTTTGCATGGTCAGGAAAACAGATGATACCTGAAAAGCTTTCTGAAATGTAGCCTGTGCCACAGAAACTTCTGCAAGTCCCTGCTTCTGATACCTGTGGTGTGAGTCTGTGGGTAACTAGGACAGTGACAGGAGCTCTAGCAGCTCCTGGGGTGTTACAGGCTGTGAAGACTGCTCTTTCTGTAGAGAGACCATTGGTACAGGGCTGACATTGGGGCCCACGAATGGGCACACAAGCCAGTGCCAAAGGACACCAGTCCTTTGCCCAGCCCAGCAAAACTCATCTGTACTGCCCTTTACCGGGCACACAACGAGTTTCTCTTAACACAGAGATTTCAGTCTGTTGCCTCCTTTCCTCCATGGCCTTCTCACAGCTGAGGAGGTCACTGTTTCTTGATCCTTCCCTTCTAGAGCCCATCCTTTTGGTACCAGCTCAGGACATCGTGTGAATCAGCAACAAGCTGTCCCTTCACGGCTTCCCCTGTTCCCTGCCTTTGCTTATGAACAGCTCTTGCCACAGCATTGCTGCTGCTGCAGTTCCCTCAGTTTGTCTCCCTTTGCCTTGGCTGCAGCTCTGGCATTCTGAACTGGTGTCCTCGGCACATGCTCTCCATAGCACTTACCGGGACTGCTGTCATGTAGGGCTTATTTGTGCTAACATAGGGAGTAGGTATAGATACTGAGATATATAGATGTAGATGTAGATAGATGAGGTAGAGATAGAGGTGGAGATAGAGATAGAGAGAAAGATGGAGAGAGATAGAGATAGAGATAGAGATGGAGATGGAGATGGAGATAGAGACAGAGATAGAGACAGAGACACAGAGATAGAGATATATGTGTGTGTGTGTACTATTTTTTCCTGGTTGTTCCTGAAGGTGATTACGCTCACTTTGTGCCAGGAGTGGGCAGAGGCAGCAGCATTTTCTACTGCTGTTTTCAGTGTGAATAATGGCGTTTTGCTTAAAAGAACAGTTTGTTAAAACTCCTCATTTCAGATAGGAACTCAGCTGGGGCTCCATTTTGCAACCTACAGCAACATCTCCAATAACGACCTCGGTGACTTTCCCTTTTCCCCTGACAGACCATTCAAGAAATAAGCCTTATGGGAGAGAGACCAACAGTCATTCTGCATTTCAAGGATGTGAACAAACTTGCTGAGGTGATTTGTTATCACTCTCTAAAAGTTTACCCTTTTTATGGTACCCTTAAGCGATATTGAGCTAAGGGTTTTTAAATTATTCTACACAAGTGAGTCAGTTACTTGTTTTTCATGAGTGTTGCAGCAAAAACCTGCTCAGTCCCTGCAGCTTAAACCAAATTGGGATCAAAGCACTTCACTGATCTGACACCAACATGAAATTAAGCGGCAATCAATGAAGTGTTGCATTCAGGTAGTAATACAACAGGTAACCCCCCGAAATAGACACATTAATGTTAATGAACACCAGCAAATTTCTAAACACCTTCTGTGAAAAACACAAAAGAGATTTCTTAAATGCTACAAGCCTTTTCCATAGGAAAGGCAAGAATTGTGCAAAGCCCAGGTGAAAACTCACCTGTACCACTGTGGGCATGTCTCATTACTCGGGTTCAAGAAAGATAAATTCTGTCCAGGATGAAGGCAACCAAAGCAGTTGATTAGAGGCATGTAGAGCCCACAGAGGACAACTAGAAGGAGCAAGACAAAGGCTGGGAGGGCTGCCGTCACTTTCAAGAAAGATACCAAAGGTGAAGGCCAAAGGGGGAAAAGAGCTATTGAAGTGCAAGTGAAATATGGTCAAGAGCACAAAACAATTCAGGACTTCTTTCCAAGAAGACCTCACCATAAGCAGTGTAATAGCAAGTGTCACTTGGTGCATTGATAAGGAATGGTGAGGAAATCCTGCATGCTCTCTTCGTCTCTGCAAAGTTCATGCAGAGGGAACCAGAACCCTTTCTTTCACCTCTGGCATTGCCACAATGAAATGAATGTATATTATAAATGCCTTTATTTACATAGTCTGAATGTGCAGATTAATTCACAGGGACATTCAGCAGCTGTGACCAGTTCATGGCTGCCAAGGGCAGGGACAGCCCCCTGGGCCTCCCAGGGGGGGCTTGATCTTTGAGCCTCACTGCTGTCAGAGATGTCACCTTGTGCTATCCTGTGGAAACCCAGCCAAACTGGAAGAACACAGAAGATTTTCAGAAACTGCAGTTCACACATGCTTTTTGCAAATTTGTTCAGGTGCTCCAACTATCTAGAGACAATCCACAACTTTCACTCTCATCAGAAGGTACAGGCCTCCTCCCCACAAAGTGACAGAGTCAGGGCCTAGGTTGGGACATGATTCCCCATTCAAACCTTTCTGCCAGTGCAGGGCTGGGAATAAATGTCATCAAAAATTTCCTTAGCATGTACTCCTAGGGGAAGGAGGTAGGCAGAAAAATTTAGAATAGAATAGAACAGAATAGAATAGAATGGAATTAGAATAGAATAGAATAGAATAGAATTAGAGTAGAATAGAACAGAACAGAACAGAACAGAATAGAATAGAATAGAATAGAATAGAATAGAATAGAATAGAATAGAATAGAATAGAATAGAATAGAATAGAATAGAATAGAATAGAATAGAATAGAATAGAATAGAATAGAATAGAATAGAATAGAATAGGGTAGAATAGAGTAGGAATAGAATAGAATAGAGTAGGAATAGAATAGAATAGAGTAGGAATAGAATAGAATAGAGTAGGAATAGAATAGAATAGAGTAGGAATAGAACAGAATAGAATAGAATAGAACAGAATAGAATAGGGTAGAATAGAATAGAATAGAATAGAATAGAATAGAATAGAATAGAATAGAATAGGGTAGAATAGAATAGAATAGAATAGAATAGAATAGAATAGAATAGAATAGAATAGAATAGAATAGAATAGAATAGAATAGAATAGAATAGAATAGGGTAGAATAGAGTAGGAATAGAATAGAATAGAGTAGGAATAGAATAGAATAGAGTAGGAATAGAACAGAATAGAGTAGGAATAGGATAGAACAGAATAGAATAGAATAGAGTTGAGTAGAGTAAAATAGAGTAGAATAGGATAGGGTAGGATAGGATCGGAATAGTTCAGTTGGAAGACACCTACAACGATCATCAAGTCCAGCTGCCTGATCACTGCAGGAGGGCCAGCCAAAAGTTAAAGCATGATATTAAGGGTATTCTCTAAATGCCTCTTAAACACTGACAGGCATGGGGCATCCTTCACCTCTCTAGGAAGCCTGTTCCAGTGGTTGACCAGACTCTTGGTAAAGAAATGCTTCCTAATGTCTAGTCTAAACCTCTCCCAGTGCAGCTTTGAACCATTCTCATGTGTCCTATCTCTGGATCCCAGGGAGAAGGGATCAGCACCTCCCTCTCCACTTCCCCTCCTCAGGAAGCTGTAGGAGCCATGAGGTCACCCCTCATAGGACATTCCTCCCAGCCCTTTCACCAGCTTGGTTGCCCTCCTCTGGACACATTCGAGGACCTTCACATCCTTCTTAAACTGTGGGGCCCAGAACCGCACACAAGACCCCAGGTGAGGCCGCACCAGCGCTGAATACAGCAGGATAGTCACCTCTCTGGACCGGCTGGTTCTGCGGTGTTTGATGCCCCCCAGGGCGCGGGTTGCCCCCCTGGCTGCCAGGGCACGCTGCTGGCTCACACTGAGCCTGCTGCAACCAGCACCCACCCATCCCGCTCTGCAGGGCTGCTCTCCAGCCGCTCCTCTCCCCAGTTATACTTGTGCCCAGTGTTACTCCATCCCAGGTGCAGAATTCAGCATTTCTTCTTGTTAAATTTCATGCCACTGATGATTGCCCAGTGCTTCAATCTATCTAGATCCCTCTGCAAGGCCTCTTGTCCTTTGAAAGAGTCAACAACAACGCCCAGTTTGGTATCATCAGCAAACTTGCAAATGGTGCATTCAACTCCTGCATCCAGATCATTGATAAAAAAGATTGAACAGAGCTGGCCCTAGAACTGAGCCCTGAGGAGCACCGCTGGTGGCTGGTTGCCAGCCAGATGTAGCCCCATTCACTACAACCCTTTGAGCTCTGCCATTCAGCTAGTTCCTCAACCAGCACAACATCTACCTGCTCGCCTCAGAGCTGGACAACAAGTCCAGAAGGATGCTGTGAGGAACAGTACCAAAAGACTTACTAGAACCCAGAAAAACTATATCCACCACCATCCATCCCTTTACTTACTAGGTGGGTGACCGTATCACAGAAAGCTATCAAATCAGTTAAACAGGACTTTCCCTTTGTGAACCCATGTTGACTGTGCCTGATGATCACGGTCTTTAGATGTCTTTCAATAGCACGCAGCATGATCTTCTCCATAGTTTTTCCAGGTACTCAATCAGTTTTGCAGATAGACTTGCACATCAGGTCTACACCTCCATAGTAAAGGAGCTATTATAATGAATTATGTGAGGTCTAATGATCCTACCAGACCCCGCAGATCACTGCACTGTAATTCAGGACTTCGTGTTCAGTAAATTGTTTGCCATCGTTTGAAACAATTGGCCTGAGACTGGGAAACTCTGCAGATAAGCAACCAGCCCATTGTTCTAACTGCAGTATAAAATCCAGCAAAGAAATAGGTCAGTGCAACTCTACAGATGAGGAAATAAAAGGAAAAAGGTACTGCAAAGATACGCCTCAGACACATGTAAAGGTGAATAAAGAGGACTTGCTTCTTTGAGAAATTAGGAATTACAAATTTTAATTTTCAGTATCATTCTTAAGTGATGTCTGTCCTAATAGACTAAGCTGCGAATTCCCAAGTATTCTGTAACTGATGCCAGAAAGTCAGTGCTTTTCTCTTCACTTTATGACATAAAAAAGCTAGTTTAAACTAGATAACTACAGTTAAATCCAAATAAACCAGAGGAAAATACTGAGAAATACATAAATGCACTTCTCAGCTACAGACCACACTAGCACTTACTATTACAGTATTGATTTGTATTATCTTTTGCTGTCCCATGGGGAATAAGAATTTCTCCTTAGTGTACACATGCTATGGTCAGCATCTAAAAACATATCTCATTTTTGTGGACAATCCATTTCAGAAGAAGCTCAGAGAATTATACCAATCAAGATAAACACAGTTATGGAGGCTACTATAAAGGAACCAATAAGTTTTCACAACTTGGACAACATGAGACTGCTAAATGTATATTTTTTTTCTTCCACTGTGTAAAATTCAAAGGCTGCTTGAACTTCTTTCCCCACCTTTCAAAACACCAATCAAAAAGCAGGCAATGAATTCTGACTTTGGTTTTCCCAGAACTGCAAAAGGCTGTGCTAAATGTATTGGGAAGGTTAAGAACTGAAAAGCCATTTGCTCTTTCTGTCATCAAGCACCATGAGTAGCCTGGACAAGATGCAACATTTCTGTTGGACAAAAGTCAGCCGAAACTGTGTGCAGGGAGCACGCTTCCCATCACCGGAGAAATGTTTGTGTCTTTCCAGTGTTAATAATAATAGTATTAATGATCCAGGTGAAGGTGCTTTTGCTTTTATAGAATAATACCTGGTAGTCCTTAGATAAAAAGCAGAACTCGTGGGCTTCCCTTTGAAAGTCTGTTGTTTCTCTTAATTGCCACTGACTCACAGGTGCCATGCCTGTCAGTATTCTGTGCATCACTGCTTAGAAAATGTACGTTACCCCCTCAATTTAGAAAAAAACCTAGTTCAATCTATCTTTTTGAACGAGTTGTTGAGCTGGTTTTACTCCTTCAGGGGTAGCTGAAGATACAGTTGCTAGGTTTAAGCATTTAAACATGTTGTTAGATGTAACACGTAATTAAGATATCTCGTGTGCAGTGGCTTTTATTTCAAATGCTGTGGCTAAACCTACAAGCTCGAAACAAATCGCCGTAGGCAACAGCGGTGGTGATTCAGTAGGTGGCACCCCAGCCTGGGAGTCACGGAGCTGCCTGCACCCAACCCGCCAGCGCACTGGCTGGTGCCTGGGGGGTGATGTTTGTGTTCTCCCACGTAACTGCAAATAGTTCATAGCCAGTGTGCAATGCTGCAATGACGTACCTTCGGACTGCCCCTTTGGGTGCAGTTTACAACCTATCCGAATACAAAGGATCGGGGTCAAATTAACAATGTACTGTTTTTCCACGGTCAGTGCTCCGCAGTGACTTTGCTGCTAACACTCTAGGTGCTGTTTACACAGCACTGTGCACCATCGTTCTGAAATGACCACTATCCTAACCACTAATACTGAATAGATCTTCAGTTACATTGGCCCTCATCTTGGTGGATGACCTTGAAGAGTTGGAAGATGCCACCAGCCTGGCCACTGCGACTTAATGTGGTCAGCGTTGGAGAAGAGCAATCATGAATGCAGCACTTTCCGTACGGCTGTCTCCTTGTGATGCTGTGCTTGGGATGAGCTGGTCCCGAGAACGGAAAGGTGAGCAGCGGCCAAAGAATTTCAGAGGTGAACAGCGGCTTCCCTCGAGATGGCTCCAGGCATTGGCAACTTCCTTGAGGAATCTAATTGTGCTTATTGCTTTCTGGTGACTAATCTATTTGCTGCCAGTAGATCAGCAGTCGGAGCTGCTGTCGTGAAGAACAGAGGATGTTGTGTTCGTTTAGAGGGAATGTGGGCCTGGGGAATAAAGGTTGTAATACAAATCTGTAACATTAACTGCTTAAGTATGGTTCAAGGTTTGAGTAGAGTCTTTGCTTTTCTTTATCCCATGGCAGACATGCAAGATGTATGTTGAGGTTTGCAAATGTATTTTTAGGATGAACAAGGATAAAGTTCAAAAAGTTTAAACTTCAAGTGAATAGATATGTCAGATAACATTAATTAGAATATTAAAATGCCTTACCAAAGATGTGGTAAAGGACTCTCAACCTGCCAATGGTTCTGATGAAAAAGAATAGCTTCTCAGGCTGATTTGGGGACTGTCATGGTTACCTTCCTGCTTGTGATTTCGTGGCTGCTAGTCACACTGGTGATGACATGATGTCCTAAAGATCTGACTTACTGTTTGCTTCCTTGGCTTCCAAATGGTTTTACTGAACACTTGGACAGGAGGCAGAAGCTGTTTAACTTCATACAGGACAGTTGTGGAGTAGCAGTATGGAACAGATGTGGATGACTGGAGACTACCTGTACGTAGCCATGTGGACAGTTTTCTTGTTGTGCACATGTGCAAGAGCAACAGAAGAACCACAGCAAATCCTGGTAAATATACATTTGGGAAACTTCCTCACCAGTTGGAAGTGTTGCCTCTGAAAAATGTGAATATTTCAGATCAGTTAAAAGATTATGCATTGATAAATCGCTGTCTTTCCAAGAAAGTTGTGCTAAAATAGCCCTTGAAGCAGCGCCTGCTGAAATGTTCCTGTTCCTTTTGCAATAACATCGGTAAATGCTGGGCTAGACTCACAGAGCTGACCTGCTGAGGCAAGGCTGAGGATGCACCACTGTGGCTGAAGAAAAACAATGCAAATAAATGAAAGCACTTTATTCATGTGGATAGAATGATTCTAGTGGGGATGTCACGTGGAAAGAACAGACATGGAACAGTTGCATTTCTTTACAAAATTGCAAGAAATGTACATCAATATCATCGCAGGCTTGATTCCTAGTTCCTCATGCTTTCTCATGATGAATATTAAGTGCTTTCAAAATAACAGATGCTGTGTTTTGAAAAAGAGGCGATTTGATTTGATCGGCAGTGTTTGCAAAGGCAAAACTGAAGTTTAAGGCAATACTAAACCTTCAGTTAGTAGAGGACAGTGTACATAAAGCCAACACCACTGGAGCAGATCTCAAAGACACAATTACAAACTTAAGAGGTACTCTCTTTAGTGGAGAACTGAAGTTCAAACAATTGAAGGCCTCCTGCTCTTCCTTCTCATCCTCCTCGTTACTTGCCATCTGAAGCTGCTCAATTACAGCTGCTACAGACTGCTCACTGCCTGTGTCTATTTTGACTATGCACAAAAATGGAACCAATGTCATCTTTTTGTGTCTGACCCAGTCATATCTCACTATTAAGACAACTCAGCAGGCTCTCGCTTAAAATTTGCATGCCTTTTTCCTGTACCTAGTGAGAAATGAAGTTGCTGAGACTGGTCTGAGTGGAGTTCAGAATATCAAGGCCCAGACTGCTGAAGAGATGAAGAACATGTTCTGAAAAGGCAGGTGAGAGTTACAGGTAAGGGGGAGTTGCTTATGTACTCCCTTGAAACCTCAGTTCTAACTGTTCCCCTGATATCACACAACAGATACGTAATCAGTGTAATCAGTCTAACTGCACCAGCAAGCCCAGCTACCACGCTGTCAGTGCACAGGGGCAAAATGCTTTTTAAAATGGTTTTATTTCATTTAAGTAATAAAAAAACTTTCTGAGAAAGTAAATAAATTACTGCAAAAAGGCTTTTGGTGTCTTGCTTAACTGTGCTAATGAAGTGAGGGAGGGCAGCACAGTACAGCATGGAAATACTATTTGAAATCACAGCAAGTGCATGGTAGAGTCCCACGTCACAAACCGAGCTAAGGCAGGTGGCATTACAAACATCCCTATCAATATTGCTATACCAACAAATCCTGAGGTCAGACCAGTGAGTTTTGTCACAATTTAATGACAAAATTCTTAATACTCCTGCCACCGTGGAAGTTACACTAGTATCCGACACCGGTGATGACAAGGTAATTAAAAAATGCACCCAAATGTTTTAGAATTTGTAGTCAGAAAGAGGGAATCAAGCCACAGGAGGAAACTAAAGAGTCACTCAAATGCCTGAAAGCGTGTCTAATTAAGTAACACACATTTCAGATAGTCCCTAGCCTTAGCTTTTTTAGCCATGTAATATAATGAATAAACCTCATATGAAGTCATTAAAGGCAGGCAAAGCAATGAGCTACGCCATAGGGCTTGTCTACCCAGGAAAGAGCTCAGCACAGCCATTGCAGAGTATCTCTTCTGCAACAGCTCCCCCAGGGAATGCTTTTTTGCAATAAATATGAATTTGTGTGGTTTAGCTTAATACACGGGAGAAGTGAACTATGTTAAAAGCAAAGGCATCCATCATGGAGAATAAGAACATCTGCTTGAGGAACTGGTACACCATAGCTGCTGGGCTTTGAATTTTGCACTTCAGATTGTTTCACAGTAACCACCTTCTATAGATCAATCCACTGCTCCTTCATTGTAAATGTACACAATGAAGGAAATGGAACAATAGACTGCATGGTTTCATGATGAGGTAATAGTTAGCCAGAAGCTGCTTGTGGTGCTGAGCTGCAACTCACACATGTAGGCTCACAAAGTCCAGGCAGCCAACTGCAAAGAAGCAACAATGCTCCAGTACCACTCACACCCTACAACGTATTTCTGTGGCCATAAATGGCCTTGCAGATGTTTATGAGACAATGAAGAAGCTGTTTCAAATATACTAGTGCACAGAACCTAACTTACATTGTAACTTCAGATATTACACAGGTGTGACTGCTTATTCCATGTAGACTTCGGAAGGAGTCTGAAAAAAATAGCAGCGTTTCTCTGCTGTAATGCCTTTAAGGTCACAGGTAGGTTCCTCTAAGAGGGACAGAATACATGGGCAACAGGGAGGGCAAAGCCTGTCTGGTGTAGCTGGGCCAGGCAGCAGGAGGTACCTAATCCACTTGACTTAGTGTGGAAAGAACTAAGCAAGTTGCCCTAAAACACAGTGTCAAGAGCGGATTCTGAACACCAGATGGTTTTGCTTGCCCATCTCCTCCATATAACAAGCCAGCTGGTTCAGTAGATTTCATCCACATGTACTTGTAAACTTTATTCACAACAACGAGGTATTGATATAATTAAAAGTGACAGCCGTTGGCATGTTACATGCTGCACTAGAGGTTGTCTGTGTATGGCAGTCATACCGCCGCATGAGAGGAGCACCATTCGAACTACACAGGTGTGTCTTAAAATAATAAAACTTTGTCAAGGAGCTCATTAAATTGGCATTAGAAGGGTATATAGACAGGCTTGTGCCTGTGCTAGGGAAGAGAGTAGGTTATGCTAATGTATGATAGCTTTACATCAGCCTAATACATTAGTACTAGGAATTGTACCAGTATGTTTATGCTGGTAAAAGCATTACCCGCCCTAAACGGCACCTACACCGGCACAAACCCTGGATGTAACCAGGTCACAGGGACAAGGAGGGGATGGCAGGCAAAGCCCTGCAAGGGACCAAGCTCCCTCGTGGGAGCCACCCACCGGCACGACCTCGGAGTGCTGGGAAAGCAAGGTGGTAGCATTTAACTTTGATCGTTCTTGTTTCCTGCTAAATGAGATTGTACGATGTGCCATTTACTGAACCAACAGCAGTGTCGGTGAAACTTGGGTGATGCACGGTAACTTGTTCAGCTGCCACATCTTCGGCACAGGCATGAACCCTAACCCTTTGCTATCAAAGTACTGAGGGGAAATGTTCGTTCAGTGTGGAATTAGAACAAATGCATGCTCTCCAGCTGTTTTAGGCAAAAGGGTCCCTTCCCCAGTAACACCACCCACTGCCAGTAATGCCAGACCCTGTAAATCTTGGTCTTTCCAAAACTGCTTCTCCTAATTGCATCTCTGCTCTTCTTGAGCTTCTAACTCCATTGGTAGCTCACCCTGACGCAGCTTCACTTTTAATACTCACCACCAGTTCGACCCCTCCCATCCAAGCTCATCTCAGACAAAGAGTACAGATCCAAACGCCTTTCAAAATGACTGATTCCTCCCAGCCTCTCCACTGTCCCCACCTGGTTCCCATTGCTGGTACCCTTGTTTCTGCCTGAGGGCGACCAGAAGTTACCTTAGCAGGCTGTTGCACAGTCACTGTCTACAAGTCAACTGCAGAAGTCACCTCATGGGGTCAGACCCACCGGCCCCTTAGGCGTGGGGTACTGTCAGCAGTAGCAGCAAGTGTCTGAGGCTTCGGGAGTGTGAGAACAGCGGGGTCATCTGCCAAAGGGAACAGATGCTCATTTGGAAACACACATGTACAACTTGCTGAAAGCGGTGCTCCCTCTAAAGTGTATAAAGAATGGCTAATTTTTTCATGGTTTGGTTTTTTTTTTCCCAGATGTGGAATAAATGGCACATGAGAATTTATCGTGGGTTTCTTTGCATCAAAAGAAAAAAAAACCAGAAGAGAAATACAGGAAAAGGTATTTACTAATGAGAGTATTTGGACTGAGACTATCACAAACCTCTTCTTATGCCACCTCTTTTTATGAACGTCTCAGGACAGCGGTGGGGAGTAGACAGCAGACTGCCTAGGCACGGCCTTTTGCATGACACGCACATTTTCTGTGCTAACAGAATCACAGCTCACGGCCAAGCCTCTGCAAGAAAAACCTACCATTTCATTGCCAGCCTGACCCGCCTCCTACTTGAAGGTACAGAATTACCCTCGGCCGCCTTCCCAGACACTGGAGGCACAGGTGTGTTCAGAGGACAAATTATATCCTAGGCAATCTGAATTATCTGAAGGAGATGTTTGTTTCTGCGTCGACTACAGAGAGCTGAGGGACAAGTAAGTCTGCCGTGTAGGTAGGGAAAATCGGGCACAGCCAGCTCCCTGGCCTTTGTGCCTTGCGTCCCAGTACAAAGGGCGAGAAATAGGAAGGCAACCAGGAGATACAGAAATAAACACTCAGCTGGAATCTCTTTCAAGAACAATATTGTTCTGGTATAATATTTTACAGAAATCAGCACACGAACAGTAAGAATTGCAGGTGGAAAAACAGTGTCTCAGGCTTTTCCGCTCAACCACTGCTTTATGCTATTATTATCTTCTCAAATTTGAGGGCTGTGTATTTCATTACTTTAACATTTGCCCTGGATGCTGATTCTAATTTGTCAGTCTGGTGGGTCTGTGCAAATAAACATGTTACTCTATGTCATTTTATTAAACCTGACTGAAAGAAACAAAACTAAACGGAACAAGCTGTCTAGGAAAAAAGGAAACAACAAGGACCTTTGAAGAAGCAACATTAGAGGAGAGAAGGGAGAAGAAACTCTGTATTTCTTTGCTTCTACCAAACATGTAAAGGAGGAGTCCCTTTAAAAATATTCCTGTTTGTTTCATCCTTGTTTATTTTTACTGCAGAAAATCATGCAAGTCTTGCAGGTTGGCCAGACAACTCTTTGCAGCGCTGAGTGTGTGGCAGTGGATCATAGCTCCTTCTGATGGTTTTCAGTTTTCAATAAGGCATTGGGCTTCTGCTTGAGTTGAAAAGATGGCATAGAGATTTCATTAATAGTTCTTTTCTTCTTAATTGATCGTTTTCTTCTTTTTCACACTGAAAAAACTGAGGCCTTCCATTTTAGCTTGTCTTCAGATCAGATGTAATACGGGAAACTGGAATTACTTACAGGGAGAAAAGTAAAAAAAAGAAACAAAATAAACAGTCTTTTTTTATATTACATGCAAATCCAAATAATCCTCTCCCTCCCACAGTGTGACCCCATTTTGCTTAGGCAGACTTTGTTTTTCTAAGCCAGGCAACTTTGAGACTGTAGACTTAGGAGATACTACTGAATACGGGAGCACAGCACTTGCAAAATAAAGTTTTAAAGCTACTGTGTTCACAGTGCTACGATGGCAGTGTACTGACAACTCGCCTGTTCTAACCAAATCTCCTCCCTTAGCCACGCTCACACAAACAAATAAACCAAAGCCAAGTTGCATTCCTCCAGCAATTTTAGATAACAGAACATCAATCTGTCCCAGCTGCTTCAGGGAATGCCCTGCTCACAGGTAAGAGAATTTAAATATGTTCAACCCCTTATTGTTACACATACCTGGAAAAGGGATAAAAATTGTTGGCAGGACAGCAGCAAATGCGTTGATTTTGTGCTTTATTGCAAACAAGCTACAACAAAATCACTGCTTGCCAAACGTAATGTGACATCATGGATGAGGGACAACCGTTTTCCACCACAGAGCACAAACCAGCAAGGGGAAATCTTTGCAGTGTTCCTTCCTTTCTTCTCCTTTCTTAATCCTTACACCTTCCACATGAAAGGACCGAGCAACTTTTAGAACTGCAACCAGTGACACGACTCCTGTCACTACTTATTGGTGCTTCCTAAGAGTAATGCCTAAGAATCCCACCACAGCCTAATGCTGCACGATTCCCTCCCCTCTTTAGCTACAAAACCAAACTATAGGAGAGTCTTAAAAAACATATTTCTTTTTATTTGTGTCCATAATATGCCATGTATGATGTTCTTTAACTCTAGTTCTCCCGGTTTGAAGAAGCGTAGCTTGCAAATTTAAGGATCTTCCTTTGTAGCTACAATTTTTCATAATTGTGATCAAGCAATCAGGATCCAGATAGTTGCATTTTCTGGATGCAGAGTTTTATTTCAGTCTAATGAACTAGTTGAAGGATTATAAAAATGTGGTAACAGAACCGGTACTTTAATCACTGTGCGACTTAGGCTATGTCTGTGTTAGCAGGCAGCGGGATGCAACAGGAAAAGCTCTGCAGTGCAAACCAGCTTGCATGGAGGACCCAGCCTTGACCCTCCGCGTGCTCTGGGGGGTTTTGTTCCAGGCTGGCTCCATCAGTGGTTGGAATGCAGCTTTTGGTTACGTTGCAGGTAACTACTAAATTTCTTCTGTGTCTTCTGGAGCTGCTCCACAAACCGAACCGAAGAGCAGGAAGGGAGGGCAACCAGAGGTCTGCTTCAAAAAATACAGATATACATCATCTGAAACAAAAATGCTAAAGTAAATGAAGGCACACTTAAGTTTGCGTTTCTGAGTCAATGGACAGCGACAGGTGTGGGAGATTTGATCTGAACTAGGTCAAACCGATGTCAAGATAGCAGAATAATAATTTATTTCAGTGGAAATTTGAAGAGCGTGTGGAATAGTTGTGTGTCATCCCTGCCCCCCCCCCCTTTTTTTTTTTTGCTAAAACATGGAGAAAATATTTTATAGAGAGTCAATAGCTCCCTGAAATGCAATTAGTTTAACACACCACTGAGATGTAAACTCCTGGAGCAGAGAAAGAAGCTCCCTTAGACCAGCAGGTCAGCTGGTGCCAGCAGCGGGCCCCATCATTCACACCAGCACTACAGCTGCACCCCGAGAAAGGGCCACAAAAAAACCTTCATGCAGAAGCATTCCTGGACATCACGTGTCCTGGTTTTAGCTGGGATAGAGTTAATTTTCTTCTTAGTAGCTGGTGCAGTGCTGTGGTTTGGATTTGGCGTGAGAGCACACTGATGGTGCTGGTTGTTGCCTGCAAATGTTTGTGCCAAGCCAAGGACCTGCCAGCGAATGGGCTGGGGGGGATGACACAACCAGAACAGGTGACCTGAACTAGCCAAAGGGATATTCCATACCACGTGATGTCGTGCTGAGCATATATAAGCTGGGGGAAGAAGCAGCAAGGTGGGGGATGTTCAAAGTTTTTCCTGAGTAACTGCTACATATGATGGAGCCCGGCTTTCCTGGGGGGGGGCTGAGCACCTGCCTGCTGTGGGAAACAGTGAATGAATTCCTTGTCTTGCTTTGCTTGCATGGGTGGCTTTTGCTTTACCTATTAAACTGTCTTTATCTCAACCCCACAGGTTTTCTCACTTTTACTCTTCTATCTCCCCCATCCCACTGTGGGGGGAGCGAGAGAGCGGCTGCGTGGGGCTTAGTCGCCCGCCAGGGTTAAACCACATCATCATGTCAGGACACAATGCTGCTGGTGTGAAAAAAGCTGGACAGAAATAGTATGAGAATTTCACAGAAAATGCACAGGAATTTCCTTTATGCAAATTCTCAACTGGCAACAGAACTGAACTGGCAACACCAGTTTTGTAAAACTCCTTCTCACCTCTGATTTCTAGCGCTTTCCTCAGGATATTAATCCCCTTTTTCCAGTCCTTCGGTCTTTTTTCCCCTCCCTGTTTTTCTTCTGCTTCCTCAGTTTTTTCGGTTGTTTTCCTAGGATGCCATATTTTACATTTTATCATTTAGCAGTGGCAATAATCCTGGATTTTGCTGTTGAGCTGACAGCTATTCCCCCTGCAGCAGGTCTGGTGGTAGATGCTCTGAGCAGTAACCAACAGGTCCCTCTGGATCTCTCACTGAGCAGCGTTATATAGCTCAAGGCAAACCGAGAGTCTGGTTTGCTGGCAAAAGGAAGAAGGAAACAGAGTTAGAGCATACAGTTCCCGTCATCCGTGAATAAATGGAGAGCAGAACATGAAATGGAAAACACCAGTGAAGATGACTGAGACTAGGAAAATTTTGTCTAGGCTAGCAAAAACTGGGTGCATTGACCAAACTAGGCTCCAGAAACAGAAAACCACTCTTTTGAGGAAATTCATCAAGGAGGTCTGGGACAGATCTTCCACTTGTACCGGAAAATGTGGATATTGTGGTGATTGGCCTCTGTTCCTTTTGATGTACGCTTTCGTGTAAAAGTAGGAAGGAAGAAAATTTCTGTAGGAGCATCATTCACATTCTGCTGCTCACCGCAGACAGTCATCTTAGTAAGGTCTGATGTCTTCCAATTTCCATTCTTTCCTGGAATATACCTGCACACCGTGTCCTTACGAAAGGTGGTAATTCAGTATGACACTGAAGTGGGACAGAGCAAAAGAGGTCTGGTAAACGAATTAAGGATTGAAATCCTACAAATAAGCAGTTTGGAAGTTTGAACAGACCTTCTCCAAAAGAAAAACTTGTTCCCTGTTGTAATTGTTCTTTCCTTTTTCATTTAAGAACACTGCCTGTACAGCCTGTTTGTTGAATTTAACTGTATCTAATTATGGTTTTTTGCTGGCAACACTGTGTGGCTTAGAGGTTTGCACTGTTTCACATTGAGCAGAGATAACTAAGATTCACAGATCTCATTGATAACAATTTTTATTATGCTAGATTATAAAAACAAAAATCTGATTTCTGAAATGAGTTTATACTGGCAGTCCCACAGAGAGCTACTTAATTGCCAGTTAGCTTCACTCTTCCTTTCCACTCCCATCTTCTCCTACGCCGGCCTGCCATTGTGGATCCTTTCTCAGACACGACGGCTGCTCAGCACGGCACCGGACAGGAACAGCCAAAAAGGCGATGTCCAGCCTTGGTGTTTCCACCACCTTCCCACCAAAATTGCTTCCACAGGACAAATGCCAGCAGCTGTTTTGAGCCCCCATCTGCGCTCACAGGATCTCCCTGCCAGTGATGTTGAACCACCATCACCAAAAGTGGCAAATATTTGGGGAAAAAAAAAAGTCTGATGTAGACACCTAATGTAGCAGCCCTGTAATTCTCTGTACTTTGTTACAAGGAATCAATAGTTGTTCATATTATTCTCTACCTGTCCCTGTAGTATTTTGCCTAAGAGCTCGTCAGATGAAAGTTTTGGGGCACACAATACAATTAATGACAATTATTTTCTTTCAGAATTTTATCCTAGAGATCCCTTCACATTTTAATATCTTGGGGGAAAAATGAGCCCACAATTTACATAAAAAGACTAAGAAAAGAAAAGCTTCTAGGCTTTTCAGTATTTAGAAATGAAGTAAATATGTGTAATAGCATTGAAATTATTTTTCCTTTTTAAAATAGAAGTTGCTTGGATTATTTGGTGATTCTTTATCAGTATATAAGTTAAGTTCAATCAAGCTCTTCAGAAGCAGCAGCAGCAGCAGAAGCAGAAACTTACTTCTTGTTATAACAGAGAATTTACCATTTCCCTTCCACCCTCGTTAGTGGATATTTCCAAAGGCTCTTTTGTTTATTCCTCTTAAGACAATTTCAGCACACAAGAACAGCCAGAACTGATAACCCCTGAGCTGGTTCAGCTCCTTTTCAGAAGCCAGATTCCAAACCCCAGGAATCTGAGGTTCCAGGGATGTGGCATAACATTTACTGTGCCATTCCCAAGAGGACCCCGGAGCGCGGGCACACAGCATTAATCATGTATTTCAAATCCCTCTTGGAACTTTTAACAACAAAGACGTGATTTAGCTAAAATAGGAAACCAGAACCAAAACCCAACGAAAACCAGTAAGGAAACAAAAAAAATTACAGTATTTTGGGTTCCTGAGAAATATCAAGTAAAGCTGGACATAAACCTTCAGGAGGGGTTTTATTCATTCTTAAACATACATATATATAATAATTAGTTGAATTTATCAATCGTTATTTCTCTCTTTTTCCTTTTTTTTCCCCCTCCTTAACTAGAAGGCTCCTAAAAACAGCTGGCGCCGAGGAGAGCCGCCCGCCGCACCTCCCAGTTTCCCGAATGCAGGTGGCGGACGCGGCGCTCACACAAGACGCAGCCGCCGGCTGAGCCCGGCCCGGCCCGGCCCGCCCCGCCCCCCCTGCCCCCAGCAGCGAGACCCGGGCCGCCCCCCCGCGCTACCGAGTGCCCCGGGGCCGGGGGCGGTGCGGGGGGCGGTGCCGGGGCGGGCGCGGTGTAGGGGCGGTGCAGGGGGCGGTGCCAGGGGCGGGGCTGGAGAGTGCGGCCCCGCCCACTGCTGGTGACGCGCCGGCGCCTGCGGGCCTATGGGTGGCAGCGGGAGCGGCGGGCCGTGCGCGGCGGCGGCGAGCGGTGAGTGGGGCGGCGGCGATGGCGATGCGTCGCGGTGGGCGGCAGCCCCGCCTGCATCCCGGGGGGCGCCGGCCCGGCGGCTCGTGCGGGGTTGCTCGGGCGGTGTGCGTGCGGCCGCCGGCGCGGGGGTGCGAGCCGCCGTCCTCCTCCGGTCCGCGGGTGCCGGCGAGGCGCTACCGGAGCGCGTTAGACTAGCGCGGCGGCGGCTCGGGAAGGCCGGGTACGAGCAGCCAGCGCCGCCGCGGAGCTGCCGGCTGCGAAGGGCTCGGTTCCGCCTGGCCTTTGGGAGCGTGTATTCTCCTCATCCTTGCCGTCGGGCCGCGCTGTGCCGCACGGCGGTGCGAGTGGCTGCGCGTAGTAATGATTAACGCCCGCAGTAACGCCTCGGTTGAGTTACCGCTCCTGCTTTGTGCCGCCGCTTTCCGCTTTGCCGAAGTGACTCCATCACCTTCGGCAGCTATGGTCTTTCCGTAGAAGCACGAAGGCTCTGCGTGTGTGTACATCGTGGTGTTAGCCTGCGTTATATAAGCATGTGCCGTACTGTGGACAATAATATATAGGTATATAATGTACATCATATAGCAACATTATTTTGCGTTAAATACACCGTGTTTGTTGTACCTTTTTGTTAGTCAGGAGGCGGTCTCGTTATTAACTTTAAATTCTGTGTGTTACTCAAATAAGTGGCCTGAGTGCTTTGAGGCGCACATGAAGGAAGGCGATGAAAATGCAGCAGGCGATGGAAGCAAACCAACGGATGGAGCAAAGGGCTGCGGGCAGGTTCTGGGCCAGTCCCGGGCTGGGTCAGGCAGCAGCAGGCGGGAACAGCCCCCACGACGCCCGCGATGCCCACGTTGGCTTGCTGCCTCGCACCCACGTGCTGGGGCTGCCCTGGAGAGACGTGCAGTCACCATCGGATCAGGGCACCGGGGTGTTGTCACAGCCCCTCCGAGGATGGGGCTGTGCGAGAGGAATGTTGCCCAGTCCTGCTAGCGGTGGCAGGAAGGCGAAGGCAGGTGGAGGTGTGGAGCCAAGCTGCTGAGGGTGGCGGTCCGACCCGCTCTGAAGGTCCCACCAGGCACGTGCCCACATCACCCGTCGTCTAGGGAAAAGGGCGCTTGGGTCTTCATTACCTGCTCAGCTTCTCACATTGACAGTAAATAGCTCAAGTGAGGAGAATGCAGCCTTCCCATTGCTGCTAGGGAAAACTGAAACTAAAAGGAACACAAGGCAGAACTTTCCTGGATGATGCAAAACAGGAATTCCTGAATGATGCAAAACTGAAATTCCCTTAGAAAAATGGAAACACCAATGTTTTCTCTGTGTACAAGAGGAAAATAATATTTATGTCTACTTCAGCCTAGGGTATTATTTATAATGCTTGAAATTCAGAAGTCTCTTGTTTATAATTTATATTTTATATTGAAACTAAGAAGTATTTACCTTTTAGTGAATTTCATTGTAAAGATCTTGCATTGGTACACCATGCTTATGTTCATACAAATACTTTTTAGTACCATCTTTATTATACTAAGTTTTATCTGCTAAGTAGTTATATTTAAGTTGGGGGTTTTTTTTTTAGAAAAAGGAGAAAAATGTTCTGAAAATATTACTGCCAAGGTACTAACAACATATTTTCTCCAATGCTATAGTCTAATTAGAAGATACTAGCACCTAAAAACCTCATTCAGTTACTTGGGCCCCATGGTGGGAGCAATGCAAATGCAGACAGAAAGGTCCCAGCAGAGAAGTTAAGAATTAGAAAACATGATGCCATTTCTGACCATAGACAGAAGTAGTTGTTTAGTAAAGTACCTCCAAATGTTCATGCAAGTGGAAAATACATTATAAGTTATATTGGTTTCAAGGTTCCTATTTCATTTATGTCTCTGTACTTAAATGCCATTAACTGTTATCAGCTGAGCTACAGGAATTAAAGTTTTGTACTTCTCTACCACTGTAAAACAGCAGTTGCCAGCTTGCAGATAGTCTTCCCTAAAATTAGCTGTTTTGTGATAGAATCTGCTGCAGGAGTTCTTATATTTGAATAAGATAGTGGTTTATTGAATGGTGCAATTTTTAAAAATGTTTTATTAAGATTTGGTTTTAGTGGTACAGACAGTCAGGGATGTTTATGGTACAGTCAGTCAGGGATAGCCCAGTAGAAAGCTGGAACAGCATCACTTCGCGTGTTACTGTGTTTTGTGAAATATTGCCTAGATCCTATCTTAGCAGACTTCCAGTTTTCTGGTTTGCCCTTGTTCCCTGCCTTGCAGGCAGAGCTAGGTAAACGTTGCCTTTAACCTTCAAGGTGTCTCCCTTTCATCTTTCAATACGCTTGGAAGTTGTTTTCAGCTATGCTTTTTTGTGTTAACTCCTGAAGAGCAACTGTTCTCAAGGCAGCACCTTTAACCACCCCTGGTGTACCTGCTTAAGCTAATAGTATGATCATTGCATGCCCGTAGCACTGCGATGCTTTTGGCGTAGCTGCGGTGTTGGGGTCGGACATGAGTGGTGCCCTGCTGTGCTGCAGGCTCCCAGTATCCTGGGACTTCCCTTCCCCAGCACAGTGCTGTACGGAGCAAAAACCACCGGGGATTTGGGTCAGACCGAGTAATTCTCAGGCATAAGAGGAGGTGGAGCATTAAATCAAGCCAGCACTGGGTAAGCATGTGATGTGACCTCTTGGACTGTCACCGTCGAGCCAGGACCCCGCAATGTGAATGATGCCAGGTAGTAGCACTAAACAGATGAGGACTGGAACACAATAAGGGCGAAAGCTACGTTCCCAGAATTTTTTAGAACTTATGCTGCTGCTGCACGTGGGTCTTTTACAGAATAGGTTTTTTCCATTCAGAAAGGGTCGTGGCAGTCATTGTTCTGAAGATTTCTGCATCCTGTTCCTGCTTAAGCAGCCCTAGAGCACCTTTCCTTGATGCTTCCCTCCTTGCTCCCCCTGTCTAAAGAGCACTGTTGCATTTGGCCCAAGGGGCTGCATTCGCTGGTACCAAATGCACTTGCTTCGGTGTGGTGTTCCCATCTCCCTGCCCTTCTGCTGGTCCTCTGGTCCTGTGGAGTGAAAGATGCTGTGAAGGGTATCCAGGTGAGGTTGGGCTCTTCTGACCATAAAGGGGCCGAATCAGCCTGGTGGCCCCATTTTAGTCAATTTTTCCTCAGTACTTTTCCTAATTGTCGTCATTTCAGACAACTGAAGCTTTCTCTGCTTTTATCACACAATTTTGTAATTTCTCCATATGAAAGAAGGAAACATGTCTCTGGTAGGCCGGTTGGGTTTTTGTGGCTTTTAAAAACAGCAAAACCCACACTAATAAATCCCAAAGTAAAAGGGTAGTGAATGTTTGCTTAGCAGCACGGGCTGCTAGAGGTTTTGCTTGCTTCCTGGGAGCAGGTAGGTAGGATAGGAAACGTGACAAATTGTGTGTGTCATATCTCCACAGTGTATCACATGGATCTTCATTCCATGCATATGTTATCTAGTATGCATAAGCTTTTGGCTTTTGTAAGCAGAGAAGTAAAAGAAATCTGGTTTATTTAGGGTATTCTGATTTTTTTTTTCTTTCATCTTGTTAAACGTTTTGCATCTTTTTATTATCTGAAAAAAATAACTCGGCAAAATTTTTGTTCTGATACTAAACATAGAGGAAAGCACAGCTATGTGTCCTACAAGAATTTCCTTACTACTTGGCAGGATAACTCTTGGGATAGAGAAGCAAATCATGCTACGTAATTATAGGGAACTACACATGCAAGTATGGTGTGTAGTGTTTGGCTCTGGATCTTTGTAGCATTCCTTGCTAAATCTCTACACAGTACTTAACAATACAAACACCTTTCATAAGCATTCTTCCCCAGCTTGGAGAAAAAAAAAAACCCAACAACCAACCCGAAAGAATCCTTGATTAATCAATATGGTTACAAAACATTCATGTTTTGCATGTATATAGACACTGAAGAACAGGGTAGTAAAATTCAAAGCTTGTTGTGTTGCTTTGGCGGCTGCAGGAATGGTCCCTCCACCCCCAGAAAGCAGCCTGCCATCCTGATCTCCTTGTCAGCAGAAGCTCTAACTCAATCACACCCTTGGTCAACAGCTCTCTGTTCTTTTAAAATCTGGGGGAGGGCAAGAACAGAGAGGCTGCAGAGAGAGCTTGGAGCTGAAACCCCTTGCAACAGCCCTGGCACGGGCTGACCCTCATGGTGGGGGATGCTGCGGATGGAGTGGGGTCTCCTGGGCACTGCAGGTAGCGACAGAGTGCTGCCTGTGCAGTGTCCGTCAGCTTGGTCATGGCTCTGCTGCTTGGGTGTGGGTAGCTGGGGCCTTTCATGAGGGTTCTCCAAGAGGACTCAAGACACCTGTATGAGGCTGGCATCCTGACTGGTGACCTACAGCTGATCCACCCTCTTCTTTGGCAGCAGCTGAAGAGTAAGTAGGACACCTGGTGAGCATCCACAAAGACACTGAACATTTCTGTTCAGCTATCGGAATCCTACTTGTCCTGATGTCTGCAGAGCAGCGGGATCAGTGGGACATTTAATGGAACACAATCCAATAACGTAATCGCAAATAGCCCTGCGTTTCCCACAGTGGTGCTCCAGTGATCCTCTTCCAACATGGAGGACTTCTCTTCTCGAGGTCTGTTTAGTGATATGTCTTCATAGAATCCTAAAAAAGCCTCATGGCTTCTGGTCCCAGAAACTAGTTTCCTTTTGGACACGGCTGGGCATGTTTTCCACAGAGTGTGCACTGAAGGAGCTGGTAGCCCACGCTGTCTCCAGCCTCTTTGCTGGCCTGGTACCCACTCCCTGCTACACTCCCTCCTTCAGTGCTTAGAGGACAGTCACGCAAATAATACACAATCTACATCCTTGTTTTCTTCTGTTTTGCTGATAGCCTGCAGTTACACAGGGTGTATCTTGGGATTAGCGCCGTGCAGGTGTTGCTCAGGGGCTCTGCACACCAGCGCTGCACGCTGTCTCACTGGTACCTCAGCATAAGTTATTTCAAAATATTTCCCAGTATGGCAGATAAATTCATCAATAGATGTGAACCTTGCAAAAACCTTTACAACTGAGCATGTCCAAAAGGAAGGACTTGATCAATTTGAAAGGAGTTTCTTTTTGCTCCGGCCTCTTCATGTGGCTGGGGTTACAGATGGCCAGTCTCGTTTAGCGGGATGCATACCGATGAGTTTCATTTGTTTGAGAACAAGTAAACCCACAATGATTTTGTTACGGATCTTCTCTCCAGTCACTCTTGTGCATAAAGAGAGAACGCAATTTACTTGCCATGCCTGCTTTTTTTTTTTTTTTTTGTGGTAGGAAGGATTTTCTGTTTTGTGGTATTTAAAGGATTTGTGGCTTTAGAAAATTACTTCTTCCTCTCCCCTTCTTCACTACCGGAGTTGTCTAGGAGGATGCACTCACTCGCAGGTAAACTACTTTTAAAGCAAAACAGGTATTTTAGTCCTGTAGCAAAGCATGTGTTTCACTATGGAGTTGACAGTAATACACGCTGACCTCTGCGTGTGTGCTGCCAACACATCCTGCAAGTTCCTGTCCCTCCTTTCCCTTAGGGAAGCCCAAACTGCTCGCCTACCTTGCTCCGTGTGTACAGCAACAGTCACCGGGTTATAACGTTGTGCCTTCTAATAGCCTTCATTTTAATTGCATAATGGGGATGTGTGGTTTTAAATTAGTCATAAGGTTGGTACCTGTTTTAATGAGCTCTTCAGCTGTCTTCCCAGAGGGGAAGGCTTTGTTTTCCCAGGAGCGACATGCCTGTTCCCAGAAGAAATGTGTTTCCACTAACGAGGGCATGAAAAGGCAAGGTGGTAAGGGGACTATTGGGAATGGTTAGAGGGAGAAGGGTAAATAGCTGCGAGTCCTTGGTGCTGGAGAGCATTTTGATAATGCCAGAGCCTATGATGTGCCAGGTGTTCACGTGTATAAGCATGGTCACGTCAGCACGTCCTGTCATTGTGATCATGCTTGCTTTGATCACATTGGTGTGATCTAAATGGCATAGCCTCGTCTGTCATGGCATAGAGGAGCACAGCCCAGATACCCTCACGTGTCTTCAGACATACGAAATAACGAGACTGGTGTTTAATGGCTGTGACACCGGTTGGTCTGCTCCCCGAGAATCGATGGCTGTGTTGCATGTTATGTCTGTCTGGTCATGGTGAAGACCGATTGCGGTATGACCGCGTGGCGCTGAGTCAACAGAATTGCTGGGGAGACAGTAAGGCGCATCACTCGTTCCAGATGAGCTAAAGCCTCTTGTTTCCCCCTCTCCAGGCAGCTGAAGGTGGGGATTGCTCTGAACACGGTGGGGAAGTCAGCCAGGTGGCTGGCTTCAACAGTCTCTCCAGCTGCCAGACCACGAAATTGGGTTTGGGCAGTAAGATCCAAGAATGAGAGAAGTTTTATAGCCGAAATACCCCTTTGGGGATTTTAGGAAGTACTGTTTGACACTCATAAATACTTGTGCAGAAGTGAAGCCCTCCTAAACTGCTTGTCCACAGCAAAGCTTTCTGACTGCTGTTTCACTCATCATCGCAGGTAGATTTGGAAGGAAGATCTGTTTGACTTGCTGGCCAGGAAAAGGATGTCTACATTGGGTGTGTAGTCCAAGGCTAAATCTTAGAGTAGAGTTGCAAGTTCCTCTGGCAGCTGAGGTCTTTTTGGTGAGCTTTTCACAGCAGAATAACCGGGGTTTAATGCGGACCCTGGTAAGTAGGTGCTAATAGCTGAGATCAGCTTGCAAAGAAAAAGCATCTTGGCTTTCTCATTGGGAAAACTACCCTTCAGTACATGCGCCGAACCTTGTAACTCATGCAAGATAGCTGTAAAGAATATTTGGAGTACTGTGGACTGACTGCCTTTAAGAAAACATAAAGGCAGTCTTTAGGCTTCAGTCCACAGACAGATTTTGCGTTCTTTTTTGCCATTACATATTCGAGTTTAAATAAAAGGTGTGAAAAAATAATATTAATATGCTGTATTATAGCATATGTGCATAAGCAATGATTTTTTCCAGAAGGATTCTTCCATATTCTCCAGGCTCTCCAGAGCTACAGATCTCTTTGTCCAAGGCAAGTTTCGCGCATTAAATATCTTTTATCAGAGTAATATGTTTGGTCAAAAAAATACGGCTGTGGGATATACAGCCTCTGAAATACTTTAAAGTATACTTCTAATCTCTCACACGAGGCACCATCTCTCCTTATAGCACTGTCTTGCCTATACTCAGACTGTGGCAGCAACAAGCACTAGCGTGTTTCCGAACACTGCGGAATTATTTTGGCCACCTGAGGATGACTAGAGCTTCTATCATTCTGACCTTGACTGGTAATTGGCTTGTGGTGGACAACTGAAATAAAAGTCTGTCGGCAGTGTGAGAAATGATGATTGGGTTCGGTGTATATGATTACCCCTTCACTCTATTTCTGGCAAAGCTTAATTCTAAGGAGTGCCGTCTTTTCGCCATAAGCTGAGCTAAACCAGATGACTTGCAAACCTTGAATTGCCGCCTTCTCTCTTTAATGCAAATGAAATTCTGCATTTGCAGAATTGCAATGCAGTCAGTTAATAGCTAGCTCTTACAGTTGCAAAGGTTGTGTTGTTTTAAGGCTTGATGACGACCATTCTTCTTCCTGTTCTCCTGCTAGATCAATAAAACGGAACCTGTCGAGGACAGCACTATCCTTATAGAGTGCTTTCCAAGTATGTAAAGCACTTGCCTGTATATAAAGTGCTGCAGGATTTGAAACTTGCCTATAAAGCAGAATGCATTGTCAGTAATGGTTATTTCCACATCTGTTGGCCATGGTGACCCGTTTGCATCAGTTCTGCAGAAGAGTTACTGGCAGTGACCGAGTAGGCTGGATACCTGTGGCGAGGCTTTTCTTTATGGGCTTCCAGCCACGGAGGATGTGCGGTAACTGGTACCTTCTCCTCCCACCTCCTCTGGGCCGTTTGTTTCACCAAGTTGCCTTGACTCTTCTGAGATTTCTTTTGTTCTGAGATGCATGTGTAGCCTTGGACTGAAAAGTCATCATCCCCCACAACACCGTTTCTGCAAAACGGTGGAGCTGGAGAGGATCTCTTGGTGGTTGTCCGGTCCCATCAGCCACATGATAGATGTTTATTGCAGATTTGCCTGTACGACCACAAAGCAGGGTTTCTAATATGTCCATACATAATGTGTAGGTTGCAAGTGGTTTAGCGAAAGGTGTGATTACATAAATTGACACTTGTTCTGTCTTAAGAATGGATTGTACTGGTTTTGGCCTGAAGTAAATACATTTAAGTGGACCTGGCATAAGCCTTATTTAAATGACACAAACCTAAACCAGTTTCTTCTTGTTCCATTATTTTCCCACAGGCTTGGAATACAGGCTGAACTGACCAGGTTTAAAATGAATGTAAACATGTGCCTTCTGCTCATTTAAGCAGCACCTGCTCTGCAAGTAGGAAGTCTTTCCTCCTGCTGAAGGCAGAAAAAATCCTTCAGACCACTTAATGGTCTACTTGAATTTGTTGTTGGAAAAGTATCACGTGGGTTTGGGCACCAGGGGCCGTATTTGTCCTGTTTACCTTTGCTCCTCTTGCTGCTTGACCTTGTGCCAGTGTTTGTTCTAGGCTGGCCGGTGACTCCGTTGACTCGGCTGCGATGGCAGAGCAGTCAAACCCAAGCACTGCCTTTCTTCTCTTCCTCCTGTTTCTCCGTTTGTTGTGTCTCCTGCTGTCCTCTCACAACTTCTGAGAGGAGTTTTCTGTACCAGAAATCTGCCTCCTGTGCTGAGAGTTGGCGGAGGGTTGATGCCAGTCTTGCAAAGTCATGGTGTAGCAGTGGGGTCCGTAACTGGGGTGAAAGTAACCCAAATCACATCTTAACGTTTAGTAGGCACTAAAGAAATGAGAAGCAGAAAATCCGAGGATATGGATAAATCACTGATTTGCAGCCTGATTTTCTTGTGGGTCAGTCTCATGAAAAGTTCCTCCTGCAAAATGCTGTTCCGCTCCTCTGAATTACCTGCTTTAGTAATGAGTAACACTATTTAGAAGCTGTTTACTTCCAAAATACTGTTTTCATGCCACTGGCACAGGCTGGCTTAGAAAGAGAACAAAACCCGTTGAACAAGCAAGCTGCCCAGTTGAATTTGCTGCTAATGCAATCTTAAATGGTTAATTTAACTGTTGATCGATCCAGCTCATAAACTAGTGCAATATATGGATGCAGCTACGCAGATGCAATGCCAGTAAGACCCTGCGGTAACGATGGGCAATCTGATGCATCCTCCAGGGGAAGAGAGCCCGAAGAGTGAATTGCTGTTGTGTGAGAGACTGGGTATCTGATCCAGCTGGACCGTTGTAACGATCCCTCTTGGGCTTGGTTGACTTAAAAGTCCCAAGAAACGCAGCATTTTGAACAGAGTTGCCCAAAATGCTGAGCGAGCATGCTGCATTGACTGCAGTATTTCCTGGCTTCCCCGCTGGTTTGAGCTGCAGTTACAGAGACTGCTCAGGACCGATCTGTCTCGGGACGTTACTACTGAACTGTTCACGTCAGTTTTGACTGCATCTGTGCTAGGTCTTTCCCAGCCATCTCCCCAGATGCACATCATGAGACTGAGACTTAGAATTCGGTGGTTACAGTCAAAACTACCGCTTTTGCTTCACTTTCCTCTCTGGGGGCAAGACCAAGCACTTCCTGGATGGGACCAGCTGGCACGTCACAAAAATAGCTGGTTGGGTAGAATAAGGAAATCCGCAGCAGGAAGAAAGCCAAGCTAAAACATGTAGTGATGCAGTGCTAAGTAACAGCAATTCAAGCAGCAGAGAAAAATCATATCATAAATTAAGAGTTTGAAATCAGCAAAAAAAAAAAAAATTTTTGAATCTCATGTGCCAGAAATTTGTCAGTGTTCCAGGGGTGAGTCAGGAAGGAACGGGTCAGGTGATGTCAGCCTCTGCACTTGAGAGACTGAGAGAGAAATGTTGCAATAAGACTGCACGGCATTTGCTGGCTTTTGCTCTGCTTACTCAGCAGCAGAGATACAGCTTCCATCAACCCGTCTTTTCCTGTGATAAGTAAAAATTAGGTATTACAAAGAGCTATCTCGGGGAAGTTAATATTTTGGTGGCAATCTGATTTAATGCAATGACATATTTAAATCCCATAAGAAACATGGAAGCTTTGGAAGAAAGAAAAACATAAGCATTTAAGATTTTTCTTAGGATTTTAACCAGTGTTTGGAAATGCTGATACTTTAGTCTCTATTTACAAATCCCTTCTTTTTGGTTTGTAATCCAGCTCGTAAAAGTATCAGCTGTCTGATGTGTTGTTTGTAACTGGCATCATACAAAAATATCTAGGAGTGGCTTATCTGTCTGTGGATGACTTTTATATTGCTAGTTCTCCCTGGTGTATCTAATATGTGTGGTTTGTATGTGCACAACACGTATGTTTTCACTCATCAGTTTTGTAACCGAACACAACTTTGACTTGGAAAGTACTTGGGTGCTATGTCAGCAAGTGGTTTTAGTCTGGAAATTACTTGCTGCTTTCCCTTTGTTTTCAAAGGTAGCTTTATTGCCTGTGGTATGCCCTATTTATGTCAGTACTGGTGAGAAGTCTAGTGCCTCTCCAGTGTTTTCCACGTTGAGTATGGCTGTAGTTGAAAGATGATTGAATTTGCCAGATCGCCAGTGTTGCTGCTTCTTCTGAAACTGGTTTCCCCTAGTTCAAAGGATTTCAAAACTCTTCTGGGGCAAACATCTTACTGGGACTTTACCTTAGAGGTCACCACTGCTTCCCTTCAAAGACTGCCTTATCTCTTTGTTGGCCTTCTGAAAATGCCCTAGCAGCAAAACCTGCAATTATGTACACTACAAAATCATTCAGTGTAGTTTAAGCTACTTATTATGCACTGTGATATTTGGAAAGAGTAGCAAAGGCAGGCTCACGTGGCAGACCAGCTTGACAGGCTGCCTGGAGAACACAGGAGCCAGAGCTGCGGAAGTGTTTTGAGTGGTCCCCAGGTTGGCTGCAGAAGCTGCAGCAAGCATCAGCCCCGAGTCATAAATAATTACTGTGATGAAGATGGCACATACTGTTCTTTCGGTATCTTGACCCACAAATACCATTCTCTAGCCATTGCCTAAGAGCCCAGGCTGCCAGTGTGAGCATTACTGGTATTTTCTAATGTGAGAAAACCAAAGTAATAGTTGCTTTGGGGTCAGCAACCCACCACAACTGCAGAGTATACATGAAGTCCTTTGGCTGAGCATACGTCTGCAATTTGAGGCTGCCAAAATTAGAGAGGGCGGGGGGGGAAAGGGCAAAGAAACATCTGATCTTTCTTACAATGAACAGATTTCTTAGTACTTCTTCCTTGTTGAAGCTTTTAGAGGCTTCAGAGAGGCTTGGCATGTGAGTCATGCTGCTGTCCAGCAATACGGTATCGACTTGAGGAAATTCAAAGTGTGGTGTAATACCACTGTGACTGGAAATCTGTGACCCATACCTGACACCGTAATCCACGTAACTTTACTTATTTTGGAGGGGAGCGGTAAATCTGTCGTATGTTTGATTAACTCCAATTCTCAGGTTCCTCAGAAATGAATTAAATTTTCTTTGGTAGTTTTTTTCAAATAAACTGAATTCGTTCTCTTCGCCAAGTGGGTCTTAATAGCTAGAAAGATTGCAGCACAAGGGAAGAGATGATCAGGGAGAAATGATAATGTAGTGTTTAAAGAGGAGCTGTCTTGTACCTGGTGGCCACAAGCAAGCATTTAGCAACCAAATGGAGTGGAATCGTGTCCGAAAAGAGTAGTTAACGCAGCATCATGGCAGTGGCGGCCAGAAGTCAGAATTTCAAGTACCACTGCAAAGGCATGACTATCGGCAGTGCGTTTCTACGTAGTGTTGTGGTTGGAGGGAAGGTGCGTGAATTCTCTTAGGGGGTTTGGAAAGCTCTTGTTCTTTTAAAAGCATTTTTAGACAGCGTGCTTGTTTCCTGCTCAGCAACGAAGCGGCTCTGCTGCCACTGTAATGACAACCCTGATGAAATGGGTACCCTGAGCCTGACGAGTGAGATGGGTGTGCTCAAGGGGTGCTTTATTTTATTGATCTCTGCTGTGCAGAGTTTAGGTGAAAATGCTGATGTCTTTCATATTCATTTCACTTCTGATGAACAAACCCTTAGTGATTTGCTTGAGGGTGAGGCGCATAAGCGGCAGGGTGGAAGAAAGAAGGAAGGATGCTTTGTGGTCTGCACAGTCTGGAGTTACAGTCCTCACCTGGACAGTGAAGGGCTGAAGGGAACTCAGGACTCCTGTGATGAGCACACTCGGGTTGACCCCAGGTGTTAAACTGGACCTGGTGAAGTAGAAGGCGTCGACTGACACTGAGGGTGAGTTACTCTGGATTAACTGAAAGTCCCCGCTCAGGGAGAAGCATTTGAATAAGACGTTTCCCATCAACAGGAGCAGTAGCTCTGTGATGGCCATGTACCTGATTCCTGCAAATGCCAGGCTATGCTATGAAGTGGTCAGTTTGGTGTTACAGAACGGTACATTTTATGTGTGTAAATGTATTTATAGTTTTCACTATATACCTATTTGTAGTTTTCACATTACTTTTCTTAAAATAAAACTGGGGAATATAAGCACTCAAAATTTTACTTGGTTTTCATACACTGGGCTCCCAGTACAAGTCATGATTTAAGTCACTGTTGGATTAGATGGACCTTTCCATTGATAGATGCAGTATGGCTGGCCTTATGACCCAGGCAGTTTTGTTCCATAAACAAGTTAATATTGCTTTCTTCCCCTTGTTATCCTTTCATCTGAAGCCTCTAAGATTTCATCTGTGTTTCTGACTAGCTATGAATTAGTACTAAGTGGGGATTTAGCTCCTCCATCTCACGCTTCTCCATCTCCTACTCCCTTGCAACAGCAGCGGAGCAGGCACCCTTCAGGTCCTCTGCTCTGTGCAGCAGTTGAGGAGATGCTCTTTCCCCAGCAGTGACTCTCCCTGCCGGTGACTGACCTTTCAGAGAACATGACGCTTCTGCAAATAAAATAAACACACCTCAAGAAACATTCTCCTATCCTGAATTTAAGTACTACTTTAGTTTTAGCATGGGATTGAGTTTATTATAGTCTTTTTTTTTTTTTTTGAACTTTCCAGAGCTAGCATCTTCTTTTATTACAGCTCTGTCCTTCATACCCTCCCCCTCCCACCATCACCCCCAGCACATGTATTTTCCTTACAGATCCGTATGGATGACTTGCCTTTTGGGAGCACAGTGTCGTTGAGTGCACGCAGGCATCTTCTGTGATCGTGAACTGCACGTACAGATGCAGCTGAACTTTCTACAGGCTGTAGATTAAAATTCTTATGACTTTTTTTTTTTTTTAATGAATGTTAATGTAAGCAAAACAGAAAATGCAGGGAAGGTCTTTAGAGGTTTAATTGTGGGCGCGCTCTCTCTCAGTCACATTGAAGCCCTGAACGAAAGTTTCATTTGATACTGGTGATGGGAACAACCTTGAAAGTGTGGCTGAGGACTGGTCTTGTGGCTCGATGGGACTTTCAATCATCCCCAGGGTCTACAAATAAATCACTCTTCCTCATCAAAGCTTGAAGGTGGTCGTTTAGTTACGCATTTAGAAATACCCAGAGGTGGGTGGATGGATAATTCTTGAGCTGAAGATCAACGTTTGTTGCTGGAGGGGAAGCACTGGCCGCATGGAAACTGCAGGCGCTCCCGGCGCAGACAAGAACGTTACAGTGGCCACTGGCCAGCAGTGGGTGAAATCATGAAATTTCAGTGCAACTAAACACAGAACTAGTGAGGCAGCTGGGAGGGCTCACATTTTTTTTTTTTTGGCGCTGTTCTAATATCAAGTTGTCATGGTTTTTGTCTGTGGTATTGCTTGAATTTTCATCTTTTAGTTTGGGATTGTAGGGAAGTTACTTCCATTAAGAGCAATCCACTTACATGATAAAATGGTATTCCCCTAGAAATACTAAATAATCGGTTTTAGTTTAGATTTTGAAATATAAAATCAATTGTAAAATAGGAAATAAAATATAATACTTTGTAGTATTTATCTATTCTCTTTAAAAGCAGCACTGCAGTTTATCTGTTATCCCTAGGAAAAGCACTGCAGTACTTGGGTTGGGGGTGTGTGTGTGTGTTTCCCCCCCCCCCCCCCCTTTTTTTTTTTTTAAGGCTACAATAAGTGTGACAAGTCATCCTATGTAATCTTTTTGCTTTTGGGTGGTGGTTGTTCCCTGGTGGTTTTGTTCGTTACGCAATTAATAAGATCAAAAATACGTGCTGCAAGGAGCTGGTGTTATATTAAGTATATGAAACTAATTTAAAAAAAGCACCTTCAGACTCATAATAGATCAGAAGCAGAATGTGAACTTACTTAAAGCAATGGGTTTTTTTCCCCAGTCACAGCAGAAATTATTTTCTAAAAACTACAGATCTACCACTACCTTTTTTGATTCTTTTTCCCAGCACTGGTTCATTTCAGTTGATTTTTTTTTTTTTTTTTTTTTTTTTTTTAATTAGTAAAAGGACCAGCAACCTTCTGTTTGCCTTCTGAAGCCTGCTTCTCTCTGTCACTGGTATTTTGGGTAGGGTTTTTCTAAAGATAAAAAGATACGTTCTTAAGCAGATAGTTGAGCTGTAGCTTCTGCATGTGTTAAAAGTCCCAAAATATGTGTCTTGCTACCAGTCAGAATACTGCATTCAGTATGTTTGCAAGTGGCTGCAGCGTGGCTGGGGTGACCTCAGGTTTAATGCTGGTGGAAAAGGCAGCTTTGGGAGGCATTCATCCTCTTATTTTATTATTTCTTCAAATTACTTGATGAAAAAATGATGTATTTTAAATATTTTAGGAAGGGTTTTGGTACTGAAATATTAACTTTAGGCATAAAATATTTAAAAATGTGATGGCTGTTTGGAGTTTAAACTGTTCGTTCTAACCTGCACCAGCACAGAACTTGGTCATTAGAAAAACAGGTGACAAAATGAAATGTGTTATTTCAGCCCTGTCATTCACTAACAGCGTCAGGAATGAGACATTTTGGGCTGGCTTACTCAAATTTCTTACTCAAAACAGTTAAGAGACAGGAGAGAAAGAGGCTGCAGAATCTGATAGAGTAAAGATGTATAACTGGAAACAAAAATGTGTTTTTTGAAAAAAATGGCAATTCAACAACACATTCAATCAGAGCAGAAAGGGTGTGTGGGGGGGGGAGCCCAACCCAGAACTATATAGGTTTGCAGCTGCGCCCGTGGGGAGAGACAGCAGACAGAATCTTCGTCTTAACAGCCTGAGCCGTGTGGGGGTTTTGGTGGTGTGGGCTTGCGCTCTTCTCTCCTGAGATGTAAAAACCACGTATCTCCACCAAAAGGAAAGCTCCTAACATACTTCCATATTAACAGCAGCTGTAGCTGATGAACCAAATTGTTGCCCCTGCCTTGCAGAGCTGCTTGGCACCGCTGAGCCTGTGCGGCACAAAGTGTCCAAGTGCTCTTCTACGCCTTCAGCCTGGAGCGTATATGCCAGTTAGGCATAAATACGTCGAGTAAAAAAAGAAAATTTATTGGGAGTGTGTTTTCAACATTCCTTTGTGCTTTTATCAGCACCATCCTAGCTGCAGAAGTGAAATGGTGGTTGTACCTTTATGGAGATGGGAACCATGCTGATGGCACCATGAGGATATCTAAGTCCTGCATACAGGCATTTGTATTTGGAGACAGAATATCCTATTTTGATATAATTGATCCTGTAGAAATTTGGCAAAGAAGTGTTTGTTCTGAAATAATTTCCTGGTTAAAGAAATATACGTGTGCTTATCTGTGTGCTCTGTTTTATGAAAACAGGTGGAATCGTGTCATGAAAGTTAGGTGTATTTGTAAGAGGCATTGGGCAGAAGTGGGGTGTCCAGGCTTGACCAAAATATATAGTTGTATAATAACAAGAGCAGCTCCAAGCTCTGTATTGTTGAACCTTTGCAAAGCACCTTCAAAAATATAGCCATGTGCCTTCCCTAGCCACGTACTAACTGTTTTCCAGCTGGCTGACAACAGCTGCTATTGCCTAAGCCATAAATTCACCTTTTCCAGGGGCAAGGTACCTGCCTGGAGGGATGTGTGGGAAGATTTCACTCAGCTGCTCCTGCTCGGTGGCATTCATCCTGACCACGGTGCCAGTGTAGGGAGCTGCACTCGCATCCCCTCTGGTTGGAGAGAAGAGGATGACTTTGAACAGCTGAGGAGGCACTAGGATGTTTTTGTAGCTGGGGGGTCAGTGTAGGTGTCAGCTGGCAGTGGCTAATGGCACCTGGGAGAGGTAAAGGGGAAATGCAAATTGCAGATCCTTTTCCTGTGGCAGTTGATTTGGGCAGGTGGGGGGGGTGTAAGCAAGCAAGTGAATAAAGCTGCCTCGCTTCCGCTGTGCGGATACCTGTCCTGAGCAAACTGGGTGGTTTACAGGACTGCAAACATTTATTGCATTTCCAGTGAAAGAGTAGATTAAAAATACAAGTTAATGATTTTTTTTTTATTTGGTCTAATTACGTACTTCCCTACATGAAGGGTTTAAACCCACAGACGCCGTGAGATTTAGCCTGAGTTCTAGCAATCCTGCAGGATCCAAACAGATTGTCTCTGCTTATCTCCCTTTCAGAGAGGCAGCTGAGAGGCGCTTTTGATTCTGCTGACTCAGGTGTTTTAGTGTTTCTGAACCTCAGCCGCAGTCGTGCAGAGCCGTGCTTGGGTGCAAGGGGCCGGCAGCACGTGTGGGGTGCACTGGGGGTGCTGGCGGTGTGGGGGCTGTTGGCAGGGGGGTGCGAGGGTGAGCCCTGGGGCGGCTCTTGGAGCAATGAAGAAAAGCGCTGACTTCCAGAGATGGATAGGCATCACTGGACTGTCATGTATGACAAATACCCGTTGAAGGGGACTAAACCAGTGCTTCTGAAATGGGAAATTTTTTAAATGAATGAATTTTTAGGTATACTTAATGCAGACACATGTTTTGGTAAAGATGTTGTTGACCCTGGATCTTTCCACCATCTAATGTCTAGAAAAAGTGATAATGACCTTCAAGTAATTACTAAATGCTAATCTGATGTCTTTTTTGTGTTTTTTTAGGTTGATTTTTATTTTAATACAAACCAGTGAAGATGACACCAAAACACGAAAAGCAAGTAAGTGACATATGAGCCCTAATAAAAAAGGATTCTAGTCTAGTTGTTGTGGGTTGAATCTCATAAAGGGCTGCGTGAACCAGGAAGGATTGGTTATGCTTTTCATGCTTCTAATTGCCAGGCTACAGAATATTCTGGAGTGATGCAGTACCAGTTCTTTCTGTTACAGTTTGGTAGCAGAGAGAATCAAATATTCATTGGATCAGAGAGGAGGAGAGTCGTTGACTCTGTGCATAAGGGGCTCAGACACTGACACAGGAGGGAAGGACTTGGATTTTAGTCTTCTCTCCATCAGTCTTCAGGTATTCTTTTGGGGGCTAGGTCTGAGCTCTGATTACCAGATGCATGGACCACAAGAATCACACGTGCACGCTTTCTTTCACTCGGTCCCGATGACCACTAAAAGCTTCAACAAATTATTTTGTCTCAGCTGTTAGTCTCTTATCAGCCTTACTGCTCAGCACACAGGGAGTGAAAATGCCAACGCTTCCAGTGTGAAAAGCCCCATGTCCTTTGCAGTTGATTCTTTTACTAATAGGCAACCTGATGGGAACCTATTTTTCTTGGAAGCTTTGTGGAAAATGGCTCTCTGGGAGTTGTTGACTAATCAGATGTGTAACAGTGGCATCATGGAGCACGAGGTTATCACCTGATACAGTCCTGAGCACAGAGATTTGAATTAAAATGCAGCTGGAATGATTAATGCAAATAATCATCCAATGTGAGATTATTTTTACTCCTCTTCCATGTGGTAGATTTCCCCCCCCCCGGTATTAAAAATAAATGTTTCCATGTCAGATTTCCTATTTTCCTATTTTCCTAATAGGAAAATTTTAAGAAGAGGCTTCTCAGAAACATGATTTTTATGGTCAAATTTGATGTAGTAGAGCTTCTGGCTTATCCTTGTCTCTGAGCAACCCATTGCGTTGTGCAGAAAAAGACTTCTTGTGTTCGCTTCAGCTCCTTTGGTGGTGTAGTCTTCCTTTTGAGACAAATCCAAATGGGAATACTTCAGTTTTCAGTGCTTGTGTCTACATGACCTCGGTGCTGCCTGTTGCCTCTGCTGTCAGCACTCGTGCTTTTGCATAGGACTGTAACCATGGGGAAGGGGACGTAAACCAGGCTTGGGGGTCACTTTAGCCATTCTGCATTTGTGTGACCCTAAGTACCTGGACTGCTCCAGGCCTTGAGGACAGGGCGGTGAAATGCCACCAGTGCCATGCCTAAACTGGCTGGTTTAGCGAGATATTTAAAGTTACATCTCGCCAGGAAAGCTGCTCTGCTGATTCCTGCTTCTTAAGTAGGTATGGCTGCTTTTTGTAGTAGTTACGACTGCTTTGGGGGCAGATTTGAAGCTCTTCATGAGGATGCTTGGCCCAGCATGGCTGCTGGGATCCATGTCAGAGCTATAGCACTGGTAGTTTAGGTCGGAAATGTTTTACTTATGATTTTAGCAGGTTCCAGGGAGAAGGAATAAATGGATGTAACGCTTCTTCCAGTAGCTTTCTGTTGAGCCTATACTGTTCCTGGTGCAATAAGCCTCCATGACCAAGCTTGGACACTTTGAACTGTCAGCAGCAAGTTCTGATTTGGGGAGAATTGTTACACTTCAGTGTTACAGGACACATACCATTCTTGAATGCATGATAGATATGCACGTATTGTGCCCCTCAATTAAAAAGAAACAAAACAACTCACCCCCCCCCACCCCCCCAAAAAAAAATCCCAACAAAACACAACACAAAACCCCAACCAAACGAAAAACACCCCCACACCCCCCAAAAAAACAGAAAAAATATATAATGTGGCATAATAACTAGATCTGCAGTTCTGGAAAAAAAACCAAACCAAAACAAAAACCAAGCAGAACTAGGGGGGGAAGCAGACACCTTGGTAAGGATTGCAGCTGATGAAAGCAAAAAGTCCCTGCAGCCTTGGCTGTCCTGGGGCTTCGTGTCCCAGTTGTGTGGCTGGACTGCAGTGCGATCTCCTGACAAAAGATGAAATTAAGTCTTCTTGTGGGCTGTGGGAGGAAGACCTCAGCCTCACCTCCCCTAGGTGAACCGTGTATTCTTGAAGACAGACGTGCCTATTGAGAGCATCCTAATTTTTATGGCAGGTTGGGGAGGGAAGGGAGTATATAAAGCAGAGAAAGGCAAATATTATCCAAAAGTCCTGTAATCTGGTGACAGTTTGTGACCAGTGAATGCAAGATGGATCGAACATGCAAGAGCAATATCCCAGAGGAATATTCTGCCACCTATATCTGCTTGGACAGTAACGTAGCCTATATGCGAACATTAGCCTTTACAAGCCTACTTGTATAGGGACCGGGAGGCATAAGCACCTTTCGTGGCAGTGTATCTGCATCTATACTGGGCAGTTAAGGCTGCATTGATTAAATCAGTTTTGTTGTCCCAGTGGGGTCTTTTATCCTGGAGAAAGCTTAAAGGTCAAAAGAGAAGGGATAGCCTACATGTGGAATGCCACCGTTTCAGAGCAGCAGAAAATGTAACTGAAATCAGGATAAACACTTCCTGGATTCAAGATGTTTATAGGGGAAGTAACCATAAATCTTGAGAAAGGCTGTACATTTTTGGTTTTGTTTTGTAGTTGCTTAATGTCTATCTTGCTTCATTCTGAACTCGGTATTCTTTGGTAAATAAAGCGGGGGGGTGGGGGTGGGGAAGAGAAACACCCAGTCTTCTGCTGAAATCTCCTGGTGTTTCAAATCAGAGCTGACACTGACTGTGTGTGTGGGCTGAGGTGCTCTGCCGTGCTGCAGATCGTTTTTACTCTTGGCTCAGTGATGTACTGCCTAGACACATGCCAGCCACAGCGTGTACAGCAGGTCTCCTTTCTTCTGCAGGTGGAGTCTGAAGGGTGCTTGACTTCACCAGTATTGAAACTTGCTGACTACTTAATTGGAAATTGAAAGTATACAGAGGGTTGGTTGTTGGTTGGTTGTTTTGGGTTTTTTTTGTGTGCAAATCATGTGGTCTGGAATGATTTGCAAGGTAACGTGTAGCTAACCCACAGCATATCCGATCTTCTAATCGTAATACTTCGATATAATAGAGGTTGAAGGGAGCATTTTACTTCTAAGATTGTTTTGATCCTGTACAAGGGAGAGGCTTATAGACAGCTGCTTGGAAATAAAGTCGTTTGGGGAACCTGGACAAGAGGAAGGGCAGTGAGAAGCCGGTTTGGTGGATGACGGGAGGAAGGGGACTGAGGTCAGGTTGGGAGCAGGCTGCCTGCAGTGGTGGCTACTGGGCAGCCGAAGGGAATAGGAGAGCAGGGTCCTGTCGGAGGCCTCCTGGCGTAATTCCTCTCCTTCCACTTGCAGGGCTGATGCCTGCAGTGCTCAGGAAAGAAAGTGTGTTTAGGAGAAGTGGCTGCAGCTCTGGGGAGGAGTGAGTCACGGGGAAATAGGAGGCTGGGGAAGACAAAAGCTTGGGAGAACATAAGACTATGGATATAAAAAGATGTTACTGTGGGTCCAAAAATACGCTGTGTCTATATATGTATGCTAGCTATGACAGACAGTGAGGCCTGTGGGGAAAAAAAACAACCAGAAAATGGTTTCCTCTCTGTTGTTCAGCACATTGCTCGGGAGGGGGAATAACCTCCTCCTGTCTCCCACTAGCATCTTTGTAGAAGTAAAGGTGTGACCCTCAGCTGGCAGAAGTGGTTGCAGCTCGGTTCATTTGTTCCTCTTGTGCCGTGTTGGCATGGGGTTAAAAAGCTGCCGAGGAGGATCGGACCCCCAGTGCCCTTCAGCAAGGGAAGAAGCAGCAGAGGTGACGGGAGCCTTTCAAACAGCTTTCTGTGGCAAGGGGTTCGTCACACGCGCCAGGGGGGTACCCAGCAGCAATGCAGAAAAAAACCCTGTAACTAGAAGCTGGGCTAAGTGGGGTAAAACTGGGGGCTGTGTCCAGCATCGGGCCATAGGCTCCACATCCGTGGGGTGGTACGGGCTGGAAATCAGAGCAGCAGATGATTTAATCCAGATGATGAACACCTCCCTGCCATGTACAGAGTGCAGGGACGGTTCAGGAAAAAACACATCTCTTTCCTTTCAAGGTTGTCCCTGTTCCCTTGTCAGCCCGCTGAAGGCTGCTGGTGGCACGCTGGTGTGCGGTGCAGGGGGAAGGCCTGACTAAGAGTAAAGGTTTTATTTCTGACATCTGTGGCTTGGGCATGGAGAGACATATTCTGAGAGCTTTCTAGTTCAAGATTTCTTGATTCGTGCAAAGACATACTAAAAAAGCGTGTTATTTACCAGAGACACTGTCGTTCCTCCCACAGCCGATTCACAGCACGATGCGCAGTGCCTTTCTCTCAGGGGGAATGCATCTATAGCTTAAAATGATACACTTTTTTCTTTAACTGAGTCATTGTTTGCGCGGCTGGCTTAGCTCTTTGGGTGAATAGCTTATTTAAGCAGCTGAAGTAGGGCAGCCTCTTCATTTGCTCGGGAAATAGCCGGTAGGTAGGCACGCTTTCAACCTTTGTATTTTGAAGAAACCTTTTCCCACCTTCGTGTGAACGTACAAATTTAGCAGGCTTTTTGGTTTGTTGGGTTTTGGTTGGTTTTTTTTTTTTTTTTTTAAATGCAGTACACATTTTCATGTGGTCATTAGTTGAAGACACTCAGAAGCATTTAATTCTCAACCTCTTTCAGTTCCTATTAGTGATGCCCAGTTACAGTAATGCCCACAGGCCTTTCTCACTCCTTTGGGATCCCTCTAAATTATTATATAAATGTAGGAACGACAAGGAAATTGTTGTAGAAGTTGTCACATCTAACCTAATACGGTATATCATCCCTCCAAAACTGGGGGTTATGCTCTGCGGTGCAGCTGTGCTGCTTCCCTGGGTCGGTTGATGGGCAAACTGGGACAGAAGTGCCCAGGTCCTGCATCCCCAGCTGTACTCCAGGGCTTGGGTTCCTGGTGTATCGGGAAGGATATGTGGCAGAGGGGGAGGATTCATCTCCTTCCACGCAGTATCTGGGACATGGGGCTTGAGACCTTGGTTCTCTTAAGTCAGATCTGTGTCTCCAGGGCAATTAATAGTAGTCTGTCCTTTTCTGCTGGGCTGGAGCAAGTCATTTGGGGCATAGGAAAAAAGCGGTTCTTCAGCTCCTTGTGGAGATGCCAAGCTCCCCAAAATCAATGGTATAAATACTTGATTTAAGAAAAAAAATTGATAAAATGACAAAAGTAAATTTAGTAGCAAATAAAAATATGTAAGTATTGGGTACATGGAGCAGGTTTGTAACACTTTCTTTGTGAACGCTGATGACAAGTGTGCAAAAAAAGCCTGAAATACCCACCTAGTTCTCTTAAATGTGTGACTTTCAGTGGTAGGTTTTTTGTTTGTAGCTACTGAGATCACCAAATCTCCCATGCATGAAACATGTTTGACTTTTCACAGTATTACTTAATCTGAAATAGTCCTTTTCAGCTAGCAATTTGATAAGGAATTTCCCAAACATGTGGTGTAGCTCAGATGATTCATTGCTTTTTGCTTCTCCTTTTAGAGGGTTGCAAAACTCAATAAAACAGCAGTTCAGCTTTTAATCTGAGCACAGTAGTTTGTGGAACAGCAGAGCAATCAAGAGTCTTTCAAGCTGCCTTTGTCTTCCAAAATTAATTGCTTGATTTTTATTATGCACTTGCAGGAATTTGTAACTGTCTTGGTGCGAGACCCCAGGACACAGAAAGAAGATTCATGGCATTCTTACATAGACTATGAAATATTTATTCATGTAAGTATAAAAATATTGGCACAGATTCTTTGGGCTGTTATTGCTGCTTCTGTCCAAGCCAGGGTTCTCCTTGGGGTACTAATGGAATTTCTTGACACCACTTCTGGGAGGCTGGAGATGCAGTGGAACAGGTAAGGAGGGTTGGCCAAAGGCTGTGTAAGTCTGGCAGAGCTCGGAGTTGAACCTGGTGTCGTGTTGACATGTGCACTCCACAATGTCTTGCAACAGAGACTATTCTTAGCTTTACTTATCAGCTAGGAGACTGTCATGGTCAGCGATGTCTTACCCATTACAGAAAAATTTTGATGCTCAGGTATTCATGGGAAACCAACTTTCTTCTCAAGTAATTATCTGCTTATTTGTACTTAAAATTCTTGGTTTGTTTTATTATTTGCTTTCTGCAGTGTGGTTTCCAGTGTATCTTGACGTTCATATTATGCTAGTTTAGTAGTGCTTGGGTATGTCAAGTAACTACATTTGGGCTTGTGATTGTAGTCTACCATATATTAATGGGAATGCACTTAGAATTACAGTTCTGTTTAGATTTCTGTCTGTAATTCTAAGTCTGTCCTATGCATTATTTTGATTTGTTGATTATTCTGCTTTGGTGGATGACATATGGAAAAAGTTTCCCAAGTCTAGATCCAGGGATTTAATTGCAATGAAAAAATATTTTTGTGAAGTGTATCTGCTATCAGGTGAAGAATTTGAGAACACAGAGTTACACGGTTAACTGGGCACAAGGCTGAAAGCGTTCCTTGCTGTGTGGGAGAGTTAAGTGTTCAGTGTAATGAGAGCAAGCAGTCAAATGATGGCTTATTGAATGTCCAGCGTGCCAAGAACTTCTCTCCTGTGTGGCAATCAGAGCTGTGAAACTTCTCACGTTTTGCAGTGCAATTTAAGTACTGGTCCCAAAGCAATTCTATTTTTGACTTCTGTTAAATAGAGTTTCTGTTCATTTGGCGGGGCAGGTGCTGTATTACTGTTTCGCAGGCATTGGTGCCTCTGGCTAGAAGTATATTACTGGCTATCTCTGTGACTGCTAAGTTGGGGTGATGTTATTTAGACCCAGTGTGCTGCAGTTTAACCCCCGCCGGCAACTGAGCACCACACAACCACTTGCTCACTGTCCCCCACTCCCGAGCAGGATGGGGAGGAAGAGAATTGGAAGGGTAAAAGTGAGAAAACTTGTGGGTTGAGATAAGAACAGTTTAATAATTTAAATAAATTTAATTAAAATCAAAATAACAGAAATAAAAGCCAAGAGAAACAAGTGATGCAAATGGAAACAATTGCTCACCACTGACTGACTGATGCCCAGCCACTCTCTGAGCAGCGGCCCCCCAGCCAACATTCCCCCGGCTTTATATGCTGAGCAAGATGCCATATGGTATGGAATGTCCCTTTGGTCAGTTGGGGTCTGCTGTCCCAGCTGTGTCCCCTCCCAGCTTCTTGTGCACCCCCAGCCTGCTCACTGCTGGGGTGGGCTGAGGAGCAGAAAAGCCCTTGGCTCTGCCTAAGAACTGCTCAGCAGTAACTAAAACATCCCTGTGTTACCAGCACTGTTTCCAGCACAAATCCACAACATAGTCCCGTACTGGCTACTGGGAAGAACATTAACACTACCCCAGCCAAACCCAGCATGCAGTATTAACGTGATTCAGCACTGGGCATCTCTGAAGCTGATAAGCATCTGCTCAGCTTCCTACCAGCCAGAGACCAAGTCTCTAAGTCAGTCCTACCATCCAGGCTTCTCAATAGATTCAAAATCTTGGGTCTGCTAGGCTCTTGAACCAGCTGGGTTCCCCTTCTGCCCAGCTCCTAGAGCATCTGGCTTCTTAAACCGTGAGGTATCCCATGTACTTGTCCCAGAAAGTTGCATCTTTGAGCCCTCTGCAACCTGCATCTTGTGGCTGCCCGGGAGTCGGGGCTCCTGCCAGGTTGAGGGAGGTTGGACTGCAGGCAGATTTGTAACGGAGAACTGCCTGGTTAGGTGGGATTTCATCTAAGTGTATGCTCCACAGGACAATTTGGCAAAAGTATTTTAATTTCCGTGAATTGTTTCTCTTCTGATGAATTAGCACTTTTCTAGTGGACTAATAGTGTTCCGTGGGAAAATTTCTAACTGCTGCTACTTGTGGAGAGCCGTCACATTGGTTTCTTTGATTTGATTTAAGTAGGTTTGCATACTGGAAGAACTCTATGTAGCTAACTTTTCAGGATTGTACTAGTATCGTTAAACATGATTTTTCTCACTGCAAGGATTGGCATTATCTGCTGGAACTTTGCTCTGAGGTCTTTTTTCCCATTACTGCAAGTTGTACCGTAATTCAGGTCTTTTGCTTTTAAGAAGAAGAAAAAGTGATGAAAAATATTTCCCTGAGAAGCAGTAAAAGCTGTCACCAGTCCTGCCTGAGGTGAAGCGCAGTCCTTAACCTAAACTGAATTAATGTCAAGCTTTCCATTGGTGTTTCAGGGATTAGCATCTTGGATGTGTTTTTAATACCATGCCTGCACTTAAGCTGATTTACAAAGTAAAATGTTTTTTTTATTTCCTAACAGACAAACAGTATGTGCTTTACAAGGAAAACATCCTGTGTTAGACGACGCTTTCGAGAATTTGTTTGGCTTCGGCAGAGGCTTCAGAGCAACGCAGCACTTATGTGAGCAACTTCATATACGGCTATTTAATAATCTGTCAGTCATGGAAGAGGAGGATTGTTTCATCTTAACTATGAAAATTACAAAAATCAGAGCTGGAAAGTGTCCTGTGTTTCTTACTAGCACAGTTTTATTCTGTACAAGGGATTTTCTCTGCTTTAAATCTGGAAGAATGTTGTTTGTACTGATAGCCTTTGTTTGGTGAGCCCCCCTCTAATTTGTAACAGATTTGATCTGTGTTTCCTTTGCTATGCACAGGCAGCAGAAGTAGCAATCTAATGTAGGTGTGTGCCCTACATTATGTATGTACATTCTTATTATGTACATTATGTACAAATGTAGGTGTGTGTGTGCTTCTAGGATGGGCTTAAGTTTTGCAAGGACCGTGAGAGACCCAGCCAAACATGCATGCAGGCTTAACAACTGGACCAGAAAACTCAGATTAAATTATTTTTGTCTTTGAGGTGTGTGAAAAGCCTTCCAGTTTCGCAGTCTTGTGTTCCCAAATTCAATTTCGTGAGCTTCTGGAACATGACCTGCAATTTTTCACGTGCTCGGGGTTGGCATTTGCTTATTGCATTTCTCTCCACTGTTTCAGATTTGGTTTTAACTCTGTATTTGCTTTTTCTTTTATAAAGACAGCTACCTGAACTGCCGTCTAAAACTCCCTTTTTCAATATGAACAATCCTCACCACGTGGACCACCGCCGGCAGGGTCTGCAAGAATTCCTGGAAAAGTAAGTACAGCCCATCCTAGAGATGTTGGCATTTTTATGATGTCATCAATTGCTGGTTTAAAATAGCTCATCCCTGGTACTTGAGAGCCACCGTGTGGTCATCTGTACGCTTACACATTTGGTTTTATTTTATTTGCACAGTCGTATTTCATACACGTGACTTCAGCTCTACTGATTACAAGGAAACCTCAGCCGGGGCTTTTCCGTTGTGTTTAACTGCACCGGTTATAGATAATCGTTTATGCATCTCTCTTACTTTCCAATTGTGTACTAAGGTTGGGAGGCCTTCCACCGTGATGTCTCTTTCAGCTTTCAAGAATGAGCAAGATATGCTCATACAAAGAAACGGTCTCAGTCTTTATCTTCATGAAAAAAATCAGTGTCTCTGTGGGCTAAACTCCTGGGAAAATTCTGTAGTGAGATCTCCTAACACAGATATCTCCTATAATGCCAGTTCCTTTGTTTACCGCTCCCGCTCACATAAATAAGCTCTAGCAGCTGTGACCATTTCCAGTACAGCTGTGATCTGTATAAAATCATTCCTCAGACTTAGCTAGAGCCTGACCTGTGTTACAAGGGAGTGCTGTGTGAGCTTCGGTACTGCATCCCTCTGGCCCACAGCTGTAACCACATCACCTTCTGCAGTGACGGAGACCTTGTTGGTATAATTTTCTGCTTTCTCTGCCATTCTTGTAGTACCCTGGCACTGCGGGTGTGAGAGCAGGCTGCTCACAGCTGCTGGGGCAGGAACTGTGCCTACGTTTGCAGGCTGCCTTTAGCTCCTACTTGGGGTAAGGGCATGGTAAAACACGACGAATAGAGACTATGCATCATCATCTTTCAGTATCAATGTTTCCATTAATCAGAACTCCATAAGCAAAGGGCAAAAGCAAATCAGTTAAGTAGGCTTTAAGCCTTGCGGTCAGTGGGTGGAAGAAATGCTAGACTCGCTGTTTTTCCAGTCATCGTATTATAGCTATAAGCCTCCCTAACAGACAACAAATCATTGGTCCTGAGGTGTATTTGTTAAGCTTAACAGCTTGAAGACAGGGTGAGCCAACTGCTGCAGGAATAATGTTCTGTATACAGTTATATAGGATCTGTGGCCAAAAGGATAGCCAATAAATACTGGTTGAAGGCATGTGAGACAGGGAAGGGAAAGCAGGAAAAGATCAGAGGTTTTTTTCTGTGTCTCAGAGATGAAGGACAGTGAAATAGAGCGACTGTGCTTCTAGAGGCAGTAATATTAATGGTCACATGAAGGGTGTGATAGTTCAGGTCCCTGGATCTGAGCAGTTCTAGCTTAGCTGTGTGCCTGATGCAGTAGTGCATTTCCAAAGTCACTTTCACTTCAAAATGGCGAAGAGGCCAGTCTGGTAACAAGGTACAGTTTTTCAGCATGAAAAATATTTACAACCACAGTTTGTGCTTCAGAAGGCGAAGGAGGGAGGTCGCTTCTTTTAAAACACATCCACACTCTCCAGTTTTTGGGAAGTCTGTAGTTTAAATGGGTACTGACGGCACGTGGGGCGTTTTACTTTGATGCCGTTAGTCCAGCGGTTACCTGTTGTGATTTAAATGTTTGAACTTGGATGGTGTTTAGAAAGGTGTCAGCTTGCTGTCAGCCCTGGGGAACAGCTGGGAGGCATTTTAGGGAGAGAATTGTGCTGTGATGAGTTGGCTTGGCAGTACGTGCTGTATCATTGCCCTCTGCTGGCTGGCACCTCTGCGCTGCTGCTGCTGCTTTGTACTGGCTCAGACTGCCATGGTGCTTCCCCCCACCTTTTTTTGAGTCTGAATGGAAGGTTATGATTTCTTCCTCTGAAATTGGATTTGTGGGACTCTTTTTAACAAGTGTGTGTGTGTGTATATATACATATATAAAAAAATATGTATATACACCCCCTTGAATTTATAAAGTTCTAGGTCTAGGTGCTGCGTGTTCTGTAGCGCAGCAGTGCTAGGGCAAGCGGGACCTTCCTGGTATATTAGAAGCGGGGTGGGAAGGGGCCCAGCAAGGACCCGCATCGGGCGCTGTAACCCAGAACTGCAAAGCTGAGTGCTCCGTTTGCCCCCGCAGCAGCGGCAGTCGCCGCGCACACGCTCACAGCCCCGCTGGTGTTTCTTTGTGGCAGTGGGAAGCAACGGGATTCGAGCCTAGATGGGCTTGTCAAGGGATGGGTTCGCAGGCAACACCTTTCAAATGCCTGCATGTGATGCAGGAACCTTAGCTCCTTGCTGCACTCCGTGTCTTGTGAGGTTATCAGGATCCAGGGTATCTCTGAAACAGAGCTCAGACCCTTCGCAGTCCCTGCTCGTGCCCTGTGCCCATTGCTGCGTGAGCAGCTTGCTGGAGTGTCTGCCTGGGCAGGAGCCACGTGCCCAGGAGGAGTACGGATCGAGCAGCTGGAGGCTCTCCGGTGCTCAGCTTCTGGCCCCGGGAGCATCCCCACACTGTCTATATGCGGATGGCCATGAAGTTCTGTCCTCCTCCTTCACGTGTCGCTCCGGAACGAGTCAGCACGTGGCAAGGTGTGTGCTTACACAGAGCCTTGGTGAAGCCCCTCTGCGCTGAGCCCAGTAGTGACAGAATTAGGCCAGCAGCTGGAAAGCTATAGCAAAGTGCTAGAGTTTGGTGGTATCTGGAAATGGGTGTCCCATTTTGCTTTGGCTTTGCGGCACAAACGCAGGGCGAGACCTGCTTGTCTTATAGGTTATTATCTCCGAGTGATGAAGAGCTGTAAAGCTCACTTCTTGTCTGGGCATAATTTAATATTTCAAGAGGCCATTTGCGTTAACGGAAGTCAGCTAGTCCCTTTTCAATTATGAATTACTTAGTAAGAATAAGGAAAATTATGTGTTTTGTCCTGGTAAGTATCCTCATCCTTTGAGGATGTCTGTAAATTCACATGAAAAGCTTTATTCTTAAATTAGAGGTCTAAATTAAAACCACTGTCTTATAATATTAGGTTCTGTAAGATCATTGCTTTCATCATTGTTTCATCCCTTTGTAGGTGCATGGGTTTAATTTCAGGATTTAGATTACCTTCACAGAGATCATTTGAGTTTGCTTATGAGAAAACTAACAAAACCATTTTAAATGAGGCTGGGTTAAATTTTAATTGAATACAGCTGGATCCCCAGAATTTTGTGGTTTAGGAAAAAGGATGGTTTTCAAACACGCGGTTTATGATGGGGTGGAAGGTATACTAGGGGTTCTGAGAAATGCAACACTTAGATGCACAGGAGATGAAGGGCAGGTGGCGTTGCTGGTCCGGCTCGCTGTGTGTTGGGCGCTCTCAGTGCTGGAGCGAGCGAGCCACCCTCAACTTGGCTGCCTAAGGCAGAGCTGTTCTCTGGAGGTGGCTGAGGGTTTGCCCTCCTCCTCACACCTCCTTACCGTCCCCACCACCGTCCCACAAGCAGGAGCTGGCGCGGGCTCAGAGGACCCTCCCAGAGGTGTCCCCACCAGGTGTTCTCTCAGGGATGTGGAAGGTGGGAGACTGGCTCCAAAAGGGATGGATGCCAGCTTGCTGGGGCTCAGTTGGAAGCATTGGTGACGGTGGGGCAGGTGGGATCTCCTTGGGTAAGTAGTGGTTGCCTCTTTCCAGTGGAGCCTTGCTAATATTTCCTATCCGGCGAGCGAAGCGAGCAATGCCGAGCAGGCGTGTGTCGCTTAATCCTTTCCTACGTGTACACATTATCGGATGCCCAGCAGTTGCTTCGCAGTTGCTTGCTGTCAGGAACGCTTCCCCCTTCTAAAAAATGAAGGAGGAAAGAGAGTTGGCTTTTTGTAAGAGGCAGCTGGGGGCTTTGTTTGCTGGGGGCTGGGGCTGAGGGCTGGCTGCTCAACAGAGGGCACCACAGCACCGGCTGTCACCGCCGCCTCCCAGCTCCTGGCTTTTTCCCTTGCTCTCCTGATAGGATGTAAATGGGCAGAGTAAATTTGTCGAAAACAAAATCGGAGTGTTAACCTTCCACACGCATGCAAGCGTGCATCTGTCATTGTATTAGGTTACAGTAGATACAGGAAATCTTTAGTTAGGATTAAGTTGTACTGTTCAGCCATATGTTGTTCTCCTCCAGCACAACAGTGTATAATATACCTAATAAAATCATGTTGAAGAAAACCAGATTTTGGATCTTGTCCAAATAAGACAAAACACATGTTTTGTCTTTTGCAAATGTTCTTGCTATAACACGGGAAGGAGAAATACTCCTCATACAGTATCCAGCTTTTCCTCAAAAATGACATTATTTCCTCTGGTTGTGAAGTGACATTTTTTTCGGCCCTGCTTCTTTAAAGGTCTGTAGATCACAAGCATTTACTGAAAGCTTACAAATAAAGATTCACATGGCTGTGAATAAAAAATGATTTTATTATCTCTAATTCAAATGTAGAGCCTTATCCTGCAGCCCCCTTAATCACGTAAGCAGTCATTATGCATGTGAGCAATCTGGCGGAGAGGAGTGAGATCTCTGACAAGTAATGACCACTGATGGAATCAAGACTTGCAGGGTTTAGCCTTTCATTCTTATTCCAGGCGTGCATAGAAAGTCTGTTGTTCTCTTAAGTATGCTCAGTCAGTTTATAGGAATTATCACTGTGAGCTGTGACTCTTCCATTAGCGCGGCAGCAGCGAGAACTGATTTACATCGCTGTAACCCCAGCTTTGCACTGGCGCTGGCTGCAATAAAACTGCTGGAGGAGCACTGGGAGTGCTACTGGTTGTGTTGAAACTGCGCACGCGTTCAGCCTCTGCGAAGACATCAGTATATTAATATTACGACGCTCCGCCTTTCCTCTTGCCTTTTTAATTTGTTAGGTGGTGGTTTGTAATTTTGGTATTTTTTTTTTTAGAGTCCTTGGAGCCAAATATATTTTTTAGATATACAGCCCTGCACATGGTGAGTCCCCAGGACAGCGAAAGCCCTGGAGAGTGACTGCTGTACCAGCACTTAATACCAGTAGTACCATCTGGTGACAAATGTAACGGTTATTTCCTTGAAGGAGTATTTTGAACAGGAAAACATAACGCTTACGGATAGCACAGAATTTATTTTTCATTTTGATTGCTTGAAGAATGCAATTAAAAAGCAATCTAACCTGTTGGTTCAGAGGGGGCGGGAAAAGCAGAAGTTATTTTTTAATTAACAAAGAAGAAATGCTTCAAGGGTATGAATGGGTGAAAGGTGATCTTATATTTACTTTCAGGATGGTTTTAAATGGTTTGCAAAAATGCAGAGTGTTTGGTCCCTAGCCCCCCCCCCCCTTGTGAACATAGATATCCATACTATATATACACATCTGTGTGTATGTATGTGTGCTTAGCTTTATGAACATCTTTCCATTTTTTCGCCTTGGTTTCTCTGCGCTCCTTTTGCCTCCAGATGGCACTATGAAGCAGAAAAGAAAATTACTGTGAAATAATGAGTCCAATGTAAAGTAAAATTGGAAATTGAATTATAGCTGCAGAGAAAGGACAGTAGCCTTGAGGTCCTGATCAGTCTGTACTCTTATCACTTTTGTTTGCTGTTCCATGTGTTAGGTTACTGCCGAGTTAATAACAGTGCTTTAGCAGTTCAAGGCTGAGCAGAATTGTACTGGACACGAAATAAAGCTAAAATGAATTTGTGTCCAATATCATTGACATTAGTGCTCATTACTTCTCTGGTGTAATGCCTCAAACCATCTAAAATCAATTTTAAAGATTACCCATTATTTTATAAAGAAAATAAAATACATTTCAAACAGCAACAGAGCTGTAAGTGTAGCATAATCTCATGAAGAGTTAGTTACTTGTGTTTTTGCTGGTTGGCAGGAAACTTTTGAAGGTACAGCAAGAGGAAAATCTGTGAAACTAAATGCCATACACAGAATTTAATGTCTTGGCTTTTTGCTGGGTTACTTGGTATTAGACACGCAAATGTTAGAATTGCAGAAATGTGCGTCCCCTCATTGTGCTCGTAAGCCTGCGAAAAACAGTAACTCCAGTTACTCTACTGTAAACTCCAGCATGTTATTTTATTTTTTTTCTTAGGGGTGGGTGGGTGCTGGTTTTTGTTTGTTTTGTTTTGTTTTGTTTTTTTGTGGTTAAGAGGAAGAAAATAGGAAGGAGAATATTTACTCCCACAGTTACATAAACTATAAACGTGGATTTATTGTATGGAATGATACTTTTTCTTTACTTTTGTTGCAATGTTTGCCTTTGTTTGGAATGTATGTTTATCAAGAGTCAAGGCTGAAGTCCTCTTTTAGTGGCTGCTGAATGATGGCTTTTCAAACTGTATTCATGAAGCTGTTGCTGTAAAGGTGTGTAGACCTGTAAATTCTGTGTTTTAAATCATTTTTACACAGCACTTGCTGGCTTCTTTTAGACTACGAAGTTTTTCTGTATATTAATACACTGTGGGCATTGATTTTTTTTTTACAGATGTCTATTTGCTGTGTTTGTTTTATGGTAAAATTGTGAGAATTTAGATTGGATTAAAAAGGCTTTCTCTGGGTATGAAAGTGTGCTTATTTTGAACTTCAACAAAGTCTGGTCCAAGACTGAATTTCAATGCACCTGGTAGATCACTGGGGTCATTGCAGACATTTCCTCATTGGAAGGTGTCAAAGTTTGAGTTATTTGGTTGAGTCTGTGTGTGTGTTTACATAGGCAAATGAAATGTGCATGTACACAAATATCTCACGCTTTCAGTTAGGTATCTCTTATTACTTATTTTGATTGGAGAGTTTTTTATAGGATTAGATGAAGCTGGAAATCCTTTTGTGTATTTCTTAAAGGTTATTGTAATGTTGGCTGCTTTAGAGAACAGTTTTCTGAATGTATCTGTGTTTTAAAACGTTACAGTCCAAACACACCATTAATTTTAATTGAGAGAAGGAACCAATCAGTTATGCCTTTCATTTTAGTCAGAGTACCAATAGAATGCAGTATTTCTATCTGCTTTTGGTAGTTATTATAATAACGTCATTTCTTGTTTCCTATTGCATAGCAATTATTTTTTTTTGGTAATGAATGTAATCTAAATGGGAAGAAAGAGATAAATATTTACTCTTAATAGTTTTGATTTGTTTAAAGATACTTGAATAATTTTCGGTGGAGCAGTACTGTTTGGCATGGTCATAGGCTCTGATGACTTTATTACATGAGTAAAATTGCATGTACATATTGAAAAGCGTGTGCCTGGTTGTTCTAGGATTTGTGTATTAAAGAATTCCTTCTATAGAGAAATGTTGCAGCAAAGTTCCTTTCCCCCCTCCCAAAATAGCCACGATCTTCAATTCTCAGTCCTTGTAAAAGTATCTGTACAACTTTCTGTGTTACTGGAATGTATTGTATTATGTTTACTCTCACTTGATGTAGGTAAATACTATGTGCTAAATTTATTCGAACTCTTAATTTATAATTCGTATAAACCAAATTTTAAAATGGACTTTTGAAAAGAATGGCTGGAATGAACTTGTACTTAAGACTCCCTGAAAACTGTTTGCAAGTAAATTTAAATCAGCATTCAGTATTAGCATTTTCATTCTAGCTTAAATGTACACATATTTGTGAAAGTGTAAATGATCTCGGCTGGTGTTGGCTCTGTCATTTACAGGTATTTCAAAGTCCTGACACTGCGTGTGTATGAAGTCCTCTGTGTCTGTACACACTTCTTTCCCCACCAAAGAAACTCGTGACACGTTGTAACGTCTAGAAAAGCTTAGCTATTAAAAAAACCTCCCCAAAACAGAGCTCTCAAATGGAGACCAAATTTTCAAAAGAGTATATGCCTCTAACTGCCTAAAAATCATTAATTGATCCATGTGGTAATAACAGATGGTTAAATTGAAGAAATGTCCTTGAAGTTATTCTAATAGCAGATGTGCCTAACTATTAGCTTCGTGGTTTTACTTGCCTGAAATTCCAAATAATGTAATAAGAAAGTAACACACACCTAATCATTTTAATATGTTCATTACCTTCTGTTACTGATTTGGGATTCATCTGAAAACTTAAAAAGCAGGACATGATTTAGAATTTGTTCTGGTAGAAGACTTTACATAGATGCACATGCGGACGTAGATTCTAAAAACATTTGTCCTTTTTTCTTCTTCCAGGGTCCTACAAGACGCATTATTGCTTTCAGACAGTAGGCTTCACCTCTTCTTACAGACTCAGCTGAGCCCAGAAGACATGGAGGCTTGTGTGTCGGGACAGACCAAGTACTCCGTGGCTGATGCGATTCATAAGTTTGCCTCTTTGAACAGACGTTTTCCTGTAGAAGATGAAGAGAGAAAAAAAGGAAGAAACGATGCAGACTCTGATTCAGAGAGGTGATTTCTGTATATCCTTACTTTCTGAGATTATATATACATACATACACACGCGCATGCTTCACTTTTTTTGTTGATGTAATACTAAGATAATGAAAAAATTAATTGACTGAGATTTTATTGAGCTGTGACAGCTCATCATAGAAGTCTTCACACACACCTCCACACTGAATTAATGAATGCAGTAGAAATTCAATTATCTGCATTCTGATTATGTGAATTTCATTTAGTCAGACTTGAATTATTCGCGTTTAAATTATCTTGCTAAAAAAATATCCAACTGCACTCCAAATGGCTAATTAAAAGTCCAAATTTCCTGTCTCTCTTTGTGACTGGAGATAATTAAAGTTCTCCTCTGTTACTCAGGCTTTGAGTGTGTTGTGAAAACCAATTTCCTCCTTTTATTTTTTTTTATTTTTTTTTCCCCCCCTCTCCCCTTTTCTGCAGTTCATCCTCCGGGCTCGGACCTAGTGGTGACAGTATTTCATGTGGATGTAAAGCAAGGCCAGCTTCTGAGGAATCATGAAAAATCATTCCTGTGTTGCGATCTTAAGGACAGCACAGAGCAGTTTCTGCCCCGTTTACTGGTTACGTTTACCATGTAAACGTGGCTGGCTGGTAAAGCGTACCTAAAAGACGCGTTGTCAATACGACCATATGTCCTTACAAAATTTTCAAAACAGACCTTGATACTATTGCTTTGTTGATTTATTATGTATGTTGAGTCAGATCTACATGCTACCTATTACATTTCATTTTTGGGGACTATTAAAATCTCAGTATTGAGTAAGTCATGCTCTGCTGACATACGTGGCAGTTAAAATATTTTCCCCTAGTGAGTGCATGTCTCACTAAAATAAAGATAACTTAATTCCTCAGCTTAAAAGTTGGTGTATCATATCGAATATATTCAAAGCATCTTTTTGCAATTTGCATCAGAGAAGTTTCATCTGTAGAAGTCATTTGACATTGGTGATGAAATTACATACCCCACAAGGTATTCACTTTTTAAAGTAGCTCAGCGACATCAGCAAAACAACACTTGTACAAACTATATGCTGCTGACAATTTGAGATATAAATATATCTTCCCCTGGTCTTTCTGTAGGGTTTATGGAAAGCTTGGTTTTATCATGCATAAGAACCGAAGGCCAAAATTCTTGAGCATGGTGGCTTAGAATGTAGAAATATTAATAAAAATGACATCACTTCTAGGCTCGCTGGAGATTCTCAGTTCCCAGGGAATTATGGACCCTCATTCCCAGTGACAATCCTGGATGCAGTCCATTGAAACCAGTGGCCGAATTTTGCATCGACCTTGGTAGGGCCAGGATTTCCCCCAGCACGTTTAGCTTGAGGCATCTATGTTTGAAGATGCCGGGAGAGATCTTTTAGTTTAGCAGCTGGAACAAGGGAGTCTCTCCCTCTCTGAAACGAGAGTCACGTAGCTCTGACACCGTACGGACGTGGACCTCTTCACTCTTCGGGAGTAACAGGAGCTGCTGGTTGCATTGTGGCCGGAGTTAACGCCTTGGAATAGCTTCGTTCACAAACAAAAGGCAGGCTTGAACACAACTTCATAACCACCACCACTTATTTTGATTAAACGTCCGTTTTGCTCTTCATTGTTAACAGCAGCTGCGTAGTGTCTTGTCCCAGATTCTGTCAAAGGAATATATTTCACTGGGGTGTTGTATTTATATTTGACATTTAACTGCTATTAAAAAGAGCTAGGGGGTCTGATCACCCTAGCAAAGCTCCCATTAACTTCAGTGCTGTAGTTACCGATCTAGAAATGTGTATATATTTTTTTATTATTATTTTTTTTACAAGTTCTGTGGATACTTGCAAAGAAGGAGCATTTTAAACCCATGAATTACGGAAACAATAGATTATTAAATGTCCAGTTAATAAAGGGTAGCATTGTGGGCATGCTTTTTTAAGACATCCAGCTGGGAATCTGTATAATTTTAAAAACATGTTTTATTAACCCAATAATAACATCTCTTAGGTAACAATTTAAGCCACTGTATTTAGTTGATGGGTAGCGCTTTTGTAAGATAAATATCCTTGTTTCTTTTTGCTTGGTCTTACTGAATTGCACAAATGTATCTATTCACTTTCTCAGCTTGTGTGTGAGTCAGCAACACTATTTTAATGTAAAAGTAGTAACAATTAAAGCAACAAATAACCACTAAAAATAGGTTAAAAAATAGCTGTTATTGCCAGGCAGAGATTTTGATTACTTGACACTTTTTTTTTTATCCCACACTAAAATGGCACATTACAAGAAAATATGGTTTAACACATTTATTTAAAAGATGGGGAAAATATAACCCCAAAACCTGGAATAATGCCTGACAAAGATATTAATGTTTTTATTTAATGCAATGCCAGGGTAGTGGCATTTTATTTTGTTTTAAAATATTGAGCTAAACTGTTGAAGCACTTTACAATTCTGGCCTACTAACACCTCCTCAATATCTGACAAAAATTACAGAAATACAAGGCTGGGAGAGTCTTTGTGGCTATTTTTTATTTTCTAATTCTGGAGCATATCTGTGTGCCAGTGAGTGTTTTCCAAATGAAGATGTTTCAGAAATACTTGTTTTCTAATCGTTCTATTTTGTTCTGTTATTTACTTTGTCACCCTGTCCAAAAATTCTAAGACTAATACAGCAGAACTTTCTTCCCAGTTTTGACAGAAATTTGTAATTTGTTTAAATATTTTTGATTGTTGTTTGTGTAGCTAGTGTTACTGGAATTTTTCTTACTAAAAGGGAAGGAAGATATATTTCGTGCTTTCTAGTATGTCTTTTGCATCAGCTGTATGTAACTGCACTTAAATGCTTTAAGACATTTTGTCTAATTTGGAACATTAAATGTTGCTGTTGCAAATTTAAATGTAAAAAAAAATATTTTTGATGTCTTTTGTGACATCAATGATTTGGTGATTTATTTTTTTTTTATACACTATGTCATATGTTTTGATCAGTTGATCACTGGTATTTTGAGTCTCATTTTTTTGTTTTGAATAACGCTGGTATTTCCGGCTTTTTTTTTTTTAACAGGCTAATATCTAGTTTATGATATCTAATTATTACTGCTAATTTAGATCTAATTGCAGTAATTCTGCACTGAAAAGCTTCGCTTTATCTTTTGCTTAAACTTTATATTCTCCTTTTTATGATGATTTCTTAAAAGCTTTTGTCATTAAATAAAACAAGTTACAACTGTCTTGTGTTTAAATCTGCCAGTAACGTTTCCTTTATTTCAATATCAGTATCCTAATCACTTCATGACTTACCATGTGTAATTGCTCTTTAACTATTTTTGTAGAGATGGAGAGTGTGTGTGTGCATACACACACATGCTCTTGTGTTTGGGGTTGTGGTTGATTTTGTAGAAAAAGTAAAAAAAGTGGAAAAAAAAAATCCAGGAAGATAAGAAAGATTGTCTTTTGGAATTTAAATTACAGTTTTAATAGCAATGTAGTTTTATAAGCATTGAGAAAACGTTGACTTTTAAAATGCCCTGTCATGTAACACTGCAAAATTCTGTGTCCGTGGTTGTTTTTGGTGGGGGGTTTTTCAGTTGTTTTTGGTTTTTGTGGTTTTTAGGTTTGTTTGGGTTTGTTTTTTTTTTTTTTTTGTCATGTGCTGTTGACATTTTTTCCGGAGCCCTCTGTTCTGTACAGGGGTGGCTGGCTGGGACTGGCCCTGTTGTCCAGTGCAACGTGCGTTCGGCCGCGGGAAGAACGGCGGCCCTCGCGTGTCCCGCTGCGGGTCCCGCTGCGGCCGGTCCCCCCGGGCCTGCCGGCGAGTACGTTTCTCCTCCAGCCTTTTTTTTTTTTTTTTTTTTTTTAACAAATGTTGTAAAAATGTAAACCGTGATGGCCGGGCTCGGGCTGCCTCTTGTCGGGAAAGGCCTAGAACGTTCAGGAAAGATGCGATCCTTCCCCTCTCCGCCGTTCCAAGTGCTCTGTAGGGAGCGGAGCTGCTCCGCTGCCGTGGGCCGTCGGACCCCCGCAGGAGCCCATTCGCGTCACCTTTGAGAGCGGCCACGGCCCCCCCCCCCCCGCCCCTCCTCCCCCCGCCCCTCCTCCCCCCGCCCCTCCTCCCCCCGCCCCTCCTCCCCCCGCCCCTCTCCCCCCGCCCCTCCTCCCCCCGCCCCTCCTCCCCCCGCCCCTCCTCCCCCCGCCCCTCCTCCCCCGGCTACCGGCCCCCCCCCCCCCCGGGCTTCGGCGCCCCCTGGGTCAATGTGCGAGGCGCTGTCACGCAGCGGGGGCGGCGGTGCCGGGGGGGAGCTCCGCGTACGAGCGGCGAGTGCGGGGAAGGGGGAGGGCTTAACAGAAATGGGGGGGGGCTGGAGAACAAGCAAAGGAACGGGCTGCAGCAGGGAGCGTCCGCGGGGCGCCGGGAGGCAGGAGCGCCGCTCTCCGCCACCGCGCCCCGGCCCTGCCCCGGGGCCGCCCGGAGCGGAGCGGAGCGGGGGCAGAGCCTTACCTGGGCCCGCCCCGCCCCCCCCCGCCCCGGGGCGCAGGGCTGGGAGCGCGCCCGCGCGCGCGGCGGCCGGCGGCTGCGTGGGCGCCCGCGCGTGCCCGCGGTCGCGGCGGCGGGGGGAGGCGGGGGGCGGCTGTCAGGCAGCGGAGCCGCCGGGCCTTGATCCGGTAACTCGTGGCAACCGCAGCCCATGGCAACGGCGGGGGGAGGGGGGGGGGAGCGGGCCGGGGCGGGGGCGGAGGGGCCCGCACGCACGCACGCACGCACGCACTCCCGCAGCGCCGCCTCCCCAGCCCCGCACCCACGCGCGGCCGCGGGAGTCGCCCGGTTCTCCCCGCGGGGGGCGGCGCGGAGACCGGAGCTGCGCGCCCCCCCCCCCCCCCCGCCCCCCCCCGCAGCCCGTCGCTGCGCCCCGCCGCGGGCTCCTTCCTGCCCCCCGCGCCGGCCGCCGCCGTGGTGCCGCCAGGGGGCGCTGTGGGGCAGCGAGAGGCGCGGGGCGGCGACCCCCGGGCTGGCAGCGCCCCTCATGCCTGCGGCGGCGGGGGGCTCTAACGTCGCTTCCGTTTATTTTTCGGTTTTGCCGCTCCCCCCGCCATCCCCGAGCGCCCCCCGCTGCCGCGCGGCTTCGCTTCCCGGCAGCACGGGGAGGCGCCCACCGCGCTGGGACGGGGCTCAGCCGGGGGGGGGGGGCGGGGGCTGCACCTGCCTCCCTGGGGCAGCCCACCTGCCCCCCGCGCACCGGGCCCCGCGGGGTTTTCTTTTTGTGTTGGTTCTGGGTTGGGTTGGGTTGGTTTTTTTCTTTTTGTCTTTTTCCTTTTTTTTTTTTTTCCCCCGTTTTTTTTTCCTTTTTTTTCCCTTTTTTTTCCCCTCTTATCTTTTTTTTTTTTTTTTCTTTTAATATCTTTTACACAAAAGCAATTAGGGGCCAGTGCAAAGCCGAGGCGTGACATTTCGCAGCCCGGTGGCAGGCGGGCGGCACTTAAGCGGAGCCCTTTCTGCGGAACAACAGGAGCCAAAAGGCCCTGTGTCACCCGGTTATGTAAGACACAATCTTGCCTGAAAATGCACAATGAATCGGGAAGGATTTATATAATTAATTGACCAGTCTTAACCTGTTATCGTGATGTAAGGAATTTGGAACTCATTAATTTGAGCCCTGACAGATTTCATATTAGAGCTGGCAAATATGGATTGAGCCTCTTATTCTTGTAGCAGCTGGAATTTCCATGACAGTGAGGATTAGTGAAGAAGACCTATTGCTGGAGTCAAACTGCCTCTTTTGTAATCAGCAGCCCTGCTCTGCATTAAAGGGGTAATGGGAAAGAGAAAAAAAATAAATACCAAAAGAAAAAAAAAATAAAAAGGAAATGTATTCATGTGTGGAGCAGAGCAGGGGAGGGAGAGGAGGGATGTATCCTGGAGTGCGGAGGCACAGTGCAGGGCTGTCCCGGTCCTGTGGCAAGGAAAACACCCCGAGGGCAACCCTTTCAGGGCAGAAAGTGCCAGTGGCCAAAGGACAGGTCGGCAGCACCAGCGTGAGGCTTGCAGCCCCTCGCCAGGCCTCTAGATCGAGCCTCCTGCGAGCCACAGAGCACTCGGGGCCGCAGCGTCAGAGGTGCTGGGCACCGGCTCTGGGCTGCCAAGAGCCAGAGGGATTTAAGGATAGAGAGGTTTGGGTGGTGATCCTGGGGAAGTGGGGACCAGGGGGTACCTGTCTTCCAGCCTGGACCAGGATGCCCTCCCCGGCAGGGAAAAGGATGCTGAGGGTGGGTAAGGACCAGATCTGGTATGAGGATGAGCCTCCATGCCACTGTGGCAGGGGTGACCTCCGCACCTGATATGCCTCAACTTCCCACACACAAAGACAAGAGTAAGAGAACTCCCTTTGTCTGCTGGTTCACGATAACCTTTCAGAATGGTTTTTCATGGTGCCTGGCCGGGGGGGGCCCTCATCCCATTATCATTTCTAGGCATTGATGTAATAGTAATAACATAGAATGCAGGCTGCATGGAAGCAGGCTAGGAGCTTTTATTTTCTCTCCTGGCAACCTGTTAATGACTGCTCTGGTAGTGAATGCAGTTGTTAGAAATTACTTTAAAAGGTTCCATGAGGCATCATCGTCTTTCTCCCTGCAAAGTGTTTACCTACTCTTGCGACAAATGCCGTGCAAAGGTGGAGGGGTATTTTTCCTATTCTCATCGTTTCTTTGCTTTATGCTTTTCGGTAGTTGAACATTTTCCCTCCACGATTGCTTAGATACACCGTTTGCTCCTGTGGATCACTTCTGTATAATGACTGGGAGAAGGGAAAAGATGTAAAACTGGGGTATGGACAGTAAACCCATGATTGTTTGCAAAGGCTGTAGTGGCAAATGCAGATTAAAAATAAAATGCAGCCAATAAGGCCTCTGTGGCTCAAATCCTCTGGACAACTTTGTTCGTGTGCGTATTGGCTTTGTCTCCCATCGGCGCGTTGGGGTGAATCCTGCTACCAGAACTGGAGCATTTAGTCCTACATCTAGGACTTGCCATGGGACTGAGCACTTGGTGCTGGAGACGTGCCCTTCCCAAACTGCAAAGTCTTTGGGGAAGGACTACCATGCCTTACTTGGAGGGTTAGGTCTAGCTCTGTGGTAGCCTTTGCATTGCTCTCCTAGTTGTCAACTAATAATCCAGATAGTAGCTTTAATCTCCTTGATTTTAAACAAAAAAAAAAACCCCACCCCAACAGATTACAACTGGATTGTGCTCCTTCAAAGAATATCTTTTGTCTGACTGTCTCCTGATAAATTGAAACATCTTCACACATGTCAACTAGCTCAGATTTCCCCCAGAGGTAGGGAATAATTTATCTTTTATGGTGGTACACAGCCCCGACTCCACCATTGTCTCACCGAGTATTTCTGCTGCTTTTTAGCAATCGGGAGTGGCAAACCCCTCGGTACTACTGCAGCTATAGGTTTCACTCAAATGTTCCTCTTGTTAACATGTTGATCAGGTACAGCTAATTTCCATCTTAAATGTGCCGGCATATGCCAGAGCTTAGAATTATTTCAAACAGCAAAACAAAGCATTTTAAAGTTTAAATGGATATTGTAATTATATGTATTTGCACTTCCGCTGATTCCTTCCCGTGGATATATTTAACATGTGCTTGAGTTGTAAAGTTTCCTGTGACACCCGTGATTTTGGGTACCTGCAAAATTAAATTCAGTATTTATTACTGGTAGTGTCTTCCCCTCTTTTTTTTTTTTTTTTTTTTTTTTTCTTGTAGGTAAGTCATCAGCTGAGATTAGGTATTTTGTCAGATTCTTACACTATTTTTATTTTTGGATGGTTGGTCAGAAAGCAAAGCAAACACTTGATATAGAAAACTGAATGAAGAAAAAACCCCACAGCTAAACCTTCTGAACATAAATACATTTGCTTTAGGTATTTTGCAATTTACACCAATACCAAAGGCCTGTTTTAGTTTCTGTGCAGATATGAAATGCTAATTTCACAGTGGAAGTGGTTAAGAAATATCAAACACTGGTTCAGCTGAAGTCAGTGGAAAAAACTTGGTGCTGCATATGCTGAAGGTGAAAAAATTCTGATGGCACTCGGATTAAAAATGACATTCTTGTTTGAACCAATAGGTGGCCTTTTTGAATGTGCTATGGTTAATTTTTTTCCTGAAAACAGGAAAATGTCTGCTTTGAAGTAGAGAACATTTTCACACAGTAATTTTCAAATACGGTGAAAATGTTTTTTTTGTTTCTGAAAGGCAATAGGTAGTAAATGAAGTTCTGGATTTATTTCCTAGTATTCTAGAAGTTTTTGGAACACTTAACATTTATCTTAAGTCCTGAGTCTTCAATGCATGGTAATAATAGATAATAGCAATGATAAAGTGGACTACTTTATTTTTTGTGTGTTCGTGCTCTCAAAATGCTATATATTTCCAGTTTCTAAGACCTCTCATAGGTTCTTATTTCCTGTTGTTTACACAGGTACTTAAAACAGGTTTAAAAGAACAGTATCTTCTTGTGCTTCGGAAAAGGAGCACTTGTGATTTGTCAGAAGTCACACCTCTGAGCCAAGCATCAGCAATCTTTATTCTATTTTATTTCCTATATAAGCAATACATCTTAAAAGGGTTTTTGCAAGAAAGAAGCAGCCAGCAGCCATGGGTGGCCAAGCTCTCTTAAAAGCCTGGGTCAGGTGGGGGTGTTAAACACTTGAAAATGGAGACCTGAGTTCTTCAGAACATCCCTCCCTTGGGCCTTGACCCCCTGAGATATTTTAGCAGCTCAATCCCCGAGTTGTGTTTTTCTGGATACATGACTATTTATTTTGTTGGGGTTTTTTTTGCCAGAATTTAGGCTTGTGCTTTTGTCCCTGTGAAGCCAGTGTGAGGCTGAGAGCTGGGCAGGTATCCCAGGAGGGAGGCATCACCTTATTCCTGTCCTGCCCTTGTGGTCTTCTCTTGGCACTTCCTGGTGACCTCTGTCCAAGAGCAGATTCAGAATCACAAGGACTGCTGGTCTGACCCAGTTCTTACGTTCCTTGAAGGCAATAGCTGTCAGGTAGAAATATAGCCTGCGCCCAGCGTTCTCACCGTGAATTTGGCCTTTAATTAGAGACCTCAGTGTGGGACAGTAGTTCACCAATGAAGTCCAGTGCACCCGTGTTCCCATTTGTGTCCGCACACCGTCTTTTACTTCCAAGGTTCATTTGAAGGTTCTGTGTGTTGAGTTATGAGACTGAAGAACCTAAGATGTAGGGAGAGTTTTTCTCAAAAGCTAATGTGAGCCCAAGGAGGCTGGTTCCTAAACAAATTTAGTTGCTCTGACTCATCCCCTGAAGGAGCCCTTCACTCCCTTGGGTGTGTGAGAGCCTTGGGAGACCCAGTCCTACGAGAGAAAAGTAACCCAATGGATGCCCACCTTGGGACACTAGTACTTAGCGCCAGAGAATAAAATTGTTGGAAAAGTAACCTGTATCTAGCAGTAGGATAGCTTCTTACTATATGGCAAGAAACACCTTGTAAGTGCCGTTTATATCAATCTTGTCTTTTATTACTATTTTCTGCTCTATAGGTGACCCACAACTCTTGCTACTTCTAATCATCTAAGACACTGGGAGGGGAGGTGGGATATGAATGTCTATCCATCGAAACGTTGATTTGATCACACAAAAAAGGAAGTCTTAAAGCAAGTTTGGCTCCTCGATGGTTTGAATTTTGCTGGGAAGTCAAAGTTCCCCTTGGCACCAGAGTCAGCACATCACTGGCGGGACATAGGAAGTTAATAATTTGTCTGTGTTTATGATAAAGCTTTCCTACCAGAATCTCAAAGCCTTTTGTGATGAGGGATTAATTCAGCCTTACAATAAACAGGATCTACTATTTTACAGCTGGGGAAACTGAGGAAGACTGAGGAGATGCACAGGGATATACGGGGCGTCTGTTGCAGATAAGGGAGAACCGGTGATCCTCCCGCTGCTGGGCTCCACCACCGCTTTACCTGCTGGCAGGGACAAAGTGCCGTGCTGCTTGTGAAAATCTCACCCCAGCTATCAGCACAAAGTGTTCCTAAGAGGTAGCAGAGAGGCCCCAGTTTTTTATGTTTGTCTTGAAACACTTGAAAAGGACTTACTTTTTGCTTCCAAGTGCTGTGCACTCTGGCACTTCGAAACCAAACTCCCTCCGGCACCTGTTGCCTCTGAAAATTTTGGGCTGATTATCCTTTGGGCTGCAGCATTCAGAACAGAGATTTATGTCTATTTTGGAAAAAGGAGGTTACTCACTCCCCTTGCTAATAAAAAAACAGGAGGTGAGAAGAGAGAAGCAATTAGGGCACCTTGTTTAGTTTAGTTAAATAAGCAGCACTAACAGGATTTTCTCTGAGGGACACTTGCAGAAGTGCTGCGGTCTTGATATCAGATAGTGTTATTGGAAGCGGACTGAAGGGAGCAGGGCTGATGTTGACTACAAACTATAGGAAAGATTGATTTCTGCCAGATCTTTCAGTCTTTACTCATCCATCCATGATGGTACTTATAAAAATAGTTTGGGACTACTCGCGTGAGTAAAGACTGTTTGTGTGAACAAGCACTGCAAACCTGGGCTTTAAACTTCCCGAACTGAAGTTGTGTTGCCTGTTCAGCTGATTCCAGCAGACCTCCTCACACCACGGAAATTTGTTTCGCCAATGGGATGTGTGATCTGGCCTTCTGTACTACCAATAAAAAAAAAAAAGTCTCAAAAATTGACTTCAAATGCAAGCATTATTGGTAAATATAGTTTTCTGGACTGCAACATCCCATTTGATTCAATCCAAGTAGAATCCCTTCAGGTTCATATTTTGCTTTCTGACCAGGTCTTCTTCTTGAGGCAGTGGCTGAGACACTTCCCCAGAAGTCTGTGAGCTTATCCTTGGTTCTGCATTGTTTGTACAAAGCAACGATCACTTCTGAGCAGGAGATGAAGACTGTGCCAAGGACAGGGCATTGTGCTGTGCCTGGAGCTTTACTGGCTTTTTCCCTCCTGCTCTGTTTCTTGCTAATCACAATGGCTTCCTACAGTGCATTTATCAGCACAGGGCACTGCCTGTAAATAAAACAGTTCTTGTCCTTTCCAAAAGCCAGAAGTACAATGTTATCTTTCCTCTTTCCCACAGAAGAGAGCCATTAGGAAGTTCCTTGGTTTAGTTTGTCCCTCCTTGTTCCTGGATGATGTTTGAGCCATTGTAAAAAGACAAGGCTTGTGTTTCCTTCTGAAGATGGCAAACTCATTGATGCATTGGATTGATGAGCTGGATGTGCACTGATGTGTTGCATCCTGTCAGGCGAGGAGCATTCTGGGCTACTTCAGGGCTCCGGAGTCCACAAAGCATTTTGCTGGTCTGGGAATTGCGTAGTTGGGATTTTTCTGGGTGAAACACAAGGAAGTATAGACCTGAACATTAAATTTAGTGAAAAACGATTTGGGGAGTCAGTTCATGGCAAGGGTGGTGATATGCTTGCACTCATTCATGACCGTCACCCTTAGCACCCCCTGAAATTTGAAGGCAGTGCCCTAATTCCCATGTGAGCATAAATTGGGAAGGAGACTTCAAAGATTTGGCTTTATAAAGTGAAATGCAGCTCCTGCAGAAGGATCCTCTGGAGGTTCTGCCATAGCAGGGAGGACAAGGAGGGGCCCCTGGCTCAAGCTCTCCTGCCCCAACCGAGGGGGACCGCTTTGGCTGCAGATGGTGTCAGGGATGTCACCAGCAGGAGGGTCACCTGCTCTTGCTCATGCAGCGTTTGCACCCCTTGCCGTGGTTTTGCTCAGCCCAGCTTCCCCCCTAGGTAACGGTACTTTGGGGCTCGTTAAGAGATGCTTGCCGAATTCTGCCACTTGAATGCATGGTGCTTTGCTGCTCCCCTGATAGATCTGCGGAGTTCAAGCTCCCCTCTCGGTTAGGCAGCTGTTAATACTGTGCACATGCAGAAACTCTACAGGCAGAGAAAGGATTTTACTTTTTGCGGGGCAGAGATTAACAACCAAACCATCCTCGCTTACAGGAGTCATCCCCTGGGGTCAGAAGAACCATTTGTGTTAGCAAGAGAGCCGAGACCTCCCGAGATGCACCAAAATGATCGTGAGATGAAATTGCTCTGATCTTCCCGGGAGGGCCTGCAGCATCTCACAGGGTCGGCTGCATAAATTGTAAGTTCTTCAGGGCAAGGACCTTGCCCCCTGATTTGTCTGGGCAGCACACGTTTGGTGCTCTGTACCGCAAATAATAAATAACCACTTCAGCTGATGGCTGGGCTTGGGATTACGAGTCAGTTCTCCCTCCTGATTCATTTCTTGTTCCGAGATGCCAGCGATGCACTTTTACTGGAGTATGTCAGTGCTGGTGTTAGCCCCCTGCTCTTCCCTTGCTCACGGTAAGGCAACTGTCATCTCCTGTCTACAGCATACTTTACAGCACTGAGGAAGAATATCAGTAAGACTTCCAAAGGGCTTGCTGCCACTTTTGGTGGAAAGGCTTCCTACAAAGGATGTGCAGCAAAACTCCCAGGAGACAGATGGTGAAAACCCTCCCACCAAGAAGAGCTGCTGTCATCCTGTTTCATTGTCTGTGTCACCGTAACACCCCTGTGACTCTGACACGCTGCTCTGTGCTGCTCTAGCTTGTGCTGCTCGATGTGATTTCCTCGGCTGAACATCTTTATTTCAGATTTGTAACAAGGTATTAACTAGTTTCCCTGTGCCTGTTAGCTGTTTGTGGTTTAAGGAACAGTCTCCTTCCTGTTAAGGTCAGCTAGACTTTTGCTTTTCCTACTTTTTTTTTTTTTTCATCACACACATTTTAAAAAAACTGAACTCTTACATGCCATATTTTTGTCCCAGTTAAGGGCTCAGGATCACAGCAGTGCATGTGACAAGGAAACCAGAAATGCACTTTGTCAGTGAATAACAAACATGTTTAGCCCAGCAGCCAAGAAAAGAAGAAGGTAGATGTGGAGAATCCAAATGTTAGGCTACGAAGCCTGCAGTTTACTAGATGTGCTTCTCCTGGGTGAGCTGGCAGAGTCAGTGTTCCTGTGAAACTACTAGGAGTGCCCTTTGAAAAGCACTGGGCAGCCCCATTGTGGTTTCTTAGATGTGTCTCCCTACCGCTGCACCTAAGCCCGCCCTTGATGGTCCTAGGGGGTGGCCGCCCCTGCCCTGCTCTGGCAGGACACCCTGTACTCCCACCACCCCTTGCCAGGGGAGACCCTTCCTCTGCGCAAGCGGCTCCAGCGGGGTGCAGCTCTGCCACAGGCACCTTGTCAGGACGTGCCTGGCATCAGTGGTTGGGAGACAAACCGTCTTTTACAGGTCTGCTCCTGAGGACGCCCCTTAAATGGGGCATCCTCGGTAAGTCTGTGAACGTAATCTAAACAAAGAGCAAAGTGCAATGGAAGAAGGCTTTTAAAGCAGAAACCCCCATAAAGCTAATTGTCAAAGAGCTCCCGTCAGATGTTAGGCAACCTCAAGCCAATGCAGCAGCTGCCTTTGCAGATCTTGACCTTTGTTATTTTTATCTTCTTTGGGTTCAGGGAGACAACTCTTAAATGGAATTAGGAGTCTGTGAGCTGGCTCTGTGTTTGTAAGCAGATGCTCATGAAGCAACTGCAGGGCTGACCAACAGATTGCAATACCTTTTATTGCTCATTCATGCTTCATATCTATATTTTTTCTATAGTTGAATAAGTGTAATACTTTAAAAAGTTTGACTAATGTATCAGTTGCATCATCCAGGCATAACTTTTAATATTGAACAGTGATGTTGCTTGGTGTATTCAGATAATAAATCCCTAACTCCTGTGTAAGGCATATTATATTTTTGTTTTGGTTTGTTTTCAGATTGAAACCGGGAAGCTGATGTACATGAGTTGGCCTGTTCTGAATTTTTGTCATCTTAGACAGCCCTGCTTATTGTCAGCTCATTTCACAGAGATCTATTTCAAATCAACTCATAAATTATTAATAGTACATGTGTAGGTCAGAGAGACACTAACCCTGACAATCACGCCCTAATATTCTCTCTTTAGCATCAGAAATAAGAAAGGAGATGTGAATAATCAATATTCAACAACCGAGGTACATCTTACACAGATATGGTATATGCACTTAGAAAAAAAGAGCCCCTGTCTTTGCAAAACCTGTCAGGCTGGCATTAATCTTGCATGATGAATAATGTGGCAATCTATGAATTTTTAACACCTTTAAAATGATAAAATTGTAGGATGTGATATCCAAAAGTAAATTTGTTCAAATTGGAGAATATTTTTGATCAAATGGAGATATTGAATAATGTGTATAAAAATATTTAAACATCAATTTCAGTGGCACAACAGGCAAGAGGGTTTGTACAGGTTTGTGACCGGGAGCAGCTTTTCATCACAAATAATTTGCCTGAAGATTTAATTATAACTCAAAGCTTAAGCAATAGCTGTTCTGAGAAGAGACCTAACCCTGGAGGTCCCCAGCGGCTCCTGGGACTGGCAGGGCAGCTCTTGCCTCCCAGTCACCCCAGCACAGGAGGGGCTGCACCGACCTGGCAGAGTCCTGGGCCAGAGAGGGTTGCCTTGCCTGGTTCCTGCTGTGCAACACCCTCTGCAGAAAACCCCACCGAAACCAGAGTGGGATGCCTCCAGAGAAAACCCCACCGAAACCAGAGTGGGATGCCTCCAGAGAAAACCCCACCGAAACCAGAGTGGGATGCCTCCAGAGAAAACCCCACCGAAACCAGAGTGGGATGCTTCCAGAGAAAACCCCACCGAAACCAGAGTGGGATGCCTCCAGAGAAAACCCCACCGAAACCAGAGTGGGATGCCTCCAGAGAAAACCCCACCGAAACCAGAGTGGGATGCTTCCAGAGAAAACCCCACCGAAACCAGAGTGGGATGCCTCCAGAGAAAACCCCACCGAAACCAGAGTGGGATGCTTCCAGAGAAAACCCCACCGAAACCAGAGTGGGATGCTTCCAGAGAAAACCCCACCGAAACCAGAGTGGGATGCTTCCAGAGAAAACCCCACCGAAACCAGAGTGGGATGCCTCCAGAGAAAACCCCACCGAAACCAGAGTGGGATGCTTCCAGAGAAAACCCCACCAAAACCAGAGTGGGATGCTTCCAGAGAAAACCCCACCAAAACCAGAGTGGGATGCTTCCAGAGAAAACCCCACCGAAACCAGAGTGGGATGCTTCCAGAGAAAACCCCACCGAAACCAGAGTGGGATGCTTCCAGAGAAAACCCCACCAAAACCAGAGTGGGATGCTTCCAGAGAAAACCCCACCGAAACCAGAGTGGGATGCTTCCAGAGAAAACCCCACCGAAACCAGAGTGGGATGCTTCCAGAGAGGACGTACCACAGTGGCAGAAAGGGGCAGGAGCAGGATTTCACCTTTTGTTCTCAGTGGGGCTGAACCCTGGAGGTGTTGCACACAGAGGTCTCTTGGCTACCCCCGGGCACTGCCAGTGCTCACAGTGAGCAGGATCAGCCCTTGTTCAGCCGATTGTGCCTGGGGGAAGGGGGCAAATTTGGGGGTTTAGGTTGGAAAAAGAAATGAATTGCTTGTGTATAGGAGATAATGGGATGGCTGCCATCCAGCTGAATCAGTATGAATTTGTGGTTGACATTCGTGGGGACAGGATCAGACTTTACATTTGAAGTCGCCTCCCTTTGAGATTGCCTGACAAACACTAAACCAAAATGTTTCATTTAGAAACTGTCAAAAAGGAATTACTAACCTTTTATACTTATTAAAATTGCTATATGTGTTCCTGTAAAGGGACTAGAGAGCAGCTGGACATTTTAATTTTCACTCTATGCAAAATAAAAATGACACTCAAGAACTTTACCTATTTTTTAACTCCTTCTAATGAAAGCATTTTATTCGATTTTTATTGAACAGAAAATAAAATGTGTTTGTTTCCCCTGATTTGAGGAGAATTAACGTGTATCTGATTGTTAATATTTGATCCTTCTTTAATTATTTATGGTATCAAGGAATGAATCTGTCAAGTAAATAATGAAATGCGTACATGCAGCATATGTAATTAGGTTAGGTGCATAAATCCAAAGTGTTCACTTTATAGTTGTCAGTGCAAAATTTATTAATAATGAGAAATGCTAAGTGAAGAAAATCCCTAACAGTCTACTCATTAGTGTAGGTTAGAACAGTTGCTGAAAAGGAAAGTTATCATTCCTCTCTTACTGTATTTCATCATTTAGAGAATGTTAGTCAATCGCTATACATTTTCCTCATCTCTTCTTTAAATCTGTAATAAGAGAAGTCTTCAAGTTGTGCTGGGAAGGTGCACTTTATCATTGCTCTGCCAACAGACAGCTATCAAAGCAGAGGTTTTCTGCAGCTTTGTGTACTTGAAAGTCAATCTTGCACCTTGGTCTTGCTTTCCTTAGGACACAGGAGTTCCTATAGATTTAAAAGGGAAATGCATTGTATTTATCTCCTGGTATTTTAGGACTGAAGTTGATGAATGAATGCTTATACACAAGAGCAAATGTGACGGCACATTTGTCGGGGGGGTAGGACACAGGCAGTACATGATGGTGGGTGACACACGTGTACCTTTACTTGTGTGGTGTGCCATCTCCTGCTTTAGCACAGGTCACGTAGCCACAGTCTTCACACAATGTGTGTCTTCCTATAACATACACGCAGCAGAAAAGCTCAACACTTAGAGGTCCAAGTCTGTAACGATCATGACACCATCATTTTGAGTGGAGTGGAGCATCTGAATATTTCTTGGGCCATGGGTGATTTGGTCCACGCAATCAGAAACCTTAATGTATTGCCAAGGGCAGGTGACCTGGGTGAGGAGCTGTGTGGCTGTGCCCGGATCCAGGAACAGATGAGCCAAACTAATTGGCTTTAACAGTGGGGTACGGCCCATGTCACCCTTACCACCCCTTCACCTTAGCTTGCCATCAAGTTGTTTCTGCTTTTTGCAGATTAAGGAAAAAATGGTTCTAGTTAATAAAAAACAAAACAAAATTAATCTGTGAGTTTATGCCCCTTGGGGCCTGAGAAAAATGTGAGAAAGAGATGAAACACCTGTTTGAGACAGAGAACTGTCATTGCGGGAGCACAAAGAACATTCCTCTATCCCAAAAGGTATTTTTCAGAGCTCCCTCTCCGAAAGAAGATTTGATTGCTAAATGTATATTTAAAACAATATTTCAAGATCATTTTGAGTCTTATCATTAGCACAAGCACTTCATGGACCAATTCTCTATATCCAAGGATAGGCATTCAACCCAGCTCACTTTCACTGTGGAAAATTAGATATCTAGTCTGAATGAGTCACCTGGGCTCCCTCCACAATCATTGAGATTCATCCCAGCCTGAAGCTGGTGCTTGAGGCTAAGCCTGAGATACAGGAGGTGAATCACCCTCTGGAGACACCCACTCTCTTCTTGGGCTGCAGAAACTCCGGCTGGAAGCCTGACTTTGAGGCTGCTAAATGTGTTGAGCTGAATCCCGTGCTACGAATCTGTGCTGGATCCGACTTCCACTGGGGAACTTAGAGGCAAGGTCATCACACGATGGCCCTAAGGTAGCTAAAGCTCTTGGAGACTGACCGCGCAATCACAGCAAAGTGCTTATACTGGCTCTGCCTTATTTTTTCAAAGCATTAAAATAAGGAGTGCTGGATTTGCTGATCAGCAGAAGCTGGCTTAAGTCTGGGATGTCACTGAAAGCCCCCAACCTGAAGCTGCATATCCGTATCCCTCACTTCTGCTGGCCTCAGCATCCACCCAGCGCAGCAGGCAGATTCTTTGGGAGCTGATTTGGCTGAGCACTACAATTTGGGAGGTGTTGCAAGGTAACTTCATTTTTAGAGGTCTAGCTGACCGTGCAGCCCCACAGTTGCTAGTGCTGGCACAAGGGAGAAGGTGGGGAGGCAGCGGTTGCCGGCATTGTGAGGTGGCAGGGTTGCTGCTGCTGGTAGCAGTGCAAAATTAAACGGCTTGTGAAATCGAACCCTGAGCAAAAGGATGCTGACAGCCATTCATTAAATTTTGCATCACACTGTTAGATTTTAATCACAATGTTTTGGATCAGAATCACAAATCCTCTTATCTGCCGTAAGAGCTTCTTTCAAGCTTAACATTTTTATGCCCCATATAGGATGCAACAATATTCATCTCTGCTAGTCAAGCTTGGAAATGCATTAAACTGCCCAACCAGAAAATCAGGAACAGGCATTTAGTGATGCAAAATGGTCATTCTGCAACCTAATGCCTAAGGGACAAATCAGTCATCACAGACTCCCACTTCTGCCTGAAAAGACCAATTAGGTGACTCTGCCTATTCAACTATCAATACAGGATTGCTCCCAACAGGATATTCCCCTGTGCTTTACCCACTCTAATTTTAAATTACTCAAGTGCCGAGGCTTCTATCACTTCCCTGGGGTGACCATTACACAATTGAAGTCCTCACTGTGAGGAAATGTTTCCTGATATTCTGTCACAATTTTCCTATGCTTAGACTCATCCCATTTTGCCTAGTTACATGTTCAGGAACGGGTCTACCTTCTTCATAGCTGTGTCGTTGCAAAATATGGGAGCTAGCACTGCCCCCCCCCCCCCCCCCCTTTTTTTTTGTGTGTGTGTGTAATCATTCCTGCTAGGCATTAAACACATAAAGTCGGTTATTTCAACCACTGGTATCTTTATTGGTGTCGTTCCAGTGCTGAGGTGCTCTGATCATACAGCATCGAACAAAGTTTCTTTTTTGATGAAGAGGAACAGTTTTCTGTGCACATCCTTTGATGAAGGATGATAAGGGCTGAACAGAGGGAAGTCTAGAAAAAACCAGCCTGCTTCAGGTGGTGTGTACTACTGTGGAAAGCGGTGTTCGCTGCTCACACATGGGAGTCCCCTAACAACGAATAATTAAGATTAAACTCCTCACAAGAAGAGCTTAAGGCTTACTCTGTACTTCCAGGTTTTGATAGGTAGGTAAATGCCAGAGCCCATTGGGTTGTGACTGGTTTGGGGAAGAGGCAGCAGACCCGTGCCACAGCCTAGTGCTCTCAGGCGCTCTCAGTGCCCTTGCTCCAAGGAATAAGGCTTGGGTGCACCTTGTATAGCAGGAAAGGACTTGTCTTCAAACATCTTGGGCCAATGAAGGGCAGGCCTCCTCCTCACCAGTCTTTTTATGCTCAATAAAGGGGCAATGGTATTATGTTCCTGCTCCTTTCGTCTGAATCAACAGCACCCTGAATTTTGGGTCAGGTGCATTCAGGAAAAGCTTTCCCAAAGTCATTGCAGGACCTTTCAGCCTGCTTTAGGTAGAATTTCTTTTTGCATTTTTCCCCCACACAGTGAGTGTCGTATAGTCAAACCTTTCTTCTGTTTTATCAGACAAGCAGAACTGGGAGTCTGATATCTTTTAAAAAAAGATACAGTTCTCTGATTAACTGAAGAGTAATAGCATGAAATTCTAGTCTCCAATAAGTAACATATTGATGCTTATGTCTAATTTAATCAGCATCAGGGGGGACGGGGGTGCCCATTCCTTCACCATCAGTTATGCAGCAGTTCAAGGTGATAAATCCTATCTGCAGAATGATATTCCGTCGACATTTCTATAATATTAATTAGATCACCGTGTCAGGCTGTAGGAAATTTGCTTAACATTCATTAGAAATTTCTTATAGATAGATAGGCATCCCTCCCTCCTTCTCCCCCTGCTTTCTTTCTCCGGTGATTGACAGATGAGGTCAAGCCGGAGACAGACCCCCCCCTCTCTCCCCGTGCCTTAAGAGCCAGGTCACCGGACTCCATAATGCATGGGGAGTGGGAAGGAAGGATTATGCCTTGAAGAGATATCCTATTAAATTGGACAAAAGCTTGTCTGCCTCCAGGCTCCATTGCCAGGTCTCCTCGGCCTGCAGCCGGCACGCAGAACACAGGCGAGTGTACGACGCAAAAGCCATTTGCATTACCCTGCAGTCATTTTTATATGTGGAGGTAATGAAGTTGTCAGTGGAGCCCCGAGTGTGGCAGAGCCTGATATTCAAATAGACCTGCCAGCTCTCCCCCCCCCCCTCACTGCCACCCTCCGCTCCTCGCTCTCCTTCCATACCCACAGCTGATCTACTGACTCCCTGGATTACTGCTTCGCTGGCTCCCCGGCTCTGACTGTGCTTGCACTCTTGCCCCTGTCAAGTGCCTTTGTTTCCAAGTCAGGGAACAGGCAGCTGCGGCTGCTCGTGCACTGCTGCCCGCACTGCCGGGCTGGCCCAAGCGCACCCACACTGCCTGCACACACTGGGCGTCACGGGCTGACTGCTGACTGCTAAGGAGTGGCAAGTCTGGATGGTCACTCCACGGCCCTGCTCGCAGCAGCAGCAGTCCTGCTAAATTTGAAGGCAGAGCTCCCCCAGGCACCAAGTTCATCCCAGGTTGAACATCCGGGGCATTTTGTTGCGGTCAAGTGGAGGAGAAAGGCTTCAAATTCAGGTAGATTTTCTAAGCAAGGTGGAGGTAAAAATGGCCTGTCCGTGTTTTGCATTTCTGCTGTACCTTTTTGCTGAGGAACAGCAAAGCACGGTGCAAACTGTGTGTGCAGCTGGGAGGGAGGCAGCAGCCAAGTGGTACCCAGCCCTCATGCTTACCAGTGTCGAGGAGGTGTTGGCAAAGGGCATCACAGGCATATCTTGTCCTCATAAAACAAACCCCAGGATCATAAATAACAAGGCAGTCAGAACTGGCCTTTGGTAATTTTAAAGTCCATTTTTGGGAAAAAAAATAAAAATAAAAAATTAATTCCCTGTGGCAAAGTTGCCTGGTAAGCAAAAGGTCTGAATCAACCCCATTAGGCTAGGAAACTAGCTTTTACTAAATATGGGGCTAGACTGTCAGCTGGTGTTAATTGGCGTAAACCCACTGAAGTCAATGGAATGACAGTGATTTATACCAGGATGAAGACTTGGGGGATGGATATTTAAAAGGAGACTGTCTTTTCTCTGCTTTCACTAACTGGACCCACTTGTGGTTAGAACCCTGTAGGAGCAAATGATAGCTTTTAGGCTTGATGGGCAGTTGTCACTAGGTAGCTAGGCATCCGCAGGTTGTCAAATGTGTGATGAGAAACTGAAGTCCACTTAAAAAAATTCATCACCCTGGTAAATATTTAGCTGCCTCAATAGTCTCATTTTTGGACCAGCAACTCATTCATTATTTGCAGAAAAGGATGCTTTCTGTGCTCTTATGAAAATGATCAATGATCCTTTAGCACAGAAGGCCCGTGGGATTAATTTATTTTGTAAGCAGCATGTTAAAAAGACTGGTTCAAGCATTTTTTTTAAACTTACAGGAGGGTCAAAACCACACAGGTTTCAGCAGTAGCTTTTTTTGGCCTTTGTTCTTACAATTGAGATTTCAAAAGATCCCTAGAACCCCAGCAAGCTACAAATTTTCATGGCATGATACATCATTGCACCACTGGAATTCATATGCCTTCAGGAGCTCCTTTTGGAACAAACTGAAATTTATTTAGGAAAGTGAACTTTATGTTACAATACAACAGTTAGTCTACAAGTACTTCCAGTAGACAGGGCTACTCTAAATGCGCCAACCTGCAGATTAAAGGCTCCCTGAGTATAAATTGGCATGATGCACTGTAAATGATTCACAAATGGAGGAGTCCCTAAGTGTGCATTGACTCACTACACCATAACGTCTCCTACAGAGATTTTACAGCATCGTATGCCAATGATCCATGGATTAAGGACTCCCCAAGTGCACATTGACACGATAGACTGGAGCTGTTTTGGTCTATCGTGTCAATGATCCGGGGATAATGACAGTGTCTTGTGCAGATCCACTGAGACCAGAGATGTTGTGGTTCCTAATGGAAGAGCCAAAATTGTCCCACTTAAGTCATATTGACCTTTTTCAGTGCTACGGAAACATGGACAATGTTCTCATCCTTCATACCAATTGAGGAGTATCTTCACAGTGCAGTTCTGCCGTTTGGGTGGCTTCTGTTTGTGTATGTACATGCATATAGAGGTTCATATAAAAACTGTGGACAAGTGCACTTTTATACATTATATATGCATATATCTTTCTTCATAGAGAGCAGGACTCTTACACTAAAATTGTGGCACTGTCATTGAGCGTACCAAGGCCCAAACTGAGGAAGATTCATTGCATATACAGATTGACTTCCTATGCAAAAGAGCAAAGCTCTCCCTAGTACAGAGCAGGATGGGAGGGGAAATGAAACCCAAACCATAATAATGCCTATTTGTTCTGTGACTTGCGTCTCAAAAAATGTCTCTCTAACATCTGTAAACCTCCACTCGAACAGACGGGGAAACTGGGATGTAGTAAGTTTAAATGATTTGGTAAATCTGTGACCACAGTGCAGCTGGGACCAAAACACAGTCTTTTCTAGTATGTCTCAAACCCAACAGCAATGGTTTAACAGGTTGAAGATAAGACTGTGTAGTCCTTATGCCATATCTATGAAGATTATGCAAAAGAAGGTGGCTGGAATGCCTTCAGAGACGGGTAAGAAGAGAGTGTTAGGGAGTGTTTATCCTCCAGAAATTGTCATTCGCAGCACCCTGGGTCACCACTCTCACCTTCAGCTAATCAAGTTTTAGAACTGCTAGGACAGAGGAAAAGTTAACATGACAAAAATCAGGTTTCAAAATAAACTCCAAGAGAGGCAGAGTCAAAGAAAAAATGCAATAGACTGAAGGTAGAAAAAGGTTGACTCAGGGCCATGATTATGTATCTGCTCCATGTGGCTGGTTCTGTCTAATCCCATCCAAACAGCAGAATCCCTGGCCATGCAGATGAAATGAGTCTGATGTCCAAGCCACACTTAGTGTTGGGAATTTCCCTTCTGAACCTGCTAAAGCAGACACTTCAAAGGACATTTCTGAGTTGCCTTTGCATTTTAACTCTTAGAGTTGTTTCTTCTCCATAAGAAGGAGTGGCAGAGATGACTGGCAGAAAACCTCTGGGACAAACACTGTGCATGTGATGGAAGCATGAGAAGAAACAGGAAAAGGATCAAGTCTGGAAAAGAGCAGCTGCCACAGATACAGTGCGTGCTGTTTCAGCAGAAAGAAACATGGGCACAGTTTCAGTGTACAGGAGGTGTACCTTTAGCAAATCGTAAGAAAACCCTTTTTATGTCTCAATGGTTTATATAATTTGTGGGTTATATAATTTGTGGTTTATATAACCTCTCCACTTTTTCCTATGTGTTTCGGTAAGAGTTAAACTATTTCTATAGTGGGATGAGATTGGAGGAGGTACAGTACAAAATTAAATGGGATGAAGTTGGCGTAGGACAGGATTGTAAACATCAACAAATGCATCTAGGATTAGAGTAACCAGGTTGATGTGCCATTTGCACAGAATGTCATTTATGGAAAAAGAAGGAGAACTAAGCACAAGCGATGTTTGTCCTGACTGATAAGACTTGAAGTATCCTCAAACAACCATTCACTGGATATCCATCCACCTAAACCCATAACTTTTGGATTAAGCTATTCAATGCTTCAGCAGGCCTGGCCACAGCTCCTCTTGAAGTCACTAGGAGGCTCTACATTAAATTTCTAAAATGGAGCTTAAGGCTGTGGGCATTCACGCTTCTTTCTCTGCTTTTCCTGTAAGAGGAGGACCTATGGGAAGTTTCACTGGAACAGCAATTGCTAAGTGCAAAGCACTTGCCCTTGTTAATGCACTTAGAGTAGGCCAGATAATTTTTATCATTTGTAGGTAGATTTGTCTTTAGAGTTGGAAAATATGTTGAAGAGCTTGTTTTTTTAATAAATAAAGGTGATAGTGAAGGTTCCAGATGAATGAAAAAGAAAACCCTAAAATTTTAAATATGCAATTAAAATTGGAGTCCCATCAACTTCCACAGAGCTCTCTCAGAAGCAACTAAATTCTCTGAATGCACTTAATTGAAAAGATGAGAAAGTCTTTGTGACTACGATTTAAATGAATACATTATATGTTGACAACTGGATCCTTTGGTGAAAGGCTGCTTGAAGTTGCAATATATTGGCTTCTTAGGTCCACTGATGTTCATTATAAAAATTTCTATTATAATATATTGTTTTCTAGAATGTTTAAATTCCTTGACTTCTGAAAGTCAAGAGAAAAGATGCATATTAAGAATATTAAGTGTACCTCCATCTTCTGCACAGTTTTACCTTTGTAGAAAGTGAAGTCTGACCTTATTTTATCTTCAGAGGTAAAATACATGCTACTGAGGCCCAAAGAAAACTGAAGAAAGTCCAGAGATCATCACTGATATTTGGGAACTTAAATCCAAAATAGCCTTTGCTGTTTATATTCCTGAAATTACAAAATTAATGAAATTTGCCATTTTATTGGAAGATATCACTTTATTTATAGCACACATACCACTACTTCAATCATGTTCAAAAGAATCAGGAATGTCTGATCAATTGCTGTATTTCCTAATGCACGAGGTTAGAAATTCCAGTTCCCAGGATTGTACTAGTTGATATTCAAGTGGCCCCTCCTTGAAAATGGGGAGACTCCAGTCTCCCCATTCCTAAAAGCTGCCTCTCCATGAAAGTCTGACAGATTTTTGGGACAAACATAGAGATTTTGAGAAACAGAAATGTCCTGGGTTTGGCTGGGATAGAGTTAGTTGACTTTCTAGTAGCTGATACACTGCTATGGTTTTGGATTTAGTATGAGAATAATGTTGATAACACACTGATGTTTTAGCTGGTGCTAAGTCGTGCTTGCTCAAGTCAAGGACTTTCCAGCTTCCCATGCTCTGCCAGTGAGCAGGTGCACAAGAAGCTGGGAAGGAGCAGAGCCAGGACAACCGATTTAAACTAGCCAAAGGGATATTCCATACTATAGAATGTCATGCTCAGTATATAAACTGGGGGGAGTTGTCTGGGAGCCGCCGATCACTGCTCGGGGACCGGTTGGGCATTGGTCAGTGGGTGGTGAACAACTGTATTGTGCATCACTTGTTTTCCTTGGGTTTTATTTCTCTCTCTCTTTTTGTGGTCTCACTTTTCTTGACAACATTATTATTATTATTGTTGTTGTTGCTGTTGTTATTATGTTCACTCATTAAACTGTCCTTATCTCGACCCACAGGTTTTCCCTTCTTTACTGACAGAAGGTATTTAGTGCTAAGGTAGTCACAACCCCATTAGCCTCTGGTTGGACAGCAAAATACAGCCACAGCAGGCAACTGAGTTATTGGGCAACCTGTCTTGGGGCTGCAGGCTGGCACTCAGTTTGAAGAAGACAGAGGTAGAGGGTACACTTCCTAAAGAAGTACTGGGAGTACAGAAGAAAACAGAACTGGGTAGTCTTCCAAGGTGGGAATACATCCTTGGAAATGCTCTTCACAACACCTGTCTTCAGCTGCTTCACAATCTATTTCCACACAAGTGCTTAAGCAGCCCATCTCAGCTGACTATTGATGTTTGGGCTGGACTTCAGGGATCCCAAATACTGGGGTGATGTCCTTGCTGCATTTAAGGAGAAATTACTGAACCTGATTCCAGGCGAGACAAACTGTGCGTTTCTTTATTACCAGTGCAAACTTCCCCAGCAAGCTCTGTATGCATATATACTGTGAATTCACCCATCTTGATAATTACAGACTTTTACTGTTCAAGAACTTTTCTTCCAAAATCTTAGCTCCATTTTTAGCCAATCTCCATTTTTAGCCAACCTCTCTCTTCACTACTTCCCTCATAAACATGTGCATTATGAAACTGAAATATATATTAAAAACAAAACAAAACAAAACAAAAAAACCCACAAAAAACCAGCTACAGCAAAGCTTCACTGTCTTTCACTACCAGTAAAATGAAGGGAAACATCCTAAAGCATAAGTCACAGTCAGTTAAAACACATCCTCCAGAAAGGTATCTAGCCTTGTTTTGAAGACATAAAGAGACAAGAACTCCTACACTGCCCGCAGTATTTACTACTTAAAAAGTAATTGCATCATTGTTTTGATAAGCTAACTGGAATGAGCCTCTTACATGTCTTGTTCTGAGGCATTTTTGCCAGGCCCTAGTATATATAGAAATGTACGAAAAATCTCACCCAAGCTGACTGAAATCCAAGGAGTTACTATTAAATTCAAAGGGGCTGGAGTAAAACACAACAAATGGTACTTGTTTCTGTTAAAAAAGATGAAGAATGAGGGTAGTAGGAAGACACAGCTCTAATGTCTGTTTTTCTCCCCAGGCGTATGAATTTTTAATATTTTTTTTTTTTGGCTGTGGCTAGTTATCTGTGCTATGTCTACCTGTGCAAGTAGTGCTGCCCAATATGAGTGGATGTGCAGGGTAAACCAGCCAGTGCTGAGGACATGACACACAAGCTTCATGCTCTTTGGGGTTTTACTTAAGATGAACTCTAGCAGACCCCCCAGGACTGAACACCTATTAGCAGCTGGAGTGTATCAGCTGCACTCGGAGCTTATCTTCTGGTTTGTTCTCCTCCAAAATAAATTCAGTGCTCCAAGACTGTTCTGCGGCACAAACCAATATGAAGTAAATGGGGACAATTAAGAGATTTTTGCTTCTGCACTGATCCATAGGTGGGCATCTGTTCCAACCTGACACACTGCCATAGATGAGCCCTGTAAGAGTCATGCAACCTTGTTCCAGCTGAATCTCAGTACTAGCTCCATGATTTTATCTCTGTATAGCGCATAGTCTGTAGTGCTTAGCACAGCTCACAGCTATTACTGCTCAGAGAAAACCAGTACACACAAAAACCCACCAGCTCTGCACACCTGGGTGCATGATACACTGGCAAACCTGGCTGGATTATGGCATCCCGAGCACCTACTTGCTTTCCATATCGAACTGCCACGGCCTTAGCCTTCTGCCATAATCCGGAGGGTTTATTCTTAGTAAGAGATCTATGAATGCATACACACACACACACACACATATAATTTTATGGCAAATTCCTGGTTTTCTGAAATAGGTCCCTGCAGAGATGCTGGTATGCTTTCAGTAGCACCACTTAATGTCTGAGCAGGGCTCAGTCTGTCCTCATCGGTAGCTGTGGGACACACCAGGGACAGTCACTATCTGTTTCCTGCTGAGGGTGCTCCTAGTTATACTGCACACTTCAGTCAGTTTGGGGAGAATACTGCTTTTTTTTTGCGATATTAATGGGAAATGATGTGATAGTATAAAACCTAACATGGATCCAATGCAACCCATGCAGAAGTTGAAATGCAGAAAGAGGAAGAAGTATATGATCACCCTTTCTTGAGAAACCTAGCCAATGCCAGTTATTACTGTGCTCAAAATCATGCTGCAGGTTAGAGCCCTGGCTTTGAAATTGTTAAAGAATATGGCCACAGTCCTGATATATGGCAGAGGAATGGAAAGCCCAAGTAGGAAACAGACGGAGAAATGAAGGGAAAAGGGAAAGGAAAAGTTCTTTGTTGATTTCAGTTTGTCAGTCAGGTTCTAAATGGATCTGAGAAGGTCAGGTCAGGCTCATTTTTCCTCAGAAGTGAGGGAAGAGAAAGGGAGATGGTTAGGGACTGATGAAAGAATACAGGAAATCCATCCGTACCTCCGAAGTGTTTATTTTTCTCAGATGGTGAGACCCACTTTTCAGTGGGTGTCTGGAGAAGAGAGCTCCACAGGGACTGAGGTGTATGACACTTTCTGGGATAAAGCTGCATGAGATGTGTATGAAGATGGGTGAGGTGAAACTCAGCTCTCCGCACATGGTCGTGTTGTTCCAATGGAGATGTCCTTGGACACTTTAGGGGTCTGTTCAGGCCGGCACAGGTCCTGTGGGAGACTTGTGCCCATCTGGAGTGGCAGATGAAGGCTAGCACAGCTGCCCAAGGACATCTCAGGTGGCATCAGCCCCCTGTCTGGATAAGAGTCAGTCCCACAAAAACTGCGCTTGTTGCAAAACTAGTGCTTTGCATGTGCAATTTATAGCTGTTCTAAGAACCTTTAATTCCTGTGCACAAGCCTGAAATAAATATACCCTGAAAAATATAATTTTCTTTTTTAAAATTCCAGATTATGACATTTGTACCCCTAGCATTTAATTTGGAGATGAAGGGAACCTGGCTTCTTTATACAGATGAAAACTACACTGAACTTTTCCCTTATGAAAGATCTTTGAAACATTAGCTGAATAATTTTTGTCCATTTGACTATCTGAGTAATTACTTTAGAATGCCCTCTCCTGCATTTCTTTGCTAGCAGTCAGACCTCTGTAATAAAATATTATGTTCAAAATATATTTTAGAAGAAAGGTATATAATCCTCTTAATGGATTTCTTTAAGTTCTCTATATGTATTTTGCAATGAAATAAGCATATCCATAGCAATTTTAAAAGTTCTGCTTCAGGATTTATGCACTCTTAATGGATGGAGATTATTTCTTTGGATAATATAAATATCCCAAAGATTTAATGAAGCCATAAAGACATTCATTAGACTTCTGTAATTAGAATTATGGTTACAAAAGCTTCAGAGTGCTAAATATACCTGCAGTATTTCATTGTTTCAAGTTTTCAGTAAACAGCTTCCATCCAACTGAAGAACTCAGAGCTGTGGGGGTGGAATTCACCTCCAACCTGGCAAGATGGCCCTGAATGTCACCTCCTTTCAAACCGGGCAAATAACCCATGAAACTAGTGGAGACCAGCTCCTCCAGGCCACCTGCAGCCTGCCAAGATCCTCTCTTTGGGCACTGCTGTGGAGTGTGCCTCAAATGTCATCTCCAGGTTGCAACAAAGGCTGAAGATAGATTCCTCATTTCTCAGTCTGATGTTTCCTAGATGCTGGATCAGGACTACAGATATGTTTTGGAAATCGCTTGGAGTCATTGCACAACCATGTATGTAAATGTTGGGATTGAATTTGGCGCTAACTTCTCACTGAAAGTGGGGAAAGGTAATACTTTTTAATGAATGTCGCAAGTGAAGCTATTTCTCCAGTTCTGGGTTTGTTCAGGCCGCTTTGCTCTCATGCAAATGTTTTCTCTGTTTCCTATGCAAACAACAGCAATGACACAGAGCCCAGTGATGATGTCTCGGAATCCAATCAGAAAACCTGCATAAAGATGAAAGGTCTTACCAATGAGAAGTGAGCTTGCTAAACTACACCTTTCAATGAATTTGGACAAAACTGAAAAATGTTGTTGATATCAGATCCTTAGGCTGATTACTGAAGCGTTCGATTTTTCAGCGTGTCAATTCATCACTGTCTACCTGGTTATATTTAACAGTTTCTCCTGTTTCCATCCTGTCTGCTGAGATAGGCAATCTCTGTCACACGGTATCTGCTTCACCAGAAGGTCAATAGACCATTGTGGAGGCCCATGAATCCTGTTCCCAAGTCGCCTTGATTCTCTCCATGATATTGCTGACGGCAGATCGAGCTTCCATGTCTTGTGGCATCTAAAATATTAATGAGATTAGAGTTTCCATCCTTCAGACAGTTCAGTGCTTCCTTTTTGGTGCTTTGCAATTATGCAGCCAGTGAGTGGAACACAAAACCTCCGTAGCAATGTTTGTGATCCTGTGCTGGCATTGCCAGAATGTTGCGTTAGTTACACTGGTGTTCATCTTCTTTGAGAAAGTGCCACTTTGCATTTTAAGCTAGCCACAGGTTCAAAATTTTTGTGGAAGATACTAAGCTTTGGATAGGTCAGTCTGGAGCTGAGAAGCTTGGGATGTACATATAGTGTTTATGTTTGGTTACAGCTAATCAGTCCTGGCCAAATTATGCAAGATATGTATATGGGAATGGTGGCTCACAACTTCCATGTACACTAGCCTGCTTTTGGGGCTGCCCGGGAGTAGTTCTTAGGCTTCCCTAACTCGAGCCTGTTGGAGGCTACCTGTGGTACCACAGCTGTGGTGTGGGACTGAGGAAGATTAAACAACATTCTCCTCTGCTATTTCATTGTCAGTGAGGGGACAGAACAGCTGCACGACCTGTTAGGTTGCCTCCACGTTTCTGTCAGATCATCCCTCCTTAGGTACCTGGATCCTGGACACATATATAGAATCACAGAATATTTCAGGTTGGAAGGGACCCATAAGGATTGTTGAGTCCAACTCTACACACATATGTGGCTTTTAAGATTGATTTATAAATACAGAGAACAGTCATTGACTGATTAAAAGGCATTGTTAGAACTTGTTGATAGTTCAACACAAAGTGGCTTCACTGGTTTCTTGGATTTGGGCTATTTTCCAGTGTGAGTCCTGAACCAGACTCTGGACCTGGATCCTTCTCGGTGTTAGGGAAATCAGCTTTTTAATATTTGGCTTCTCCCCTTTGTAAAACAATAATCACACAACTTGCCTCGCTTTGTAAAGTGCTTTGCGATCTATGGGCGAGACACAGTATAGGCATTCTAAGCATGATTTATTTCCTTGCAGGTCCTATCCCTAAGTGGCTCATTGAAGAAACAACATTTATAAATATGCATAGCTTCCTGGTATAGAATTTTTCCTATTCTTTTCAGAATATACAGGCTAAGCTGTTATTATTCACTTTTCCATTTTTAGAATCAATGATTAAATTGCACCACACTGCTGTGTTGTACCAATTAAAATAACTACTGTCTATTTGGCAGTCCTTTAATGGGAAATGAAATTCACTTTTAGGCATATATCATGGTAATACATATATCATATGGTATACAATTTAGATCATTTTGGAGCACAGTAGCTGTATTAGTTCTTATTCCCTACCTACTCATCGTTACAAGCATCAATTTTGTTAATTAAGAATTTTAAACCCTGTGAATTAATAGTACAATTATGTTTTACTTCATAAGTAGGTCTTTACCCCTCTACACCCATTAACAAAATGTCCACTTATTTTACTTGCTGGTGGTTTCAAAAGCTGATGAATTTTTGGATGAAGGTTTACCCTTTTGTCTAAAATTTGCTCACTGCGCATCAGCTCTTTGTCAGCAAAACATAACAGTGAAGACTTTTGACTTAAATCTTATTTTTTTTTAAAGAAAAGCCAATTCATCAGGTAGGAGAGACTGCTGCTCACACTCTCAAGTCCTGCCAAAGACAAATGGCTGTAAAAATTTAAAATCAATCATTAACAGATTAGCTGTTGGTCCAAAGTAAATAGCAATCAGCTTATTAGGCATCAGGCAGAGTGAGATAAAGGGGAAGAGTTATTGAAAATGAGGATGTTTGCTGGGGCTGTGCTGATGGAGCAGAACAGGGAAAGGCTGTTTCTTTGTTGCTCTAATTACAAATGGAAAATAACCTACAGTGCTGAACAAGTTGAGCTCCCTAGCTGAATTGAACAGAGCATAGTGCTTATGTTCTACGTCATGGCTTGATTTATCTTGATTTTCAGTAGTTTGTGCTACTTTGTCCCTCCCCAGAAGGCCCTGTTTGGCATTCTCTTGGACTGAGGTAAATGCAATTTTTGGCTCTGCAAAAAATGGGGTGTTGCAGGGGGACTTGACACAGGAGACATGCCCTTCTCATCCAAGAATATAATTTCCATGCAGGAAATTCCTCTTATATGATGGAATTTTGCTTGCGACTGTTTCATTATGGTTAAGTGACAGATTGCTGGTGACTAAATCACAGCCAGCTTTGTGCCACGGTTGTATTCGGACACGATGAAATTCTGCAAAGCAGATAAATTCAGAAGGCGGCGGATGTTGTAAGAGGAAACAGAGAGGGAGAAGGAGTGGAAGGGGGAAAGGCTGAGCAGACAGAAACAATAGAAGTTGGGTAGGAAGCAAAGCTGAGGGGAAAGAAGGCGACAAACAACAGCTGACAGTAAAATGAGATGAGGCAGCAGAAAACATGAAGTGAAATAGGAAGTAGAAGGAAACGGGTACAAGTTAAAGTCATTGACAAAAGCTTTCCCTAAACACTGAAGTATTTACATAGAGAGTAACTGACCATTGGAATGATTTACCAGGAGTTGGAGCTCTTTCTCCATGACTGGACATGTTAAATCCAGGCTAAGATGTTTTTCCAACAAAACAGGATACCTAAGAATTGTCTCTTCAGCAGTTAGAACCCAGTGAATAGAAAGCTGGCCTGTTTGTACGTGAGGAAATCTGGAAACGGTACCTTTTTATTAATGATGTGATTCCACATAATTGTGAATCCTCACACAGTGCATGACCTGAAGGTAACCTGAGGAAAATCAGTGCCCACCAGCCTGTTGCAGCCTGTGGTTCCTTCTGCCCCAGGCATGGGGCATGGGCATGAGGTTACACACTGCTGCCTGGTCCCCAGCACCGGTGCTGTGTGACTGACCTCTGTCCCATGACTGCATGAATGCAAATGCAGCGCCAGTGCCAGCTTCAGTCCTCTCAGCTAAGCTGGCAACACTTCAGTCAGCTTGATCTGAGCAGGTGCCGCTCCATCCAAGCCCCAGTAGAGTTCTGTCCTTCCCAGTTATGTGTTTGGGGCCACCGCTCAGCCCTGGGAGAAAGTGGAAGGTGTCCACTGAAGCACGCTGGCACTGGGATGGTTGCTTGCCCTGGTGCGGAGCTGTGGTGCTACAAGGGCATGTCCCCGGTTCGGGGCTCCTTGACCAAGCCAGGTACAGAGGCCAGGCACAAAAGAAGTGGGGATACTTTTTTCACAGTTTCTTATTTAAAAATAATTGAAAATAAGACCAAATGAATAAGGTCCCACATAGTCTTGCTTCTTTTTCCTTAGTAGGAAAATATACCTAGGGCCTGACAGAAGAAAAACTATTCTAGTACTTTTTAAACTTACTTTTCCATTAAATAGCTGTGGAAAAACAGGAGAGTGGTTATTTCCTTTCCACCTTTTACATTTATTTTTGTCCTTTTTTCCCTACTTCTCATGTGGTATAAAAAATAAAGCGTCTATCTTCTGTTCATTTTCTGCTGCTTTTGCTTTAAGTTACTGTCAAAGATACCCAAGCAAAAAGTCATAATACGACATAAATGTGATTTCAACAGAAAGAAAGAAGTCTTAGAACAAATACATTCTAACGATTATTTGCCAACGTTTTCACAGAAAAGAGCAGTCAGCTGAAATGGCAAAGTAGCAGAAGTCTCTTTTCCACATGCTGAAATGGCTGAATAAGCTACACAGAGCAAAAATGACTTTTCTGCCTGCAGTTCTTGGAGTCCCACGACAGCAAGCCCACACCTGGGAGCGTCAGAGCTGTGGCAGTCTGTCAGCCTTGAGCTATTTCCCCATGCACCAAGGAAGAGAGGGGTGACGCTGCTTCCTGTCTACAGAAGGAATTGTTTGAATTATTTACAATGGATGCAAGGACCTGGGGAGAGGACAGGGAGGCTGGTGGAATGCTGTGGAAATTGATCCTGCCAGGAAAAAGAGCAAACTGATTTGCAATGCGAATGGTGGTCTTGCAAATGTGGAGGGAGGGCCATTCTCCAGTGTCATCTTCACAGTCTAAGAGAAGGCTCCATGCATATTATTCAAGTGAATGCAGACTGTAGTGTTGTCTAGGGGTGCCGTATCCCAAGACAGGTTGTCTTCTTCATTTCCTGCATATTGGTGTCCTCCAGTCTACAGTATCATGGAAGCTGTGCAGTGAATTTGGTGTGTTTGCAAAATTTCTCTCCCTGAAGAAAATTGCCAGTTTTTCACTGAATTGCTTGTAAGAACAGATCAAAAGCAGAGGAAGGGTGGAGGGCTGAGGGCTGGCGAGTTGCTGGGATGCTCTACAGAAGGCAGCTGCAGGACTGGCTATTAATAACAGAGAAAGACCAGGAGTAGTTGACATTAAGACTGTAAAGAAACAGTTACACTGGTGACACATCTTATACAAGGACCACCTTACTAATTTTTCCATCAACACATTCCTGTTATGCAATTTTTGCTTCTTTTAATTAAGTGTTTCAAGAGAAAATAATAGGATCTTAAAATCTCATGTATTTTGGAAAAGGTAGTAGTAAATTGTGCAGTTTTGACCTTTTCAGATTTTTGTAATTTGATTGTCTGTCTGTTCTTTTCCCTCCACTATTTACAGCTGCAGTGAACTGTGCAGAAGGGGTAGGATGGCTAGCCAGCTGAAATACGGAATATTTAAAAGGTTAAAATGCTGCAACATACTGGTGCCTTCCACAGAGTATATGGGCATTATAAATTATGCTGCGTTGATCACATAAAGGATTGAGAAATTAAATGACTTCATGAATCATTTTTTGTGGGACAACAAATGTGACCAAAATGGGGAAAAATGGTATCACTCTGACCCCAGATCTGGAAAGCTTTTTTTTTTGTGTGTTTATTATTTCTGCTGCAGTAATAGATGAAGACTCCTTCTGAAGCACAGGATCATTTTAGCAGGTGCTGAGTATCCACGAGTGACACAAAAATAAGCCCTGCCCCAGAAAGCTTGCAATTGAAGCATCTTGAATCCATTCAACAGGTTACTAAATAGAGGTGGTGACCTTCTTAGGAATAAATATTTCTTTTTTAGTGTACCAGAGGGAGATCTTAGGGAAAACACAGTATACTTTGAAAGTGATTCCTTAGCAGATGGAGACGGTAACATAGAGACATTAATAGCCATGTAATGAGTCCAGAGGGCATCTGAGGGGCAACATCAAATAATTTGGTACCCAGGCAATACGCTGAGGAGATTGACAGAAAGGTAGCAGGGCAACAGGAGATCAACAAAATCTCAGTCCAGGATGACAGCTGAGACACTAATAACTAAAAGAAAAAATCTTCAGGTTTTGGTGCTTCCTTTTGTCATCAATAACAAGTCTGGTGAACAGCATTTTGTTCTATACAAGCTTTTCTCAGTGGAAAAGACTGCTTAGGGCAAATCTGAAGAAAGGCTTCTCAGGGAGGAAAGAGAAAAAAAAAAAAAAAAAAAAAGCAAAGCTTAGCTCCCCAGTCTTTAATGTCTTTAGAAATACAAGACCTGCAAAACTGTTTATACCAAAGAGACTAGGATTTGGGTCTCATAAATGCCAGCAAGAAGCTTTCTGGTGCTGTGCACCCTGTTACGGCAGAGCGCCCGCGGCTGGATCTTTGTGCTGAGGCTGGAGGAGCGAGGCTGCATCTCGACACCCTGCCCTGACCCCACATGAGCCCACACGTGGCTGAGCACAGCAGGGGGAACACGGGAGCACTGCAGGTGATCGAGTGGAAAACAGATCAGGGCAGAAAGAAATGATGAATCAACTGGTGTCGCAGACACAATTCAGAATCGGGGCTGATCGTGAACATTTTGCAATGTTAGTTCTAGTTCACTGTGCTCTTGGAAGTGAAAAGTTTCATCTTATTCCAGTTGTAGCTCTGGATTAAAGTCAGAAGTGTAGGGAGAAAACGCTGAGATACTGGGAAAATTTCTTCAGAAGGAAATGCCAGTATTGCTTTTGATCCATCATTTGAAACAAACTCATGATCTTGAGGGATTTATTTTCTGCGGTCATTAAAACTGAATGTTGTCATTGATTCAGATAGCCTCTTTCTGGAGGAGCTGCAGCTGCCCGGGAAACAAGCCTCCATTCTGCTGTGCTGATCCCCCTGGGAGCCAGGGGTGATTGACAAGGGGCTTTGGCTCGGGCAGATTCACGCCCCGAGGCCCAGGAGCTAGTGCATGCATTTCAGAGAGAGCAGCCTTCCAAGTGCCAAGCCAGGGGGATTTTCCTCCTTTCCATGGGCATCGAGAGGCAGAGGAAAGGGTTTCCATCCTGTCCGTGATGACAGAGCATGCAGAAACAGCCTGTGAAGCTAGTCCCAGGAGCTGCTGTCCCTGAGGTGGCCTCTCTCCCACCCTCCTTGGGCCATCCTCAGTAGCAGCAGCAGGAAAGCCATGCAGGAGCCAGGGGATCTCTGGAGTTAGCTGAGGCATCCATCGCTTGAGGGACAGGCAGCCCAGAACAACCAGCCTCACCTCCAGCATCACTGAGGAGCAGAGGTGGGCCTCACATCCTGTAGGGACTTCTCGTGCTCCGGCGTCCTTAGATGTGTCTGCGTGCAGCCTCCCAACACCTTGCTGCTCCTTGGAGGGGGGAAATATTTTGGTGTCTCCCCAAACATTACAGCTGACTTGGAGGCTCAGGGACCTCAGCAGCTCAGGAACCTAGCTTATTGCCTCCTCCTCCTGCATCTGCACCGCATCTGGGATGGCCTCCTGTATTTACCCTTCCCTTTGGGGAAGATGGGAAGACTTAACTGAGGTAAACAGTGAGGTTTTGAAGATGCTGAGCTTGGATGCTTTGCATACTGGGTGCCAGAGGCCAGTTGCTGGGGGTGGTGGTGGCTTGTTTTGCCTTGAGGGCTGAGGGAGGGAGACCTCTGCTCCTGCTCAGCTGCTGCTGCTGTCCTGAGGAGCCCTTCCCTCCCCTCTGCCCCCTTTTTATTCTACAGCCAGCCCATCTGTAGAAAAGATACCAACATTATAATATATATATATATATAAATGCGCAGTTACACGGTTACATGGAGGTATAATTTAATGAAGCAGTTGTTTAGGCCCCCTGAGTGGGTTGCCCGGTGACTACAACTGCCAAGCATGAGGCAGGCTGGAGGGAGAGCTTCCACTGCTGGTGGTGGCCTTGGCAAGGTGGGCAGGCCCAGCCCGTGGCCAGGTGTCCCTCAGCAGACAGGGACCGTCCCTGGATGGAAGAGGGAAGCCGCCCTCCGCTCCTTCGGCCCCCGAGGCAGAGCTGGAGGCAGGTGAAGGTGCCGCTGGGCCTGGGAGGGCGAAGCCCCATGCCCCAAAGGGCACTGCCGCCCCCCATCAGCAGCGCCAGGCCGCTTCATTTTCATCCGCTGATCAGATATATTTACTTCTTGGGTATTTCCCTAACCAGAATTGACTGCACTATAATTGCCTATTTCTTTGGTCCATTGGCTGTTAACCTTGAAGTGCGGCGGGCGGAGGCGGGGAGGCCCTCTCTGTCAGGCCTGACCCCAGCCCTGCCGTGGGCTGCCATGACAACCGCGACAGATGTCAGCCATGCCGCCCGCGCCCCCCGGATGGGGAAAATCGATCTTGTGACGGCGCCGCCGCGCACAGCCACCGACCTGCCAAGTGTTCCCGGCTCAATCATTTGTTTCATCTAGCGGGGAGAGGAAAACATAAAAGAAATGAAATGAATTTGACCTCTGTCTTTCGAGTGACTCCGGTGCTGCGCTGATTCCTAGCAAGCACCTCCTATGAATTTGAAAAAATTACGTTAGGAATAACATTTTGAAGTGAAATGACTCTTGTAATGTCAACCCTCCAGAAACATGTTATTTCAAATGTCAGATATCTAGCAGTCATTTGCTATTTTCCGGATGTGTCCGGAGGTTATCTTCACCGCAGGTGCGTTTAAGGTAAATTATTATAAAGAAACTGCCTGTGAAGTATACAAAAAAGTATTGCCTGTTTTTTCACACACACCCCCAGTGAGGAGACCTCCTTTGCGGCTGCGTAAAAGCATCGCCATGATGAGAAGATGGTAAACAATGCTCCAAATTGACAACATCTCTCCTTTTCAAAACCGTTGCAGGGTGGAAGGACTTTCCTGGTCCAGAGTGGGGTTCCCTGTGACGGCAGGAGTCTCTCAGTGAGGGCAGAGGATCCCAGGGGTGCAGGGATGGGGCCCCCAGGCCCTTCTGAGTTGCCTGGGCTTTGCTTGCCATGTATGCAAATGATTTCATGACCAAACTCTACAACTCCATGCTAACGTTTACCAGTACATCAGTGTCATCCCAGCAATGCTATGTGTGTGTCCAGTAAATAGGGAAAAATCAAACCCCATGGGGTTTGGTTCATGCCTGCCACTGGATGAACCTGCTGGCAGATCTTAGAGGCAGCCCCTCACAAATCTGTAGAGATGGACAAATCTCTAAGATAACCTTGTCCTTAAAAAAAAAAAAAAAAAAAAAAAAAAAAAGAAGAAAAAGAGCACACTGCTGAAGGTGATTATAGTGAAAAGGATGTCTTAAGATTTTCAATGTGATATGTCTGTCTCTCTGCTGTGGGATATTTTATTGCATTTTTGCCCTCAAGTGAAGCTGACGGGAGCCAGGCTTGCAATTTAAATCAATAAGAACCCTTTACCATGGCCATAAAATACTTGGCTAAACCTTTGAAGTGGCCACAGTTGAATGCGCAGTGAACACAGCATAAATGCTCCTTGAGATGTATTGTGTTAGACCACTGCTAAAGCAGCACTCCAAGGAAGTGGTGCCTGAGCACCTTTTGGGAGCAGGGCAGAATAGCCCAGCTCCTCTGGGATGCCAACAAGGTTGCTGTAAGTCAGTGCCTGTAACTGGCATTCTGCCCTGCACCGCCAATGTCCGGCATCTGTGCTCCCAGCCCGATGGATTTTCTGACATGGGGAGTCAGTCTTGAAAATCCCATAATGTGTTATTGCACCTCTTGGTGGTGGCTGGGGAAACGCGAGGCAACTGTGGCTGCGTCAGCAGTGCTTCCAGGGCCAGGTCCTCAGTCACATCAATCAGCATTTTTGCACAGAGGAGCAGGTCTGAATGACCCCAGGTGAGGTATAGTCTTTGCAGGATGAACAGTGTCTGTGTAAAAGTATGTCTATCTAGCTTTTGGCATGTACATGCATGTATACATCTCTACATATATCCATCTACAAGCCTACATGAAAGAAAACTCTCAGAAGATACAAGCCTAGTTTGAATAACATGAAGCGTTTGACCATTTTATATTTATTACTTACAGTCAGGCTATCCAAAGTAAAGGTTGACCCTTCACCCTTCCTGCGAAAAGCAGTAGGAAAACAAGTAACGTTTAAAGCTGTGCCCTGACTTTGCCGTTGTTTATGACAAGTTCTTGGCGTTCTTTAAGGAGAAATCTGTTTTTCCTTCCATTTGTAAAGAAGCTTTTCCTTTAAAGAAACCAAGGACCAAGCACTATTTTATTATTGGTTAAATTATACTGCTAAAACCTCTGGCCCAGTGGCAGGGGAGGAGAAGTGGATGAGGTATATGTTTTAAGGACATAAAAGGTGAATTCTTCCAGAGACATAGGGAATATATTCAGAAGCAGCACTGAGTGCACATACTATGGAAACACTGTATGACCTCTGGTTGCAGCTCCCTTGGCTGTGGAGGGAGTCCTGCCCTGTGGGTCCACCTTCAGGCCACCAAATATTGTTCGGGACAATCAGTCTAGCTGGCTGTACTGCTTGTCCTGTTTCATTCCCTTCAGTGAGGGTCGGATCCAGCCCAATGAGGTTCGGCTGTTCGGCAAACAGGCTAAGAGGGAAAAGGACAGTTTTCCTTTCTGCCCTGTACATTCACGTTTTGGCAGTATGCTACTCCCAGTGTACCTCAGTATTACAGAGTTAGCAGCAGCATGTTGTAGAAATACTATATGCTCAGCAGATTGTAAGAATGTGGGCTAAAAAAAGCTTCAATGCGTGTTGTCTACAGTCATCGTTATTTGTAATAGATCCTGCGTCTAGCAGGTATAAGTCTATTTAATGTTTTTTTTTTTAAATATATATATAAATTAGGCTCACCATATTTTCAGGTGCCTAATTAGGTTTAGAACTTGAGTCTGCTACATTTTTTTTTATAACCCATTTGTAAGGAACATACACGTTTCTGCAACCACAGGAGCATGTCAGCATTGCCGCAGGTGAGTGTTCACTGTCAAACATGACCTTCTGTGTAAATTTGTATGAGTAAAAGTACCTCTCCATACATCCACATTGTAAAACACAAGCTATTCACGTAACGTTCATATAGATGCTACGCATTCCTTCTCCACTGAGAAACGTAGCACATAGAATCATAGTATCATAGAACACGTCTTGTTCCACAGTATCTTGATCTAAAAATAGCTGAAGTAAGTGATTGTTGTTATCCTCCACTGATAAGTCTTGCTCAGTTACAACTAGTTTGCTCCAGTGAACCTCTGTTGGCTTCTCTTGCCTTTATTCAACCTATGCCCTTCCACTCCTTTAAGCTAACCCTTGGTGTCCTAACAACAGGCACCATGATACTTTGCTATCTATTGCCCTGGCTGAATTCAGCAGCAACATGTGCTTGGGTGCAAACAGGTGAAGTAAACCCTTCAAACTACCTGGATAGACTCAAACCCATTTCTCCTATTATAGAAAATATTACCAAAAGCACATCCCAGCTCAGAGTCCTAAACTCCGTGGTCTGCAAGGATGAACAGTACGATGGGGAAAAAAATCAGATGAAGGAGGAAAAAATGTGATTTGTTTCACTGTATTACATCTGACAGTAAGTATTTGTCCTAGCTCACATCTTGTTTAGTAGTTAGGCAATGTTAGTTTGGGTAAGTGATCGTGGATTTAAAAAAAAAAATCTTCCTGTTTCATCCTGTTGCTGGAAACTCCACATGCTTGGGCATGGACACCTGAGAAATTTTTCAAAAAAATAGGCATCCAGACTTGTGGTGAGTTTATCTGTTCATATTTCTCTCTCTGTCTTATTCCTCTTCTCCCTTGGACTAGACTGGTAAGGAAAGGCATTTCTTTCTCATGCGGCATCTGACAAGAAGACACAGAGCTTTCTGACATGGTCACTGAATGCCTCCCTTCAGTCTCTGGCTTTCATAGACATGACTGTCCAGAGAGAGAGACTAAATAAAATTTTAGATTTTATAATCTTCAATTTGATATAGTGGGCCTTTAAAATTAAGGAAGGAAATTGCCATGACTATGCTATTTCTTCCTAGAAATTTTTCTGCAAATCTGTCAAATCAAAATCAGACACGGTAAACTGCCTCCGTACCACTTTTAGCTTGGGAGGAGTTTTCTGTCTTCCTACATAGCAGGAGAAAGAAAGGATGAAAATGGATTTTTAAAATGGAAATTATGACTCTCTAATCTCAACTTACAGGTAATGGCTAGGAGCCCTAGCAGAGAGACCAGGGAGACAAATCCTACAGCAGAAGGGACTGCTTCACTTTATTTTTATGTAAATCAATAGTTTGAGTTGTCCCTCACAGATTTTGCTAGCAAACCTCACTGTTTCTTAGGCAGAAGAACTGGCAGAAGGAAATTCCTGAGGGAGCAATGCTTATGGATTGTCCTAGAGCATTTCACGGGAAGGTCTCCAGGTAGTCATGACTTGTTATGGCCAGCACGGCGATCTACAAACAGTCACCCTGAATTATACAGTATGTCTGTCTTATTTGTTTGAAAAGTGTGTAAATGTCCTTCCCCTGGTCATGCAAGTACAAGGTGAGCTGTCTTGGTTCAGCTTTGAAGCCATCGCTTTTGCTCTGGGTACACGGTCTGGGAAAAGAGCAGTGCACAGGCAGAGGGGCAATGGTCACAGCCATCTGCAGTTGGCTAGTTACCCACTCGGGAAATATGTTGTAATCATCTTTAGCTCTGAAATTGCTAGATATGTCTCTAGAAACTTGTGTCTTTTCCTATTTGTGGGCCTTGTGGGTATAATCTGAGTATAGGCACATTCATCAGCATGGTCTTTGCACCTCTAAATTTATCCTTCTGCTTTCCCAATTCCTTGGCTGCTTAGACCCCTTTTGCTAGGCTCTATGTGCAGGGAAGCTGTAGCAGCATCCCAGGAACTGCAGTTCATGAGGGAAGGATGTTCTAAATTCCAAACACTTCACTGTTAACAAAACACTCTAGAAAGAGCACAAATACTGAGCATGGCTCTCCTATAGCCTGATCTTGAGATAATCGTAAACCCAAGATTATGTGAGTTTTACTTCCAGCCTGCCTGCATTTGAGCTCTGCTTTATTTTGTCCATATGCTCCTTCTTCCAGGCTTTACCATCAGCCTCCTCCTCAGCTGCAGCTGGGAGAGGTATTCAAAGACAAAATCCAGTAAAATACTTTTGTTCCCATAGGAAAGAGTTTTTCATGGCTGACGGCTTGTTTGCTTCTGCAGTAAAATGTATGCTGTAATCTACAAATGAGTTTGCAATCCAACATGCGGTGCCATTCTTCAATGAAGGTCGCAGCACTATATAGAGGCATTGACACAAAACACGTTTCGTAGAACAAAATGGAGTTCACAGTTTGACATAGACATATCCTCAATCTGTCATGCTGTTTTCTGCCTTAACTCGATGGTCAAAGTAGCTGGCCAGGTGTGAGTAGGGAAGTGATCTATGTCTCTTCCATAGCTGCAGTAATTTCCTTGTCCCTCCTCAAACTTGCTCCTGTTCCGAAATGATGGCAAAACTGGTCTCTTGTGTGACCTTCTGATCGATGAGGTGACAAGCTGTTTCTTCCTCACGTGAGTCCTAATCTCCTATTATGCCACAAACACACAGGCTACTGTGATAAAAGCTTACAGTCTATGACACTTGGTCAAAACAATTATTTTCGTAGTTGTTCCCTATGGATTTGGGCTGTGACATGTGAGGTGACTAGTCCCAGGAGCAAAGGGATTCCTAAAGTGAAATATGATATTATTTAGGTTTTTTATATATAGTTATATAGCTTTTAGCCCAGGAGCATTTCTGTGTGGGTGTTGCCCATCATTTTGATGGGCATGTCCAGCACCTCTCAGGATTTGCTTCTCATAAATCAAAGTTATCTGTTCTCTTGGCACAGAAGGATACTCTACAAGGTGCAAAAGTTTAATTTTCAATCTGCTTGTAAGAACCTGTTGAGACAGCATTCTCCTAGGCCATGCTCATTCTGCCTGGAAACAGTTCAAATGATGGCATTTCCACCACAACTCTTTTGAGAGAACTTCGTACCTGAAAAAAACCTTCTGTCAAGTTGACTGTCAAGGTCCTCTCTGCAGCTGTATGATCGTTAGCATCCATTTAAAAGGGAAAGGATTGCTGTCCCCGTTCTGTGGAAGGAGTATTGAGGACAGCAGGGTAGCTACCTTGCTCCAGGCTGCACAAGAACCTTGTGACAGTGCAGGAACCTGAACACCTCACTGGGCCAGCCATCATTTATACTGTTCTACTAGTTATGTCATGTTGTACCTAATGAAGGCTTCCTCTCCAGCCTTGAAGCTGACAGCCTTCCATGACTGAAAGTGACTTGCTGTTAGGGACAAATAAGTTTTATACAGTGCAGACCCTAATTCCTCACTCTGTTAAACTCAGCTCAGCACCATAGGGTGCTCTAACTCAGAGTTCATTTGTAACAGCTGGACCTCTAAGAAGAAAAAAGGATTGTAGTGCATAACGCAGTGCTGTTGTGTTATGCCTTATTTCTGTCCACCTCTTCCTCCTAAACACATCTTGACATGTCCCTCCTTGTTAACCATGGAACTACAGGCAAAGCTGGTCAGGAAGGTGTTGGACCATCTCCACTTCCTGTGTGTCACTGTCCCTACACAGGGGGAAATCTCCACTGACCTTATCCATGAACTTTAGGGACACTTCATCCTAATTACACAAGATAACACGTATGAGAATTTGGACACTGCATTCTGGATTTCTTGTTTGGTGGTGAGCAAACCATGATGTAGACCTGGTCATATCTGTGGGGCCAAACTAAGTTAGGGACTCCGCTTCTCCTAGGACATCCAGCAGATAGATCCTTGATGAGAGATGAGAACTGTTATAAGGCCTAGATTTGTTTGGATTCAGCTTCTGATCAAGTACAACAAAACCATGCCTAGAAAAATGAAATTGCCAGATCTGTCAAAGATCCTATGGCCCCTCCAGACAGATTTCTTTGACTACTCTCTTCCCACAGTGGATACTTGTGGCACTCCTTGTGGAAATCCCTACAGCCTGCTCCAGGATCCTCTTGCCTCTTCAGTATCCAAATTCTCTTTTTCAGGTGGTAATCTGGACTATGTCGATGTTAATGGATCCAGGAGCATACCAAAGTTCATGAGCCTGGGTATGTGCTTCACACATATGTGAGAACAGGATGCGTATTGGCATCTCTTCTGCTTCCACACTGGTTTTCATTGAAAGAACAACTCAGTGTGTGGGCCACCAAAAACTAGGTGCATCCTTAGCCCAATCAGCTAAGTGCAGGTGTTGCCCAAGTAGCTGGATTTCAAGGACACCCTTTCATAGGACCTGCCTGAGATACCTTTAAGAATATTGTTTACAGATTTACCACCCTGAAAACTATTATATTCTAATCTTTAGCTGGTCTCTTTCCCTCTCTGACATAATAGGCCGCGTCTCATACAGTAACTTCCTCTCATATACCTTCAAGTCAGATAAAGGGTCTTTACTCACTTACAATGGATCTAAAATAGTAAAACCCTAGGGTCTTAGATATGTTAATTCCAGTTCATCAGTTCAAGATCAAGCCTGATCTGTTTGATTATTTTCCCTTACACACAAATCCCTCTTGTCCCTTAGTTATTTTTGTAACTTCTTTATGGACATGCTCAGTGGGTAGAAAGATGCCCAGTGTTTTATAGATTTGATCTGAAGGGCTGTTTAGATGGATATGCCAGTTCTGAAGGAGAGACACACACAAGCCTGCTAAACAATCAGTGCAAAAATAATGAAGGTGAAATACGGCTTCTTAGTATTTCTTTTTCCTAGTCAGAACATGCATGAACATTGTTCGTAGTGCAGTGTCAGAAGGACTATCCATGGTCCATGGCTTGATGGTTCTGTAGCCAAAATAGCTTTGGTTTTTTGTTTTCACTTTTGGTTTGTTTTTTTTTTGGTCTGGAGGGAGAGTTTGTTAAAGACTAGGTCTTTATGAAAATAATAGACATTGCACTCTGCTTTCATTTTAATGGTTGGACTAAATGATCTTAAGGATCTTTTCTAACCTAAATTGTTCTATGATTTTATGATTCTGTGATTTCTTAGTGAAGTGGTGGAGGCTAGTGCGGTTACCTTGCCTATGTCTACTGACCTTTGTAGCACATAAGTACATTTTTTCACTTCAAAATGTCCACTCCTTGCCCTGTTATACAGACACTGACTTTTAAACTAGACTGCCAACATCTTTTGATGATAGCTTTACTTAACAAGAAAATATTTGACTGCAAGATGCACATTTGAAACAGTAATTTCTTGCCTGCATGTTATAACAGAAGACAGAAACCAGACCAAAGCTGGGAGGATGTTAGGTGTGGTATCTCCAAACTACTTAAGAAAACAGTTGCTCGGTTGCTCATGTTCATAAAATTGAAGCTGAAATTATCTTATCTAAGCTGTTCTTAGCAGTTGCCCTACAGTTATTGATCCTTGGCTGCTTATCTAATGAACAAACTACGCAGTGGACCACAAGTGCATTTCAGTTTTACGTGTAAGTGCTGTAAATGCTATTTTCAAAGTTAATATATTATTTTTGGCATTTTTATAGCAGCTTATTTAAAGTGTTATTAATGTTTAGAAATGTGATTTGGGGTTTATTTTATGGGTGTTTGACTCAGTTTTAAACTCTCTCTTTTATCTCCTATCCTCCCCTCTAAGTTCAGGCTGCATATATATAACTTTTGGAGTTGCTTGCCTCATTTTGCGTTTGTCTCTGGTTGTTTTATGAATCTTGCTTGCTCCTTAAGTCACTTCTGCTATCCTAGTGGAACAGTGTGAGTCCTAAATCGTAAGTCTTTGTGAGTTAAAGATGTCAACAGGATGGATACCCAGACTGCAGAAACCTCAAAAAGCATGTGGCTGAACCTGAAGGCTAGGGACTCACCCGCTTCATGGGTTTAGGTTTGTGCATGGGCAGTGCTCCAGCACATGGTGGGACACACACTGCACCAAACCCAGAGTACCCCGGGGAGGCATTATAAACCTGAGGCTCCCCTCCAAGCCACAGACCCTCTCCTGTTTCCACCTTTCTCTGGAGGAAGTAATTTTGCTTCTGTCCTGGATTTCAGCAGAAGGACAACCTCATCTTTGTTCTGTGGGTGGCCAGGAGCAAGGTCCAGGCTTCCCAACCCACCTCCTCCTTCTCCGGAGAGAAATAAACATGCGTAGGGCAACACACACACTAGTTTATAGCAGAGGCAGCCAGCAGAGAAGCTGTGCTGGGAGGTCTCATGCCCTTCATCTCTTTTGGATAACTGTGTCGTCTATGCCCCCCTCTCTGCCTTTGATGGATTGAGACCGCAAAGCACAGCCTTGTTCAGTGAGTTGGACTGGCATCTGCTTCAGGGTAATGTGCTACCAGGTGTTGGGGCAGGTATCACAGCCAGGTTCTTACCTGGTCCTGAGCTCAGATACCACAACCAGCTCTGTAGCCACTCCAATATGGTGAGCATATGCAAAGCCACGTTTCCTAGATCCCAGAAAAAGGGAGGATGTGGCCTTGCTTTACACATCAGCACATTGTTAAACCGTCTACAGATTCTCCTGGGGGGGCAGCAGAAAGTGAGAGGTACCATCACCCCTCCGACTGGCTGAGGTGTCATGGTATGGCTCCTGAAAGATGAGCCTTAGCAGCAAAGGACAGCAGTTTCTGTTATTTCCGTGTGCTTGACACAGGGAGCCCTCTGACATATTCCTGAGGGTGAACTGAAGCCTCCCTGCTGCAGCATGTTCAGAGCACTTTCCAACAGAGCATGGAAGCATGTGCTTAGTTCTTCATGGATGGATGGTCCCAGTGAGCTTCAGGCATGTGCTGAAATATGGAATATGTTCAAAGTGCTCCGCATCTTGGGGCTATCAAGCCCCAAATGGATCAATCTCAAGACATTATTCAAATTGTGGTTTCCCAACGCCATGTGTTTAAAAAAAAAAAAGAAAGAAAGAAAGAAAGAAAGAAAAAAGAATCATTATCTCCATTGCGAAGACAGAAGAATTAAGGTACACAGAGAGGTTGAAGAACTTAGTCAATGTCAAGGCACATATCCTCAAGGGAAATCCAGAAGTACAACATGTTTCTTTCTGAAACCCACTCCTGTTCTCAGCCACTTCAATACCCCTTCACGGTTTCCATGCTGCTCTTGTTACAGCTGGTGACTATCACCAAGCTGGAAATTTGAATGTAAAATATATTTAAATGACTATGCTGTTTGCAGCTTTCTGCCTTACATGTTTTTGTTGTGTCTGTTGTTTCTGCTGTTTGTCCCACATTTTAGAGGACAAGCCAGTCAGTGGGTTAAATGACAGAATGTTTTTCATCTTATTTAAGTATGTCTCTATTAAAATGTAAACCGCTTCCTACACCCTTTGGGGAAAAAAAAGCAAAAAAAAAAAAAGCAAAAAAAAAGCTTACTCCTGTAGATGCAGTAAAGTCATGGTAATTTTCCCCAATTGAAACTCCCGACTTTGTGTCTTTGCATCATATATGGCATAATTTATAAAAGTGTGAGCAACTGCAGAATTGTTCTCCTAATAGATTCTGAAGATTCCAATTTCCATTCTGCCACACAAGACTGAAAATCCACTTGTGCTCAGTTATCTGTATCTTTGCCTCATCCTCAGACTGCATCAAAAATCAGGTTCAGGTGCAGGTTAAGAGCATGCATTTACCTCAGGAATATGGGACTTATTAAATATCTCTACACAATTAACATCACCATATCAATAAGAATTATCATTATGTCCTGTCAATCAGGTGCTGAATTTTGCTTCAGGGAAAACAAAACAATTTAAATTATAGCAAGTGCCCCCCCTTCTTTTTTTACATGCTTCTCTTAAAATTGGATAATTATGTGGCTTTTCATTAGATTCCTCTAAGCATAATAGATCATGATATTCACCCTTTGACCTTGGTGATGAATGTTTCTGGTGAAAACATGTGACAAGCAGTGTTCTAATGAGAATAAAATACTGAATAACTGTGAGTCTCACATAATGAAAGAACAAAAGCAAGAAGCACAACTACTTTTAAGGTTGCAGTGCAAAACGTGTTCATACAGTGATTCAGATGGATTGGAAAAGCAACCCTTTCTTTTTAAAATTGTACCAACAAACTTTGGTATCAGATGCAGAGACAAAGGCAAGAAAAGACAAAGGAATCTTTGTATTCTGTGTAAACTCTGTTGGAACATGAGAAGTGGTCTCTCTCTGTGCTGTCTAGGCAAGTTGCTATACAAAACCCTGCTATTAAGTTTTCCTAAACATCTCAAAATTTTATGTGTATATTTACACTATAAAAGAACTATAAATTCAGTTTGTTTCAAATAATTCAGAGTGGGGCTAAGTAGGTCAAATTCTCCCCCACACAAACAGCCACACACAGTAGTCAGTGAAGTTACAAACACTGGTGATTATTATTCATGCTGTTTATAAAAAATTATATTTGTGGACTGACAAAGATGATGTACCAGTCATCAGTGCCAAAACAGAGGGAAAAAAGGAGGGTCAGCTAAAATAGAAATTGTTATCAGCTTATTATTATTATTATTGTTATTATTATTATCATCATTATCATTATATTATCATATAATCATATTATTATTATTATTATTATTATTATTATTATTATTATTATTATTATTATTATTATTATTATTATTGTTTTTCAGCTCAGAATCCTACTGCCGCCTTTCAAAAGCAAGCTTGGACCAGGGTTACTTAAGCCCATTTCTGCTGTGGTCATTTAGACTTTGGTCTTGCTGGAGCAATGACTGCAGCAGGAATGTTTGATTTAGAAGATAGTTATCTTCTGGTTTTGTTCTGTCTTGGTTTTGCATGTGTTAGGCTTTTTGTATTTTGTTTGATGTCTGGGAAATGTTTATAGTCTGAATTATCATCTCTGCTAACCAAACTTTCAACCAACTTCTGAAAAAAACCTTTTCCTTCTTATTTCTGGCTGGGGTTCATCTCTGATTCAAGGTCAGCTGTTCCTTAGCATGTAATAGAAATGGCTTTTTGTCTGAAATCCTGTCTTTGCAAAGACAGTGAGTGTTTGGCTGTAAACTTTTGGGACAAGGATTTCAGCTAGTCCTCATGCCAGGTTCTCCTTTCAGTTATTCCATTATTGCAGTTATTGGCACAACATTATTTTGAACTGAGGACTACATGATGGAGAGGGAAATTTGGCCTCTTGCCTTTATTACCTTCCACAATATTTTAGTCCAAATTATTGCTGCTTTTATGTAATAAAATCAATTAAATAACACAAAATGTTAATAAGGAACAACAGTTATAATTTCCCCAGTAGTTGGGCAATAAAGCTTCCTAAGTAGCTCCATCTGAGGCCAGACCTTCTGCTCACACTCATGAGGAATTTGAGGGCCACAGCCTGGTCCAACTAGATGAGATGAAAAGTCAGGAGATTTGTATGGTAATTTGAAAGCAAAATGAAAAGCCAGCATAAGAATAAAGACCTATTTCTCCTTCCCCATGCCTGTAAGCACCGTGGACAATAACGCACTTTAAGGGAATTTAAAGGATGAAGAAGGCCTAATGGGCATGCTGTGCTGATAAGCAGACACATTTTCCATGCCTCCTACAGGATGACCTGGAAAGCAATCCCCCAGAGGGAACGATGTGCCCATGGAGCCCCTTTCCACCAGCAGCTCTTTCCTTGTGTGTTAAGCCCCCCCATCAGCCGGTCCACACGGCATACAGGGCTGCCTCGGGAAGCGCTGGGGGGGGCTCTGCCCTCACACTCCCTCCTTGCTCCAAGAGGCTCTCAGCCTCTTTGCCAGCTGTGTGCTATCACTCCCCTTCCAGCCCTGGGTGAGAGCACACCTGCTGCAGCTCCTGCGCAAGCTGCCTGTGCCTGCGGAGCGAGCGGGGGCTGCAGGGCAAGGCTGGCTTCTCCCGCGCCTCTCTGCCTTTGTGTCTGGCCCGCTGCAGTTCACAGTAGTCTCAATCACTCCAAAACTCGGTTGTTGAAGACTCGGGTACGTGTCTTGTCAGCTGTGAAAATACCCAGAGAGGAAAGAGCATGCTTATAGCAAGGTCTAATGAGGAGAGCAAGTTTTGATTTTCATGCAGGTAAATCATTAAAGGCAAAATAATCTTATTGATTGTTTGTTACATTTGTCTGAATTGAGGGCTGTCTCCTAGCAGACTGGAATTTACTGTGACTGATTGGATCTCATAAACTCAGATCAAAAGGAGAATAAAAATGAAGGATCTTAAAAGAAAATTACCCCAAATAAAAAATGTTAGTGTCAGAAACAAGTAAATAAAAATGTACTATATGCATTAACAAATGTTGTCTGCTTACCCAGTGACTTTCATTCAAATGTACCACAACAAATAATTTGATGTTATACTCCAGTGAATCCCTTTTAAAAAATAAAAAACAAAACAAAACAGAAAAACCCTGAAAGAAAACAAAGACTTTGGTCTCCTAAAACTTTTACAGAATTCTGTTAAACTGCAGAGTAATGTTGTGGCTTACTGTATGCACACGAAGATGCTCCCATATACAGGATCGAAGCCACGTTAAGTTCAGATGTATGTGCTTTTAACTGGGTTTCCACATTGTCTGTACAGGTTTTGGATCCCGCTCACTCCCTTATTTTGAACCTGTCAGTCAAATTTGGCAAATATACATCAGAAGTATGGTAGCTCCTACACCTTTTGCAAAGAGAGATGGGAAAGACATGCAGTGGGATATAATGTTATGACTCGGCAATACATTTTTTTTCCTGCAGAAAGGGTCAGTCCTGGTCCTGCTCACACTGCCTCCAGCCATGTGGTGCTGTGCCATCCCCACTTCTGAGCTGGCTTTGGTGCCCATCCAGTCCTTCCTCAAGGCAGGTCGTCTAAAGCAACAAGATGCTAATGAGGCAGGAAATGTGACTGCTTTTCTTCCAGAAAAAAAAAAACAACCATTCAGGTTTCTTCAGTTTTCTTCCCTTCTGTCTTGGAAGGGAGACAAAGACAGACCCTAATGCTCAGCTGTGAGAAACGCTTTGGTTGGAGCTTACAGCTTCTTAGACATCAATACAAGATACAAACCTGTAAGAACCTAGGCTTCATTGGTTCTGGTGTGCATGAAAAGAACATGTTTTTTATGCAGTAAACCAAAGCTTATAACATGTGCAAAACCAGGTTGTCCTCAGTAAAGGACTGAGAGAAAGAATTCCTTGCTGTGGTTATTTCTTTTTGTAGTGATGGCATGAAAGACAATGAGAAACTCTGGAAGTCATTCATTATTCTTTCTTCATATCCTGTCCTGTCCTGTCCTGTCCTGTCCTGTCCTATCCTAGTATAAATGCATCTTCTATAGTTGATGGTCAGCAGACTGGCTTATGCAAGGGACCAAAGTCTTGCATAAAATATGGAGTTAAGTTAAAGGAAAATTATTTTCCTCCTAACACTGCAGCTACCAGCAGCTCAAAGCAGGTGTTTGGAGAGTAGGGCTGAGCTAGGAAAACATCTGGCTAAAGAGAGGAGCCCATAACAAGGGCTGGAGAAAGGGACCTGCTTCATGCCTTGCCTTAGGGACCATGCTAACCATGTTGCATTCTGTTTGCATCCTGCTCTGCTCAGAAAACACCGTTCTACTGAAAGAACCCAGGGGCCATACACAAAATCAAGGAGGCATCAACACACCAAGCAGAAAGGTCTTCATCTTGTCTCTGGGTGGGTTTCTAATGCTGTTTCCCAGCTAGTTTGTGACTTAACCTTCTTGTCTGCAAGTGCTGTGAGCTGTTGGTTAACCCTGCTGGGAGGGCTGAGATTGCTTCCTGTTGCTCCCTCTCCAAAATGCAAAGTATGTGAAGAGAAGGGTCTTGGAGAAATAGATGCACCTTTTTGGACAACAGGAGGGACACAGACACAAAGACTGTAATCAGCCACATGTAATTGCACAGCTCGTTAAAACTTCATGGATACCTAAGTTTTAGTAAACGTGCCATCAGGTATTTAGTAGTAGGCTAGGGGAATTCCCCAGAGAGCTGATGAATTTAATGGACTATCTTTCACTTCTGCTAATATATTGAAACCAGCTGACCTAAAGGAAAGCCTACCTTCTCATGACAGGATTGGCATCTTGAAGAATTTGAGATTGACTGATGCCTGTGACTCTTCAAGCCCAGAATAAATAATGAATAATTATGCCAATAAATCATATAAATAATACAATAGCTGCCATTCTAGTTCATTTTACATCTTTGGTTCCCATCACAAATCCATTTCTTTTCCCATTCACTAAGCCTTCCCTTATTCTCCTGTGTATTCCTTTTCACTGTTGATGGTTTTGGCTTAGGCTGTACTGTAGAGCTTAGCTACTTTTGGTAAGAGGCGTGGAAAAAAATCATCCAAACAACTCACAAACCTGTGCCAGTAAAACTCCGAGTATAGACATAATTTTTCTGGCAACAAAATAAATCTGCTCCAGTAATTTATTTTATTCTGGGAGCTGGTAGAACTTCACAAAAGTTACAGCAACAACAGGAATTCTGCCAGCTTTACTGGTAGGACCACCTGCCAGCGGTATTTCAAGGTGGTTTTAACAGCAAACCATTTCTAGGAGGAAAAGCCTTAGTCTCCTTCACCTCAGACTCTCCTTTATTTTTCCTTCATTTTTGCTATGAGGATCACCCATTGCTAACAATAAATGTAGCTGACCTGGTTTTAACATAATTTCACTGAATACACAAACAAGGACAAACTGCCTCCCAGCTAAGAAACCAGAAGTAGGTAGGGGCATAGTTAAAGAAACCCTCATATAGCTCAGGGAACATTTTTAGTATGTGTTCAATAAACAACAATGAGCTCCAGATATTATGTGCAATGTACCTATCCTGCCAAGACAGAAGTCTGTGGGATTTGCAATAGCTGGGTAGAGGAACCTTTTATTGATTCCTGTATGATTTTTGAATTAAGAGTGTTGCTGTCTTGTGCAGAGGGAGAATAAGAGTCTCTCCTTTACCTCCTCTTATTAGAATTGATTGGAAACTGAAAGTAGAGGCTGATGATAGGTTAGGAGGTTTTTTTCTTGTTATGGGTTATTCCTTTTCAGGGACAATGAATAACTTGTTCTCCAAGGTTTCCCTTGCTGCAGTGACACATAAGCCCCTGTAAATGACTCTATCAGCTTCCTCAGGCCCTTCTCCATAATCACCAAGTATGTTGCATAGCATTAAAACACGAACAACATTGCCCTCCAGCATCTGCAACACGTGCTTTTGTCAAACTGCCCTGATTTGCACTGGGACTTAAGCCATTCCTGAGCCCTGCAGTCATGCATGGAGCTTAGCCAGGGCCATCCAAGCCCCTCAGTGCCATCAAAGCACACAGCCGTCCCACTGGCTTGGGGATCCTGAGGCTGCTTTCTGTCCACTAGTGCATCTTCCCTAATCCTGCCTCTCTGAGTCGTCTTTTTCTAATCATTCTTCTAAGTAAAGTTAGCAGCTAATGCCCACTTCGGAAACAGTTTTGCTTAGACTAAGAAGCTGTCACAGTGCTGAGAAAGCTGCAGCTTTAACCAGATTTCATCTTTGTGTGTCACTGCTCATGTCAGAGTATAAATGTACTCAGACATAAGAGTTGTCCTGCTTTCATCAAGGGAGCCAGTCTGCCTTCGCCTAGTTCCGCTTGGTTAAGCTTGTTATTTAAATTGTTAAAATTGAGACATCGGCAGTAAATTTCAGAGAAGATATAACAATTATTAGATACAAGCAGGGCTCTTGTACTTGTGAACATATCATGCCCTCCATCCACATGGAATTAGCCACAAATAATTTACAGCAGTTTCTTTAAGAAGTGTGCCCCATAGTACTTGGATGACATTAAATCACAGTCAATCCCAACTGGATCATATTTCCAACTTTAAGATAGATTTGATGCTCGTCAGCACCATGGCTCAGCACTCCAGGGGACTACCTTTTAAACCTGCCAGCTCTTAAAGAACTGAGCTTTGATTCCCAGTGCTGTCTCCTGGCTGAGACCAGGAGGATGGCCAGTGTCTCCAGGATGCCAGGCCAGGCAGCGCAGTCACCCCTCGGAGGGCAAGGAGGGTGAGGAAGGTGTTTGAACGACTTTGTGCCATTCAACTTCCACATGTAAACAACTGACAGCAGAAGGGGGGGGTGTCACATCTTGCTCTGGCAGCTGTAAGCAAGAGGGGTCACTGCTGAGGCTGGAAGGAAAAAAAAAGTGGTAGGTGGAAGCTGAGAAAGTGATATCAAAAAGGGGCAACATGTATATACATAGAAGTAAAATGGGAGACTTGATCCTTTTTACGGGGAGTGAAACTCATTTTTGTTTTCCATGTGGGCTTGACTTCCACATGAGCTTCTCATCCCCTTAGAAGAGATGAACATAAACAGCTAAAAGGTTAAAATGTAGTAGTATTGGACAAAAGGTGCCTAATGCAATAAGAGGAAAAAGGAAGGGCCAGCAGAAAGTGCCTGTGGTGCTGTCTGTCCCCCCAGGGGACACCATCCCTTTGGCGGTGGCACATCCACTGGCTGCCCACAGGTGCAGGGTGCAAACAGACAGATACCTGCAGCACAGAGACAGGCAGGAATTTCTAAAGCCCTCTTACACTTCGGATCTCCCAGCACAGAGCTGCAGCTCTGCTCTGCATTTTTGCTGGAAGCAGAGTCATAGAAGATTCCCCTTCAGCCCTGCATGGGGCACCCAGGCAGCCAGAGCCCTTGAGTAGCATGGTAAGGGTCACCAGCTTTCCCCCTTTCCACCCAGAGGACTGGAAAGGGATGGAGGCTCTGTGTTACCCTCCCTCCTGCACCACCAGTACACTGCTGCAGAGGAGAAGGGGAAGGCTAAGGAGTGATTTATGCCCAGAGGAGACCAGGGGCACACTCTATCTTCTTTGAAACACCTGTTAAAACAGGGATCAATACATGGCTCCCAGAGTTACAGTCTGGCTCCTGCCCCTTACAGTAGTGTGAAGGCTTCAGTCTAAGCTTATAGAAATAAGGGACAGCAATAATACTGTCATTAAATCCCAAGGGTCCTCTGTTGTAAGATTTAACAGCCACAGGTCTGTGAATGCTGGAAGGTTACCTGGATGGCCCTGGAGAGGGAGAAATGGAAAGGCTGATCAGCAAGCCCTGTGTTACTGGTTTTATAAAGATGGATAAAAATGTTCTTCTCCTGGAATTTTGTTTTTATTCAAAACCAGGCACAATTTTTTTTGCGGGGAAGGACGTGTAGCTCTGAAAAAAGAAGAGGAGGGGAGAAGGGCGCTGGGACTCAGTAGCTCTGTGCCCATGTAGTGCCCGGCAGTACATAGTCCCATCTCATTTTCACAGAGACAGCCTTGCATAAAGTCACGCATATTAGGTAACTAATCACATCTTTACGGGGCAAGAGGGTGTTCCTGCTTGAAGCCAGAAACCAGAGGATTCTGATATTTCTGCTCAACCAGAACTTGTGCAATCCATCCAATTCCCTGGGGACGAGCCGCTGTGTGTTGTGTCCATTGTATCCAGCGTGTGTCGGACGTCTTGCCATTATTGTGTATGTACAGACCACCCACTCAGCACATTCACAACAGGTTGATCCAACTTTGACACATCAAACATGCCGCTCCATCCTTGAACCAGCCTGTGTGTGTGCGTTTCTCTCTTGTCCAGGACACCCAGCTGCCCTGAGTCACGCTAAAAAAGCTGTGGGAGGACTGCATTTCTGGGCACATCTTGATACACCAGGAGATGTGATCACCTGAGAACTGCATGGTAGAAGTTAAGGATGTTGGCAGTAAGGGTAAGGGATATTGACAGAGATGGTGGTGTCCTTGCCAGTGATGGAAGCAAAGAAGACAATGAGGGAGGAGATCATATCAGAGGGATGTTGACAACTTGGACCTAGTTGTCAACAAGGCAAAGACTAGAAGAAAAGCAAGAGTTAAGAGTTTTAACAGACTGTTTTCCTCTGCTTCCACGTTGAATGACGGGGCCATTCTTCTCATTCTTGAGGGCACAGATTTTATTCTGGTATATAGGAAATTTTCTGTCTCTTTCTGCAAAGGCTGGAAAGACAACTATCAGAGAGCGAAATAAGAGATTCCACAGAGAATAACTACCTCTGGGAATCTGCTGTTTGGAGAAGCTGGGTGCAGAGAGCTGTGGGTGCTGAGAGAGGCCTCCCCAGTGTGAGGCAGCAATCATACCAGAAGTCAAAGCCATGGTAGAAGGAGCCGTGCTGAGAGGTGAGAGCCCCGACCTGCTGTCTTTGGGGTTGTTTCACTCTCAGCTCCTGTGCATGAGCTTTGAATCACTCCTGAACCCAGCAACTTTCACCAAGTCTTACTGTGTTACTGATCGCTCTCCCTCATGATTGCTCACCCTCACTGGGCTGGTTTTCCAGGAGGGAAAACCCCAAGATCTCCTTTCTGAATTACTTTTGCACCTTGCATAAAAGCAAAAATGTCAAGCCATTTTATAAAAAAAGCCAAACCACTCATACAAATACTACCCATACAAGCCCAAAGCATCATTCTCAAGGGAGTGTTGCTAAAATAGGCTGCAAATGCCATTGGGCTTGGTTTTCATCTTTTCTCTCTCAGTGTGACTATGACACGCGCTGGTATTTGCTTTGTGAGATAACAACAGACATAGGACATTTCAGGAAATACAAGGAGACAGCTAACCATAATATCTGCAACATTATCAAAGCTGGCATAATGCTGGTCTGAGTCTAACAGGAAAGCAGCAGTGGTACAAACTGGACACGTAACTTTAAAATGTCATGTATTGTTATCAGCAACATGACTAGCCAATCCTTGGTTAAAAGTGACTGTAAGTGTATAGAGGGAATGCAACGCTGCACTCTCCCCAGGCGTGATACAAGTTTCCAAAATGTGGCATCTTCACTTTAAAATATCATGCTAAGTAGGTATGGATGTTGACGACAGTCCAAAAATCCCGAAGGCTGGCTGGTGTCTGAATGGAAGAGGAAAGCTTTGCTTTCATTTCTCCTGGCCTGCCTTCCTCGGCATTGTCCTCATGTGAGCCCCACCACGCTCCTGCTTCAGCCTGAGCACCAATAAGCACATTTTACAATTGTTTGCTGGGTTCAAAACACTTGAAACATTTCAAAGCACCTGACATCCTTTCAAGTTAGCTGCTAAAAAAGCGAGCGCAAACAGAATGGGTTTCAGAGAAGCTCTGTCAATCAGCACTCAATCTGTATGTTCTCTGAGACATTCCTTATCCTGGCTGATTTATTTCATATTAAAAGGGCTGTCAATCTGTATCACAAGAACAGGTTGGAAAAAAAATGTGAGTGATGCCTGTGACTTTTTTTTTTGTTTATTTAAAATTATATTTCCCTGCTCCTTCTTTCCCCCGTCATGTTGTCTCTTACCCACCCCCACCTTTATTTTTCTCTGCAGGTATGGCATGAGTATTGTATACCACATGCATTTAAATTAGAAATATATTTTGCAAAGCTGTGGCAGACCCTTTTTTATTATCCATCAAATATATCCCTTTTACCATCTGATGGCTTGGCAACAGGATCATCTCTCTTTCAGTTAAAATAAATGGGCCAGTAAAGTGGTGGAATATTCACTGTGCTGAAAAGACTTTACACTAGTTAATGTACACTGTGTGTTGTGGGTTTCATTAGAGCAGAATACTAATGATGCACTGCATGTCTCCCCATGGTATCACTTTATTGTACCAGCTGTATTATTGTTTTATATTAATATATTGATTATTGTCTTTTTCTCTCCTGTGTGTTTTGTCTCCTAACTTTTTTCTTCTGGCATCGCATACCTAATACAGTTGGCAATTGTTTTCAATATCACATTTTTGGAATGAGTGTTGATATTTGTATGATTTCTTTTTGTTTTCCCCCATGTCTCCACAGTAATTAATTTCCCTTGTTTGCTGCACAGATGTTGGGGTATTTTTCAGTGAAACTTGATAAAGAATGACACCTTCACATACAGGTATAGAGGAAAAATGGATAAATATCTTGGCATTTCAGCTTCCAAGGTGGGGAGGTATCTAAACTCTCAAAAGGCCAGTTCTTGGGGTTGGACAGTGGCTGAGAAAGATCTGTATTCTGGAGCTTTTCCACAGTTTGTTGGACTGCTGAACTCAAGGAGCTTGTTTGCTGTAGCTGTGAGGGAACCCCTACACCTGGGCTGGGTGGCCGTTCTGTTCCTCTGAGGAAAGGTGAGGTGAAAGCTGAGTTACCAGGAAGAAACAATATTTGGAATGGAAAGACACCATCACTTTGATCCATGTCAGTTCAGCAGCTAACACGGCAGGACCTGGTCCAGGTCTGGAGCTCCTAGGCACTACAGCAATATAGACGACAAAGAAGAGTAAGACCCTGGTAAACATACAGTTATGCAGCTGTTTATGTCCTGTGGCTGAGAAACAGTTAATTCTCCCAGCATTTTTTAAGGTGTCATAATACATCATCATCATGACCATTTTACAGAGAGCTTGCTGCTGATGTCTGTGAGTCTGTGAGTCACCAGAACATGCTGCTGACAGTGTCAGGGAGGAGAAAGTGGAGGGTCCGGCAAGTGACCCACTGTTGTAGGAACAGGTACCCAATTCCACCCTCCCAAAATAGTGGCTTGGCAGGCTGCTGGGTGGAAACCCCTGTGCGTCCTGTGAGCTTGGACTGGTGCGGGAAGATATAGAGCCTTGAAGGCTGGTAGGTAAAGGAGCTCCAGGAAAAAAAAACGGTTTGGAAGAAGATGTGGCAGCATGGCCAGCTGATTCATGTGGTGAACACCCAGTGCATGGCCCTGCCCTCTCCAGGTGTGCACGAGGTGGAGCCA